>NC_056625.2:313333373-314020248 GCF_002870075.4 Lactuca sativa
TGAACTCTGATCTTGTCAACGAACTTGTCCATTAGATAAGGGATCATATATTCCTCCATTCTAGATATCATACGGACTGAGACATGGATTATAACCATTCTCTCTGTCCATTTTTTGTTTCACGATTTCCGATTCATGACGACTGACTGATTGAACAAATCAAATCAGTCCTGGCTTGGCTAAGTACTCACATGTGTCATCATTAAATCATCGAGGGGCCCACATATATCGCTTTTATCCCAAAGGTAAAAGGAATGGATAAACTTCGACTCATATGGCTTGTTCTACTACTTGTTGAATCATACACAAAGGCACGTTTTATAACACCGAGTTACCGAATGCGTTTTCGTGCAATCAATATACAACCAACTCATAGTAACAACTCATATCTCTAGGTTTGAAGAATATAAGATATTATCGTCTCACGATCACTCGTGATAAAATCCATGAAGTGATTCCAATGAGCGCGGGTTGTATCCAATACTCAGAACTTATGAGCACTCATGAGTGTTGTAGCCCTTTGTCCAACATCTTAGACCTCTACAAGCCAACCCATGACAGTCTTGATTCATATCTACTTCCAACATATGATCGACTGTGGATGGTTTGAATAACTTAGTCATTCCGGAAGAATAACCTAGTTTATTCTAGAAGTCAAAACATGCAAAGTGAAACACAAGAATAAATGAATCAAATATGGTATCAAACCCTATGAATATAAACAAAAACTTTTATTTATCACCATACCGATTACTCATTATTCATTGTTTTGGTTTTATCAACTTTATACTTGAATTTAAATCAATAGTTGTCCCATGCTCCAAGCATGTACACTATGTTTTCTTAACACTAGTCATGCCATACACAAAGTATGCATACTATGTTTGTCTATGATCTTTACTTTGTGAAATAGATCAATTGAGCATAACTCCAATGATCATCTTTTCACAGTCCCAAACCCTTACTGCAAATGCAAGAATTCCAAATTCATGCCATTTACTGCAATCTGTTAGATTCTAAACTTATATGCATTGATCCTCTTGTAATGATTATTCACAAATTCAACCAGACTTGGCAACAATCATTACAGAGTATTCCAAAAGAGATCAACTCCTTGGAAACTTCCTTCTTGCATTAAGTTTCCTAATCATACAGATTGAATACTCTCTAACTTTGAAGCATTTCCATATTCCATTTTGACTATCACTTCCGAACAAGAGTTGCCTCTTTTCAGACTATGTCAATATGGTCCTTCCAAAGTCAACACTATACTTCCAACTATCC
The DNA here is from genome assembly GCF_002870075.4 of Lactuca sativa. Lineage (NCBI taxonomy): Eukaryota > Viridiplantae > Streptophyta > Magnoliopsida > Asterales > Asteraceae > Lactuca > Lactuca sativa. Next base: position 313,334,658 of record NC_056625.2, read on the forward strand.
TTGAGCAACCAATCCTTGGTAAACCTTAGATTGTCCTCAACAATTGCTTAATCATTTTACTCATATCCAATTCTAGACCTTTTCCCTTCTTAATGCCCCAGTCATTTGGAAAATTTTAGAAAGGATAAATATAGCACATGTAATCGATCCTATATCTGAAGCATATGGGACACGATCCATGATGTCTCACATAAAGACTAAACCAGTCTTTTGCTATAATATTTCCATTTCTATTTGCCAAGTTCTCATAATTCAGATTATGAAAAGGGATGGCGTAATCATAATCGAATTTTAGAACGAAAATAAAGAACCCATATATAGAATTTCCTTATGTTGAGCCATTCCAAGATGAAATTCATACATATTCTCAACTAAACACGATTAAGACCTCAATCTAAGCTTTTAGATTTGAGATGAAGTATAATATCCTCTCCCTTAATTATAGTAAAACCAGTTTTTTTCCAATTGAGACCTTTTTGTTTTCTATAATTAACATTTCCAACTTGCAACCTTTATCATAATTATCATGCTCCCACTAACATGACACTTATGCTCCCACTAGCTTTGACATGTACCCAGAAATCAACTGGACTTCTAGAAATCAATATTTTATTGACTTTCTTACCAAAGTTCAGATTTCTGATACTAGATTGCCTTGATAAGACTTTATCAAAATCATACACCTCTCTTAGATAGCTCACAAATGTGTCTAAACAATTTTAGAACTATGAAAAGGGATGCCGTAATCATAGTCTAAATTGTTTAGACCTTTTTCCATTTCTCATAAGTCAATGTTAGTGTGCCGGTTAACCACGCACGCTCCACTAACGATTTTGAGAACTGCAAAAGTCACAATTGCTATCTACTTAAAATCTACTTAGTGACAGAGTTTCCTTACCATCATTTTCATGAATCGAAGAGAAACCTTATGACACTTAGATTTTATGGTATATGTGTTCTTATCCACGTGAATTTGTCAAAACCATAATCACAATACTAGGTTAGTGACAAATCCTAACACATATGGATTGAACTTGTGCAATCTTAACTTCTTGCCACCTGGCAGCTCAAGGGCCTGCCATTGCTTCCAAGTAGTTATGCAAACAATTGAGAACATGTAGAACTCAAATGTATAGCCAACTTAACTGGAATGAGCACAGAAATGTCAACACGATAGGTTATAAGCCTCTAGTTGTGTGCTAGTGATGAAATACATGTTTTTGTTCTTGATTACTTCTTGAAACCCTTTCAGGATCTTTTAGACTCCCACTGTCTCCTTGACCTATAAGACTTTCTTGCCAAATATTCAAGAGATAGTATGGATTCTAACCAAGACAGACACTTAACACAATTAGCCTTAGTTGGTCTTTGTTTTATCCAAAACATCACAACTTACCAATTTCAAATGTACAAGAGTAGAAAACTTTTACTCTTACATTTGACAAGTGTTTTAAACCTTCTTTAAGACATGTCACTCAAGTTACAATCTTAGAGTATAACTCTATGAGTTGTTTTGGAATGAAGTATGAATCATCTTCTTTATTTAACCACTTCAACAATTCATAACTCCTCTTCTTAACTATCAGAATGTACTTTGAGGATGAATTGTGATAAGGTCTCAAAATCATTAAGATGATCTTAAAACACGATTCTAAAGTACTCTCCCATCTTTTCAGATTTGAGAAACTTTTATCTTTCTGCCTAAATTGATTTTTCTTATTTGCTCTGTCATACATTGGAATCTTTTCCAATGTCTCAGATTTACACTTAAGCTTGTAAGTGTAACCATATTTACTGAGCTTTTGTAAACTATGAAGAATAGTTTTATCGATCTTTTGTGGTGGACTTGACCAGTGCACAAGAATTGGTACTCGATCCCTTAGTCCTTCACTTGACTCACACATCCATGTGAACAAGTAATTAGTCTTAATTTTCCAATACTTGAAAGTTCTCATTCATCATGCTATACAACTTGCATGATTCCAAGTCCCGGTCCAATTGAAACTTGGGTGATGAGAATCTTTCCTTATTTGGTAAATTTAGACATTACCACAAATGAAAGACTCAATTTCATATTTCTACTCTTTCTATTAATGGAATCATATAAGCAACAATTTTTCCTCAAATGCCATTGTAAGGATATTTTAAAATAAATAAAATAAATAAAATCAAAAATTTCTTTTATTTTAAAACTTTGCGGAAAAACTTATCCTTATAATCCATATAAAAACTTGTTGTTATCTATTCTTAAGCAATATCTCATAACTCCTAAGAATTAGCTCAAGAATCCGATCTTCAAACTACGCGATAGAAATCCATCTACGCGATCAGATTCAACATATTCTTTCTTTAAGTTTCTTCACTTTTCTTTGATTCTTAAAACATCACCATGTGACCCAGTCACATCATGTATCAAGAATCTCAGAATAGAAACTTAGCAGAGTTAGATAGTGGACTTTACCTGGAGTAGAGTTAAACTTATTGACTTTAACATCCTTAGGTAAATCTGGCAGCTTCGCAACTAATGACCCTTCCTTTGGCAATATAAACATATGGACCCTTTGATAATGGTACACGGGACTATCTCAGACTTAGCCTTTCTCTTTACCATTTGGTCAACCAAGTTGACTATGGCCAATCCCTTTCCATTGGGAAGAGAATACATTTCTGGATTTCCTGTGTCACTATTGTCCCTGTCCATAAAGTTTTGGGAAGTTGATCTCCTAATCAAATTTGCTTTACCAGTACACTAAATCATTTCTGATTTAGCAACACCAAGCAAATAGATAAGATCATTAAGGATCTTGTCATAGTCTATTTCATAAGAGTCTCAAAGAAACTCACTATGTGACTTAGAAAGTGGTTGAACCACTAACTTTCTCAAGACCTTGACACCCAACTCTCCCGGCTTGTCAGTATGTGACTTCATCTCCAAGATGTGATCACACCTAGACCTTGCCTTTCCAAAAGGTTTTGAGTGACCTTGAACTTGTGGGTTAGGGAGAATAATTAGAGGAGGTGGAGGAAGTGCAGTTCCAAGATATTTGGGAAGATCATAGATGTCTGAACTAGACATCTTTTGGGAGATATTCAAGACAGTTGATTTAAAGTCCTTAATATAACACCCAATATGGAATATTAAGGCTAGGACCCAACAAAATATTTTATAACTTGGAAGAGGGATGCCGTAATCCAAGCTATAGAATATTTGAAGGTAGGTGACTGACGATTCACTAATTTCCACCACGAAAAACAAAATAAATTATTAGGTTTTAATTGGATTTGAAACTCCTAGATCTTTGAGATTCATTGAAATTTCAATGGCATGTTTCAATCTCGAGTGTGACCTTCAGGTTTTGTGACTAGGATGTCGAGGATCACAAAACAAGGTGTGAAGTAACCATGCAAATTACTTGGTACCCTTAAGTGTTTACCCCTCAATCGACGTGCCGGTTAACCACACACGCTCCATCGATACTATGATAAACATTAAGTTACCCTTTTCCTACCTTGTTAAATACGAGTTAGTGTGCCGGTTAACCACACACGCTCCACTAACCGACTTAAGCAAAGTGCAAAGTGTAATTTCATGGATTAGCACCTTATTCACATTTTCCTAAGTAACTAAGATTGGGTATTTATAAAAGGTTTAGTTACTTAGTATTTATCATTAATACTTTTAATGAAGGGATAATTATAGTCCTGTCAAACCCGTTCGGCTAACGACCCTCCACCAATCAAGGAAGCGGTGGGTGAGAGTGGACACCCATTAAACTGCCATTTTATAGGCAGTAACCTTATACCCCTCTTATAGACCGGCTTCGTGAATGAGGCCTACTAACGGTAAGACTGACTTTACTCTTATACATATATATATATATATATATATATATATATATATATATATATATATATATATATATATATATATATATATATTATTAACTTATAAAATTATAAAGTATAAGGGTTGAATTTTAACTTTTAAAATTCTAAGGGCTAACTTGGAATTAAAGTATTCATAAGTGAAAACTTTTCATATTCCAAAACTTGAGGGCAAGTTTTGAAACTATTCAAAACTAATTAATTCCATAACTTATGTGTTTAAAGTAGTTTTAATCCAAAAACTCTTCAAGTTCCATAACTTGAGGACAAGTTATGGAAGACTTTAAACTAATAAAAGACTTAACTTTTCTTTATTTTATAACTTATGGAATTAATTAAGGTTACACCTTTTTATTTATTTATTATTTAATGAAAAGACTCTTGGTCCTCCATAACTTGAGGACAAGTTATGGAGTCATAAAACCATTTAATTAGAACTAGACTATTCATTTTGCAACCTTTGCCAACTTTTATGAGTTTTATGAAACTTAAATGTGACTTTTCATATAAATTGAGGACAAGTTACAAAACACATTTTAGAATCAACTCTTAGATTAATTAGGATCGAAAACAACTATTTCAATCAACTTTTCTATTAATCTAAGCAACTCATAAGAACAAGATAATTCAAATCAAACTTTTTTCATGTAATTAGTCTAAACCTTAAACTAATACAAAACATGAATCTATTAACAATTATCTTTGAAATTGGCTTAGAATGAACATTACCACATCAAAAACAAGTTTATAAGTCCAAAAACATCTTAGGGTAATGTTCCTAGTCCAATTCCGGCCAAAAAATTCGAATTTATGCTGTCTGGGGGTCCAACTCGTCGAGTGCACAAACCAACTCGGCGAGTTGGATGCATTTTGGCTTGGACTCGGCGAGTCCATTCATGGACTCGATGAGTCTGCTGGGCAGACATCATCAAAACTCGATTTTTCAGCTACTTTCGCAAGTATAACAAGAAAATAACCCTAGGCTCTGATACCACTGTTGGGTTTTGAGCATTCTAACACTCCTATGGTGTACATGCAACCCTATAAACCTTGGATCTATGTTTTCTCTATTATACATGCAAATAAGAACATTCCAAGGCTTTAATCGTAACTAGCATATTATGAAGTTCTTATACTACAAAGTACTAGTTAGATGACATACCTTTTGATGTAGCTTGGTGTCTTCAAGCTTTAAGAGCTTAGCCGCAATAGTGTGGAAGCCTTAAGTGGAATCACAAATCACCAAAACACCTTGGAAGACTTTAGAGAATATGGATACTTGGTTCTCTCTAGTGAAATCGGCTAGCCCTTCATAGTGTACCGACACTAGTCCCCATTTCACCAACCAAGGACATCTTTATATAGTATGGAAACTAGGGTTAAACCCATGACCTTTCATTTCATATGATCCATGGGTTAAACACTCCATGGACTATCCATGAAAGCTTAGCCCAACCTAAATCAACTTGGCCCATTCCATATGTATAAGAGTCCATATTTAATTAGTTCATTTTGATCACTTAATTAATTATAAATTAATTCTTAATCAATACTAATTAAATAATATGATTATATATTAGTATATTAGAACTTATAATATATTAATATAAATCATAAATATACTATTCTCAAAAGACTATCCATATAAATTGTGTCGGTGAAGTGCAACCCAAATGGACCATGCCGGGTCGGGGTCAAGTACATACCAAATATAGTTATGGACTTAGACATTAATCGAACAAAGGATTCACTCAAAATCTTTAGAGGCTTTGGTCAACGTGCAACTACATGCATCTAGGGACTCTTAACTAATCTATAGAAAATAATTTATACCTGATTCAGCTCCATCATTGAGATTAACTTTTATACAAAGAAAAACATGAGAAAAATGAAATAAAATGGAAAATATTTTTGTATCTTGTGAAAAATTTCTAAAGAAAGAGAAATAAGAACAAAAGGAAAATTATTTTTGGATTTTATGAAAAATAAAAAAAAATTAAAAGAAAAACATAAAAATGAGTATGTAAAAGAATGTACAAAAGAATACAACCAAAATACATTTTAGTGAAAAAGAAGCAAACTATGTTCAGTAGGACCGAACCCGAAATAGACCGAGCGTTCGGTTCATTTCGGTTCCCGTGTGAACCGAACCCGAAATAGACCGAGCGTTCACTCTATTTCGCTTCTAACCTTTAATGAAGCGAAGGTGATTTCGGTACTGATTCAGCTTCCATCATTCCTAGGCCTTGAAGGATCTTATTGAAACTTGCTTCAGGTAAGGCCTTAGTAAAGATGGCTGCTAATTGATTAGTGGTTCTGACGAAATGAATTTCTATGTCACACGAGGGATCCAGTTTTGCATTGATTTCTTCTTCAAATTCTGATTGTGTTTCATCATCATTAGCATTCGTATTCTCCTCCTCGAATGATGACACGATTTCAATTTCTGGATCAGAACACTCCCCTTCGTTTGGACTTTCGGTTGAACTTGATGAAGGTGTTGATGGATTCTCCCCCTGGAATGATGAATCTTGATTATCTGGAAGAGACGGACCCTCCCCTGGATATAACGACTATCACTGGACGGTTCGCTTGAGTCTGGACTTTCAGTTGCCTTCAGTTGTTCATCTACCATCTTCTTTGAAGCATCGTCAATAATTTGCTTCAAATTGTCGACTTGGTTATCTCTAGCCTTGGATTCAGAATCAATAGCTTTTTCTGGTTCATCGAAGAGTAGTATATATTGCTCGAAAAGATTTGAAATTGACACTATAACTTGACCAGACTTTGGAAAGATTTCTTGCATTGCATCTTCAGTTGTCTTCAACTTCTTAACATAGTTGTCATCGAAAGTGACATAGTATGTTTCTTCAATCGTCTTTGAATGTTTATTCAGAACTCTATACGCCTTTGAGTTCAAGGAGTAGCCCCAAAAGATCCTTTCATCAGCCTTAGCATCAAACTTGTTTCGGTTCTCCCTTGAGTTGAAGATGAAGCATCTTGAGCCGAACACGTGAAAGAACTTCAAATTTGGCTTGCGGTTGTTCAAGATCTCATAAGGAGTGATTGAGAAGCGTTTGTTCAGATACGATCAATTCTGTGTGTAACAAGCAGCAGCAATAGCATCAGCCCAGAAATATAAAGGCAAGGAAGCGAAGTTCAGCATAGTTCGAGCCGCTTCGCACAGAGAACGATTCCGCCTTTCGATGAGTCCATTCTGTTGTGGAGTATATGGAGCAGAAAAATTGTGAGTCGTTCCCTTCTCAGCTAGAAAATCTTCAAAATCCTTGTTCGTGAATTCCAAGCCATTGTCGCTTCTCACATTACAAACCACTTTTCGTAGTTGAACCTCTACTTGCTTTATGAAGAGTTTGAGCTTAGGAGTTGTCACAACTGAAAATTTTGAGCCATGTAATCTATACATTCAAGTTAATGTGAATCAAAAACTTCAATCAAATACATCATACAAGTACTACAAGTAGTCATCAAACAATTGGAAAACCCTAGAAGTTCTTGTTAAGTCTATTTTGGACTAGAACTTCCTTATTGGATCCAAATGGACCAATAAGCTTCCAATTAGACTATCATGGGCTTAGAACCCTAATTGGGCTCTAATTGGACCCACACTTATTTATTTCAACATTTTGGGCCATATTGGGCCTAGAATGAAATAAATTGAAAGCTTTGATCCATAATTGACCTAATTTGACCCTAACAAGTTATAAAAATCACCTTTATATTTATTTGGACCAAAAATCACTCAACTTAACCATGAGAATTGGGCTTAAGCATTTAAGGCCCAAATTTTTCTTTTCCCTTCCAAAATCTCGGCCCAAGGCCCAAATCCAAGAGGATAAGGAAGAGTTGACTTAAGTATGCCACCTCATTATTGTCCCTTGGATATCCATGCAATATAGTCCATGTTTCCATGCAACATCACTTCAAAATCACTTCTTTCTTCTCTCCTCTCTCACTCTCGGCCATACACACACACACAAACTCACAAAAATCTCTCAACTCTCTCAAGAACTCTCCTTCCTCCCCTTTCCAAAAATCTCGAAAATTAGGGACTTTCAAGAGGAAATCTCCACAAAATTCTTCATCTAAGGTAAGAGTTGCTTGAATCTATGAACTAAATTCTTTGTTTTATCAAAATCCTTTCCTAATCTATGCAAAAACCGTGATCTTGCACCCTAGAACCATCTCAAACTCGAGATCTACCAAGGAAAGGTGCTAAGGCCAAAAATCATCAAGTTTTCTTCCATCTTTTCTTCCAAAAACCGAAACCACACCCAAGGTGAGCTTCATACCCCCTATTTTCTGTTTTTATGAGTTTTGTGGGGGGGGGGGGAATACAAGTGAAAGTGTAGATCTATATGTGTTTGTATGCCTTGTATGATTTCCATGCTTATATGTATGCATTTGTGTGTTATAATGTTGGATCTAGCCATAAAACCCCTCAAAACCGAGATATATCTTGTGTTAAATGATTTTAGCTTCAAATATATTTCTACATACAAAGTGTTTCAAGAAAGATAGCTAAATGGTTTAGTAACAATTTTCTTTAAGCTAAAAACACAAATTTTGGGCCAAAAATGTGAAAAATACAAAATTAAGGGTCCAAATTGACATTTCACAGATTCTGATGGATGAAGTGTGCCAAAACAGTTTCCATAAACCTATTTCTGGAATTATACTCAATTGGAGGATTAAAAACATGAATTTCAAGCTTAATGGGCTAAAAATGAAAATTTCGGCCCAATGAGGCCCATTATGCGAATTTTTCTGTTTTGGAGGGCCAAAACTGTGATTTTCTGTAAAACAGTGGACCATAAGTGACCCAAGTCCTTTTCAAAGGTTTAAAATGCTTTCTAAATTTAAAAAGGACCAAAGTTGCAAAAATTTTCCAATTTGGGCCAAAATTGTCAAAGTTGCGAAAAGAAGGGATTAAAACCGAGAAAACTGCAATTTCAGGGACTTAAACTGTTTTCTATGAAAAGTATGCTGAAAAATATCAATTTCAATAATTTTTGGTGTTAAAATGTCAAAAAAATTAGTTTAAGGACCAAACCGGGAAGTATTTAATAAAAAGGGTTGAAAATGTAAATTTTACAAACAATGAGGGGCTGAAAACAGAAATATTTCAAGGCTAATCCAATATATACAATTTGATCAAATAATGGCACCGCGACTATCGACGAAATACAATACATTACAATACCAAAAGTCGTTGTTAAACGAATTGGCTCGGTCTCGAACCAATAGAAATCTACAACTACTAACACTACGACACTACGATTCATACAAGTAACGTTTGGTAATACATATACATACGAGTGTGCACAGACGTCTACGCACCATCTTTGGGCCCCACAAGTGTAAAATCTTGTTCGTTGAGCCTAGCTAGCCCAATGACCTGATCTTAAGGCCCGAAGACATTTTTTTTACGGAGTGTTGGGTTTTACCGATCCGACACAACGTAAATGGACTTTCAATGGCTTGTATACTACTGGTCCCCAAGGGTCCTTTGGTATTGCTAGTAAAGTCTACATTTCATGCGAGGCGGGTCGGGGACCCCTCGTACATTTTTATCCCCAACCGGTTAATGGAGTTACCGGGGTCTTCGTGACCTCTTTCTCTTCGGATGTGGGACTACACCTAGTCAGGGCGATTGGATAACGCGATTAGTACCGACGACGCCTTCGGGGTCGTTAGTATAACTATAAACTGGGCGTTTGTGTAACGCGGGTTTGTAGTAAATAATCCTGCTCGAGAACCTTCCAACGTCGCCTGGGACTGACACTATACGCTATGCAATGGTTTCAATGTAACTTCATGTAATTCAAGGAACTAGGAGAACATCGGGTTTTCCTAGGGTTTTCAATACACACAGATTTGAAATGCATACATCTTCAATGAACATTTTTTTTACAAGTATAGAAACAAACAAGCATACCTATGGATCTCCACAAGCGTTTTCAAAAGCTTTTCTTTTCAGAAAATATCGGATTTTCTGGTGGTTTTTCAAACAATACAAACATTCGATTTCAAACACTACTTATGAACTCACCAACATTTCATATGTTGACGTTTTCCAAAATACTTGTATTCTCAGGGAACCAGTGAATCAAGGGAAATCATATTCAGTGACGGTTGCAGTTTATTTTTGTATGAATTGAACAAATTAATTTTTGGGAATGTAATGTTTAAACAATGTATGACATGTAAACGCTACTGGTTGTACTATGTTAATGAATGGTGACGAATGTTGTTATGTTTCATATATATTCAATGTTATGGTATTCAATTGAGTCACGACAGCCCCCGGACGTTTCCGCCGTCTGGTTCGGGGGTGTGACAGGTTGGTATCAGAGCTTTGTTTATAGTGAACTAGCATGTCGAGCCATACATTGATATGCAACTATAAACCAAAAAGAGGGATTAACATAACTCTGAACAAAACAAGTAAATAAAACACACTTGCTTGCATTAGGAATAAGGACCTAACGCCGAATCAAACACAATAACACTGGTATCTCGGTTAATTCGGGACTGATTATAGTGATACCAAGGAGTGGATGTAGCCTGATCAACTACATTCTCTCCAAGGTAAAACTAACACACGTCTTGATGAGATCGAGATAGCCAGGGAACCTAAAACTATACCCTTTATCACCCAAAAAGAGAACGTTCGCTTAGCCTGTATAATAGTCGTAGCACCTAGGAATAATGTTAGCATATTTACGTACTCGCGCAGACAGCATGGCTGGTTTTCATCACCCTGGAGACCCCTACTTCCCTAATCAGGGAAACAACGGGTGGCTAGAGGAGGAGGAGGAGCCTGAGCAAGAGCCCGAAGAAGAACCTGAGGAGGACCCCGAAGAAGAATCTGACGGGGAACCGGAGGCAGAAGTCGAGGGCGAGCCTGCCGAACCCGAAGAAGACGAAGAACCTTTCGGAGAGGAGCTCGATGACAGCGAAGGGGGTGAATCGGACGCAAAGTCCGAGGTCATCGACCCCCCTTACCCGATCAGGGTGCCTGCTTATCGTGTGGAACCCACTGGACCTACCCCTCCTTGGGGCATTGATCTTTGGAGATGGAGCAGACATCAGGGACAGCGACCCCCGTTTGGCATGTCACGTGAGTTCTTTGACTTGAGGGACGGAGGACCGGCCGACCGAGCCCTACCGGTCATGGTGAGGCGATTACGTGACACCGGCGACCTTGCTCAGGGCACTGCTGATCAAGTACGCCGGTTGTGGACTAGGGTCGAGCGGGCGGAACAGGAGACGCGTGACGTCCTCCGGGAGTTTCACATGAGGTAGGCAAGGTGGGAATCTCGACTTCAGGCTGCAGAACGCTTGGTGGCTCGTCTTCAGGGAGCATCCACATCTTCAGCACCACCTCCTGACGCAGCTCATCGCGGTTAGAGATAGACTTATCATAGTAGGTTATTAGGAACTATGTTATGTACTCCGGCTCTATGTTTAAGTGACTACACTACTCATGGAGCCGTTATGCTGTCGGATTAGTGTTACATATGTATGCTCATATGAGAAAATTTTCTTGTACTAAATGCGGATAATATTAATAAACTTTTGTGTGTTTTGTTATGATATTACCAGTTGTTATGTGTTGAGACGTTATGATTGTATGCCCGATGGTAGTAATGTTTAGGTTCGCATCATACGCCTAGTTAGTAGGATCGCAACCTCACAGAAACCACGTACACTCAACATCTTTCCGTTTCATGACAGAAAGATGCCTCGCCCAGCTACTCGCGGGAATCCCGAACCAACTCCGCCCGAAGTTGACTCCACTGCTTTCCAGGCAGCCGTGTTTTCTGCGGTCACAGCAGCTATGGCACAACTTCACCGAGGGAACAACGGAGGAGTTAACGGGCAAGGATCCGAAAGTTCGAACAACGGGACGAACCAATGACCCACTAAAACGTGCACCTACAAGGATTTTGCGAACGCTAAACCCCGAACTTTCAACGATACTGGAGGAGTGATCGCTCTGAAGCGATGGATCGAGAAGGTAGAGTCGGTATTCGAGATATGCGAGTGCCCCGAACAGATGAAGGTGAAGTTCGCGGCCTGCACTTTCGTGGACCAAGCACTCACTTGGTGGAATGGTCACGTAGAAGCTATGACACTCCCTGTTGCCAACTCTATTCCCTGGGCAGAAATGAAAGAGATGTTGACGGCTGAGTACTGCCCCCGAGGCGAAATACAGAAGATGGAACAGGAACTATGGAATCTCACGGTGCAGAATGGGAACATCGATGCTTACATATCGAGATTCAGCGAACTATCTCTGTTGTGCCCGGGTATGATCACATCAGAAGGAAAGAAGATCGAACGATTCATCTGGGGACTGACATCCCCCATTCAAGGGAATGTGATAGCTGCAAACCCTGAAACATTTGACAGTGCGAAGAGATTGGCAAAGAGGCTATATGATCATAACAACAAGAAGGGCGAGAAGCCAGTGGAGACTGAGAAGAAAAAGGAGGGTGATGGTAAGAAAGGGTGGAACAACAAGAGAAAGGGGCGTCAGGACCCCGAGACCTCTAAAAAGCAGCAAACAGTGGCAGTTAACGCTGTTACTGCGCCGGTTCCAGCCACACCACATGCTCCAGCCTCAGCTGCTTCAAATGCTTCCAGACCCTATTCCGGTAATGCTCCCAAGTGCAATAAGTGCAGTTTCCATCACCATGGAGAATGTAAGGAGTTCCATTGCACCAGTTGCAACCGAAGGGGACACACTGCAAGGTTCTGCAGGACTTATCCTTCTCAGAACCAAAGTCAGGGAAACAACCAGAACAACAACAACAACTACCGCAATAACAACAACACCAATACCGGCAGCAACAATGCAGGGCCTAGCCACACCTGTTTTGGGTGTGGAAGGACGGGACATTTCCGTCGAGATTGCCCTAACAACAACAACTCAGGAAACAGAGGAGCAGGAAGAATGCTGACTATGGGTCAGAGTGATGCAGTTCAGGACCCCGCAGTTGTGACCGGTACGTTCCTCCTAAACCACACTTATGCATGCATCTTATTTGATACCGGAGCGGAGCGAAGTTTCGTAAGTGAGAAGTTTAAACATTTACTAAAACAACAACCCCAGAAGCTAAATGAAACCTATACGGTGGAAATGGCCAATGGGAAAACCGAATCCACTAGGGAGATCTACATCGGATGTACCCTAACCCTCAATCAACACGTCTTACGAATAGATCTGATGCCAGTATCAATTAGGAGTTTCGATGTGATTATCGGCATGGATTGGTTAAGCCCCCACCATGCTGAGATTATGTGCCACGAGAAGGCCGTTCGCCTTCGTCTCCCAAATCACGAAACCCTAGTAATTTACGGAGACAAACCCAGTACGAATCTTCGTCTCATCTCGCGCATCAAAGCACAAAAACACTTGCGAAAGAACAATTTGGCGTTCTTGGCTCACATAGTGGACAAGACCAAAGAAGAAACTAACATCCAAGACATTCCAGTAGCGTGTGAATTTCCGGACGTGTTTCCCGAAGATCTTCCGGGAGTACCCCCAGAGAGACAGGTTGAGTTCCGAATCGACCTCGTTCCAGGAGCGACTCCCCTCGCTAAATCACCATATCGGTTGGCTCCTGCCGAAATGCAGGAACTGTCCAGCCAACTCAGTGAGCTTCTAGACAAGGGATTTATCCGACCTAGCTACTCGCCGTGGGGAGCCCCAGTGCTCTTTGTCAAAAAAAAAGGACGGATCTTTCAGAATGTGCATCGATTACAGAGAGTTGAATAAACTCACTGTTAAAAACCGCTACCCACTCCCGCGAATCAATGATCTATTCGACCAGCTCCAAGGAGCTAGCTATTTTTCTAAAATAGATCTACGGTCCGGATACCACCAACTCAAAGTCCGAGAAGAAGATATTCCTAAAACCGCATTTCGAACCCGCTACGGACATTATGAATTCGTCGTAATTCCCTTCGGTCTAACAAATGCACCCGCCGCATTTATGGACCTAATGAATCGAATCTGTCGACCGTTCCTGGACAACTTCGTCATTGTGTTTATCGATGACATCCTCGTCTATTCTCGAAGCAAAGAGGAGCATGGCCAACATCTCCGACAAGTCCTAGAGACGCTGCGATCGGAAAAGCTTTACGCCAAACTCTCCAAGTGTGAGTTCTGGCTCGGAGTGTGAATTTCCTAGGCCACGTGGTTAGCCAAGACGGAATTCATGTGGACCCTTCTAAGGTCAAAGCTGTGGAAGGATGGGCAACTCCGACTACGCCCACAGAAATTCGTCAGTTTTTAGGCCTAGCAGGCTACTATAGGAGATTCATCCAAAACTTCTCTAAGATCGCCAAGCCGCTTACCTTGCTTACGCAAAAGGGAATGCCATTCAAGTGGACAGACCGACAAGAGATCGCGTTTCGAACCTTGAAGCAAGCTCTCTGTAGCGCTCCTGTGCTATCTCTACCCGAAGGAACGGAGGATTTTGTAGTCTACTGTGATGCGTCGAATCAAGGCTTAGGTTGCGTTCTCATGCAACGTGGAAGAGTGATAGCATATGCGTCCCGCCAACTAAAGACGCACGAAGTAAATTACACGACCCATGACCTAGAACTGGGAGCTGTGGTTTTTGCTCTAAAAATTTGGAGGCACTACCTGTACGGTACAAAGTGCACCATCTTCACAGACCACAAGAGCCTCCAGCACATCTTGAATCAGAAGGAGCTAAACATGAGACAACGAAGATGGGTGGAATTGTTAAACGACTACGAATGCGAGATCAAGTACCATCCAGGCAAGGCCAACGTAGTAGCCGATGCCTTAAGTCGGAAGGAGTACTCTAATCGTCGTACGAAAACGAACTCGATAACCATTCAGTCTCATCTGGCCACTCAAATTGCATCAGTCCAGGCAGAGGCTATGAAAGCGGAAAATAGAACTAGCGAGGCATTACGCGGAATGGAGAAGAACCTGGAAGTCAAAGAGAATGGAGTTTACTACTTCATGAACCGTATTTGGGTCCCAAAAATCGGAGGATTTAGGGAGACCGTTATGAAGGAAGCCCACAAGACACGATACTCCATTCATCCCGGTTCGGACAAGATGTATTTGGACATTAAGCAACACTATTGGTGGCCTAACATGAAGGCGGAAATCGCGACTTATGTTGGTAAGTGCCTTACGTGCGCCAGGGTAAAGGTGGAATACCAGAAACCTTCAGGCCTGTTACAACAACCGGCAATCCCTGAGTGGAAATGGGAGGGGATATCTATGGACTTCGTGACCAAGCTGCCCAAGACGTCGGACGGATTGGACACCATATGGGTAATAATCGACCGACTGATGAAATCTGCCCATTTCTTACCAATCAAAGAGTCCTACAAGATGGAGAGACTGACGTGTTTGTACCTACGAGAAATCGTAAGACTCCATGGAGTGCCAAAATCTATCATCTCGGATAGGGACAGTAGATTCACATCGCGCTTTTGGCAATCACTCCACAAGGCAATGGGAACTCATCTCGATATGAGCACCGCGTATCACCCACAAACGGACGGTCAAAGTGAGCGAACCATTCAAACGCTTGAAGACATGCTTCGTGCTTGTGTGATAGACTTTGGAAAGTCTTGGGATACCCACCTACCGTTGATCGAATTCTCATATAACAATAGTTACCATTCGAGCATCAAGGTGGCCCCTTTCGAAGCACTGTACGGGCGTAAATGTAGATCACCGTTATGTTGGGCTGAAGTAGGTGACACCCAGCTAGCAAGAACGCATACGTCGGATAGGGCAATAACAGGACCGGAGATTATTCGCGAAACCACAGAAAAGATCGTACAGATCAGAGCTCGATTGCAAGCGTCGCGTGACCGACAAAAGAGCTACGCTGATAAACGGCGAAAGCCCTTAGAATTCCAGGTCGGCGATCGAGTACTGTTAAAGGTCTCACCCTGGAAAGGGGTTATACGTTTCGGAAAACGGGGAAAGCTGAACCTGCGATACATTGGACCTTTCGAAATCGTCGCCCGAATAGGCCCGGTAGCCTACAGATTACAACTACCCGCGGAGCTAAACGGTGTACACCCCGTGTTTCACGTCTCTAATCTGAAAAAGTGCCTATCAGATGAAACCCTTGTCATTCCTCTTGACGAAATCGAAATCAATGAGAATCTCCTATTCGTCGAAGAACCAATCGAAATCATGGACAGGGAGGTGAAGCGTACTAAGCAGAGTCGCATCCCGATCGTGAAGGTACGGTGGAACGCAAAGCGTGGGCCAGAATTCACATTGGAACGCGAAGATCAAATGAAGCAGAAGTACCCTCACCTATTCTAGCATTCTCAAATCTAGCTTTCAAACAGAATTTCGGGACGAAATTCCCTCTAACGGGGGGATGATGTCAGAACTGAAAATTTTGAGCCATGTAATCTATACATTCAAGTTAATGTGAATCAAAAACTTCAATCAAATACATCATACAAGTACTACAAGTAGTCATCAAACAATTGGAAAACCCTAGAAGTTCTTGTTAAGTCTATTTTGGACTAGAACTTCCTTATTGGATCCAAATGGACCAATAAGCTTCCAATTAGACTATCATGGGCTTAGAACCCTAATTGGGCTCTAATTGGACCCACACTTATTTATTTCAACATTTTGGGCCATATTGGGCCTAGAATGAAATAAATTGAAAGCTTTGATCCATAATTGACCTAATTTGACCCTAACAAGTTATAAAAATCACCTTTATATTTATTTGGACCAAAAATCACTCAACTTAACCATGAGAATTGGGCTTAAGCATTTAAGGCCCAAATTTTTCTTTTCCCTTCCAAAATCTCGGCCCAAGGCCCAAATCCAAGAGGATAAGGAAGAGTTGACTTAAGTATGCCACCTCATTATTGTCCCTTGGATATCCATGCAATATAGTCCATGTTTCCATGCAACATCACTTCAAAATCACTTCTTTCTTCTCTCCTCTCTCACTCTCGGCCATACACACACACACAAACTCACAAAAATCTCTCAACTCTCTCAAGAACTCTCCTTCCTCCCCTCTCCAAAAATCTCGAAAATTAGGGACTTTCAAGAGGAAATCTCCACAAAATTCTTCATCTAAGGTAAGAGTTGCTTGAATCTATGAACTAAATTCTTTGTTTTATCAAAATCCTTTCCTAATCTATGCAAAAACCGTGATCTTGCACCCTAGAACCATCTCAAACTCGAGATCTACCAAGGAAAGGTGCTAAGGCCAAAAATCATCAAGTTTTCTTCCATCTTTTCTTCCAAAAACCGAAACCACACCCAAGGTGAGCTTCATACCCCCTATTTTCTGTTTTTATGAGTTTTGTGGGGGGGGGGGGATACAAGTGAAAGTGTAGATCTATATGTGTTTGTATGCCTTGTATGATTTCCATGCTTATATGTATGCATTTGTGTGTTATAATGTTGGATCTAGCCATAAAACCCCTCAAAACCGAGATATATCTTGTGTTAAATGATTTTAGCTTCAAATATATTTCTACATACAAAGTGTTTCAAGAAAGATAGCTAAATGGTTTAGTAACAATTTTCTTTAAGCTAAAAACACAAATTTTGGGCCAAAAATGTGAAAAATACAAAATTAAGGGCCCAAATTGACATTTCACAGATTCTGATGGATGAAGTGTGCCAAAACAGTTTCCATAAAACTATTTCTGGAATTATACTCAATTAGAGGATTAAAAACATGAATTTCAAGCTTAATGGGCTAAAACTGAAAATTTCGGCCCAATGAGGCCCATTATGCGAATTTTTCTGTTTTGGAGGGCCAAAACTGTGATTTTCTGTAAAACAGTGGACCATAAGTGACCCAAGTCCTTTTCAAAGGTTTAAAATGCTTTCTAAATTTAAAAAGGACCAAAGTTGCAAAAATTTTCCAATTTGGGCCAAAATTGTCAAAGTTGCGAAAAGAAGGGATTAAAACCGAGAAAACTGCAATTTCAGGGACTTAAACTGTTTTCTATGAAAAATATGCTGAAAAATATCAATTTCAATAATTTTTGATGTTAAAATGTCAAAAAAATTAGTTTAAGGACCAAACCGGGAAGTATTTAATAAAAAGGGTTGAAAATATAAATTTTACAAACAATGAGGGGCTGAAAACAGAAATATTTCAAGGCTAATCCAATATATACAATTTGATCAAATAATGGCACCGCGACTATCGACGAAATACAATACATTACAATACCAAAAGTCGTTGTTAAACGAATTGGCTCGGTCTCGAACCAATAGAAATCTACAACTACTAACACTATGACACTACGATTCATACAAGTAACGTTTGGTAATACATATACATACGAGTGTGCATAGACGTCTACGCACCATCTTTGGGCTCCACAAGTGTAAAATCTTGTTCGTTGAGCCTAGCTAGCCCAATGACCTGATCTTAAGGCCCGAAGACATTTTTTTTACGGAGTGTTGGGTTTTACCGATCCGACACAACGTAAATGGACTTTCAATGGCTTGTATACTACTGGTCCCCAAGGGTCCTTTGGTATTGCTAGTAAAGTCTACATTTCATGCGAGGCGGGTCGGGGACCCCTCGTACATTTTTATCCCCAACCGGTTAATGGAGTTACCGGGGTCTTCGTGACCTCTTTCTCTTCGGATGTGGGACTACACCTAGTCAGGGCGATTGGATAACGCGATTAGTACCGACGACGCCTTCGGGGTCGTTAGTATAACTATAAACTGGGCGTTTGTGTAACGCGGGTTTGTAGTAAATAATCCTGCTCGAGAACCTTCCAACGTCGCCTGGGACTGACACTATACGCTATGCAATGGTTTCAATGTAACTTCATGTAATTCAAGGAACTAGGAGAACATCGGGTTTTCCTAGGGTTTTCAATACACACAGATTTGAAATGCATACATCTTCAATGAACATTTTTTTTACAAGTATAGAAACAAACAAGCATACCTATGGATCTCCACAAGCGTTTTCAAAAGCTTTTCTTTTCAGAAAATATCGGATTTTCTGGTGGTTTTTCAAACAATACAAACATTCGATTTCAAACACTACTTATGAACTCACCAACATTTCATATGTTGACGTTTTCCAAAATACTTGTATTCTCAGCGAACCAGTGAATCAAGGGAAATCATATTCAGTGACGGTTGCAGTTTATTTTTGTATGAATTGAACAAATTAATTTTTGGGAATGTAATGTTTAAACAATGTATGACATGTAAACGCTACTGGTTGTACTATGTTAATGAATGGTGACGAATGTTGTTATGTTTCATATATATTCAATGTTATGGTATTCAATTGAGTCACGACAGCCCCCAGACGTTTCCGCCGTCTGGTTCGGGGGTGTGACAGGAGTTGCCTCTGGTTTTTGCTTCAAGAAAAATACCCATGTGAAGCGAGAGAAATTGTCTGCGATAACAAGTAAGTACTTCTTTCCACCAATGCTTTCGATAGAGGAAGGACCACACATATCAATGTGTAGTAGCTCTGGTGGTTCTATCACCTTTGTATTGACTATAGAAGGATGAATTTGACGACTTTTCTTTCCCATTTCACAAGCTGCACATAGATGTTCTTTATCAAATTTGAGAACTGGAAGACCTCGAACGTGATCTCCAAGTACCAGCTTGTTGATATATTTGAAATTGAGATGAGAGAGCCTTCGATGTCATAACCAGCTTTCGTCTAAGTGTGCCTTCGTTAGCAGGCAAACAACTGGTTTCCCTCGAATTGGATTGAGATTTAAAGGGTACATTTCTCCCTTTTGATTCAACTTCAGCAGAATATTATTTGACTTCTTTTCGACTGTTTCTGAGCCTTCGTCATCAAAGGAGACCTTCAATCCGGTGCCAACCACCAGCTGTGAGATACTGATGAGGTTGTGCTGCAACCCTTCAACGTATGCTACCTTTTTGATCGAGAATAATCATTCCATAGCCTTTGATAGTTCCAAATATATTATTGCCATATTTCACCGTTCCACCATCCTTGAGAGACCGAAACTCCCTCAGTTCTTCCCTTCTACCTGTCATGTGATGCGAGCAGCCACTGTCAATGTACCATTCTTCGTCAAACCGCTAGTCATGAATAACCTGCAAAATATCAAGAAAAGTTTGGATCCCAAAGTTTCTTGGGTCCTTGTGAGCCTTTTATAGGAAAGGGAGTAGTAAGAGAAACATCAACCAAATAAGTTCTTTTTATTAGAGTTGTTTCATCGTTTCCTTTTATAGTAAAAAACTTTGATTTTATTTGACTTGAAATCATTTGATTTAGACGTAGGATTTGTGGGTTTGACATCTACATGCTTTTGGGTCTCTTTCGGGCGTCTATCGTCTTCTAGAAAGAGCTTTCCTTTCCCCTTTGAATCTTTAGAAGAATAAGAATGAGAATAAGAATGAGATTTAGAAGCAGGATTAGATCGTTGATTATTGCTATTCCTTGGTAGAGAATGAAAGCTACCTTCCCTTCGGTTCTTCTGACAATTGGATTTGGGACCGAAACCTTCCTTTCGGTTATTGACATGTTGTGGACCGAAACCTTCCTTTTGGTTGTTATTGTTGCGGGGACCGAAGTTGCCCTTTCGGTTGTTGATCACCTAATGTCTGAAATCCTTGTTTCGATTGTTCTTGCCACATGAGGGAGACTGCTTTCGGTTGGCTCTTGGTTCACCTTGTGACTTATTTGTCTTTTCATACCTAATGTAATGAGGATTCTGAGATTGCCAAAACTGTTTTCTTTCTCAGAGATTCTTCTTGTATCTGAGGTTACGTTGGTGCTTTCGTTCTGCCACCTATTTTGGATTTTTGTGAATGTTGGCCTTTTTCTTCGGTACTTGAGCATGACTTTAGATCTTTGACTAACATGTCTCACTAGATGCCATCACTGGTTCATCTGAAGATGTTTTGGTACCACTTGTACTCAGCACATCATATCGTGTAGGTTCGTTAGGTGGTTCTGCCACATACCTACCTTTCACTCTCCATGATGTTTTCTAAGATAGACCTTTTTTTTTCATCAGCGCTATCTATCGGTGCTGACCAGAAAAACTCATCACACCCATTAGCATTATCTTCTTCTACCAGTGCTGGTAGTTCAGTTGTCTGTTGTGGTGTAACTCCTTGAACCGTGTTAACTTGATTTGGAGTGGTTTGAACCTTTTGATATACAACAACTTTTGCTTTGAGGACTTTAGTCTTGTCTATCGATGAGTAAGTGAACTCAACAGAGTTTTCAGAAATGAGATTTTTACTTGTTTCGGGTTCGCTCTTGACAAATTCAGAACAATCCACCACATCCTCTACAGAGATTTCACTCATGTCATCATCCTCATTAAGTTCAGATGCATTTTCAACATCAATTTTATTTTCTGAACTTAATTTGGCATTCAACGAGTCAAATTTCTGTACAGTTTCGGTTCTCAGTTTCAGTTTATCGTTTTTATCCAACAGATTTTTGAGCATGTCCTTATGGTCTTTTGACTTTATGTAGGACTCTATTTTGTCAAGACCAATTTTGTAGGCAGGAGATATTTCATTAGAAGATACCACATTTTCACATTTGAAAGCTTCATCATCGACTTCATCCACCTTCAACTCAAGGAAGGGTAAAATCATGCGATGTATCTTCTTTCCTATTTCACAATCGAGATGTAACTGAGTGATATTAAAATATAATCTTTTCGCAATCAAACACAAAACGTTTCGTTGTCTTAAAAGCTTAAGATTGTCTCGTTGCAAATAGATTGAATCATCCCTACACGTAATTAATTCCTTCTCCTTCTGCTCAATCCAGATTCTCCTCTCCTCACTCTTCGACGATATCCTGCAAATTTGATCAGTCAGGTTACATTTTGTGACACGAGTTTGGGTAACACTACTACTTAAACTAGAAAATTTAGATTTTCTTCCATTTAGTTCCTTTTCATAGTTAGTAATAGGAATTTTCAGAGAAATGAGAATATTTTTGTACCTTCTTGATCAACTCATCACATTCGTTGATATGTGTACTGACAGGTTTCGCAGCGAAACATCTGTCCTCTCAATCCTTCTCGTCATCAAGTCCACCATCTGTTGTGTATCCTCGCATCTGTGACACACCGTCCGTCACCATCAGACATCTTCCCTCAACCTTTTCTTCTTTCACTAGCAGAGCCTTGCCATGAGCGGGCTTTTTAACTTCTTCATCCTCTGAATCTATGGACCACACCTGAACTCCACCAAATTCATCGTTATCACCTGTACCCTGCATAATTAGAGCATTCATGGTATTGTTGTTAGTCGTTGATTTCTTTTTCTTGATCTCCTCCAGTCGTCTCAGGAGGTTCGCTTCCTCATCGTCTTCATCAACTCTTTCAAACTTCTTCTTCACCATGCATTCTTTGGCAAAGTGATTCTTTCCTCCACAATAATGGCAATCAAAACCTGAGTCACCACCAATCTTCTTTTCCTTCTTAGTTTCTTCAGACTTTGAACCCATCTTCGGTTCCTCCTTCACTTTTTCGGAACTATAGCTTCCCTACCAGTTTCGGTTCTTTTTGGCGGGGAACTTCCTTTTGATAAAATTTCCTGGATTGGAAACCACCAGGGCATACTCTTCACCAGTTAGATCATAGTCAACAAGATCTAATTCTTCTTCTTCTTCAACAACACCTTTTCCTTTGGAAATAAGAGCTAACGAACCCAAGATGGAAACCACATTCGTTTCCTTTGACAATGCACTTTCGTGGGACTTCAGTATTCCCACCAGCTTCGCCAGAGAATAGGATTTGAATTGTTCGTGTGCCTTCACCGTAGACACAACTTCCATCCATTCGGGTCTAAGACCATTCATGTGATGGGTTTTATACAAACAATCCTATGTGTGCATGCAACCCTAATTGGATCTATGTTCTCACTATTAGACATACCACTTTATGAACACAAAAAGAAACCTGGGATACTCCTATGATTTTTGAAATCCACAAACGATAATAGAATACATACCTTTTGTTGTTATATAGCAATAACAACTAGTTCCTTGAATTTCCTTAGCTCTTGAAAGCAAGTACCACAAGTGTAGTACCTCTAATGGTTCACAAACACACTTTGGGTGAGAGGATGAATATGAGAGAGAGGAAGGGAGGCAAGAGGCTCTAAAATTCGACCCTAATAGGGTTTCTCCAAGGGTTGGCCGAATTTAGTGCCTTAGGGTGCTATTTATACTTAAGGCTAACTAGGGTTTCATGGTGGAAACCCTAATCCCTTAGCTTAGGGCCTCTGCAAGTCCATGAACTCCTTTCCTTAAGCCCTTGGACGAAAACTCCTAGATCCTTTCTAGGATTTTCGTTCAATCCTTAATAAAGGTGATCAAATAGCCAAAAGTCTCAACTATCAAATAATTACAAAACAACCCCTATACTTTTAATTAATTCATTTAATCCTGAAATTAATTCCTAATTAATTTCTGATTAAATACTAATTAATAATATGATTCCAAATTAATATATTATTCATATAATATATTAACAAATCATATTTATACCCTAATTTATTATTCTTAACAATAAACTAGCCTCTCTCCTCAACAATCATCCTGTCTAGTCACCAGTGTGAAGGCAACCCAGAAGGACCATGCTCATAATCGGGTCAAGTACATACCAATCCAACAGTCTTCCACTTGGATTAGTCTAATAAGTATTCTACATATGACTTCAGAACCTGATCAACAATCGTGGCTTTCAAAAGCCGCTGTCAACTCTGATCGTATCTGAAGCGTGTCCTTTTGATAAGGGATTATAAATTCCTCCATTCTTGATATCGCATAGATGTGAGACATGGATTGAAATCATTCTCTCAGTCTATGTGTTGTTTCCCGATTTCTGATTTATGACGACTGACAACAGACTACAATTGAACACATCAAATTAGTCCTAGCTTGGCCAAGCGCTTAGGGTTTCATCACTAAATCATCGAGGGGCCCACAAATATCGCTTTTATCCCACTTTGGGAAAAAGGAATGGGTAAACTTTGACTCAATGCTTTATAAGTTTTACGGATAAACGGATAAACTTTGACACACAACAATAAGTTTTATAATACCAAGTTACTGGTGCGTTTACTTATCATCAATGTGCAACCGACCAACAAATAACAACTCACACATCTCGGTTTCAAGAATATACAATATTTTCGACTCACAATTACTCGTGATAAAATCCATGAAGTGATTTTTGTGAGCGTGGGTTTAATCTAATACTCTAATCTTATCAAAGCACTCATGAACTCTGCAGCGAACTTGTGCTATGTCTAAACTCTTTAGACAATCTACAGACAGATTCATGGCAGTCTTCCTTCATACCTACTTTCAACGTATGACCGACTGTGGAGGTTCGAATAACCTAGTTATGCTGGAAGTCAGAACATGCAAAGAGAAACACAATGATAATACTTAATCCTATATGACCCAAACTTGTGAGTATAAATGAAACACCTTTATTTAATCACCATATTGATTACTCATTATTCATTATTTAATGTTTCAGATAATCAGCTTTATAACTCGAATTATAATCACAATTGTCCCATGCTCCAAGCATGCACACTTTGGTTTCAGATGGTCCATATTTTGTGAAATAGATCAATTGAAAAACTTTTCCAATGAAAATCATTTCATAATCCCAAATCCTTATAATTAGTGTAAGAATACTAAATTCTTGCCACTTTTAGAATATGTCAAATTCTAATATTTTATGCAATGATCCTTTTGTGAAGTCACGGTACAAAAGTCACAAAGACTCGGCCAATGAAATCACAAGGTACTCTATCAGAAATTGTTACAAAACAATTCTATAGATGTGATGTCTCTCACTCAAAGTACATTCCTTTGAACATGCTTTTTGCATAAAATTTTCTAATCTAGACATCAATTCTTAATTTCCAACTCCCAATTATGGAAACACTTCCATATTTGCCATATGACAACTCATTCTAAATAGAATCTTATCTATTCATAATAATGTCGATATGGTCCATCCAATACTATACTTCCAACTACTCACAAGCGACCAATCCTCAACGAACTTTGGATCGTCCTTTGATAGTTGTTTAATTATTTTAGTCAAAACCGGCTCTAGTCCCTTTTCCCTCTTAATGCCCTTGGCATTTGGAAAATTTTTAGAACGGTCAAATATTATAGCATATGCAATTCTTCCTATACCAGAAGCGTATGGGACATGATGCATAATGTCTCTCATAAAGACATGATACTTTATCAGTCTTCTGCCATAATATTTGATTTTATGTGCCATGTTCTCACAATTCGAACTATGAAGAGGGATGCCATAATCATGATCAAATTTTGAGAATGCACTATGTATCCTTGACTAAATTTATTAACATTCCACAATCTAAGCCTTTAGATTTGAAATAAATCATAATATTCTCTCCCTTAATTATAGCAAAACAACTTTTCAACCCTTACGACTTTGCAAAGTATAACTCTTGTTTTCTATAATTAATATTGCTAACTTGCAATACTTACCATAATAATCATGCTCCCACTAACATGATGATTATTTCCTTATTGGCATAACACTTATGCTCCCACTAGCTTTGACATGTATTCAGAAAACAACTGAACTTCCAAAAAACAATGCTTATTGAATTCCTTAAGTTTATATTTCTAATACCAGATGCTTTGATAATCCTTTATCTAAGCTTCTTAAACTCATACACTTTTTCTTAGAAAGCTTACGTGTGTATCTAAAAAAATTCAGAACTTATGTTACTAAGTCCCAAATGTTTAGACTAATTGTCAAATCTCACAATTCGAACTATGAAGAGGGATGCCGTAATCATAATCAAATTTGAGAATACAATTTGCACAACTGCTATCTCCTTAAAATATCTCTTAGTGAAAGCATTTCCTCACAATCATTTTCATGAAGGAGGGAAACCTTATGATGCTTAGATTTTATGATGTATGCGTTCCTATCCATGTAAATTTGTCATAACAACAATCATAAGACAATGTTTGTGACAAATCCATCTCATATGGACAGAACTTGTTCAATCTCAATTTCCTGCCTCATGGCAGCACGAGTGCCTACCATTGCTTCCAGGTTGTTAAGCAGCTCACCCTTACTTATCAATGTACTTTCCATTGATCAAGGTGCTTTCCTTTATGCGTTCAAATGAGAACTCATAGAACTCACACACATAGTTAACTCAAATGGAATGGCACAGAAACTGGAGTATGTCAGTCACGATAGGTTATAAACCTCAAGTCGTTCTGTAACACCGTAAATTTCTAAACAATTTTTCGCATTTTGTAAAAGCATAATTCATTTATTATCCACAAAAAACATCATTGTTTGAAACTCAAATCCATAGTATATAATAATCCCAAGATCTCATAACATAAAAATCCCATGTGTTTACTGATCAGGCCGACGCCTTCCCGCGATCCTCACTAGTACCTGAAACAAATAACACCAAACACTGTAAGTACAAAGCTTAGTGAGTTCCCCAAAATACCACATATAACACATATTAGCAACTCGAGGCTATAACTCTATGGGTCCGTGCACCTAAACTCTGTGAACCCTCAGGTTCTAACTCTGTAAACATGCACAACATAAATCACATAGAATAATGTAGTGCAACACATAACACATATATAGCATACAAACAATGTATCTCGGTAACTCGTAAATCCCTGAAATCACTAGTGCTCGATCTCCCGAGCTATAGTCCTATAACACAAATACATCTCTAATTAACACTTTCCCAACTAGGGTTGACTAACCCTATCAAGTCAACACCGGTCAACTCTGGTCAGTGGTCAACAGTTAACCCAACTCACCGAGTCCCTACGGGGACCCGATTCCTCTGAATCCCTTACGAGTCACCGAGTCACTCACCCAACTCGGTTACTCAACCCCTGGTTCGAAAACACGGAATAACCCGCTCCAACTCGTCGAGTCTACTAATGGACTCGACGAGTGCATTCCATGCACAACCCCAAACGACCTTCTGAGGTCAGATCTGTTCCACTAACTCATAGATCCAGTCCTTCCAAGCTTACTTATCACATAAAGTTTATGTCTTGGTGCTCATATCACACCTATTGACTCATAAATGGTGTTTTAACCTCAAACACAATGATCCCAAACCAAAACCTCCATAGACTCATATAAAGCTTGGACAAAGAGGCACTCTGGACCTTCATGGGTCCAGATCCAGAACCTAACTCACTTAAGGGACCATGGGAGCACTAGATCTAGTCACAAAAGGGCTCAATAAGCCCTAAATCAACATGAACATCACCTCAACAGAAAATGGTTCGAAAATAGTACCTCAAACGTGATGTTCTGGAGCTCAGATCTTCAGGAAGTTAACCCTCTTGCTTCCTCTTGGCTATAGCTTCCTTTCCCATGCTAGACAACACCACCAAGGTCAACAATGGCTCTTTCTCTCACTCCAAACGCTCAAGCTCACTAGGGTTTTGCTCTAGGGCTGGTGAGCACAAATGATGGCCATAAGGCCCCTTTAAATAGGCCCCAAACCCGAGAAATTAGGGTTTCATAAAACAGCGCGGAGTCGCCGAGTCCACCAATGCGACTCGTCGAGTCCGGTCATTAATCCGGGTGAGAAATCGCGTCTCTACTCGACGAGTCTACGCACCAACTCGCCGAGTTCTTCCACAAAACTCAAAATAAAATGAATAAATATAATACTTGAAATTCCGAATGTTACACATGCGCTAGTGATGATCAACTAGGTTTATTCTTGAATTCGTTCTTGAAACTTTTCAAGACATTTAGGACTCTCACTGACTCCTTGACATATAAGGTTCCCTTGTCAAGAAACTTTTCTTGATTAAACAAATATTCAAGAGTTAGTGTAGCTTTTATCAAGACAAAACACTTCATAAAATTGGTCCTAGTTGGTCTTTGTCTTATCCAAGACATCACAACCTACCAATTTCAAATGTGCAAGAATAAGAAAACTTTTCCAAATTCCACATTTGATGAGTGTTATAAACCTACTTAAGACTTTTCACTCTAGTCACAATCTTGACTCTAAGACTTGATATTGGAACGAATTATGATTGACTTCTTGATTTAACCATTTCTACAATTCTCTATTCCTCTTTTTAGACATACATATGTACTAAGACTCATTTAAAGGACCAATTGAGAAATAGTTCTTAATCATTAATACTTATCATAAAACACAATAGAAGGTACTTTCCCTTCTTCTTAGAATAGAGAAACTTTTATCTTTCTGTCTACTTGATTATTCTTATTTGTTCTGCAATTGATTGAAACTCTTTCAATCAACTCAAAATTATACTTAATCTTATAAGTATAACCATATTTACTAAACATTAGTAAATCATGATGAATATCATTTGCACTCTTGTGGTAGACTCGATCAACGTACCACCTAGTGTACTTGATCTCCTAGTCCTTCAGTTGACACTTTTTCAAAGAATTAGTCTAAATTTCCCAAATATGGAAGTTTTCATTCATCATACAATACACGTTGCATGATTCCAAGTTTCTATCCACTTGAAACTTGGGTGATGAGAAACTCTCACTATTTGGTAAACTCTCGACACTTCCACAAATAACCTAATTAAGAATCCAAACCATTATTGCTAATAATAGAAACCTTCAAACATCAATTTTTCATACACGCCTGTGCAAGGATAAATAAATAAGATAAAATCAAAATTTATTTTATTGCGGAAAAATTTGTCCTTACAATGCAATTCAATTGAAAAACTATGTTATTACATATTTCGTAGAAATCTATTCTAACTCCAAGTAGTAGCTCAAGGATCTAATCTTCAAGCAATGCGATTGAAATCCATTTGTTCACGATTAGATTCAGCTCACTTCTTCCCTTAAGCTTCCTCTCTTTTCTTCGATCCTACAAAACATCAAAATGTAATCTTATCACATCATGTATTAAGAATCTAGAATAGGAACTTAAAAGATTTAGTTAATGGATTTTACCTGAAGTAGAGTCATACGTCTTGACTCTCCCATCTCTTAGATTTCTCAGGTAAATAGGGCAGCTTCGTCTCCAATGCCCCTTCTTTTGGCAATAAAAGCAAATGGACTCTTTTGGAATGGTACATGGAACTATCTCAGAGTTTACCTTTTCTGGAGTTTGATTCACCAGACAAATTTGCTTGACTAGCACGCCAAATCATTGCTGATTCAGCAGCTATAAGCAAATAGGTGAGATCAATGAGGGTCACGTCATGATCCATCATATAGTAATTTCTAACGAACTCACTATATGATGCAGGAAGCAGTTGAAGAACCCAATCAACGACCAACTCATCTAAAATCTCGACAACCAACATCCTTAACCTATCAATGTGTGACTTCATCTCTAAGACGTGTGCACACACAAGTTTCCCATCTTCATGTTTACTTGCCAAAAGGACTTGAGTGATCTTGAACTTTTCAAGCCTTCGTACTTGGGGTTTAGGGAGAATAATTGGAGGCGGTGGAGGACATGAAGCATGAACTCGTGTTCCTCGATCGAATCGTGGAATATCATCTTCATGTGGAAAGCTTGTTCCACGGGATTTGGGAATACCATAGTTGTCATACTTTGACATATAGAAAACGGGAGAAAAAAATTTCAAGTTAGTTGATTGATTGAGTCCTTAATAAATCACCCAAATGAGATATTAAGGTTAGGACCCAACACAATATTCCACAACTTAGGAGAGGGATGTCGTAACCCAAAATGCAGAACATTTGAAGGTAAGTGAATGACGATTCACTAATTTTCCACCATGAAAATTTGAAGGTTTTAAATGTATTGAAAATTTCCTAGATCCTTTGAGATTCATTGAAATTTTCAATGGCATGTTTAAATCTCGATATGCCCCTCGATTTGTGATTTGGATGCCAAGGATCACAAAACAGGGTGTGAATAACCATGCAAACTTACATGGTGCCCCCAATGTTACAGTCACCTATTCGATGTGCCGGTTAACCACACACGCTCCACCGAACTATGAAAAACATTGAGTCGCCCTTTGCTACCTTTGCTTAGAACCATTTAGTGTGCCAGTTAACCACACACGCTCCACTAATATCTTCGCAAGGGCACAAAGTGTAATTTCATAGAATTGCGTCAATTCACTTTTGCCTAAAGTAACTAGGATTGGGAATTTTGTAAAAACATTTAGTTAATTTATACTTCATTATACTTTTAATGGAAAGGGTTTGCCCTATCCTACCCATTCGGCTAACGATCCTCCACCAATCAAGGAAGCGGTGGGTGACAGTGGACACCCATTAAACGACTATTTTATAGGCCATAACCTTATACCCCCGTTATAGATCGGCTTCGTGAATGAGGCCTACTTACTGTAAGACTACCAGTTTATGTTATACATATATAATATTAGACTTTTAATATTATATATAGTATAAGGGTGTATTTTAAGCTTTTCAGATAATAGGTGGTTTAATTTAATAAATTACACTTTTAATTTGATTAAATATAAACCATATGATTATAGATTTATTAACTCTCTTTTAGTTATACTTTTAATTAACTTAACAAAACCATAAGGATGTAATTTGAACTTTTCAAAACTAGGGGTTTTAGAATTTAGACTTTCAAAATTAAACCTTTTAATCAAACAATTTAAATTCCAAAACTTGAGGGCAAGTTTTGAAACTTTGCAAAACAAATTAGGTTTTAATTTTATTTAAAATTTTCGAAAATCCAACCCATAAATTTTAAAATTTTAAATATTAAAACATTGACTAATAATTATCCAAAATTAAACAATTAATTTTAATTATTAAATCTTGTAGGATTATCTATTAAATTAAACAATTAATTTAATCTAATCCCATATCCCCTAAGATTTGAAAATTTTTGGAATGGGATAATTCATAAGATCTTTAATTATCTATTTAAGGAATCAAGGATAATAACAAGATATGACATTATCCAAATCCCTAAAATTTGGGAATCCTATCTAAGGGACAAGGCAAATTTTGAAATTCTAGGGTTAGACAACCCTAAAATTGAAATCTTGGGGCCTAAGAAAAAAGTTTAGAAAACCCTACCAAAAATTTCGAAATCTAGGGTTTAGATCGAAACCCTAATTTCGAAAATCAAGCCTCCAGGGTTTATTAGCCATAAACCCTAATTGTCATATTCATACATTTGTATCAAATCTAATTTAAAACAAAAACCCATGGCTCTGATACCATTGATGGATTTTATACAAACAATCCTATGTGTGCATGCAACCCTAATTGGATCTATGTTCTCACTATTAGACATACAACTTTATGAACGCAAAAAGAAACCTGGGATACTCCTATGATTTTCGAAATCCACAAAGGAGAATAGAATACATACCGTTTGTTGTTATATAGCAATAACAACTAGTTCCTTGAATTTCCTTAGCTCTTGAAAACAAGTACCACAAGTGTAGTACCTCTAATCGTTCACAAACACACTTTGAGTTTGAGGATGAATATGAGAGAGGAAGGGAGGCGAGAGGCTCTAAAATTCGACCCTAATAGGGTTTCTCCAAGGGTTGGCCGAATTAAGTGCCTTAGGGTGCTATTTATACTTAAGGCTAACTAGGGTTTCAAGGTGGAAACCCTAATCCCTTAGCTTAGGGCCTAAGCAAGTCCATGAACTCCTTTCCTTAAGCCCTTGGAAAAAAACTCCTAGATCCTTTCTAGGATTTTCGTTCAAGCCTTAAAATTACAAAGTCTCAACTATCATATAATTACAAAACAACACCTGTACTTTTAATTAATTCATTTAATCTCGAAATTAATTCCTAATTAATTTCTGATTAAATATTAATTAATAATATGATTCCAAATTAATATATTATTCATATAATATATTAACAAATCATATTTATACCCCAATTTATTATTCTTAACAATAAACTAGCGTCTCTCTTCAATAATGATCGTGTCTAGTCACCAGTGTGAAGGCAACCCAAAAGGACCATGCTCACAATCGGGTCAAGTACATACCAAAATGGTTATGGACTTAGACACTAATCCAACATCATGAAGGTAGGCTTCTGCTCAATAACCTTCCTTTCAATCCCATGCTTTATCATCTTACTGAGAAGATGATTAAATTTATCAAAAGCCTGAATAAGTTTCTCTTCAGGCTTCTGTTTGAAATCACCAAATACAAAAAGTAACAGAGTTTGAATCGAATGTTCCAAATCTTCATCTGTAGAATACAATTCCTTTAACCTATCCCATATTTCCTTCGCTGTATCACATGAACTCACCAATTGAAACGTATCCGATTGTAAAGCAAACCTAATCATTCTTAAAGGTTTAATGTTGCACTAAAACTTCTCTTTCTTGTCTTGAGGAATGTCCTTCATATCATTCATGAGCTGATTGTACTCCTTTTTAGTTTTGACAATTTTTGAAGTGCTTGAATGAGCAAATGGACCAACTATGATTGCTTCCCAAATCAAATACCCATTATCTTCTGAACTGATTACATAATCTTCGAAGTGGTGCATCCAGACTTCATAATCCTGAGTATATAGGATTGGAATCCTTGTTGTTGAGCCAATACTATTGGAGATGTTGATTGGATTGGATTATGAATCGTCCATAGACATTGTGATGATGTTTGATCGATAACATGTTTAAGATCAAACTTGTAATTTATCGTTAGGGCAAGATCAACAATTAATTAGATACGCCAATGAGGAATGACGACTCAATTAATATCAATCAATGCGGAAAACCCTAATAACTTCTTCGACAGAAGAGATGTGTATGATTTACACAACCTCCTGCTCTGATACCAATTGATGAGATAAAATCTCTTGATCGTTTAGATCTTTCATAGGTAAATCAATGAACAACAATATATTAAATCAAACAAGACAATGAACACAATATAGAATCAATATAAAGCTTATGATTCAAACGTAGTCACGCCTCAGCAGAGCTCGATTAAGAACTTCCACTATAGAGGCGAGCTAGAGTTTACAATACTATAATGAGAATAATCAAAAGCCTTACAAAACTGGGCTGATAAGAAACGAACGCAAGATGCAACACACCAATCCCAACATAAACCATCTAAACTAAACTAATATTATCCTTCATCCCAATGCTTCTAGCGTGCTACAAGTGCTTAACCCTACTTAGTCCCTTCGTAAGCGGATCTGCTGGGTTATCCTCTAATGATACACTCTTCACTACGAGGAGTCCTTCTTCTACCAGATGTCGAATAAAGTGATATTTTCTGTCGATATGTCGAGATCTACCATGATCCCTCGGTTCCTTGGTCAAGGCAACCGCTCCTTCATTATCACTGAAATTTTCCATAGGCTCCTTTATGGCAGGCACAACTCCAAGGTCTCCAATGAAGTTCTTCAACCATATTCCCTTCTTTGACGCTTCACTCACTGCAATATACTCTGATTCACACATGGAATCAACTACTATCTCTTGCTTGGAACTTTTCCAAGTCACTGCTCCTCCATTAAGGGTAAAGACCCATCCCGACTGTGAACGGCAGTTGTCTCTATCGGTCTGAAAAATGGCGTCACTGTACCCTCGCACCTTTAAGTGATCACTCCCTCTGAAGACTAGAAACCACTCCTGAATCATTCATCCAAAATTCCAAAGGATAATAAGTTGAAACGTTTTTAGTCTCAACGGTTACTTTTTCTGATGATCCTATCCTACTCACCTCGAGTTTCGTGACACGTTTTACACCTCCCCCATAAAAGTAGGCATCAAATCGCCGGTTTTGTTTTCTATTCCTATCCATACAAACCCTAACCTCTCACCTCCCAAGTCCAATCAACCACTCATTGGAGATAGAACAATTCCCATTTGCAAGTCGACATTCCTCAAGGTGATTGGAGTGAAAGCAAATCCCAAAGGTTTTAAAGTCATTGAACCAACTGTTAGGTTTGATCCATAAGAACATTTCTATGTGCACATACAAACCCTAATGCTTTGATCTTGGTTTCTCTAATGAACATGCTTTTCATCCAAGACTTGCAAACCGTAGATCTATGATATATAATTCGAAATTAACATTACAAAGTAGATCTAAATTATTAACTCTTTATTGAAAGCTTGAATCTTGTTATCCTTGGAGCTTAGAGTCACAATTGTCACTCCTCTAATGGCTTACAAACACTAAGAAGTAAGAGGATGATATGGAGAGAGGTTGAGGACACAAAATCGGCTCTAGGAACTCTTTAGGATTTATGGTAGCCGATTTCTGTAGCCCCTGGGTCCTTTAAATACTTGAGCTGCTAGGGTTACAGCCTGAAACCCTAATTGGATTACTTAGGCCTTACGCATTCCAAGGATCCTTCTAGATTAGGGCTTCGACGAATTCTAGGAGCCCATACGCATTAATTTCGTCCACCCCATGATCCATAAGGATCCATAGCCCAAAACCAACTATCACACAATTGACAGTTCTAGTCCCCTTTATTTAATTAATCCTTTTTAGCCACAAAATTAATTCTTAATTAATTATTGTCTAATATTAATTTAACTATATGATTTCTCATTTAATATATTAATCATATAATATATTAATAAATCATAATAACCTCTTTATTTATACATCATCCTGTCATGTTGCTTTGGTGAAGGCAACCCAAAAGGACCATGCACAACCGGGTCAAGTACTTACTAAATATACATACGGGCTTAGAAACTAATCCAACACCAACGTATGAAGAATTTCAAGCGTTTATGAACTACATCAGCTATACACAGGACTACAAGGCCAAAGATTTCAAGAAGTTCTCCGTTTCCGGACTTTGGACCGCTCTTATGCACCTCATCATCAGAGGGCTGTCTGGAAAGCATGGAGATACAAATACCTTAAGAAAGGATTGGTTGAACATCGTCTTCAACATCTACTTCGAAAGTGAAAACGCTGTAGATCTTCCGGAAGTATTGTGTCAAGATTTCTGCAAGGTCTCCACCAAGAGGAAGCCCAATGAAATTTCGAGCCCTAGATATTGGGCCTTAACTCTACAACAACTCTTCACAGAAATTTCCGAACCACTTATGGTTAACACAATTCCTCTGGAGGTATGTGTCTCAATCAAACTCGTTAAGGCATATAGGATTCCAGACCAATCTTCTTTTGGTCCGGTCAGACGACTTCCGGACCACATGTTGGCCCTTATTCCTTCCAATTCTGTTTATCTTAAATAACATCTAGAGGCCAAGCCTACCACATGTTGACCCAACACAACCTTCCCCTGCCTCTGTTGAGCCCATTTCGGAAGATGCCAAGCCTACTACATCCGGACCTAAGACCAAGAAGCCAGCCAAGTGAAAGGCTTCTCCCACAAAGCCCAAAACCAAAAAGAAATCCAAAGTCAGTTCCTCCTCTTAACAGGAAGGAACCCATGGCATTATGACTGATTCTGGCCATCCGCACACCCATCCTTCCCACTCATTTGAGGTGCCCCTCAATGTTTCAAAACCACTAGCACACACACACGGGGAGTCTCCACATAATCCACCCTCTCCCTCCTAAAAGGGTGATGCAGATGTTAAACATAGTTCCTTGCAGCCCCTGGAACAAACCCACGCGTCACCTTTGTTGATCCCATTGTTTCTTTTGCACGCACACACTCCGGAACCACTGTTCCGGACCCCAAGTTTTCCGGAGAAGGAGTAGTCCCTCTGACTTCGGAAGCCTCAACTGGTCTGATACCCAGAGGGTGTAAAGGACGACCAGGTGCTAATGATCCTGATTGGGAAGATTTCGTTAATAGGGCCACCTCACGACGTTCGGACCTTATGCGTACTCAAGTGGAATCCACTCTCATCTCAATGCGGAATAGGGCCATTCAAAACAACCTGCCCTACGTTCATCCCACTGACAATGATGCGGATGCTGAACTCTCTTCGGAACAACCTCCGGTGACCACTCGTCAAGGAGCTTTCCAAATCGATTTGGAAGAAGAGATCTCTGAAGAAGTAATGTTGGAAGACGAAGCAAAAATCATTCCAGAATAAAACTTCATGACTTCAGCACACTTTGTATCTAAGCCGTCCGCTTCCAAGTTGGTCTATGACTTTGGTTCTTCCTCCTCAACAACTCCGGACAGCGGTTCAAAATCCGAACTTCAAGAAGAAGATGATACCACCAAACTGGGTCCTTCCACTCATCCTTTCTCACACCAGTCTCATCTGCAACACTCTGATTCCGATTCGGAATCCTCTATTGGTGACTACATTGTTCCCTTCGCACTCCTGGAAATCCACAACAATGTCTCTGACACAATGACTAAAGTGTCATCTGTTGAAAAATCCGTAACACAGCTGAACTCCAAACTGGATCAAAATGTCTCCGGACTTGATGCCAAACTTGATAGTATTCTGCAATCTCTTTCCCAACCATCTGGACCATTGGTTGTTGAAAGAGAAGCTCAGTTAGATCAATTGATCTCCCTCAGGCTCAAGCACACTATGGAAGAAGTCGACTCTAAATACGACATCCTGGTTGACCACTACCTTAACACCATTACATCCATGCTCAAAGTCCATGACGACGTGGTGGCTGCTACCAATGATCTGATCAAGCAGACCCACATTCGCCATGAGAAGCAAATTCAAAGGATGGAGAAGGAGATTAAACAAAAGGATGAGATGAACATGATTATTCAGCAAGTACTTATCAAACTTCTTCACTCAACTTGGAACATTGTTGATGTTCCGAATAGGAAATTTGATGAGATGATTCCCATTCTAAGAAGCACGTTCAAGCACCTCTCTGAGCAAGCCCCCACTGTTGAAGCATATGATGCTCTCTCTCTTCAACTCACAACAGGCCTTCAGAAAGTCTTCTCTAAGTTTGATGATCTGAAAGAGACTCTACTACTTGCACCCGCTCCGAAGTCTACCGATGCAAGATGGGGAGAAGGCCCTTGCAAACCCTGGAAACCTACCTCAAAATTTACACTCTGGGATGAAGATCTAGATTCCGATGAAGACATTCAAATCTCTTCCGGAATTCTAGGGATCAATGAAAGGGAAGGAAGTGAAGATGAAGAAGAATATGTTCTTGTTAATGCTCCAAAAGGAGTCCTTGCTCTTCAAGATCCCAAGCTGCCCATTCCAAAAGTAATAACTAATAAACAAAATAGGATTTGGTTTGCAGTTTCCTAGCCATCCTCTCTTTTGGACGCTTTTGAGAGGGATGTCAAAATGGTTAAGGCTAAATCGCTCCTGACCGCTCAAGCCTTCATATCCACTCCTTCTGTACAGTCTCCCATTCCGGAACCAGTAGTTGCTTCAATTAACCAGGGACTCCCCCCGGATCCTTGATGATATTCCGGAAGAACCACTTCCAAATCCCACTCCATAATTCACGATTGATGAACACCCGAAGCTCGTCTTAAATGCACTTTATAAAGACAAAGGAAAGAAACCAATGACTTCCGAACAACAAGCCTTATACTCCAGACCTCCTCTCAATCAAAAACATGGATGGTCTCAGGAGGAAATAAATTAGGCACTTGAGGAAAGCATTCGAATCGAAGCTATGAAAGACAATCCTGATCCGATGCGTGACTGTAACACCCCAAAGTTTGGAAAGTCAAGAAAAGAAAGAAGACCTCAATATTAAGGAGAGACTCGGCGAGTCCAAGGAGGGACTCGGCGAGTCCGAGCGGGATCCGGGTTGAGGTGTTAGCGACCGACTCGGCGAGTCGGCCAAGGAGACTCGGCGAGTTGGGTCTGAACGAGGAAAACCCTAAATCCGGGACTTGGAGCCTATTTAAGCGTCTCATTCTCTTTCTTAGGGTTCTTTTAGTGCCTCTTTACCCCCCAGAACATCAACCCTAGCCGCCATATCCGTTTTTGAGCTAGATCTTGCATCAAAGAGAGCACTATAAGCGTGGAGAAGGAAGAAAAGCCTTGGAAGAGCAAGAAGGGACTGTAGATCCGAGATTGAGAAGACATTTCAGATCATTTGGAGGTAATAAGCTGTTGATTGGACTCCCTTTTGCATATAGATCTATCCTTATGTGTGAGTTTTGGTCATTATTGGTATGTTTTGTAACCAATTCGGGTTGGAGGTTCAGATCTGGGGTTGCTACCTCAGATCCATGTTGGTTTTGGTCTTGAATCCCCTAAAGTATCAGCCCTTGGTATGTTGAGGAAGCATGTTTGCCATAAACCCTAGTTTAGTGTGTTTTGAGCATAGATCTCTCAATCTACACGTAAAGTTTGCCACTTTACGTGGGGAATAGGCCCTAGAAGTTTGGATCTATGAGTTGGAAGTTCTGTTTGGCTCGAAAAGCCACTGCATGGATTGAGGACTGGATAGACTCGGCGAGTCCTTCGAGTGGACTCGGCGAGTAGCTTGAAGATGAGGAGGAACTCGACGAGTAGGATGAACAGCTCGTCGAGTCGGTTGAAGTTAGGCATGGAATCGGCGAGTTGGATGAACAACTCGACGAGTTGGTTGAAGATTGTCTTGGACTCGGCGAGTCTGTTCTTGGACTCGGTGAGTCAGGTCGCGAAACCCTAAACCCTTTTGAGTTGAGACTCGAATCAGTGAGTCGGGTGATGACTCAGCGAGTTGGGCAGGACAGGACTTGGAGCTAGTTGGACTCGGCGAGTCATGGACTGACTCGGCGAGTCAGGTCGCGAATAAGAAAGTCCCTAAGCTTGTGAACTCGGCGAGTCTTTAGGAAGACTCGGCGAGTAGGGTTGACCTGGAAGGTTGACTTTGACCATAGTTGACTTAGTTGACTGTCAGATTAAGTGTTATATGTATATTGATAGCTCGGAGAGCTAGAGGAGCAGCGGTTCAGGGGATTGTCGAGTAGCAGCCAGAGGTTTATCAGCAGGGCTCAGCAGTTCAGGTGAGTTTCCTTCCAGTAGGAACGGGTCTAAGGCCACAATGCCGGCCCGTTTAGCTAGCAGTAGTTTTCGGATGTTGATCTGATATAGTAGTTAGTATGTTTGATGCCTTCGTGGCTCAGACAGGATTTATGTGTTATGTGTTCCGGGCTACGGCCGAAGTAGTATGCAGTATACGTGTGTTCATGCTAGTTGATATGTTTATGTTATGTTCTGTTCAGTTAGCCCGGACTTCGGTCCGATGCAGGGGACAAGGTCCCAGTTAGTCCGGACTTCGGTCCGATGCAGGGGACAAGGTCCCAGTTAGTCCGGACTTCGGTCCGATGCAGGGGACAAGGTCCCAGTTAGTCCGGACTTCGGTCCGATGCAGGGGACAAGGTCCCAGTTAGTCCGGACTTCGGTCCGATGCAGGGGACAAGGTCCCAGTTAGTCCGGACTTCGGTCCGATGCAGGGGACAAGGTCCCAGTTAGTCCGGACTTCGGTCCGATGCAGGGGACAAGGTCCCAGTTAGTCCGGACTTCGGTCCGATGCAGGGGACAAGGTCCCAGTTAGTCCGGACTTCGGTCCGATGCAGGGGGCAAGGCCCCAGTTAGCCCGGACTTCGGTCCGATGCAGGGGACAAGGTCCCAGTCAGATTCCGGACTTCGGTCCGATGCAGGGGGCAAGGCCCCAGTTAGTCCGGACTTCGGTTCGATGCAGTGGGCAAGGCCCAATATGTGCTTTATATGTTTTTGTGAAGTATGTTGTAGATTGGGGGAGCTCACTAAGCTTCGTGCTTACGGTTTTCAGTTTTGGTTTCAGGTACTCGGTTTTCAAAAGAGGAGCTCGGGAAGATTGCAGAGCACACACCATAGTCAGTTAGCCTGGGAATGTTTGACTCTAATAATGCTTTTATGTTTTGAATTTAATACTCAAAAGTTATGTTTGATTTATGATACGATGTCTATAAATCTATTTTTAGTAATGTTTTAAAAGAAATTTTTTTGTCGTGATTTTGGGTCGTTACAGTGACATTTCTCCTCTCTGCCGAGAAGGAATCCTCAAGGCGCATGAAACTGTTCTGTGCCTCTACTTTGAACTTCCCAAAAATGACTCTGATCGGCTGGATCTTTCTCTCTGTCCCTGTAGCAAATTCTACACTAAATTTGCTCCGCTTCACCCAACTGATCATCCGAATATGATCATCCAAACTGAACGAGAAAGGCTCGATACCTTCTATGCTAAAAACGCTCAACCGTTCAAGGAAGTTTGGACCAGAAAAAGGATTACACAAGCTCAGGGCTTCAGAAGAAAAATCTTGGTGAAATTTGAGTTGAATTGTCCATTATTCCGTTTTCACCTGCTCCGGAAATAGCTGTAACAACGTAAATTTTCAAAACAATTTTTCTTTTTAAAACATACTTCATTCATATAATATCACAAAAATCCATTGTATCACATGGTGTCAAAATAAAACAAATCCCAAGATCTCAAATACATAAACTCTCCCAGTGTGTACGGATCATGCCGACACCTTCCCACGGTCCTCGCTAGTACATGAAATACATAACACACAACATTGTAAGCATAAATGCTTAGTGAGTTCCCTAAAATACCACATACAACACATATTAGCCACTCGAGGCTATAACTCTGTATGACCCTCTGGTCAAAGTGTCTCAGTGGGACCCTCCAATCCCATAACTCTGTGGACCCTCTGGCCCTAACTCTGTGGATCTTCCGGTCGTAACTCTGTAAACTCTGAATCACACATAGCACAGAATCAAATAGATATCATCTCATATAATAGCATACAACATACTCTGTTATATAACTCTAATTACCACTCTAGGTAAAGTATAGTGAGAAGACTCACCTTGAGTAAGTCGATAAATCTCGAACTCGGAAATACTACTCTAGCCTCTGCCTAATCAGATAAAATAATTACTCTAATCAATACGACTTTCAAAGGCTAGGCTATTCCCTCTCTAAGTTCTCCCAGAAGGGTAAAAGACCATTTTACCCCTCCAATGGCTCAAAAGTCCAAACATTGACTAGACCCTAAAAGTCAACAAAAGTCAACTCTAGTCAACTGTCAAACTTTGACCATACTCATCGAGTGCACATGGGCAACTCGGCGAGTCCACGCGGGTCCTCTGAGTCCTTTTAAGCCTCACTTGGCACGCCGAGTCACCCTCTATTAGACGGGTTACTTCTATCACGAATCACGGTCAACCCCGACTCGACTCGTCGAGTTGCTTCCATGGCAACACTCAAATGACCTTCTGAGGTCAGATCTGCTTCTCTATCTTATAGATCTAACCTTCCCATACCCAATAATCATGTAAAGGTCCGACCTTTACGTTCATGCAACACACAAAGGGCTCCTTTTTGATGAATTAACTTCTAAAATGGCAACCTAAGTTCATTTCTTCCATGGAACAACATAAAGTAGGAAAGATAAGGCTCTCTGGACCTCTAAAGGTCCAGATCCAGAGTCTAACACTCAAAGTGACAACATACTCATCAATTCAAGCCAATAAAAGGGTATAGAAAATGCTAGATTCAAGGATCTTAAGCTAAACAGAAGAAGGGGTCGAATTACTACCTTAACAATCGAGATCCAAGCATGAAAACCACAAAATAGCAACCCGCTTGGCCTTCTCTTGCTAGAAACATCTTCTTCTTGCAAAACAACACCAACAATGGATCAAAATAGCTTTCTCTCACACACAACTCGCTCAAGCTCTCGAGGGTTTCTCTCTGGACCCTTAGCCGCAAATGAGGGCCATAAGGACCCTTAAATAGGGCACATGCCCAAATATTTAGGGTTTCTGCCGCCAGCACAGACTCGTCGAGTCACCTAGCTGACTCGTTGAGTCCATTCATTAATCCAGTTAACGAATCGCGATCCTACTCGATGAGTCTAGGTGTCAACTTGTTGAGTCCCTCTCTTTAACTCAAATAAATGATTAAAATAAAATACCTGGGAATCCGGATGTTACACAAGCCAACTCCCCGGACCGTTATTGATGCGGATTTCCCCTCCATGCATCCGAATGACATCCTCACGTTAGCCGCTTACTTCAGAGAAAACCAAAAGGATGAAATCAGTATGGGTGCTTATTACGCAACACTAAGCTTTTTGAAAGATTATGTTTCTGAGTTCTGCAGATGTGACTATGAACTGGCTCACCTCTGCGAAACTAAACAGTTTGTCTCCAATATTGACTTCGTTCTTCCTGAAGCTGAACTCCTTGCCGATGGCCCAATTGAAGAACCGGTTCTAGGGTTTGTCTACACTACCAGAAAAACAAACAAGAAGGACTGCTTCCGAGTCCTAGACAAACACCTGGTTCTGACTAAAGCTCTAAAGAAGTTCATTTCCAGGGCATCCAAATCTGATGCTTTGGAACAGATCAAGTCCAAGTTCATTAGTCAGTTGGCGTGGTACATTGTGGTGCGAGAATGGTTGTTCAGAGCCTTCACCTTCATCAAGGAAGAAATGAAATAAACCTGTTGGATTGCTAAGTTTACTTAGGGGAGATTGTTGGAACCTAAAAGTGAACCTCTAACAATCCTAAGTACTTATTCCTAAGTGTGTTGGTTCCGAAGGGAAGAGTGCTCCAGAACCTGTCCAGAGCTGAAGAGTTGGAGAATGAAGTGAAGTTCTGAACAGAAGTCACTCCGAAATGATGTCCAGAATGTTAGATATTCTGGAGTCTAGCTATTTTGTCTTTTTTTTTTATTTAATGTGTTTGTGTTGATGTAACATTTCATAAGACTTAGTCTTTTGTTATATTAGACAATCAGAATGTCAGAAGTAATTCTATTGTCCGGTCCTATGTAAGTTCTTTGGTTAATTCGATGTAAGATTCTCTCCTATATAAAGGAGCATTCAATAAAAGTCAATTACGGATCTTTTTCACACTTTTGGCATCTTTACTAAGTTCTACAAACATTCTTCTTTTTCTTCATTTATTAACTTTACTTTGATCATTTACTCTAGTTCTTTATTTAATGAATTGGTCATTTGTTGAACACCTTATCTAAGACTAGACTGGTCTTTCCAGGCTAGACTTGAACATTTATTAGTAAGCAGACATTGATCTTAAGTACTCATTCAAGGTTTGTATTCTCAAACCTTGTCCCTGCGCAACTGATCAAATTTCTAGTTCTCACATCCCCATCTGCTTCCCTTCACTGAGAGAAACCCTAATCGCCCCCTTGAGCTTTTGAGAGAGTATTGAGCCATTATTTAAGAACCTTGGTGAATTTTTGGTAGAGAATGGGAGGATTTCAAGTAAGGATTGTGAAGAGGTTGTCAGATTTGCTGCTAAACAACAAAGAGCTTCTGTTTAAGGTATATCTTTTCCATTAGTATGGGTAGATCTCATGATTTTAGAGTTAGGGCTTCATTTCCATCTTATTTTGGGACTTTGAAGGTTTTGAGCACCTTTTTAGAGCTAGACTTCAGATCTGGACCTTGTGAGGTCCCTTGAGTCAAAAGCCCCTGCTTTATTCAGCTATGATAGTGTTAGATTAGTGTCTAAGTTCATAACTATATTCAATATTTACTTGACCTGATTGATATGGTCCATTTGGGTTGCAGGGCATCATGCATTTGGATATACTAAAATGAGAGAAATAACACTTAAGGTTTATTAATATATTATAACTTCTAATATATTAATAAGATTATATAATTATTATTGATCAATAATTAATTTGAAATTAATTAAGTGACCAAAAGGAGACTAACTAAATATATGGATTGATTGTGTAAATCATCCATACTTGTATAGTGAGCTAATGCTCCATGGATTATCAATTTGGGCTAAAATCCATAGGATGCTCCATAGTGTTTTTGTACCCATGGATCATGGAAATGAAGGCCCATGACAATTAGGGCTTACATGATGTAACCCTTATTGTGACACATTATATAAGCACCTTATTCTTCCAAAAATCAGGCACTATGAAGGAATGGTGAGGGCTTGCCGATTTCATGAAGTGTCTCATTTCTCTCAAGTTAATCTAAGTATATTTGATGTTGTGTGAACCATTTGAGGTGTCACACTTGGGGCACTAGGCTCTTGAGCTCCATGGAATCAAGCTACATCAAAAAGGTATGTATTATATCTAGTTCTGTTATACTAGTACTTATGATTGTATACTAGTTAGGGTAATACCTTGGAATATTTATATTTGCATGTATAATAGAGAAAACATAGATCCGAGGTATTTAGGGTTGCATGTACACTTAGGAGTGTTAGAATGCTGAAAACCCAACAGTGGTATCAAACCTAGGCTTGTTTTCTTGGTATACTTGCAAAATTGGCTGAAAATCGAAGTTTGTTGCTGTCTGCTCAGCAGATTTGCCGAATCCATAAAGGGAATCGATGAGTCCAAGGCTAAATTCATCCAACTCGCCGAGTTGGTTCATGCACTCGACGATTTGGAGCCCCAAACAGCATATC
Organism: Lactuca sativa; assembly: GCF_002870075.4. Taxonomy (NCBI): domain Eukaryota; kingdom Viridiplantae; phylum Streptophyta; class Magnoliopsida; order Asterales; family Asteraceae; genus Lactuca; species Lactuca sativa. The sequence continues at coordinate 313,378,941 of NC_056625.2, forward strand.
TTCGATTGTTTTGGCTGGAATTGTACTAGGAACATTACCCTAAGCTGTTTTTCAACTTATAAACATGTTTTTGGTGTGGTAATGTTCATGCTAATCCAATTTCAAAGATAATTGTCAATAGATTCATGTTTTGTATTAGTTTAATGGGTAGGCTAATTATATGAAAAAGTTTGATTGATATATATGTTGGATTAATGTATAAGTCCATAACTATTTTGGTATGTACTTGACCCAATTGTGAGCATGGTCCTTTTGGGTTGCCTTCATCATAGCAACTTGTAGGATGAATTATGGAGAGAGATGATTAATTATGATTTATTAATATATGATGAGAATAATATATTAAAGGAGAAATCTTATTGTTTAATTAATATTAGTCAATAATTAATTAAGAATTAATTTTGTGGCTAAAAGAGATTAATTAAATATAGGGGACTGATTGTGTAATTATAAGATAATTACATAAATGGGCTAATGGACTCCATAGAAGTTGGAGTGGACGAATGGAATAGGGAACCTCATAAGAATTCGTCCAAGGCTTCTAAAGAGGGGGTCCATGGGCTGCTTAGGGCTTAAGAAGTCAGATTAGGGTTTCCCAATTGTAAACCATAATAGCCTAACTATATATAAGGATCCCCTAAGCCCCAAAAACGTGGCTAAGAGTTTCCTTAGGCTTTCTAGACGTTTTTGGGTGCCTCTCCTCTTCTCCCTCTTCATCCTTATTGCTCTTGGTGTTTGTGACTCCATTAGAGGTGCAACAGTTGAGGCACTAAGCTTTCTGAAGCTAATTACAAGGAGGAATAGATTGTTATTACTACATAACAATCAAAGGTAATTTCTAAACCCTTAATTCAGTTCTTAGCATGAAAGATCTAGGGTTTATGGCTTTGGATAACTCAATTGCATGTTTATTAGACAAACTACAGCCAAAGCATTTGGGTTTGCATGTAAACCATAGTAATGACGTAGTGCCTAAAACCTATCAGTGGTATCAGAGCCTTAGGCTATTTGTTGATCAATTTGATGCATATTTGATCGAATTATATCTGAAAATAGAATAGTTTTGACTTTTTTTTGGGTATGACTCGCCGAGTCATATGGTGAACTTGCCGAGTTGACTGAACTCGTCGAGTCCAGGCCAGACTCGATGAGTTAAATGGTCTGGCGGCATATTTTTGCGATTTTCTTGCTGTTTTGGTTTGGGATACTTACCATAAATGTTTTTAATTAGTAAAATCTGATTTTTATTGATCTTGGGTGAATATCTTTGCTAAAATAGTAGATAATTGCCAGTTAATCAAATAATTGTTGCCTTATAAGATAATGTTTAATTATTTAAGTTATTTGGTGAATTATATTGCAAGTAATTTGACTAGGTCAAAATTAGATAACCACATATTAATTGATAATTGCCTTATTTGAATTGTTGATCTAGAATGTTCTTAATAAAATTTGAAAAAGTTTCAATTTACGCCCTTTAGGTTTGATAGTTTTAAATTTCAACTTAATAGTTTAGGTTTTGAAATTTAAATAGTTAAACCATAATGTTTTGAAAAGTTCAAAGCTTGTCCTCAAGTTTTGGAATTTTTTTTTGATTAATAGTTTAATTATGTAATATTTAAAATCAAAAACCCTAGTACTTTGAAAAGTTCAAATTCCACCTCTATGGTTTTATTAATTAATTAAAGAGTATAATAAAAGAAACTTAATAAATCCATAATAATTTGGTTTATTGTATAATTTACTAAATTGGACCACATAGTATTTTAAGAGTGTAAAATACACCTTAAACTATATATAAAATTAAAACTCTAGTATTATATATATGTATAATTGAAATGCTAGTCTTACCGTTAGTAGGCCTCATTCACAAAGCCGATCTATAAAGGAGGTATAAGGTTATCGCCTATAAAATAGCCATTTAATGGGTGTCCACTCTCACCCACCACTTCCTTGATTTGTGGAGGGTCGTTAACCGAACGAGTAAGATACGACAAACCTTTTTCATTAAAAGTATAATGATGTATAAAGTAAGTAACTGTTTTTTTACAAAATTCCCAATCTTAGTTACTTTAGGAAAAAGTGAATTTGATGCAATTCCATGAAATTACACTTTGTACCCTTGCGAAGACGTTATTGGAGCATGTGTGGTTAACCGACACATCGGATAGGTGACTGTAACATTAGGGTCAGATTTGGGAGCCTGGTGAGCATATAGGGTTTTCAACCCACAATAAATAATCATATTTAATTTCCACCAACCAACAATAAACTAATTACCCATTCCCGTTATTCTCACTTTATGTCCCTAAGACAACTAACATAAGGGACCTAGTCTAAGAATATTTCATCGGGGCGACAACACATGCTTCGGGGGTTCCTCAGCAATATAAGTCAAATAAGGCAACCATGAGGGGGATGGAGTACAGCGAATGAACACCCAAGTTCATTAACACCTACAGGTGGCGGACCTGCTAATGTTTCCACAAGACTATCTAGAAAAGTCCGTGGTCGTCATCTAAACTCCGCTAGATGACTAAATCAAACAACAACGAGGCGTCTCATCTGTTTATTACACACATCAACTATCTACCCATGTTCTACCCAACATATTAGTAGATAAAATATACATTTTTATAGATAGTTTAAAAACCTGTATAGCATGCTTTAATCAAATACATATTCCACATAACAGATGAGGCACACACACACACAACACGTATTTCATAGAGAATAAATCATATCTATGAGATAGAAGAAAGTGAATACACATTCACACATATAAACAACAATATACTTAATACACTCAAACCGTACTTGTATTATTATCGTGTTTATGAAAGGTAGTATACACTCACTTGATCAGAAGATGATTAGACAGCACTACGACTTGCAGAAGTAGTAATCCTCAGCAGATCTGGAAGATCTTCACAAAAATCGAACTTCTTGCGGGTAGAGCTTCGGCTCGGGAACCGCACTTCTGGGGATCTTCGGGATCTCGGGACTTGCCTCGGGGCTCGAGAATAATACCGGGGCTTTGGGGTATTTCTGGCACGCAAATCGATGCAAAACGGGAGAAAGAAGAGAGAAAATAGAAAAAGAAATTGGCTGCCCTCGCATCCTATTTATAAGAGGCTGGAGCCTCGGAGTACGCGGGGCGTACTGCACCGAAACGTCATGGCGTTCGTCATCCGAAGAACTCGAGTGTGAGGTGCGTCATGCTTTGCTGTACGTGGGGCGTACATGAGTACGCGGGGCGTATTTCGGATCAGATCGGTGACTCCTTCAGATAATCATCCGAATTAAAGATTAAATTTAAATACAAAATATTTAATAAACTTCAGAAATTCATATCTTCTTCATACGAACTCCGTTTTCGACGTTCTTTATATCCACTCGAAGGTGAGAGTACGCTCTAAAACTTTCGTTTAGACTTCGTCGGCTAATTTTCACTTTATTTTTATTATTCATTTTTAATAGCTCGGGACAGAAAACTTCGTTATAAATTCATAACTTCTTCGTTTGACGTCCATTCTCGCCTAACTTTTCATCGCTTCGATACCAACAACGAGACCTTCGATCCTCGTTTAGATTGCTTCGGCTAAAAACCGTTTGATCTCAAATCGAGTATTTCAGGCTGCATACCGCTAAGCCGAAACTTCAATAAATCGTAACTTGCTCATATGAAGTCAGATTTGGGCGTTCTATATATATTCGGAAACCTCGTTTCAACTACTACAACATTAACCAAAGATATCAAGTTTATTTTACACTTAAATTTTGACGCTTATTTTTTTTCTTAATTAATCAAACCACATAATTAAGCAATTAAGCACAAAACACATAATACTCAAATAATATACTTCTATTATTTCAAAATGGGTTACAAAGGTTAACCTAGACTATTATATTGCTAAAAATGGCAAGCCCGGAAACACAGGCGTTGCAATTCTCTCCACCTTAGAATGATTCCGTCCCCAGAATCACACATCAACAAACAAATGCGGATAGCGATTCAACATGTCACTCTCCGTGTCCCAAGTGAGATTCGGCCCATTCGTGTGTTTCCATCGGACAAGCACTAACCCAACCATTTTGCGTCGCAACTTCTTAGTCTTTCGGTCAAAAATTGTCTCTGGTTCTTCAATCAACCTTTTGTTTTCATCAATTCTCAATTCAGAAATTGGAATTATGTCGGGAACTTCTCCCACGAACTTCCTCAAATAACACACATGGAATGTGTTGTGAATTCCATTCAGTTCTTCGGGAAATTCGAGCTTGTAAGCTTGGTTCCCAATCCTCTGAAGAACTTTAAACGGTCCAATAAACCTTGGATTCAACTTTCCCCTTTTACCAAATCTTATAAGTCCCTTCCACGACGAGACTTTAAGCAAAACCGAATCTCCAATTTCAAAAGTCATCGGTCTTCGCTTCTTGTCAGCATAGCTCTTTTGACGATCTTGAGCTGCTAACATTCTTTCCCTAATTATTTTCAACTTTTCAGCAGTTTGATGAACCATCTCCGGTCCCATAAACTGCTTTTCCCCAGCCTCAAGCCAACAAGACAGCATACGACACTTCTGTCCATACAAAGCTTGATAAAGTGCCATCTTAATGCTCGAGTGGAAAATATTACTATAGGAAAATTCTACCAATGGTAAATGTTCATCCCAATTACCTAGGAATTCCAAGGTACATGCTCTTAGCATATCTTCAAGTGTTTGTATCGTTCTTTCACTCTGACCATCAGTCTGCGGATGGTAAGCTGTACTTAAACACAACTTGGTACCCAATTCCTCTTGTAGACTTTTCCAAAACCTCGAGGTGAAACGACTATCATGATCTGACACAATCGTTAACGGAACACCGTGAATCCTCACAATTTCCTTCACGCAAGAATTCGCAAGCTTCTCCATAGACCATTTCTCCTTGGCTGCTATGAAATGCGCACTCTTAGTGAATCGATCAACGACCACCCAAATCATGTCGTGACCATTCTTTGTTCGGGGTAGTTTAGTGACAAAATACATAGCAATGTCTTCCCACTTACCCATAGGCACAGGCAATGGTTCTAAACTCTCGTACGGTTTCTGATGTTGTGTCTTGACTCTCGCACAAGTCACACACTCAGCCACATACTTTGCAACATCAAGCTTCATCTTCGGCCACCAGTAGTAGGGTTTCAGGTCCCTATACACTTTAGTGCTACCCGGATGAATCGAGTACATGGTCTTGTGAGCTTCTTCCATCAGAAGATCTCTAATTCCTCCGGACTTAGGTATCCAAATCCGATCTTGTAACACCTTTAGTCCATGACTGTTTACACCGAACACCAACGTTTTGCCAAAACGTTCCTCCTTTCGGTCATTCTTTTCAGAAGCTTCGCTTTGAGCTTTCTTTATACTCTCCACAATGGTCGAGACAACTTTAATTCTCAACGCTCTTGGCCTTTTCCTTTCAAGATTGACTTTCCGACTGAGAGCATCAGCAACAACATTAGCTTTACCGGGGTGATAAAGTATCTCACAGTCGTAGTCCTTCAGTAACTCTAGCCAATGTCGTTGCCTCATATTCAATTCTTTCTGATTAAAGAGATATTGGAGACTCTTATGATCAGTAAAAAGTTTGCACTTCGTGCCATAGAGGTAATGCCTCTATATTTTCAGAGCGAAAACTACCGCTGCCAACTCCAAATCATGAGTCGGGTAATTCTTTTCATGCTCTTTCAGCTGTCGAGACGCATATGCTATCACCTTTTCTCTTTGGGTCAAAACACAATCCAATCCAACCCAAGACGCATTGCTATAAACAGCGAAGTCTTCAACACCATCGGGTAGAGAAAGTATTGGTGCCTCGCATAGCTTCTTCTTTAGCTTCTCGAATGCCTCTTTATGCTTATCACTCCAAGCATAAGTAGCTCCTTTGTGGGTCAAAGCTGTTAATGGAGTAGCAATCGAAGAAAAAAGCCTTGGATAAACCTTCGGTAATATCCGGCTAATCCTAAAAAGCTTCGAATCTCCGTGGGACTTTCGGTTGTTCCCACTTCATCAAAGCTTCGATCTTCGCTGGATCAACCATTATCCCTTCTTGGTTGACCACGTGACCCAAGAATTGGACTTCACGAATCCAAAAATCACACTTAGAGAATTTTGCATACAACTTCTCCTTCTTCAAGACTTCTAACACTTCTTGCAAGTATCTGCCACGCTCCTCTTGGCATTTCGAGTAAATCAGAATGTCGTCTATGAACACTATCACGGATTTATCAAGGAACGGATTACAAACCCTATTCATTAAATCCATGAATGCTGCCGGAGCATTGGTTAGTCCAAACGACATAACCAAGAACTTGTAGTGTCCATATCTAGTTCTGAATGCAGTCTTCTCGATATCTTGCTCTCTTACTTTTAGCTGTTGATATCCTGACCTTAGATCAACCTTCGAGAAATAGCTCGAACCTTGCAATTAATCAAATAGGTCATCAATCCTCGGCAACGGATATCTATTCTATATTGTTGCCTTGTTCAGCTCTTTGTAATCGATGCACATTCTCATACTTCCATCTTTCTTCTTCACGAATAACACCGGAGCTCCCCAGGGCGATGAACTAGGTCTAATGAAACCTTTGTCCAATAACTCCTGAAGTTGCATCATCAGCTCCTTCATCTCCGTCGGTGCTAATCGGTAAGGTGCTTTTGCTATTGGCGTGGTTGCTGGTAACAAGTCTATTCTGAACTCCACTTGTCTATCAGGTGGTAGTCCAGGAAGATCTTCGGGAAATACTTCCGGATAATCACACACCACTGGAATACTCTGCATCACCTTCTTTTCCTTCTTAGCATCAATCACGAATGCTAAATATGATGTACATCCCTTGGTCAAACACTTTCTGGCTTTCATTAGGGAAATGCTTCCAGAATTCACTCTGCGTTTGTCCCCATACACTATAAACGAATCTTTCCCAGGTGGGTTTACTTTAACTATCTTCTTCTTGCACAATATTTCGGCATCATTGACGCTAAGCAAATCCATTCCAAACACGATGTCGAAACCATTAAGTTCGATAGGCAATAATTCCTCGTGAAACTTATTCCCATTAAGTTCGATTAAGATGTTTTTCATACGATGGCTAACAGGTACAAACTTGCCACTAGCAACTTCGACTAATAAATCATTATTTAGTCTATCAACAGGCAAAGCTAGCTTTCTACCAAACTCATGCGAAATAAAGGAGTAGTTGGCTCCAGAATCAAACAAAATTGGAGCAGGTAATTCGTTCACGAGAAAGGTACCTAAAGCGACATCAGCTTCATCTTTCGCAGCCTCAAGTGTCATATGGAAGGCTCTCGCCTTCGGCTTTAGTGGAATGTTGGGCTTTGCTGCCTCCTTCTTCTTCGGACAGTCTTTCAAAATATGCCCCTCTTCATTTCAACCAAAACACATCCTTTTGTTGTTCGGACACTCATTGGCCAAATGTCCAATTTTTCCACACTTGTAGCAGGTTACATCCTCGCTACATTTCCCAAAGTGCTTTTTCTTACACTTATCACACCACTTCGCTTCGCCTCCTTTTCCTCCAAAATTTTTCGAATCAGATTTCGAAAATTTGCTTTTCTTACTGGAACCAAACGTTCCCTCAAACTTTCTTTTCTCACCAACCTGAACCTTGTCGGTGGTTCTCCCCTTAATCATGTTCTCAACAGACTTGGCAGCCCAGATAGCTGCCTCTAGAGTATGTGCCTGACGTACTGGCACCTCGTACTCCCATGGGAGTCCCTTCGCATACCGGTCCACCTTTGTCAACTCGTCTGGGACGATACGCAAGGCAAACTCCATCTTATCGGTGAAGTTATTGGTGTATTCATCAACTGACATGCTGCCTTTCGTCAATGTTAGAAACTTGTTCTCTAGTTCCAACAGATTTTGAGCCGAGAAGAACTTGTGCTTGAATTGCACCAAGAACTCTGCCCATGTTAATTGCGGTGGCTCATTAGGGCTCAAAGTCTTCCCTAGAGTGTTCCACCAACGAACGATTCCACCTCGGAACTGACGCACTGCATAGATAGTCTGCAACTTGCCTCTGCAGCCACAAGTCATGAAGGCTAACTCCATTTCTGATATCCAATCCATAACTCCAATCGGATCCTCCTTTCCATTGAAGGTCGATGGTTTGCAAGTTAGAAAGTCCTTGTACTTGCATCCCATTCCATCATTCCTTCCATCATGGTTGTTTTTCCTAACTACCGGTGGGTTGGCTTGACCAACAGACCCACTGAAGTTTCCACCTTCCGAGTGCCCTTCATTTAATTCAGGCTCTTCCACACGAATTGACAGTTCTTCACGATTCTGTTGAAGCAACCGTCTAGTTTCATCCATCTGACGATCAAACATCGTTTGAATCATCATTTGCACACCAGCCATGGTTATTGGCTCAGGTGCTGCTGCTACGACAGGTATTTGCTCAATCACTGGTGGTTGATTCCTGTTTTCATCAGCATTTCCAACTCCACTTCTTGTTCTCACCGTTTTGATCTACACACCGAATAAGGTGAAATTAGATCCTCAATCACGATAGATATTCAAATCATCCTTATCGCTCCGAAACGTTTACATGCTAGTTCTAATATCGTAGACGCACGCTTAGAATCCTACACACATAAGGTTTCTAGATCCGGTCGACAACAGACCATAGATTCGAACAAATAATATCATATATGGCAACATATAACATTTAGCACATAAAAGCATTTTAGACAACTTTCCTAAAATAAACTAGTGCTCGTGTCTAAAACATAACAGACACACATCTCACAACTTCACTTAGCATTCTAAGTTTAAGTCTAGAAATCCTACAAATTCCTAGTTTGCTTAAACTAATGCTCTGATACCAACTGTGACATCCCCAAAATCTCGGCCAGAAAAGACCGGTTTTCATTTATGCTTTTAAATAATTTCAGAGTAAATCCTTTTGATTTGAAAGAGCTGCGGAATTTGTTCCCAAAAACAAAACATGATAAAACAATGTTTACCAAAGCATTTCATAAAAGAAATGTATTTTTCATTATATAATCAAAACTCGGGGTATCATGTTCCGATACAGATCAATAAGCATAAACGATAACATTACAAGTCATTCAACAAATATATACATATACAGACTTGTAAACAAAACAACTTGATGGTTCATCCATCTTATGCCCTCGCGCCACTTCCTATAATACAAATTAAAACTGAGTGGGTCAGGCTTGGGAGCCTGGTGAGCATATAGGGTTTTCAACCCACAATAAATAATCATATTTAATTTCCACCAACCAACAATAATCCAATTACCCATTCCCGTTATTCTAACTTTATGTCCCTAAGACAACTAACATAAGGGACCTAGTCTAAGAATATTTCATCGGGGCGACAACACATGCTTCGGGAGTTCCTCAGCAATATAAGTCAAGTAAGGCAACCATGAGGGGGATGGAGTACAGCGAATGAACACCCAAGTTCATTAACACCTACAGGTGGTGAACCTGCTAATGTTTCCACAAGACTATCTAGAAAAGTCCGTGGTCGTCATCTAAACTCCGCTAGATGACTAAATCAAACAACAACGAGGCCTCTCATCTGTTTATGACACACCAACTATCTACCCATGTTCTACCCAACATATTAGTAGATAAAATATACATTTTTATATATAGTTTAAAAACTTGTATAGCATGCTTTAATCAATACATATTCCACATAACAGATGAGGCACACACACATAACACGTATTTCATAGAGAATAAATCATATCTATGAGATAGAAGAAAGTGAATACACATTCACACATATAAACAACAATATACTTAATACACTCAAACCATACTTTTATTATTATCGTGTTTATGAAAGGTAGTATACACTCACTTGATCAGAAGATGATCAGACAGCACTACGACTTGCAGAAGTAGTAATCCTCAGCAGATCTGGAAGATCTTCACAAAAATCGAACTTCTTGCGGGCAGAGCTTCGGCTCGGGAACCGCACTTCTTGGGATCTTCGGGATCTCGGGACTTGCCTTGGGGCTCGAGAATAATACCGGGGCGTCGGGGTATTTCTGGCACGCAAATCGATGCAAAACGGGAGAGAGAAGAGAGAAAATAGCAAAAGAACTCGGTTGCCCTCGCATCCTATTTATAGGAGGCTAGAGCCTCGGAGTACGCGGGGCGTACTGATCCGAAATGTCATGGCGTTCGTCATCTGAAGAAATCGAGTGTGAGGTGCGTCATGCTTCGCTGTACGTGGGGCGTACTTCGGATCAGATCGGTGACTCCTTCGGATAATCATCCGAATTAAAGATTAAATTTAAATACAAAATATTTAATAAACTTTGGAAATTCATATCTTCTTCATACGAACTCCGTTTTCGACGTTCTTTATATCCACGCGAAGGTGAGGCTATGCTCTACAACTTTCGTTTAGACTCCGTCGGCTAATTTTAAATTTATTTTTATTATTTATTTTTAATAGGCCGGGACAGAAAACTTCCTTATAAATTCATAACTTCTTCGTTTGACGTCCGTTCTCGCCTAACTTTTCATCGCTTCGATACCAACAATGAGACCTTCGATCCTCGTTTAGATTGCTTCGGCTAAAAACCGCTTGATCTCAAATCGAGTATTTCAGGCTGCATACCGCTAAGCCGAAACTTCAATAAATCATAACTTCCTCATACGAAGTCAGATTTGGGCGTTCTATATATATTCGGAAACCTCGTTTCAACTACTACAACATTAACCAAAGATATCAAGTTTATTTTACACTTAAATTTTGATGCTTATTTTTTTTCTTAATTAATCAAAACACATAATTAAGCAATTAAGCACAAAACACATAATAGTCAAATAATATACTTCTATTATTTCAAAATGGGTTACAAAGGTTAACCTAGACTATTATATTGCTAAAAATGGCAAGCCCGGAAACACAGACGTTACACTAGCTTCCAGACTAATAGGGATAATTTCCGCTCTCAGTCGGGCTAGGTCTTTACCTTAAAAGGAGGAGCAATCACTTGGAAGAGTTCCAAGCAAGAGACAGTGGCTGATTCCACTTGTTTATCAGAGTATATAGCAGCAAGCGAGGCAGCAAAGGAGGCTATATGGCTAAAGAACTTCATCGGAGACCTTGGAGTTGTACCAGCTATAAAAGAGCCAATGGAGATTTTCTGTGACAAAAATAGTGCGGTTGCCTTAGCCAAGGAACCAAGAGATCATGGGAGATCCAGACACATTGACAGAAAATATCACTTCATCAGACATTGAATAGAAAAAGGAATCCTCGTGGCAAAGAGGGTATCATCGGATGAGAACCCAACAGATCCCCTCATGAAGGGACTGAATAGAGTTAAGCATCTCCAGCATGCTCGGAGCATAGGGCTGAAGGATGATATAAGTTTTAGTAGTTAGATAAATTATGAAATTTGTAAAGTGTAATTGACATTAGATGATGAATAAAAGGTGTTTTATTTATGAGTAAACTGTTCCTATCTCTTGTCGATCGTTTACTATATTTCGTTTGCATGTTTTGAGTTCCAGAATAATTATGTTTGGTATATCATATTATTCAAACCTCCACAGTCGGTCATATGTCGGAAGTAGGTATGAATCAAGACTGTCATGATTGGTTGTAGAGGTCTAAGGTGTTGGACGTGGCTACAACAATCATGAGTGTTCATAAGTTCTGAGCATTGGACTCAACCCACGCTCACTGGAATCACTTCATGGAATTTTATCTCGAGTGATCGTAAGACGGTAATATCATATAAATCTTCAAACCTAGAGACATGATTTGTTACTTACGAGTTGGTTATGCATTGATTGTACGAAAACGCATTGGTAACTCGATGTTATAAAACGTGCCTTTGTGTATAATTCAATGAGTGGTAGAACAAACATATGAGTCGAAGTTTATCTGTTCCTTCTAGGATTAGAAGCGATATCTGGGCCCCTCGATGATTTTGTTTTGACCTATGTACCGGGCTCGGTCAGAACTAAATTGATGTGTTCAGTTAAGTTCTATGTCAAACAAATCGGAAATCAGGAAACAAATGTTGGACAATAAGTAAGACCATGTTCCATGTATTTGTTCGGCTGATATCTAGAACAGAGGATTATATGATCACTTATCTTAAATGGCGCGTTATAGTTCAATAGAGTTTAAAGAGCTACGATTGTTGATCGGTTCCTGAAGTCATACTTGCAACCATAGTTATTAGACTTATCCAAGTGGGAGACTGTTGGATATAGTGTCTAAGTCCATAACTATATTTGGTAAGTACTTGACCCGACCTGACATGGTCCATTTGGGTTGCACTTCACCCGAACAATTTATGGATAATCTTTTGATAATAGTACAAGTTATGATTTATTAATATATTATAAGTTCTAATATATTAATATAAGATCATATTATTTAATTAGTATTGATCTATAATTAATCTAGGATTAATTTAGAGATCAAAGATATTACTAATTAAATGTGGGCTTCTATATATATATAGAATGGGCTAATGCTTATTTGGAGTGGGCTAGGCTTGCATGGAAAGTCCATGGATACTCCATGGAGCTTTAACCCATGGATCTCATGGAAATGAAGAGACATGGGTATTAGGGTTTACATGGATGTAACCCTAATCCACCACACTATATAAAGGAGGCTTTGGTTCTTGAAATAAACTAGTGGTCACTAGTTGAGGTGAGTAAAGCAAGAGGGCCGATTTCAAGATAGTAGTGACTATTCTCTCAAAGTTCCAAGTTTGTGGTGATTTATGATTTCCATTTGAGGCATTCACACTATTGGTGCTAGGCTCTAAAACTTCAAGAAATCAACTACTACTACAAGGTAAGTATTTCTACTAGGTTTATTTGATTCATGTTCCCCATGCCATGCTAGTTAGGATATGAACCTTGGAAAATTAATTATTTGCATGTATCTTAGACAAACATAGATCCAAGGTTTATTAGGGTTGCATGTACACTTAGGAAGTGTTAGAATGCTCAAAACCCATCAACTTTTGCTATAATTAAGGGAGATAATGTTATACTTCGTTTCCAATCTAAAGCTTAGATTGAGAAATTTTAATTGAATTTAGTCAAGGGTATATTCATTATTTGCATTCTTAAAGTTCGATTATGATTACGACATCCCTCTTCATAGTTCGAATTTTGAGAACACAGAAAATAGAAATATTATGACTTTATTATAGTAAGAAACTGGTAAAGTATCACGTTTTTCATTATGAATTGTATCCCATACACTTCGGGTATAGGATCGATTGCATATGCTGTAATATTCGACCGTTCTAAATTTTTCCAAATGCCTAGGGCATTTAGAGGGAAAAAGGAAATAGAACCGGCTTTGACTAAAATAATTAGACATCTGCCAAGGACAATCTAAGTTTCGCCAAGGATTTGTCGCTTGTGGACAGTTGAAAGTATAGTCATGGATGGACCATATTGACATTCTTATGAATACATAAGATTCTATTTAGAATGAGTTGTCATATGGAAAATACGGAAATGTTTCCATATTGGGAGTTGGATATCGAGAATCAATGTCTAGATTAGAAACTTTTATGCAAGAAGGATGTTCAAAGGAATGTAATTTGAATATGAGACTTCATGACTATGGAATTGCCTTGTAACAATCTCCAATAGAGTACTTTGTAATTTCATTGGCCGATTCTTGGTGACTTTTGTACCGTGACATTACGAAAGGACCGTTGCATAAAATGTTAGAATCTAACATATTCTAGTAGTGGCGAGAATTTTGTATTCTTACACTAATGGATTAGAAATTATGAAATGAGTGTGATTGAAAATGTTATTATACTATTTCACAAAGTAAGGACCATAGGTAAACATAGTGCGCATGCTAAGAGCATGGATCAAATGTAGTTGTAATTCAAGTAAGAAGTTGATTACCCGAAACAACAAATGATGAGTAATCAATATGGTGATTAAATAAATTTTTTTATTTATACTCAAAGGTTTGAGGCCATATTGGATTAGTATTATTCCTGTGTTTCACTTTGCATGTTTTGACTTCCCGAATAATAAGATTATTCAAACCCTCCACAGTCACTCATTCTTTGGAAGTAGGAATGAAAGAAGACTTTCATGAATCTGACTGTAGATTGTCTAAAGTGTTTTAGACATAGCAAAAGTTTGCTACATGGTTCATGAGTGATGCTATAAGATTAGAGTATTGGAAAAAACCAACGCTCACGTGGATCACTTCATGGATTTTATCATGAGTGATTGGTGAGACGATAATATCTTATATTCTTGAAACCGAGATGTGTAAGTTGTATCTTGCGAGTAGGTTACACATTGATAATATTTAAACGCACCGGTAACTTGGTGTTATAGAATGTATTGTTGTGTGTGATTCAGGGAGTGAGTACAAGCGAGCATTGAATCGAAGTTTATCCGTTCCTTTTACCCAAAGTGCGATAAAAGAGATATTTATGGGCCCCTCAATGATTTAGTGATGACACCCTAAGCGCTTGGCCAAGCCGCGACTAAGTTGGTGTGTTCAATTATAGTCTGTTACCAGTCGTCATAAATCAGAAGTCGGGAAACAATATATATGGATAGAGAGAATAATTTAAATCCATGTCTCAGTTTATACGATATCATGAATGGAGGAATATATGATCCCTTATCTAAAGGACACGCTTCTAATAAGATCAGAGTTGACAGTGGCTTTTAAAAGCTACAATTGTTGATCAGGTTTGAAGTCATATGCAAAATAGTTATTAGACTTATCCAAGTGGGAGACTGTTGGATTAATGTATAAGTCCATAACTATTGTGGTATGTACTTGACCCGATTGTGAGCATGTTCCTTTTGGGTTGCGTTCACCTTAGCAACTTGTAGGATAAATTATGGAGAGAAACGATTAAGTATGATTTATTAATATATTATGAGAATAATATATTAAAGGAGACATCATATTGTTTAATTAATATTAGTCAATAATTAATTAAACATTAATTTTGTGGCTAAAAGAGATTAATTAAATATAGGGGAGTGATTGTGTAATTATAAGATAATTACATCAATGGGCTAATGGACTCCATAGAAGTTGGAGTGGACGAATGGAATAGGGAACCTCATAAGAATTCGTCCAAGGCTTCTAAAGAGGGGGTCCATGGGCAGCTTAGGGCTTAAGAAGTCAGATTAGGGTTTCCCAGTTGTAAACCCTAATAGCCTAACTATATATAAGGACCCCCTAAGCCTAAAAAACATGGCTAAGAGTTTCCTTAGGGTTTCTAGACGTTTTTAGGTGCCTCTCATCTTCTCCCTCTTCATCCTTGTTGCTCTAGGTGTTTGTGACTCCATTAGAGGTGCAACACTTGAGGCACTAAGCTTTCTGAAGCCAATTACAAGGAGGAATAGATTGTTATTACTACATAACAATCAAAGGTAATTTCTAAACCCTTAATTCAGTGCATAGCATGATAGATCTAGGGTTTATGGCTTTGGATGATTCAATTGCATGTTCATTAGAAAAACTAGATCCAAAGCATTAGGGTTTGCATGTACACCATAGGAATGATGTAGTGCCTAAAACGTATCATTATCTTGTTCTTATGAGTTGCTTAGATTAATAGAAAAGTTATGTGAAATTGTTGTTTTCAATCCAAATTTATTTAAGAGTTGGTTCTAAAATGTGTTTTTGTAACTTGTCCTCAAGTTATATGAAAAGTCACATTTAAGATTCATTAAACTCATAAATATTTCCACAGGTTATGAATAGAGAAAAGTCATATTCTTTTAATAGTTTAAAGTCTTCCATTACTTGTCCTTAAATTATGGAACTTGAAGAGTTTTTTGAATTAAAACTTGTTTAAACACATAAGTTATGGAATTGAATAGTTTTGAATAGTTTCAAAACTTGCCCTCAAGTTTTGGAATTTGTAAAGTTTTCCCTTATGAATACTTTAATTCCAAGTTAAGCCCTTAGAATTTCAAAAGTTAAAATTCAACCCTTATACTTTATAGTATTATAAGTTAACAATATATATATATATATATATATATATATATATATATATATATATATATGTATATATATATATATATATATATATATATATATATATATATATATAAGAGCAAATCTTACCATTAGTAGGCCTCATTCACGAAGCCAGTCTATAAGGGGGGGTATAAGGTTATTGTCTATAAAATGTCAGTTTAATGGGTGTCCACTCTCACGCACCGCGTCCTTGACTGGTGGAGGGTCGTTAGCCAAAAGGGTAGGACAATGACTAGAAATAACCCTTCATTAAAAGTATTAATGATAAATATAAAGTAACTAAACCTTTTATAAATTCCCGGTCTTAGTTACTTTAGGAAAATGTGAATTTGGTGCTAACCCATGAAATTACACTTTGCACTTTGCTTAAGTCGTTTAGTGGAGCGTGTGTGGTTAATCGGCACACTAGCTGGATTTAAGAAGGTAGGCAAAGGTAACTTAATGTTTATCATAGTATCGGTGGAGCGTGTGTGGTTAACCGACACCTCGGTCGAGGGGTAAATTTTAAGGGTACCAAGTGTATTTGCATGGTTATGTTGGATTAGTGTCTAAGTCCATAACTATTTTGGTATGTACTTGACCCGATTGTGCATGGTCCTTTTGGGTTGCCTTCACCAAAGCAACTTGATAGGATGAATTATGGAGAGAGAGAGAGGATTAATTATGATTTATTAATATATTATGAGAATAATATATTAAAGGAGAAATCATATTGTTTAATTAATATTAGTCAATAATTAATAATAATTATTTTTGTGGCTAAAAGAGATTAATTAAATAAAAGGGGACTAGAACTATCAATTGTGTGATAGTTGAATATTAAGCTAATGGACTCCATAGAGGATGGAGTGGACGGATTCTCTGGGGAAACCCATTAGAAATCGTCCAAGGCCTCTAAGGAGGGAGTCCATGGGTTGCTTAGGGCCTAAGTAGTCAAATTAGGGTTTCCTTGTTAGATAACCCTAATAGCCTCACTATTTAAGAATCCCTAGGGCACCAAGAACGTGGCCAACTAATTCCTTAGGGTTTCTACACGTTTTTGGGTGCCTCCTCTCTTCTCCTCTTCATCCAAGTTGCTCTTGGTGTTTGTGATTCCATTAGAGGTGCAACATTTGAGGCACTAAGCTTTCTGAAGCCAAGGATTGATTATTATTGCTATATAACAATCAAAGGTAAGATCTAAACCCTATTTTATGTTAATATGATTAATTGTATGGTAGATCTAGGGTTTATAGCTTTGGATATTCAATTGCATGTTCATTAGATAAATTAGATCCAAAAGCTATTAGGGTTTGGATGTACACCATTGGAATGATGTTTTGTTCATAACCCATCAGGTTATTCACACCTTGTTTTGTGATCCTCGACATCCCAATCACAAAATTTGATAGGGCAGAATCGAGATTGAAACATGCCATTGAACAATTCAATGAATTTCTAAAGATCCAAGAGTTTCAAGTACAAGTAAAATCTAATTAAATTATTTCATTTTCATGGTGGAAATTGGTGAATCGTCATTCGCCTAACTTCAAAGATTCTATAACTTGGATTATAGAATCCCTCTTCCACGTTATAAAATATTGTGTTGGGTCCTAGCCTTAATATTGTTGGGTTTTGAGCATTCTAACACTCCTAAGTGTACATGCAACCCTAAATACCTTGGATCTATGTTTTCTCTATTATACATGCAAATATGAACATCCAAGGTATTATCCTAATCTAGCATACAAAACTATCAATATAACAAGATAGAATACATACCTCTTTGATGTAGAAAGTCTTCATGAAGCTTGAGTGCCAAGTGCCCCAAGTGTGACACCTCAAATGGTTCACACAACACCAAATACACTTGGAATAACTTGAGAGAATTCTACACTTCATGAAAATCGGCTAGCCCTTTCTAGAATGATACTAGTCTCCTACTAGTGGCCGATTTTGTCAAGAATAAGATCTTTATAAAGTGTTACAATTAGGGTAAACCCTAATTGTCATGACTTTCCATTTCCTTGGATCCATGGGTTCAAATACACCATGGAGCATCCATGGACCATCCTATGGGTTTTAGCCCAACTTGATTATCCATGGAGCATTAGCCCACTATACAAGTATGGATGATTTACACAATCAACCCATATATTTAATTAGTCTTCTTTTGATCACTTAATTAATCCTAGATTAATTCTTGATCAATACTAATTAAATAATCTTATTATTCTTATTATTAATATACTAGAACTTATAATATATTAATAACCATAAGTGTCTTGTTTCTCTCATTATAGTCTATCCAAGTGCATGATGCCATGCAACCCAAATGGACCATGCCGGGTCGGGTCAAGCATTTGATGGGTTTTGAGCATTCTAACACTTCCTAAGTGTACATGCAACTCTAATAACCTTGAATCTATGTTTTCTCTATATACATGCAAATTTCTTTTTCAAGGTTATATCCTAACTAGCATGGCATGGGGATTACATAAAATATAAAACTAGTAGAAATACATACCTTGTTGTTGCTTGGATTCCTTCAAGACATTGTGAGCCTAACACCCCAAATGTTGTGCCTTAAATGCTTCACACAACACCGCAAAACTTGGAATAACTTGAGAGAATACTTCTAGCACTGAAAATCGGTTATGCCCTCTCTAGTAACCTTACTAGCACCGATTTCACTAGCCAAAGGGTCCCTTTTATAGTGGTGTCACAATTAGGGTTTTCACATGAATACTCTTAATTGTCATGACTCTTCATTTCACATGGCCCATGGGTTTGTAACTCCCATGGACTATCCATGGAGCTCCAAATGGTTACATCCATAACCCATAAACCATGGATCATTAATCCACCATAAAAGAATTGATGATTGTCATAATCAACCCTTATATATTTAATTAGTCTCACTTTGATCACCAAATTAATATTAGATTAATACTTGATCAAATACTAATTAAATAATACTATTATTAATATATTAGAACTTATAATATATTAATAATCATAAGTGCCATATTCTCTCATTTAGTCTATCCAAGTATTGCAATGCCATGCAACCCAAATGGACCATGTCGGGTCGGGTCAAGTACATACCAAATAAAGTTATGGACTTAGACACTATATCCAACAGTCTCCCACTTGGATAAGTCTAATAACTATATTTGCAAATATGACTTCAAAATCCGACTAGCAATCGTAGCTCTTTCAAAGTCTCTCAGAACTGAGATGATGATGATACGCCATTTAAGATAAGTGATCATATAATCCTCTGCTCTCATGATATCAGCCGGACAAACACATGGAACATGGTCTTACTTATTGTCTAGCATTTGTTTCTCAATCTCCGATTTGTTTCGACATAGAACTAAATTGAACACATCAATTATGTTCTGAACAGGCCCGGTACATGGGTCAAAACCAAATCATCGAGGGGTCCAGATATCGCTTCTCTTTCTAGAAGGAACAGATAAAGTTCGACTGATATGCTTGTACTAACTACTTGTTGAATTACTCACAAAGGCACGTTTTATAACATAGAGTTGCCAATGCGTTTTCGTACAATCCATGAATAACCAACTCATAGTCAACAACTCATATCTCTAGGTTTGAAGATTTATATGATATTACCGTCTCGCGATCACTCGAGATAAATTCCATGAAGTGATGCAAGTGAGCGTGGGTTGAATCCAACACTCAGCCCTTATGAGTACTCATGAATGTTGTAGCAACCATTGCATTTTCTAAAGCACTTTAGACAAATCATACAAGCCAGTTTCATGACAGTCTTGAATCAATACTTACTTCCAAAGTTTGACCGACTGTGGATGGTTTGAATAATATGATATATACCATAACATAATTATCCTGGAAGTAAAAACATGCAAAATTGAAACATAGTAAACAATCAACACAAGATAGTAACACCTTACTCATAAATAAATAACAACTTTTATTTATCATCAAATGTCAATTACATTTTACAAGTTTCAGGAATCTAATTATTGAAACTAATATCTGCTGGGTTTTGAGCAATCTAACACTTCCTAAGTGTGCATGCAACCCTAATAAACCTTGGATCTATGTTTGTCTAAATACATGCAAAATAATAATTTTCCAAGGTTTATAACCTATCTAACATGGCATGGGGAACATTTCAACATAAAATTTAGAAGATATTACATACCTTTTTGATGAGTTTGGTTCTTGAGGAGTTTGAGGGCCAAGCACCAATACTGTGAATGCCTCAAATGGAATCACAAAACACCACAAACTCTTGGAAAACTTTGAGAGAGTATACACACTTGTATAATTCGGCCACACACAAGCTTACACACACTAGTTCACTAGTTGCCATTTCATGCTCCATAAGCATGCTTATATAGTGTACATGATTAGGGTGAAACCCTAATAACCCATGACCTTTCCTTTCCAAGGATCCATGGGTTAAAAGCTCCATGGATCATCCATGGACTTCCATCAAAGCCTAGCCCATTAACAAATGAGTGTTAGCCCACACCATATAAAACCAATAGCCCATAATCTAATTAGTCTTCCTTTTAATCTCTAAATTAATTCATAATTAATTTAAGACTAATACTAATTAAATAACATAACTTCATATTAATATATTATAACTTACAATATATTAATAAACATATGTGTATAACTCTCATAAAATTATCCATAAATAGTTTGGATGAGATGCAACCCAAATGGACCATGCCGGTCGGGTCAAGTATATACCAAATAAGTTATGGACTTAGACACCTTATCCAACAGACTCCCACTTGGATAAGTCTAATAACTCTATTTGCCTATATAACTTCAGGAACCAACCAGCAATTGTAGCTCTCGAAAACTCCTGTTGAACTATGAAGCGCCATTTTAAGACAAGTGATCATATAATCCTCTGTTCTCATGATATCAGCTGGACAAACACATGGAACTATGTCTTGCTTATTGTCTGGCAGTTGTTTCTCGATTTCCGATTTGTTTGACTAAGAACTTCACTGAACACATCAGTTTACTTCTGACCAGGCCTGGTACATGGGTCAACACAAAATCATCGAGGGGCCCAGATATCGCTTCTATTTCTAGAAGGAACATATAAACTTCAACTCATATGCTTGTTCTACTACTCATTGAATTGTACACAAAGGTACGTTTTATAACATCAAGTTACTGATGCGGTTTCGTGCAATCAATGCACAACCAACTCATAGGTAACAACTCATATTTCTAGGTTTGAAGACTTATATGATATTATCATCTCACGATCACTCGAGATAAATTCCATGAAGTGATACAAGTGAGCGTGGGTTTATACCAATACTCATAACTTATGAGTACTCATGAATGTTGCAGCAACCATTGCCATGTCTAAACACTTTTAGCCATCTACAAACCCAATTCATGACAATCTTGATTCATACCTACTTCCGACGTATGACCGATTGTGGAGGTTTGAATAAATTAATTATTCTGGAAGTCAAAACATGCAAAACTGAAACAATAGTAAATAATGGACAACGAAAGTAACACTTTACTCATAAAAAAATCACAAATTTTATTCATCATCAAACGTCGATTACATTTTACAAGTTTCAGGAAAACTATCTAATCTGTAAAACTAATATTGTCCCTCAGCCCGATGCGCCTCGCATGCTGAAAATGTTTATCCCTCGTCAGTCCCTTCGTAAGGGGATCTGCAGGATTGTCATCCGACAATATCCTCCTTGTCACGAGGAGTCCTTCTTCAATCTTGTGTCTTATGAAGTGATATTTTCTGTCAATGTGTCGGGATCTGCCATGATCTCTTGGTTCCTTGGCTAAGGCAACCGCACCGTTGTTGTCACAGAAAATCTCCATAGGTTCTTTAATAGCTGGTACAACTGCAAGGTCTCCGATGAAGTTCTTTAGCCATATCGCCTCCTTTTCTGCTTCACTCGCTGCTATATACTCTGATTTACAAGTCGAATCAACCACCGTCTCCTGCTTGGAACTCTTCTAAGAAATTGCGCCTCCATTTAAGGTAAAGATCAAGCCCGACTGAGGGCGGAAGTTATCCCTATCAGTCTGAAAACCAACATCACTATACCCTAATACTCTCAAGTCATCACTCCCACCAAGGGTAAGGACCCAATCCTTAGTCCTCCACAGGTACTTGAGAATGTTCTTTACCGCGGTCCAATGAGCCTTGCCAGGGTTCCCATGATACCTGCTGACCATGCTCAAAGCAAATGCCACATCAGGGCGGGTACAAGTCATAGCATACATGATCGAGCCAACAGCGGAAGCATACGGAAGTTGGCTCATCTTAGCTATCTCTTCCTCTATACTCGGACTTTGAGTCTTACTCAGTTTGACATTGCTTTGGATCGGTAAATCTCCTTTCTTGGAATTCTCCATGTTGATCCTTTTCAACACCTTATCCAAGTAGATACTCTGACTAAGTCCAATTAGTCTCTTACACCTTTCTCTTAATATCCTTATCCCTAGGATATAGGCAGCCTCCCTAGGTCCTTCATAGAAAAGCACTTCCCAAGCCAGGACTTAACATCCTACAAGGTTGGGATGTCATTTCCTATAAGTAGTATGTCATCCACATACAGTACCAAGAAGCTAACTATACTCCCACTAGCTCTGACATACATGCAAGACTCATCTTCACTTCTCGAGAAGCCAAACTCTTTTACCTTCTCATCAAAACAAAGATTCCAGCTACGAGATGCTTGTTTCAATCCATAAATGGATTTCTCAAGCTTGCATACTCTATTAGGGTACTCTGCACTGACAAAACCCTCTGGCTGATTCATGTACACATCCTCAGCCAACTTTCCATTAAGGAAAGCGGTTTTGACATGCATTTGTCATATTTCATAATCATGAAATGCTGCAATGGCTAGCATAACCCTAATAGACTTAATCTTTGCTACCGGCGAGAAGGTTTCATCATAATCAATACCCTGAGTCTGAGTAAAACCCTTCACAACCAGTCGAGCCTTATAAGTATGCACTTTTCCTTCCATGTCGGTCTTCTTCTTGAAGATCCATTTGCACCCGACTGTTTTACGGCCTGGTACATTGTCAACCAAGTTCCAAACTTGATTGTCATACATGGAATGTATCTCGCTGTCCATAGCCTCCTTCCATTTAGAAGACTCCGAGCCTGCCATGGCTTCCTTAACACTGCTAGGTTCATCCAAATTTACCAGTGTACTATCACTGATAAACGTATCACCTTCCGTAGTAATATGAAAGCCATAATAAAACGAAGGTGTGTTCCTAACCCGTGTGGAACGCCTCGGAGGTACAGACATGTCAGCTTGCTCAACAGGAGTTTCCTCCTCAGGTTGATTGCTAGTGTCTGAGGTTCCTTCACCAATTGCTTCTTGAATTTCTTCAAGATCAATTTGCCTCCCACTGTCTCCTTGGCTTATAAATTCTCTCTCACGAAAGACCCCTCTTCTTGCTACAAAGACCACATTCTCACTGGGTCTGTAGAAGAGGTAACCGAAGGATTTCTGTGGGTAGCCGATGAAAATACACCTTTCACTTCGGGGTTCGAGCTTATCATGAGTCTCACGCCTCACGAAAGCCTCGCAGCCCCAAATCTTGACGTGGTTCAAATTGGGAACCTTCCCACTCCACATCTCATGAGGTGTTTTGGTAACCTTCTTTATAGGGACTAGATTAAGGATATGGGCGGCAGTCTC
Organism: Lactuca sativa; assembly: GCF_002870075.4. Taxonomy (NCBI): domain Eukaryota; kingdom Viridiplantae; phylum Streptophyta; class Magnoliopsida; order Asterales; family Asteraceae; genus Lactuca; species Lactuca sativa. Next base: position 313,402,733 of record NC_056625.2, read on the forward strand.
TAAGGCATAGCCCCAAAAAGAGATTGGTAACGAAACTCGACTCATCATAGAGCGAACCATGTCCAACAGGGTTCGATTACGCCTCTCAGCTACACCATTCAGCTGTGGTGTCCTGGGAGGAGTCAACTGTGAGACAATCCCACACTCCTTAAGATAGTCAAGGAACTCGGTACTAAGATACTCACCACCTCAATCGGATCAAAGCATCTTAATGTTCCTGCCCAATTGATTTTCTACTTCTTGTTTGAATTCCTTAAACCTTTCAAAGGTTTCTGACTTATGTTTGATTAAGTAGACATACCCATATCTACTAAAATCATCAATAAAAGTCACATAATACAGATTAGGTTCCCTTGTGGCGGTTTTGAATGGCCCACATACATCAGTATGTATTAGGTCCAGCAAACCCTCACCCCTTTCACAAGTTCCAGTGAAGGGCGATTTTGTCATCTTTCCAAGTAGACAAGATTCACAACTATCATCCGATTGAAGGTCGAATGATTCCAAAACTCCACTCTTTTGGACTTGGCCTATGCGTTTCTTGTTTACATGTCCAAGACGAAAATGCCACAATGATGCTTTATCTAGGCTAGTAGAAGAATCAATATACAACACATTATTTCCTAAGTTGTCTACAATCGACACAATTTCATACACACCATCACAAGGTAACGCTTTAAAATAAAACACATTTTTAAAGAAAGCATTAATACCACCACATTCATTATCAAACGAAAAGGTATAACCTTGTTTGTATAAAGCATGAAAAGAAATAATATTCCTCGCCATTTCAAACGAGTATACACATTTATTCAAATCTAATTTTAACCCATTATTAAGCAACAAAGTATAAACTTCAATCTTGGAAACAGGTGAAGCCTTCCTATTCCCCATGATCAAGTTTATCTTCCCGTGCTCCACATCCTCACTTCTTCTTAGGCCCTACATATCAGAACATATGTGAATACCACATCCTGTATCAAGCACCCAAGAGTTAGAATATAATGAGTAATTAGACAATATAGTGTAAATACCTGCATGGGTGGGTTTCACTTTACCATCCTTTAGATCCTGCAAGTACTTAGGGAAGTATCGCTTCCAGTGTGCCTTTTCATGGCAATAAAAGCATTTAGCATCCTTGGGAATAGCAAAAGGAGTGACAGAACCGCTCTTGGTCTTCGATGAGGAGCCTTCAAGAGACTTTCCCTTGGTACCCTTCGAAGGGTGCTTCCTCTTTTTCCCTTTGCCTTGCCCAATAGCCAAAACAGGGGTAGATGTTGGAGTAGGCGTAGGAGAGGTAACAACCGCCTTGCCCTTAAGACCGGTTTCTGCAGTCTTCAAGAGTCCTTGAAGCTTGCTGAGGGTAACTTCCTCCTTGTTCATATGATATGTCATACGAAAATGGTCATAACAAGAAGGTAAGGAGTGCAAAATGATGTCAATTGCCAACTCCTCAGGGATGTTCACATTCAGCTTCAGCAAACGGTCCACATACCTTTGCATCTTTTGCATGTGGGCCGTGACGGAATCACCGTCCTTCATGCGGGTTGTTATTATGGAGGAGATTATTTCATACCGCTCCTGACGAGCACTCTGATGGTACCTTTCCATCAGGTCTTGGTGCATCTCAAAAGGGTAGTAATCTTCATATGACTTTTGGAGCTCGGCTGTCATCGTGGCCATCATGATACATGCCACCTTAGTAGCATCTATTTCATGTGTCCTAAATTCAGCGATCTCCTCAGGAGTAGCAGTAGACTCATCAAGCTCTTTTAACTCCTTATCGAGGACATATTCCTTGTCCTCATAATGCGTAACCATCCTGATGTTCCTAATCCAATCCTTGAAGTTGGAACCATCAAAGATGACCCTCCCACAAAGATTCATGAGAGAGAAAGAACCAGTTGGGTTAGAGCCTGAAGCATTAGTGTTGGAAGACATCTGAAGGAAGAAAGCAAGTTTAGATTAGATATATAGAATCCTTAATAAGACACCCAAATGTAATATTAAGGCTAGGACCCAGTCACAATATATTATAATTAGAAGAGGGATGTCGTAATCTAAGTAATAATATATTCGAAAGGTAGGTAAATGACGATTCACCAATTTCCAGCATGAAAAACAAAATGAATTATTAGGTTTTAATTGGATTTGAAATTCCTAGATTCTTTTGAGATTCATTGAACTTTTCAATGGCATGTTTCAATCTCGATTGTGCCCTTCAAGTTTTGTGACTGGGATGCTAAGGATCACAAAACAAGGTGTGAATAACCATGCTAACTCACTTGGTACCCTTAATATTATCACCTAATCAATGTGCCGGTAAACCACACACGCTCCATTGATCCATGACAAACATTAAGTCACCCTTCGTGATCCTTACTAGTCCAAGTTAGTGTGTCGGTTAACCACACACGCTCTACCAACGACTTGGTAAGGTACAAAGTGTGAATTCCATGGACTAGCACCATGTTCACATTTTTCCTAAAATAACTAAGATTGGGAATTAAAAAGGTTTAGTTACTTTATAATAATCATTATACTTTTAATGAGGATTTAAAGCCATTGTCCTACTCGTTTGGCTAACGACCCTCCACCAGTCAAGCTAGCGGTGGGTGAGAGTGGACACCCATTAAGTCGCCATTTTATAGGCAACAACCTTATACCCACCTTATAGACCGGCTTCGTGAATGAGGCCTACTAACGGTAGAACGACTTATTCTTATACATATATATAATAATTAACCATTAATGTTATAAATAGTATAAGGATTGAATTTTAACAATTAAAACTCTAAGGGTTGGAATTAAAGTTTATTAAAGTGTGTGAAACTTTACAAATTCCAAAACTTGAGGACAAGTTTTGTAACTATCCAAAACTTTTCATTTCATAACTTATGAATTAAAGGTTCATAAAAAACGAAGACTCTTCATTTTCATGTAACTTATGTGTTTAAATGTGTGTGTTAAAGAAAGTGACCTTTGGATATCCATAACTTGAGGACAAATTATGGACTCCATTAAAACACATAAATGATCAAGAATTAATTCTAAACAATTCAGCAAATAATTCCTATCATCTTCTAAATTCATAAGAACATGAACATGATCATCAAAATTTCAAGAATTATATGAACACATAAAAATCATGGAATTTTGATATATGCTATTGTAAATGGATTAGAACAACCATTACACCAACTAAAACAAGTTTTAAAACACCAAAACAGTTTAGGGTAATGTTTCTAGTCCATTTCCAGCAGAAAAAGTCAAAAATCTGCACTCTGTGGCTCCTACTCGTCGAGTGCATGAACCTACTCGGCGAGTAGGTTGAAGATACACATGAACTCGGCGAGTCCCCCCATGGACTCGGCGAGTTCATCAGGCAGACAACAAGTTTTTCGATTTTTTCAACTATTTTGCATCAAGTATCAAACAAGCAAGCCTAGGCTCTGATACCACTGTTGGGTTTTGAGCAATCTAACACTTCCTAAGTGTGCATGCAACCCTAATAAACCTTGGATCTATGTTTGTCTAAATACATGCAAAATAATAATTTTCCAAGGTTTATAACCTATCTAACATGGCATGGGGAACATTTCAACATAAAAGTTAGTAGAGATTACATACCTTTTTGATAAGTTTGGTTCTTGAGGAGTTTGAGGGCCAAGCAACAATAGTATGAATGCCTCAAATGGAATCACAAAACACCACAAACTCTTGGAAAACTTTGAGAGAGTATACACACTTGTATAATTCGGCCACACACAAGCTTACACACACTAGTTCACTAGTTGCCATTTCATGCTCCATAAGCATGCTTATATAGTTTACATGATTAGGGTGAAACCCTAATAACCCATGACCTTTCCTTTCCAAGGATCCATGGGTTAAAAGCTCCATGGATCATCCATGGACTTCCATCAAAGCCTAGCCCATTAACAAATGAGTGTTAGCCCACACCATGTAAAACCAATAGCCCATAATCTAATTAGTCTTCCTTTTAATCTTTAAATTAATTCATAATTAATTTAAGACTAATACTAATTAAATAACATAACTTCATATTAATATATTATAACTTATAATATATTAATAAACATATGTGTATAACTCTCATAAAATTATCCATAAATAGTTTGGATGAGATGCAACCCAAATGGACCATGCCGGTCGGGTCAAGTATATACCAAATAAGTTATGGACTTAGACACCTTATCCAAAAATATCATCCTTCAGGCCAATGCGCCTTGCATGCTGTAAATGCTTAACCCTGCTCAGTCCCTTCGTGAGGGGATCTGCCGGGTTCTCATCCGATGATACCCTCTTTGCCACGAGGAGTCCTTCTTCTATTCTATGTCTGATGAAATGGTATTTTCTATGAATATGCCTAGATCTCCCGTGATCTCTTGGTTCTTTAGCCAAAGCAACCGCACTTCACTATCACAGAAAATTTCCATTGGCTCCTTTATAGCTGGTACAACTCCAAGGTCTCCGATGAAGTTCTTCAGCCATATCGCCTCTTTTTCTGCCTCGCTTGCTGCTATGTACTCTGATTCACAAGTCAAATCAGCTATTGTCTCCTGCTTGGAACTTTTCCAAGTAATTGCTCCTCCATTTAGGATAAAGACCCAGCCCGACTGAGAGCGGAAATTATCCCTATCAGTTTGAAAGCTAGCATCACTATATCCTTCCACTCTCAAGTCATCACTGCCTCCGAGGGTAAGGACCCAGTCCTTAGTCCTCCGCAAATACTTGAGAATGTTCTTTACCACTGTCCAGTGTGCCTTGCCAGGGTTACCTTGATATCTACTGACCATGCTCAAAGCGAAGGCCACATTAGGGCGAGTACAAGTCATATCATACATGATCGAGCCCACAGCGGAAGCATATGGTATCTGACTCATTTCAGCTATCTCAGCCTCTATACTCGGACTCTGAGTCTTAATTAACTTGGCATTACTCTGGATTGGTAATTCTCCTGTCTTGGAATCTTGCATACTGAACCTCTTCAGTACCGTATCCACATAAGTACTTTGACTAAGTCCAATTAGTCTCTTACTCCTATCTCTCAATATCCTTATCCCTAGGATATAGGCAGCTTCCCCAAGGTCCTTCATAGCAAAACACTTCCCAAGCCAGGCCTTAACCTCCTGCAAAGTTGGGATGTCGTTTCCTATGAGAAGTATGTCATCCACATACAACACCAAGAAGCTAACTATGCTCCCACTAGCCCTGACATACACACAAGACTCATCTTCACTCCTTGTAAAGCCAAACTCTCTGACTTTCTCATCAAAGCAAAGATTCCACCTGCGAGATGCTTGTTTCAATCCATAAATGGATTTTTCAAGCTTACACACTCTATTAGGGTATTTTGGATTGACAAAACCCTTTGGCTGAGCCATGTAAACATCCTCAGCCAACTTCCCATTAAGGAAAGCGGTTTTGACATCCATTTGCCATATTTCATAGTCATGAAATGCAGCTATGGCTAACAACACTCTAATAGACTTAATCTTAGCTATTGGTGAGAAGGTCTCATCATAGTCTACTCCCGGAGTTTGAGCAAAGCCCTTCGCAACCAGTCGCACTTTATAAGTGTGTACTTTCCCATCCATGTCAGTCTTCTTCTTGAAGATCCATTTGCACCCAACTGTCTTACGACCTGGTACATTGTCAACCAAGTTCCAAACTTGATTGTCATACATGGACTGAATCTCGCTGTCCATAGCCTCCTTCCATTTCGTAGACTCAGGGCCTGCCATGGCTTCCTTATAATTATTAGGTTCATCCAAATCTATTAGTGTACTATCACTGATAAATGTATCACCGTTGGTGGTGATGTGATAACCATACTAAAAATCAGGTGTGTTCCTCATCCTAGTGGAACGTCTTGGAGGTACTGACTCATCTATCGGCTCAACAGGAGTTTCCTCCTCAGGTTGGCTGACAGCATTTGAGGTTCCTTCACCACTTGACTCTTGAAGCTCTTCAAGGTCAATTTTCCTCCCACTGTCCCCTTGGCTTATGAATTCTCTCTCACGAAAGACTCCTCTTCTTGCTACAAAGACCACATTGTCACTGGGTTTGTAGAAGAGGTAACCAAAGGATCTCTGTGGGTAGCCGATGAAAATACACCTCTCGCTTCGGGGCTCAAGCTTGTCATGAGTCTCACGCCTCACAAAAGCTTCACAACCCCAAATCTCGTGAGGTGTTTTGGCAACCTTTTTAGTAGGGACTAGATTAAGGATATGTGAGGCAGTCTCTAAGGCATACCCCTAGAAAGAGATTGGTAACGAAGCTCGACTCATCATGGAACGAACCATATCCAGCAAGGTTCGATTGCGCCTCTCAGCTACACCATTCAACTGTGGTGTCCTGGGAGGTGTCAATTGTGAGACAATCCCACATTCCTTAAGATAGTCAAGGAACTCAATGCTAAGATACTCTCCTCCCCGATCGGATCGGAGCATCTTGATGTTCTTGCCCAATTGATTCTCAACTTCCTGCTTAAACTCTTTGAACTTTTCAAAGGTTTCTGACTTATGCTTGATTAAGTAAATATATCCATATCTACTGTAATCATCAGTAAAAGTCACATAATAACGATTAGCATCCCTTGTAGCAACTCTGAAGGGCCCACACACATCCGTGTGTACAAGGTCCAAAAAACCTTCACCCCTATCACAAGTACCTATGAAGGGCGACTTTGTCATTTTTCCAAGTAAACAAGACTCGCAACTATCATCTGACTTGAGGTCAAATGATTCCAAGACTCTAGCCTTTTGGAGTTGGCCTATGCGCTTCTTGCTAACATGTCCAAGACGACAATGCCACAAGGATGCTTTATCCAAGCTATTAGAAGAACCAATATACAACACATTATTTCCTAGATTGTCCACAACATTCACGGCTTCATATACACCATCACAATGTATTGCTTTAAAGTAAAATACATCATTGCAATAAACATTAATAGCACCATTTTTATTATCAAATGAAAAAGTAAAACCTTGTTTGTACAAGCCATGAAAGGAAATAATATTTCTCTCCATTTCAGGCGAGTAACAACACTTATTCAAATCTAACATTAACCCATTATTAAGCAATAAATAATAAACTCCTATCTTGGTAACAGGTGATGCTTTCCTGTTGCCCATGACTAAGTTTATCTTCCCGTGCTCCACTTGCTCACTTCTTCTTAGTGCCTGCAAATCAGTACAAATGTGAATACCACACCCTGTATCAAGGACCCAAGAATTAGCATTAGATGAGTTGTTAGACAATATTGTGTAAATACCTGCATGGGTGGGTTTAACCTTCCCATCCTTTACATCTTGCAGATATTTGGCGCAGATTCGCTTGAAGTGTCCCTTATCTTGGCAATGGAAGCATTGTGCTTCCTTTGGGTTCGAAGAAGGAGTAATGGGACCTTTCTTGGTCCCACTTGAAGAGGAACCATCAAGAGTCTTACTCTTGGTACCCTTTGAAGGGCTTTTCCTCTTCTTACCCTTCCCTTGCCCAATTGCAAGAACAGGGGCTGTTAAAGGAGTAGAAGTAGCAACCGCTTTACCCTTAAGGCCATTTTCAGCTATCCTTAAGAGTCCTTGAAGTTTGCTAAGTGTGACTTCCTCCTTATTCATATGATAAGTCATACGAAACTGATCATAACTTGAAGGTAAGGAATGGAGAATGATGTCAATCGCCAATTCCTTAGGGAAGTCAACATTGAGCATTAGCAACCGGTCAACAAACCTCTGCATCTTCTGCAAGTGATCGGTGATGGGTTCACCATCCTTCATCCTTGTGGTTATCATGGAGGAAATGATTTCATACCTCTCTTGACGCACGCTCTGATGGTATCTTTCCATCAGATCTAGGTGCATCTCATAGGGGTAGAAATCTTCATAAGATTTTTGGAGTTCCGAAGTCATTGTGGCCATCATGATGCAGGACACCTTGGTAGCATCCTTCTCATGCGCAATGAACTCCGCAAGCTCTTCTGGAGTAGCAGTGGCTTCATTAACAACCTTAAGCTCCCTATCAAGGACATATTCTTTGTCCTCATAGCGGGTAATCATCCTGATGTTTCTGATCCACTCATTAAAGTTGGATCCATCAAAGATGACCTTACCACACAAGTTCATTAGGGAAAAGGAGCCTGTAGGGTTTGAGCCAGCAGCGTTATTGGAAGACATCTGGAATAGAAGGAAGATAAGTTTCATTAGATTAAGAGTCCTTAATAAGTCACCCAAATGAAATATTAAGGCTAGGATCCAACAAACTATTTACAGGTGGAAAAGGGATGCCGTAATCCACACTATAAAATATTTGAAGGTAGGTAAATGACGATTTACCAATTTCCACCATAAGACGAAATATTTTATTATTAGGTTTTATTGGTTTTGAAAACTCCTAGATCTTTTGAGATACATTGAACTTTTCAATGGCATGTTTGAATCTCGAATGTGCCCTCTCAAGTTTGTGATTGGGATACCGAGGATCACAAACAAGGTGTGAATAACCATACAAATTGACTTGGTACCCTTAACAATATTACCTAATTGATGTGCCGGTTAACCACACACGCTCCACCGATCTATGATAAATTCAAGTTACCCTTTGCCACTCTTACTAGTCCATGTTAGTGTGCCGGTTAACCACACACGCTCCACTAACGACTTGGTAAGGTACAAAGTGTAATTTTATGGGCAAGCACCAATTTCACAATTTCCTAATGTAACTAAGATTGGGAATTTATAATGTATAGTTACTTTATAATTCATTATACTTTTAATTAGAATTTAAAGTCATATCCTACTCGTTCGACTAACGACCCTCCAACGATCAAGGAAGCGGTGGGTGAGAGTGGACACCCATTAAGTCACCATTTTATAGGCAACAACCTTATACCCCCCTTATAGACTGGCTTCGTGAATGAGGCCTACTAACGGTAAGAACGACATATTCTTATACATATCTATATAATAAAATTATAATAATAGTATAAGTGTTGATTTTTAAACTTTATAAAAATCTAAGGTTTAATTTGGAATTAAAGTATTAGAGTGTAAGACTTTTCAAATTCCAAAACTTGAGGGCAAGAATTGAAACTATTCCAAGTCTCTTCAATTTGTAACTTATGAGTTTTAATGGTTCATAAAAATGAAGACTCTTCATTTTATGAAACCTCTTTAGTTCTTTAATCACAATTAAAAGAAGTGACTTTTGGTTATCCATAACTTGAGGACAAGTTATGGACACCATCAATGCAATTAAGATCAAGAATTAAACACACATGATGGTTACACATAATTCCTATGATCTTCTAAAAACTCATAAGAACACAAATTCATGTCAAGCAATTTCAAGAAATCATATAAACATATATAATACTTTGAAATTGTTAAAAGTCATGTAAAATGGATTAACATAATCATTATCATTTTGAAAAACAGATTTTACAAGTCCAAAACAGATTGGGATAATGATTCTAATCCATTTCCAGCAACAAAACACGAAAAGACTGCCCAACACGCACCTACTCGTTGAGTGCATGATCCTACTCGACTAGTAGGATGAATTTGAACATAGACTCGGCGAGTCCTCCCCATGAACTCGGCGAGTCTAGTCGACAGTGAGCAGTTTTTTCGATTTTCAAGCAGTTTTGCATCAAGTATACAGAAAACAATCCTAGTCTCTGATACCACTGATGGGTTTTGAGCATTCTAACACTTCCTAAGTGTACATGCAACCCTAATAACCTTGAATCTATGTTTTCTCTATATACATGCAAATTTCTTTTTCAAGGTTATATCCTAACTAGCATGGCATGGGGATTACATAAAATATAAAACTAGTAGAAATACATACCTTGTTGTTGCTTGGATTCCTTCAAGACTTTGTGAGCCTAGCACCCCAAATGTTGTGCCTCAAATGCTTCACACAACACCACAAAACTTGGAATAACTTGAGAATACTTCTAGCACTCAAAATCGGTTATGCCCTATCTAGTAACCTTACTAGCATCGATTTCACAAGCAAAAGAGTCCCTTTTATAGTGGTATCACAATTAGGGTTTTCACATGAATACTCTTAACTGTCATGACTCTTCATTTCTCATGACCCATGGGTTTGTAACTCCCATGGACTATCCATAGAGCTCCAAATGGTTACATCCATAACCCATAAACCATGGATCATTAATCCACCATAAAAGAATTGATGATTGTCATAATCAACCCTTATATATTTAATTAGTCTCACTTTCATCACCAAATTAATACTAGATTAATACTTGATCAAATACTAATTAAATAATACTATTATTAATATATTAAAACTTATAATATATTAATAATCATAAGTGCCATATTCTCTCATTTAGTCTATCCAAGTATTGCAATGCCATGCAACCCAAATGGACCATGTCGGGTCGGGTCAAGTACATACCAAATAAAGTTAGGGACTTAGACACTATATCCAACAGTCTTACCAATTATAGTTATGGACTTAGACATTAATCCAACAGTCTCCCACTTAGATAAGTCTAAAACTATTATTATGTATGACTTCAGGAACCAACTGGAAATCGTAGCTCTCAAAAGCTTCTGTCGAACTCTGACCTTGTCGATGAACTCTGACCTTTGTCAATGACTTGTCCATTAGATAAGGGATCATATATTCCTCCATTCTAGATATCGTATGGACTGAGACATGGATTATAATCATTCTCTCTGTCCATTTGTTGTTTCCCGATTTCCGATTTATGACGACTGACTAATTGAACAAATCAAATCAGTCTTGGCCCGACCGAGCACTTCCATTTGTCATCATCAAATCATCGAGGGGCCCACAGATATCGCTTGTTCTACTACTTGTTGAATCATACACAAAGAAACTTTTTATAGCACCGAGTTGCCAAATGCGTTTTCATGCAATCAATGTACAACCAACTCATAGTAACAACTCATATCTCTAGGTTTGAAGAATATAAGATATTATCGTCTCATGATCACTCGTGATAAAATCCATGAAGTGATTCCAATGAGCGCGGGTTGAATCCAATACTCAGAACTTATGAGCACTCATGAGTGTTGTAGCCCTTTGTCCAACACCTTAGACCTCTACAAGCCAACCCATGACAGTCGTAATTCATATCTACTTCCAACATATGACCGACTGTGGATGGTTTGAATAACTTAGTAATTCCGAAAGAATAACCTAGTTTATTCTGGAAGTCAAAACATCCAAAATGAAACACAATAATAATTGAATCCAATATGGTATCAAAACCTATGAACATAAATAAAACACCTTTTATTCATCACAATATGATTACACATTATTCATTGTATACTGTTTCAGCTATCAACTTTATTCTTGAATTTAAAACAATAGTTGTCCCATGCTCCAAGCATGTACACTATGTTTTCTAAACACTAGTCATGCCATACACCAAGTATGCATACTATGTTTGTCTATGATCTTTAGTTTGTGAACTAGATCAATTGAACATAACTTCAATGATTCTCTTTTCACACTCCAAAATCCTTACTGCAAATACAAGAATTCCAAATTCATGTCATTTACTAAAATCTGTTGGATTCTAAAGTTATATGCATTGACCATCTTGTAATGATTATGCACAAAGTTAGAAAGACTTGACAACAATCATTACAGAGTATTCTAAAGGAGATCAGCTCCTTGGAAACATCCTTCTTGCATTAAGTTTCCTAATCTTAAACAGATTGAAAATTCTAACTTTGAAACATTTCCAGATTCCATTTTGACTATCACTTCTGAACAAGAGTTGCTTCCTTACAGATTATGTCAATATGGTCCTACCAGAATTATCACTATACTTCCAACTGTCCTTGAGCAACCAATCTTTGGTAAACCTTAGATTGTCCTCGAAAATTGTTTAATCCTTTTGGTCATATCCAGTTGTAAACCTTTTCCCTTCCAACTGTCCTTGAGCACATGTAATCGATCCTATATCCGAAGCATATGGGACACGATTCATGATGTCTCACATAAAGACTAAACCAGTCTTTTGCTATAACATTTCCACTTCTATTTGCCAAGTTCTCATAATTCAGATTATGAAAAGGGATGCCGTAATCATAATCGAATTTTAGAACGCAAATAACGGACCCATATACAGAATTTCCTTATGTTGAGCCATTCCAACATGAAATTCATATATATATATATATATATATATATATATATATATATATCCTTGACTAAATGATTAAAACCTCATGATCTAAGCTTATAGATTTGAGATGAAGTATAATTTCCTCTCCCTTAATTATAGCAAAACAACTGGACTTCTAGAAATCAATACTTCATTGACTTTCTTACCAAAGTTCAGATTTCTGATACTAGATTGTTTTGATAAGACTTTATCAAAATCATACACCTTCCCTTAGATAGCACACTTGTGTGTCTAAACAATTATGAAGAGGGATGCCGTAATCATAATGGTTAGACCTTTTACCACTTCTCACAAGTCCAGGTTAGTGTGCCGGTAAACCACACACGCTCCACTAACGACTTTGAGAATGCAAATATCATAATTGCTATCTAGCTAAAATCTACTTAGTGAAAGTGTTTCCTCACCATCATTTTCATGAATCGGAGAGAAACCTTATGACACTTAGATTTAATGGTGTATGTGTTCTTATCCATGTGAATTGTCAAAACCATAGATACAAGACAAGGATAATGACAAATCCACACTCATATGGATTGAACTAAATCTTAATTTCTTGCCACCTGGCAGCTCAAGGGCATGCCATTGCTTTCAAGTTGTTGTGCAACTAATTGAGAACTCTAAGAACTCATATGCAAAGCCAACTTTAACTGGAATGGGCACAGAATATGTCAACACGACAGGTTATAAACCTCAAGTCGTGTGCTAGTGAAGAACTTCAGGTTTTATTCTTGATTAGTTCTTGAGACATTCAAGACCTTTAAGACTCCCACTGTCCTTTTGACATATAAGACTTCCTTGTTTGTTATTCAAGAGATAGTGTGGATTCTAATCAAGACAAACACTGCACAAAATTGGCCTAAGTTGGTCTTTGTTTTATTCAAAACATCGCAACTTACCAATTTCAAATGTACAAGAGTAGAAAACTTTTACTCTTACATTTGACAAGTGTTTTAAACCTTCTTTGAGACATGTCACTCAAGTTACAATCTTGGATTATGACTCTAAGACTTGTATTGGAACGAAGTATGACTCATCTTCTTGATTTAACCACTTAAACAATTCAATTTCCTCTTTTTAGTCATAAGAATGCACTAAGATTTCCTTAGAGAGCTAATTGTGCTATGGTTTCTTAATCATTAAGATGATCACAAAAACTGATACTAAAGTACTCTCCCATCTTTTCAGAATTGAGAAACTTTTATCCTTCTGCCTAATTTGATTCTTCTTGTTCGCTCTGCCATAGATTGGAACCTTTTCCAATGTCTCAGAGTTACAATTAAGCTTGTAAGTATAATCATATTTACTTAGCTTTAGTAAACTATGAAGAATAGTCTTATCAATCTTTTGTAGTGGACTTAATCAGTGCACAAGAATGTGTACTCGATCCCTTAGTCCTTTACTCGAATCACGACCGAGTAATTAGTCTTAATTTTTCCAATACTTGAAAGTTCTCATTCATCATGCTATACAACTTACATGATTCCAAGTTCCGGTCCAATTGAAACTTGGGTGATGAGAACTTATCCACTCTTGCTATTAATGGAATCATATAAGCAACAATTCTTCCTCAAATGCCATTGTAAGGATATTTTAAAATAAATAAAGTCAAAATTTTCCTTTTATTTTAAACTTTGCGGAAAACTTATCCTTACAATCCATATGAAAACTTGTTGTCATCTATTCCTAAGCAATATCTCATAACTCCTAAGAAGTAGCTCAAGAATCCGATCTTCAAACTACGAGATAGAAATCCATCTATGCGATCAGATTCAGCATATTCTTTCTTTAAGTTTCTTCACTTTTTCTTTGATTCTTAAAACATCACCATGTGACCCAGTCACATCATGTATCAAGAATCTCATAATAGAAACTTAACAGAGTTAGATACTGGACTTTACCTGAAGTAGAGTCAAACTTATTGACTTTAACATCCTTAGGTAAATTTGGCAGTTTCGCAACCAATGCCCCTTTCTTTGGCAATATAAACACATGGACCCTTTGATAATGGTACACGGGACTATCGCAGACTTAGTTTTTCTCTTTACCATTTGGTCAACCAAGTTGACTATGGCCGATCCCTTTCCATTGGGAAGAGAATGCTTTCCTGGATTTCCTGTTTCACTATTGTCAATGTCCATCAAGTTTTAAGGAAGTTGATCTTAACAAATAGATAAGATCATTAAGGGTCTTGTCAGAGTCTGTTTCATAGGTGTCCCAAAGGAACTCACTATGTGACTTAGAAAGTGATTGAACCACTAACTTTCTCAAGAATTTGACACCCAACTCTCTCGGATTGTCAATATGTGAATACACCTCCAATATGTGACCACACCTAGACCTTGCCTTGCCAATAGGGCTTGAGTGACCTTAAAGTTTTTCAAGAACTTGTGGGTTAGGGAGAATAATTAGAGGAGGTGAAAGAAGTATGATTTCCAAGGGACATCATCTTCTTTTAGGAAAGCTTGTTTCAAGAGATTTGGGAAGATCATAAATGTCTAAACCAGACATCTTTTGGGAGATATTCAAGATAGTTGATCTAAAGTCCTTAATATAACACCCAATATGAAATATTAAGGCTAGGACCCAACAAATTATTTTATAACTTAGAAGAGGGATGCCATAATCCAAGCTATAAAATATTTGAAGGTAGGTGAATGACGATTCACCAATTTCCACCAAGATAAACGAAATGTATTATTAGGTTTTAATTGGTTTTGAAACTCCTAGATCTTTGAGATTCATTGAACTGTTCAATGGCATGTTTCAATCTCGAGTGTGCCCTTCAGGTTTTGTGACTTGGATGCCGAGGATCACAAAACAAGGTGTGAAGTAACCATGCAAATTACTTGGTACCCTTAAGTGTTTACCCCTCAATCGATGTGCTGGTTAACCACACACGCTCCATCGATACTATGATAAACATTTAAGTTACCCTTTACCTACCTTGTTAAATACGAGTTAGTGTGCCGGTTAACCACACGCGCTCCACTAACCGACTTAAACAAAGTGCAAAGTGTAATTTCATGGATTAGCACCTTATTCACATTTTCCTAAGTAACTAAGATTGGGTATTATTAAGAGTTTAGTTACTTAGTATTTATCATTAATACTTTTAATGAAGGGAGAATTCTAGTCCTGTCAAACCCGTTCGGCTAACGACCCTCCACCAGTCAAGCAAGCGGTGGGTGAGAGTGGACACCCATTAAGTTGCCATTTTATAGGCAACAACCTTATACCCACCTTATAGACCGGCTTCGTGAATGAGGCGTACTAGCGGTAAGACTGACTTTACTCTTATACATATATATATTATTAACTTATAATATTATAAAGTATAAGGGTTGAATTTTAACTTTTAAAATTCTAAGGGCTAACTTGGAATTAAAGTATTCATAAGAGAAAACTTTACAAATTCCAAAACTTGAGGGCAAGTTTTGAAACTATTCAAAACTAATTAATTCCATAACTTATGTGTTTAAAGTAGTTTTAATCCAAAAACTCTTCAAGTTCCATAACTTGAGGAGAAGTTATGGAAAACTTTAAACTAATAAAAGAATTAACTTTTCTTTATTTTATAACTTATGGAACTAATTAAGGTTACACTTATTTATTTATTTATTATTTAATGAAGAGACTCTTGAACCTCCATAACTTCAAGACAAATTATGGAGTCATAAAACCATTTAATTAGAACTAAACTCTTCATTTTTGTAACCTTTGCCAACTTTTATGAGTTTTATGATTCTTAAATGTGACTTTTCATATAACTTGAGGACAAGTTACAAAAAAACACTTTGGAATCAACTCTTAGATTAAAATGGATTGAAAACAACTATTTCACTCAACTTTTTCTATTAATCTAAGCAACTCATAAGAACAAGATAATTCAAATCAAACTTTTTCATGTAATTAGCCTAATCACTAAACTAATTCAAAACATGAATCTATTGACAATTATCTTTGAAATTGGATTAGCATGAACATTACCACATCAAAAACAAGTTTATAAGTTCAAAAACATCTTAGGGTAATGTTCCTAGTCCAATTCCTGCCAAAAAGGTCGAATTTATGCTGTCTGGGGGTCCAACTCGTCGAGTGCATGAACCAACTCGGCGAGTTGGATGCATTTTCTCTTGGACTCGGCGAGTCCATTCATGGACTCGGCGAGTCTGCTGGGCAGACAACATCAAAACTCGATTTTTCAGCTCCTTTTGCAAGTATAAGAAGAAAACAAGCCTAGTCTCGGACACCACTGTTGGGTTTTGAGCATTCTAACACTCCTAAGTGTACATGCAACCTTAAATACCTTGGATCTATGTTTTCTCTATTATACATGCAAATATGAACATCCAAGGTATTATCCTAATCTAACATACAAAACTATCAATATAACAAGATAGAATACATACCTCTTTGATGTAGAAAGTCTTAATGAACCTTGAGTGCCAAGTGCCCCAAGTGTGACACCTCAAATGGTTCACACAACACCAAATACAACTTGAGAGAATTCTACACTTCATGAAAATCGGCTAGCCCTTTCTAGAATGATACTAGTCTCCTACTAGTGGCCGATTTTGTCAAGAATAGGATCTTTATATAGTGTTACAATTAGGGTAAACCCTAATTGTCATGACTTTCCATTTCCTTGGATCCATGGGTTCAAATACACCATGGAGCATCCATGGACCATCCTATGGGTTTTATCCCAACTTGATTATCCATGGAGCATTAGCCCACTATACAAGTATGGATGATTTACACAATCAACCCATATATTTAATTAGTCTTCTTTTGATCACTTAATTAATCCTAGATTAATTCTTGATCAATACTAATTAAATAATCTTATTATTCTTATTATTAATATACTAGAACTTATAATATATTAATAACCATAAGTGTCTTATTTCTCTCATTATAGTCTATCCAAGTGCATGATGCCATGCAACCCAAATGGACCATGCCAGGTCGGGTCAAGTCTTACCAATTATAGTTATGGAATTAGACATTAATCCAACAAATATTTGATAATCGGTGTTATATTAAGGACTTTAAAACTATCTTGAATATCTCCCAAAATATGTCTGCTTCAGACATTTATGATCTTCCCAAAACTCTTGGAACAAGCTTTCCTAATGAAGATGATGTCCCGGAAATCATTCTTCACTCCCTCTACCTCCTCCAATTATTATCCCTAACCCACAAGTTTAAGGTTACTCTAGCACTATTGGGAAGCAAGGTCTATGTGTACTCACATGTTGGAGACAAAGTCACATATTGACAAGCCGTGAGGGTTGGGTGACAAAGTCCTAAGAAATTTGGTTGTTCAGTCATTTTCTAAGTCACATAGTGAGTTACCTCCGGGACTACTATGAAATAGACTACGACATAACCTTTAATGATCTTATCTATTTGCTTGGTGCTGCTGAATCAGCAATGATTTGGAGCTTTGATAAAGCAGATTTGATTAGTAGATCAACTTCCCAAACTACCATGGACATTGACAATGGTAACATTGGATATCTAGAAAACCCTTCTCTTCCCAAGGAAAGGGATTGACCATAGTCAACTCGGTTGACCAAATAGTAAAGAGAAAGGTGAGTCAGTGATAGTCCCATATACCATTTCCAAAGAGTCCATATGTTTCTTTGGCCAAAGGAAGGGGCATTGATTGCAAAGATGCCCATTTACCTAAAAGATCATAAGGTTGATCAAGTCAAAAAGTTTGACTCTACTTCAGGTAAAGTTCACTTTCTAACTCTGTTAAGTTTCTATTCCGAGATTCTTATTACATGATGTGACTGGGTCACATGTTGATGTTTTAAGAATCAAAGAAAAGTGAAGGAACCTAAAGGAAGTATATGTTGATTCTGATTGCGAAGATGGATTTCGATTGCATGGCTCGGTAATCAAAATTTTGAGCTGTTTCTTAGGAGTTATGATAGATTTCTAGGAAATATATACTAGCATAGTTTCCATTTAAAGTTGCATTGTAAGGAAAGTCTTTCCGCATTTGATAGATAAATAAAATTTTGTTTTATTTTATATGTCCTTGCAATGGCACTTATGGAAAATTGATGTTTGTATATTTCAAGCAATAATGGAAATATGAATTTGATTCTTTCATTTGTGGTGGTGTCTAAATTTACCAAATAAGGAAAGATTCTCATTACCTAAGTTTTTAGGTGGATAGAAACTTAGAATCATGCAAGTTATATATTATGATGAATGAAAATTTTCATCTATGGAAAATTAAGACTAATTTCTTGTTCACATGTATATGTGAGTCAAGTGAAGGACTAAGGGATCGATTACACATTCTTGTGCACTAGTCAATTCCACCACAAAATATCAATAAGAATATTTGTCATGATTTACTAAAGCTTAGTAAATATGGTTACACTTACAAGTTTAAGTGTAATTCTGAAACATTGGAAAAGTTTCAGTGTATGTCAAAACGAATGAGGAATCAAATTAGGCAGAACGATAAAAGTTTCTCAAATCTAAAAAAATGGGAGAGTATTTTAGTATCATGTTTTATGATCATCTTAATGATTACAAAACCATATCAAAATTGGTCCTCTAAGGAGATCTTAGTGCATTCTTATGGCTAAGAAGAGGAGTCATGAATTGTTGAAATGGTTAAATCAAGAAGATGAGTCATACTTCGTTCCAAAACAAGTCATAGAGTCATACTCTAAGATTGTAACTTAAGTGACACTTCTTAAAGAAGGTTTATAACACTTGTCAAATGTAAGAGTAAAATGTTTTCTACTCTTGTACATTTGAAATTGGTAAGTTGTGATGTTTTGGATGAAACAAAGACCAACTAAGGCCAATTGTGTGAAGTGTTTGTTTTGATAAAGAATCCGCACTATCTCTTGAATATTTGGCAATATAGTGTTAGATGTCAAGAGGATAGCCGGAGTCTTAAAGATCCTCAAAGGATTTCAAGATCTAATCAAGAGTAAAAACATGTAGTTTGTCACTAGCACACGACGTGAGGTTTATAACCTATTGTGTTGACATATTTCTATTATGTGCCCATTACAATTAAAGTTAGCTTTGCATATGAGTTCTGAGAGTTGTCAATTGGTTGCACAACAACTTGGAAGCAATGGCAGGCCCTTGTGCTTCCAGGTGGCAAGAATTTAAGATTTATTTCAATCCATATGAGTTTGGATTTGTCATTATCCTTGTTTTGTGATTATGGTTTTGAAAAATTCACATGGATAAGAGCACATACAACATAAAATCTAAATGTCATCATAAAAATGATGGTGAGGAAACACTTTCACTAAGTAGATTTTAAGTAGATAACAGTTGTGATATTTGCATTCTCAAAGTCGTTAGTGGAGGGTGTGTGGTTAAACGACACACTAAAAAGGACTTGTGAGGAATGAAAAAGGTCTAAACAATTGAGACTATGATTACGACATCATTTTTCATAGTTCTGAAATTGTTTACACACACATGTGTGCTATCTAAGGAAAGGTATATGATTTTGATTAAATTTTTATCAAAGCATATCGTATCAAAAGTCTAAACTTTGGTAAGCAAGTCAATAAAGTATTGATTTCTATAAGTCCAGCTGATTTTTGAGTACATGTCAAAGCTAGTGTGAGCATAAGTGTTATGATAATAATCATCATGTTAGTGGGAGCATGATAATTATGATAAGGGTTGCAAGTTACCAATGTTAATTATAGAAAAACAAAAGATTTCAATTGGGAAAAAGTTGTTTTGCTATAATTAAGGGAGAGAAAATTATACTCCCTCTCAAATTTATAAGCTTAGATCGTGAGATTTTAATCAAATTTAATCAAATATATATATATATATATATATATATATATATATATATATATATATATATATATATATATATATATATATATATATATATGAATGTTATGCTGGAATGGCTCAACATAAGGAAATTCTATATATGGGTACATTATTTGCGTTCTAAAGTTGGATTATGATTACGGCATCCGTTTCATAATCTGAATTATGAGAACTTGACAAATAGAAATATTTTAGCAAAAGGACTGGTCTAGTATCATGTCTTTATGTGAGACATCATGAATCGTGTCCCATATGCTTCAGATATAGGATCGATTTCATGTGCTATAACATTCATCCTTTCTAAAAAATTTCAATTGCCTGGGGCATTAAGAAGGGAAAAGGTCTAGAATTGGATATGACTAAAATGAGTAAGCAAATGTCGAGGACAATCTAAGGTTTAACAAAGATGGGTTGCTCAGGGACAGTTGGAAGTATAATGTTAATTTTGGAAGGACCATGTTGACATATTCTTAAAAGAGACAACTCTTGGTTAGAAGTAATAGTCAAAATGAGAATATGGAAATATTCCCATAGGTGGAAGTTATTCATCAAATATGTGTAAGATTAGGAAACTTAATGCAAGAAAGATGTTTAAAGGAATGTACTTTGAATTTAAGACTTCGTTACATGGAGTTGATCTCCATTGGAATACTCTGTAATGTCTGTTGACAAGTCTTTGTGACTTTGTGCATAACCATTACAAGATGATCAATGCATATAAGTTTAGAATCTAATAGATTTAGGTAAATGGCATGATTTCATATTCTTGCATTTGCAGTAAGGAATTGGGATTATGAAATGAGAATCATTGGAATTATGTTCAATCGATCTATTTCACAGAGTAAAGATCATAGAAAAACTTAGTGTGCATACTTAGTGTATGGATAACTAATGTTTAGAAAAACATAGTGTGCATACTTGGTGTAAGGCATGACTAGTGTTTAGAAAACATAGTGTACATGCTTGGAGCATGGGAAAACTATTGTTTTAATTCAAGTATAAAGTTGATAGTTTGAAACAGTATGTAATGAATAATGTGTAATCAATATGGTGATAAATAAAAGGTGTTTTATTTATACTCATAAGTTTTAAGACCATATTGGATTCGATTATTCTTGTGTTTCACTTTGCATGTTTTGACTACTAGAATAACTAGGTCATTTTTGATGAATGACTAAGTTACTCAAACTATCCGCAGTTGGTCATATGTTGGAAGTAGATATGAATCAAGACTGTCATGAAGCTGGATTGTAGATGTCCAAGGTATGGGACATAGCAAGTGGTGCTACAACATTCATGAGTACTCATAAGTTCTAAATATTGGATTCAACTCACACTCATTAGAATCACTCATGGATTTTATCATGAGTGATCATGAGACGATAATATCTTATATTCATAAAACCTAGAGATATGAGTGGTTACTATGAGTCGGTTATACATTGATTGCACGAAAACGCATTGGTAACTCAATGTTATAAAACGTGCCTTTTTGTACTATTCAACAAGTAGGTTAACAAGCCATATGAGTCGAAGTTTATCCGTTCCTTTTACCTTCGGGATAAAAGTGATATATGTGGGCCCCTCGATGATATAGTGATGACACCCCGAAGTGCTTGGCCAATCCAGGACTGATTTGATTTGTTCAATTAGCCGGTCGTCATAAATCAGAAATTGAGAAACAACAAATGGATAGAGAGAATGCTTATAATCCATGTCTCAGTCCATATGATATCTAGAATGGAGGAATATATGATCCCATATCTGATGGACACATCATTGATTTGTTCAGAGTTGGACGACAACAACTTTTAAGAGCTACGATTGCTAGTAGGGTTTTAAAGTCATATGCAATAATAGTTTTAGAATTATCCAAGTGCGAGACTGTTGGATTAGTGTCTAAGTTCATAACTATATTCGGTATGTACTTGACCCGATTAACATGGTCCATTTGGGTTACATGGTATCATCCATTTTGATAGACTAAAATGAGAGAAATAACACTTAAGGTTTATTAATATATTATAAGTTCTAATATATTAATAAGATTATTTAATTAGTATTGATCAAGAATTAATTAAGTGATCAAAAGGAGACTAATTAAATATATGGGTTGATTGTGTAAATCATCCATACTCGTATAGTGGACTAATGCTCCATGGATTATCAAGTTGGGCTAAAACCATACGATGCTCCATGGATGCTCCATGGTGTTTTTGTACCCATGGATCATGGAAATGAAAGGCCATGAAAATTAGGGGTGTAACCCTAGTTCTGACACACTATACAAGCATCTTATTCTTCCAAAAATCGGGCACTATGAAGAAATGGTGAGGGCTAGCCGATTTCATGAAGTGTCTCATTTCTCTCAAGTTACTCTAAGTGTATTTTGATGGGTTTTTGGCATAAGAACAATCCTATGTGCTCATACAAACCCTAATGCTTGGATCTAGGTTTCTCTATTGTATATGCTTTGAATCCAAGACTAATAAACTTAGATCTACCATATTATAAACTGAATTAGGGTTTAGAGAATTACCTTTGATTGTTATACAGCAATAACAATCAATTCCTTACTTGGATTGGCTTCAAAAGCTTAGTGCGTCAAGTGCTGCACCTCTAATGGAGTCACAAACACCATATACAACTTGGATGAAGAGGAGAAGAAAGGACGCTGCCCAAAAACGACTAGAAACCCTAAAGAATCAGTTGTTCACGTTTTTGGGGCCTAAGGGGTCCTTTATATACTTGTGTGGGCTGCTAGGGTTTCAGTAAAAACCCTAATGGACAGCTTAATCTCTAAGCAGCCCATGGAACCTTCTGGATAAGGCCATGGACGAAAATATGATGGGCTCCCATCACAATTTTGTTCGCCCCTTGTTCCTTTAGCATTCCTTAGCCCAATGACTCAATTATCTAATAATTGCAGTCCAGTCCCCTAAATTTAATTAATCTCTTTTAGCCACAAAATTAATTCTTAATTAATTCTTGACCAATATTAATTAAACAATATGATTTCTCCTTTAATATATTATTCTCATAATATATTAATAAATCATAATTAAACCTTTCTCTTCTTAATTCATCCTACATATTGCTATGGTGAAAGCAACCCAAAAGGACCATGCTCATAATCGGGTCAAGTACATACCAAAATAGTTATTGACTTAAACACTAATCCAACAGTCTCACACTTGGATAAATCTAATAACTATTTTCCGTATAACTTCAGAACCTGATCAGCAATAGTAGCTTTCAAAAGCCGCTGTCAACTCTGATCTTATCAAATTGCGTGTCCTTTAGATAAGGGATTATATATTCCTCCATTATCAAGATATTGTATAGACATAAGACATGAATTTTAATCATTCTCTCTATACTGTTTCCCGACTTCCGATTTATGACGACTGACAACATACTACAATTGAACACATCAACTTTGTCCCGGCTTGGCCAAGCGCTTAGGTGTCATCACTAAATCATCGAGAGTCCCACATATATCACTTTTATCCTACATTGGGTAAAAGGAATGGATAAACTTCGACTCATATGCTTGCTTGCATTCACTGATCGAATCACACACAACAATAAGTTTTATAACACCAAGTTACTGGTGTGTTTACTTATTATCAATGTGCAACCGACCAACAAATAACAACTCACACGTCTCGGTTTCAAGAATATACAATATTATCGTCTCACTAATCACTCGTGATAAATCCATGAAGTGATCCAAGTGAGCGTGGGTTTAGTCCAATACTCTAATCTTATCAAAGCACTCATGAACTCTATAGCAAACTTGTGCTATGTCTAAACCTTTCAGACAATCTACAGACTCTTCATGACAGTCTTCCTTCATACTTACTTCCAACGTATGACCGACTTTGGATGTTTGAATAACCTAGTTATTCTGGAAGTCAAAACATGCAAACTGAAACATAACAATAATACTTAATCCTATGTGGCCCCAAACTTGTGAGAGTAAATAAAACACTTCTATTTATCCACCATATTGATTACTCATTATTTATCATTTCATGTTTCGGATAATCAACTCATTACTTGAATTACAAGAACAATTGTCCCATGCTCTAAGCATGCACACCTTGTTTCCTATGGTCCATGCTTTGTGAAATAGATCAACAGAAAACTTTTCCAATGATGCTCATTTCAAAATTCCTTAATCCTAACTGTTAGTGTAAGAACTCAAGGTTTTTGCCACTACTAGTATATGCTAGATTCTAACATTTTATGCAATGATCCTTTCGTAAAGTCATAGCACAAAAGTCACCAAGACTTGGCCAATGAAATTACAAAGTACTCTATCGGAAATTGTTACAAGACAATTCCATAGACGTGAAGTCTCACATTCAAAGTACAATCCTTTGAAAATCCTTATTGCATAAAAGTTTCTAATCTAGGCATAGACTCTCAATATCTAACTCCTAATATGGAAACATTTCCACATTTGCTATATGACAACTCATTCTTAATAGAATCTTATCTATTCATAATAATGTCGATATGGTCCATCCAATACCATACTTCCAACTACTCACAAGTGACCAATCCTCAGCGAACTTTGAATCGTCTTTTGATAGTTGCTTAATTATTTTAGTCAAAACCGATTCTAGTCCTTTTTCCCTCTTAATGCGCTAGACATTTGGAAAATTTTAGAATGGTCAAATATTATAGCATTTGCAATCGATCCTATACCCGAAGCGTATGGGACACGATGCATAATGGCCTACATAATGATATGATACTTTATCAATCTTCTGCCATAATATTTCATGTGTCATGTTCTCACAATTCGAACTATGAAGAGGGATGACGTAATCATAATCGAAATTTGAGAACACATCATGTATCCTTTGACTAAATTTATTAAAATTTCTCAATCAAAGCTTTAGATTTTGAAACGAAGTATAATAATCTCTCCCTTAATTATAGCAAAACAACTTTTCAATCCATGCAACTTTGCAAATTGAATCTTTATTTTTCTATAATTAATATTGCTAAGTTGCAATACTCGCCATAATAATCATACAATCATAACACTTATGCTCCCACCATCATGATGATTATTATCATATAAGCATAACACTTATGCACCCACTAGCTTTGACATGTATTCAGAAAACAAATGAACTTCCAGAAAACAATGCCTATTGAATTTCTGAAATCCATATTTCTAATACCAGATGCTTCGATAAGCCTTTATCTAAGCTTCTTAAACTTATACACCTTTTCCTTAGATAGCTCATATGTGTGTTTAAACAATTCAGAACTTATATTACTAAGTTCCAAATGTTGAAACTAATTGCCAAATCTCACAATTCGAACTATGGAAAGGGATGCCGTAACCATAATCGAATTTGAGAATACAATTTTCACAATCACTATCTTCTTAAAATCTCTATTAGTGAAAGCATTTCCTCACAATCATTTTCATGATGGAGGGAATCTTATGACACTTAGATTTTATGATGTATGAGTTCCTATCCATATGAATTTGCCAAAACCAAAGTTTGTGACAAATCCAAACTCATATGGACTAAACTTTCTTAATCTTGATTTCTTGCCTTATGGTAACACGAGTGCCCACCATGTCTTCCAAGTAGTTTTAGCAACTTATCCTTACATATCAATGTACTTTCCGTTAATCAATTTGCTTTTTCTTTATGCATTCAAATGAGAACTCATAGAGCTCACATGCATAATTAACTCAATTAGAATGGCACAGAACCAAAATAATGTCAACATGATAGGTTGCAAACCTCAATTCGTGTGCTAGTGATGATCGATAAGGTTTATTCTTGATTTGTTTTCGAAACCTTTTCAAAAAACATTAAACTCCCACTAACTCTTTGACATATAAGGTTCTCTTATCAAGAAACATTTCTTGATAAACAAATATTCAAGAGTTAGTGTAGCATTTATCAAAAGAAAACACTTCACAAATCGGTCCTAGTTGCTCTTTGTCTTATCCAAGACATCACAACTTACCAGTTTCTAATGTTCAAGAATAAGAAAACTTTTCCAAATTCCATATTTGTTAAGTGTTATAAACCTACTAAAGTCACAATCTTGACTCTAGGACTTGATATTGGAACGAAGTATGATTGACTTCTTGATTTAACCATTTCTACAATTCTTGATTCCTCTTCTTAGACATGCAATTGCACTAAGACTCACTTAGAGGATCAATTGAGACATGGTCCTTAATCATTAAGACTAATCAAAAAACACAATAAAAGGTACTCTCCCTTCTTCTTAGAATACTTTTATCTTTCTGCCTTCTTGATTCTTCTTATTCGTTCTGCTATTGATTGAAACTTTTTCAGTTAACTCAGAATTATACTCAATCTTATAAGTATAACCATATTTACTAAACTTTAGTAAATCATGACGAATATCTTTGTCACTCTTGTGGTAGACTTGATCAACGTACGACCTAGTGTACTCGATCTGCTAGTCATTCAATCGACACTTTGTCAAAGAATTAGTCTAAGTTTCCCAAATGTAAAAGTTTTTCATTCATCACACAATACACATTGCATGATTCCAAGTTTCTGTCCAATTGAAACTTTGGGCGATGAGAAACTCTCCCTATTTGATAAACTTTTGACATTTTCACAAATAACATATTTAAGAATCAAATCCATTATTTATAATAATAGAAACATTCAAGACATTGGCCGCAGTAGGAGAGGAGTAGGAGTAGTAACAACCGGCTTACCCTTTAGACCACTTTCCACGGTCTTCAAGAGTCCCTGAAGTTTACTGAGGGCGACTTCTTCCTTGTTCATGTGATATGTCATGCAGAATTGATCATAACACGATGGTAATGAGTGCAAAAAGATGTCTATTGCTAACTCCTCGGGGAATTTCACATTCAGCTTCAGTAAACAGTCCACATACCTTTGCATTTTCTGCAAGTAGCTCGTGATGGGTTCACCATCCTTCATTCGGGTTGTTATCATGGAGGAGATTATTTCATATCGCTCTTGATGTGCACTTTGTTGGTAACGGTCCATCAAATCTAGGTGCATCTCAAAAGGATAATAGTCCTCATAGGACTTTTGGAGCTCGGCTGTCATGGTGGCCATCATGATGCATGCTACTTTTGTAGCATCCCTTTCATGTACCTCATATTCAACAAGCTCTTCAGGAGAAGCAGTTAGCTCGGGTACCTTTTGCTCCTTATCGAGAACATATTCTTTGTTCTCATACCGAGTGACCATCCTGATGTTCCTGATCCAATCAGTAAAGTTGGATCCATCAAAGATGACTGTCCCACAAAGATTCATGAGAGAGAAAGCGCTAGTAGGGTTAGAGCCAGAAGCATTGTTATTGGAAGACATTTGGAAAAAAGAGGGAATAGATTAGATTAGATTTAGAGATAGTCCTTAATAAAACACCCAAATGTAATATTAAGGCTATGACCCAACACAATATTTTATAACATAGAATAGGGATGCCGTAATCTAAGCTATAAGATATTTGAAGGTAGGTGAATGACGATTCACCAATTTCCACCATGAAAAATGAAATTTTAATTAGGTTTTAATTGGTTTAGAGACTCCTAGATTCTTTGAGATTCATTGAACTTTCTTCAATGGCATGTTTCAATCTCGAGTGTGCCCTTCAGGTTTTGTGACTGGGATACCGAGGGTCACAAAACAACATGTGAAGTAACCATGCAAATTACTTGGTACCCTTAATGTACTACCCCTCAATCGATGTGTCGGTTAACCACACACGCTCCATTGATACTATGATAAACATTAAGTCACCCTTCACCTACCTTGTTAAGTTCAAGTTAGTGTGCCGTTTAACCACACACGCTCCACTAACGACTTAAACAAAGTGTAAAGTGTAATTCCATGGATTAGCACCTTATTCACATTTTCCTAAAGTAACTAAGATTGGGAATTTAATAAAACACTTAGTTACTTAATAATTATCATTATACTTTTATTGAGAATTTATAAGTCCTTGTCCTACTCGTTTGGCTAACGACCCTCCACCAGTCAAGCAAGCGGTAGGTGAGAGTGGACACCCATTAAGTTGCCATTTTATAGGCAACAACCTTATACCCAATATATAGACTAGCTTCATGAATGAGGCGTACTAGCGGTAAGACGACTTTGATCTTGTACATATATTATTATTAACTTATAATATTATAAGTATAAGGGTTGAATTTTAACTTTTAAAATTCTAAGGGTTGGAACTAAAGCTTTTGATATGACTTTACTTGTTCCAAAACTTGAGGGCATGTTTTGTAAAATTTCAAAACTTTTCATTTCTTGTAACTTATGAGTTAAATAGAGTAATAAAAATGAAGGCTCTTCATTTTTCTAACTCTTGTGTTCTTTTAATGGTTTTAATTCAAGTGTGACTCTTGGTTTTCCATAACTTGAGGACAAGTTATGGACTCCGTTAAAACACATTATGATCAAGAATTAAACTACCAAGTAGGTTACAAGTAATTCCTATGATCATCTAAATTCATAAGATCAAGAACTTGAATATCCATATCAAAGTTTCAAGACCATATGAACACATATAATCCTGAAAAATTGATATTAGCCATTGTAAATGGATTAGAACAAACATTACACCATCTAAAACAAGTTTTATAACACAAAAACAGTTTAGGGTAATGTTTCTAGTCCATTTCCAGCAACAAAAGTCGAAAATCTGCATTCTGTGGCTCCTACTCGTCGAGTGCATGAACTTACTCGCCGAGTAGGATGAAGATACACATGAACTCGGCGAGTTCATCAGGCAGACAACAAGTTTTTCGACTTTTTCCAATAATTTGCATCAAGTATCAAACAAACAATCCTAGGCTCTGATACCACTGATGGGTTTTGAGCATTCTAACACTTCCGAAGTGTACATACAACTCTAATAAACCTTGGACCAATAGTGTGGATGCCTCAAATGGAAATCACAAATCACCACAAACTTGGAACTTTGAGAGAATAGTCAATACTATCTTGAAATCGACCCTCTTGCTTTAGTCACCTCAACTAGGATAATTTCAAGAGCCAAAGCCTCCTTTATATAGTGTGGTGGATTAGGGTTACATCCATGTAAACCCTAATACCCATGTCTCTTCATTTCCATGAGATCCATGGGTTAAAGCAGCATGGAGTATCCATGGACTTTCCATGCAAGCCTAGCCCATTCCAAATAAGCATTAGCCCACACTATATAAATATAGAAGCCCATATTTAATCAGGGTGATTGCATGGCACACACCATAGATTAGACAGCCTGGGAATGTTTTACTCTGATAATGAACATGTGTTTTTGGAAATTAATACTCTAATTATGTTTTGGATTGATGATTTTGCTTTAAGTAATGTTTTATTAAAAGAAATTTTTAGTCTTGAATTTTGGGATGTTGTCTGAACTCAAACTAAGGAATTGGTATAAAAGTTTTCAAAATGAAAAGTCAGTTTTGTAAAAAGAGTTTGAGAAAGAAAACAATTTTAGAAAAGCAAAAGAACTCAGAAAGAAAAGAATTTTGAAAGGAGAAAAGGGTGTGGTGTATGCAATCAACCGAGCTCAAGTAAGTACCCCAAAATACCCATACAAGTTTATGTTATGATTATCAGTTAGTAGAACAACATGCTAGATTAGGACTAAGGATCTAGGGAGGATGCCTTATGTGCCTGTTATATGTGCTTTGAGCTACATGGTAGTGCTGATTAGACAGTAGTAGGATAGCCTGTTTAGGTTATGCCTGAGTTTATGAGTTTGTGTTGCATGCCAGTACAAATTCTTGCTACGTGGATATGATTGCTTGAGTATGTTATGGTTAGATTTTCCTTTGTCTGAATGCTGCTTGCTTTGTACATTGTGGGATTTTGAGTTATGGGAGTTAGCCATTAGGTGAATACGTCACGTCACATGTGATCTGGGTTGAATAATCTCAGAGTACTGGATTTGGCCCTATTGCGCAGCTCTTGTCTGAGTCCAACCGTGGTATTCAGGTGATGGTATTCAGGTGATGGCTAGTTGGCATCACAAGGAGGCCTTCAACAGCTGAGGACTGGTTTGAGTTGAGTTGGAGGTTCCCTAGGGTAAGTCTAGGATGAGATAGTGTTGGGAGCAGTAGTAGTGGAAAATGGACCTGGTGGATTCGAAGAAATTCTTGAGGAAAGTACGGATAGATGTGGAAGGCAGTATGGGCCC
Source organism: Lactuca sativa (assembly GCF_002870075.4). Lineage (NCBI taxonomy): Eukaryota > Viridiplantae > Streptophyta > Magnoliopsida > Asterales > Asteraceae > Lactuca > Lactuca sativa. Next base: position 313,433,022 of record NC_056625.2, read on the forward strand.
GTACTGCTGAAACCAGAGGATCTGTACTCGATTCTGGAAAGGCCGAGACAAGACCGGGAACCTGGTAGTGCGTGTGTTAGGTCTCGCAGAAATTATAAGTATTCTGATAGTGGTTGTGGTATATTTCCAGCATGGTGACGTTGCGAGAGAGGCCAGTGGGCGGATCAGGCGCCAGAGAGGGATCAGGCTCGGGTTCAGGAGCCGAGCAACTCGAGGATTGAATGAGGTAGTTGATATCAGTGGAGGTTACTGTTGGATAAGGTGTCTAAGTCTATAACTATTTTTGATCAGTAATTGACCCGACCCGGCATGGTCCATTTGGGTTGCATGGCACCATGCAATTGGATAGACTAAATGAGAGAAATAACACTTGGAGATTATTAATATATTATAAGTTCTAATATATTAATAATATTATTTGATTAGTTTGATCAAGAATTAATTTAGAATTAATTAAGTGATCAAAAGATAACTAATTAAATATATGGGTTGATTATGTTCATATCTTGTATAGTGGGCTAAGAGGCTCCATGGATTATCAAGTTGGGTTCCACCCATAGGATGCTCCATGGATGCTCCATGGGAGTTACAAACCCATGGGTCATGGAAATGAAGAGTCATGACACATTAGGGCTTACATGGTGTAACCCTAGATCTGTCAACACTATATAAGAGTCCCATTCTCCACCAAAATCGGCTACACATAAGAAACAAGAGGGCTAGGCCGATTTCAAGAAGTGTGTGTTCTCTCAAAAGTCTTTCCAAGAGGATTTGGTGTTGTGTGAAGCATTTGAGGCATCACACTTGGGGTGCTAGGCTCACAAGGTTTCAAGGAACATAAGCAACAACAAGGTAAGTTATTCTATCTTTCATTCAAGTTAGAAATTGTTCCCCATGTATGCTAGATAGGAATATAACCTTGGAATTCAACTTTGCATGATAATTAGACAAACATAGATCCAAGGTTATTAGGGTTGCATGTACACTTAGGAAGTGTTAGAATGCTTAAAACCCATCAGTGGTATCAGAGCCTAGGCTTGTTTGTTTGTTATTTGTGCTTAAAAGTTGAAAAAAGTCGAAAAACTTGTTGTCTGCCAGATGAACTCGCCGAGTCCATGGGGAGGCTCGCCGAGTTCACTTGTATCTTCAACCTACTCCGCCGAGTAGGTTCATGCACTCGGTGAGTAGGAGCCACAGAGTGCAGATTTTCGACTTTAGTTGCTGGAAATGGAGTAGAAACATTACCCTAAATTGTTTTGGTACTTGAAAACTTGTTTTAGATGGTGTAATGTCTTTGCTAATCCATTTACAACAACTAGTTATCAAAATTACAAAGTTTTAAGTGTAATTTTGATTCATGAAAGTGTTCATATTCATGTTCTTGATCTTATGATGCTTAGATGATCATAGGAATTATTTGTAACCTATGTGGTAGTTTAATTCTTGATCATAATGTGTTTTTAATGGAGTCCATAACTTGTCCTCAAGTTATGGAAAACCAAAAGTCACTTGAGTTAAAACCATTAAAAGAACACAAGAGTTAGAAAAATGAAGAGTCTTCATTTTTTATTACTCTAATAAACTCATAAGTTACAAGAAATGAAAAGTTTTGAAAGTTTACAAAACTTACCCTCAAGTTTTGGAACAAGTAAAGTCATGCTAGAACTTTTGTTCCAACCCTTAGAATTTTAAATGTTAAAATTCAACCCTTATACTTATATTATTATGATTTAATAATTATATATATATATATATATATATATATATATATATATATATATATATATATATATATATATATATATATGTATAAGAACAAAGTCGTCTTACAGCTCGTACGCCTCATTCACGAAGCCGGTCTATAAGGTGGGTATAAGGTTGTTGCCTATAAAATGGCAACTTAATGGGTGTCCACTCTCACCCACCGCTTGCTTGACTGGTGGAGGGTCGTTAGCCGAACGGGTAGGACAAGGACTTATAAAAATCTCATTAAAAGTATGATGAATATTATAAAGTAACTAAATGTTTTATTAAATTCCCAATCTTAGTTACTTTAGGAAAAATGTGAATAAGGTGCTAATCCATGAAATTACACTTTACACTTTGTTTAAGTCGTTGGTGGAGCGTGTGTGGTTAACCGGCACACTAACTTTGACTTAACAAGGTAGGTAAAGGGTGACTTAAGGTTTATTATAGTATCGGTGGAGCGTGTGTGGTTTACCGGCACATCGATGGAGTGATAAACTTTAAGGGTACCAAGTGATTTGCATGGTTACTTCACACCTTGTTTTGTGATCCTCGGTATCCCAGTCACAAAACTTGGAGGGCACACTCTAGATTGAAACATGCGTTTGAAAAGTTCATTGAATCTCAAAGAATCCAGGAATTTCTAAGAACCAATCAAAAACCTAATATTTAATATTTCGGTTTTCGTGGTGGAAATTGGTGAATCGTCATTCACCTACCTTTCAAATATGTTATAGCTTGGATTACGGCATACCTCTTATAAGTTATAATATATTGTGATTGGGTCCTAGCCTTAATATTACATTTGGGTGTTTTATTAAGGACTCTCTTAATATCTAAACTAGTCTTGTCCTTTTCTTTCAGATGTCTTCAAACAATGCTGCTTCTGGCTCTAATCCTAATGGCTCCTTTACCCTTATGAACTTGTGTGGGAAAGTCACTTTTGATGGATCCAACTTCAATGAGTGGATCAGAAACATCAGGATGATTACCCGCTACAAGGACAAAGAATATGTCCTTGACAAGTAGCTTAAGGAGATTGATGAGACCACTGCAACTCCCCAGGAGATCGCTGACTTTCAGGCACATGAAAGGGATGCTACGAAAGTGGCATGCATCATGATGGCCACGATGATAGCGGAACTCCAAAAGTCTTATGAGGATTTCTACCCTTATGAAATGCACCAAGATCTGATGGAAAGATACCATCAAAGTGCACGACAAGAAAGGTATGAAATCATCTGCTCCATGATAACAACCATGATGAAGGACGGGGAATCCGTCATGAGCCACATGCAGAAAATGCAAAGGTATGTGGATCGATTTCTAAAGCTTAATGTGAACTTTCCTGAGGAGCTTGCAATAGATATCATTTTGCACTCCTTACCATCGTGCTATGATCAATTCCGCATGACATATCACATGAATAAGGAAGAGGTCACACTCAGCAAACTTCAGGGACTTCTCAAGACTGCAGAAATAGGTCTTAATGGGAAGTCGGTTGTTCACACTCCTACTCCAAACTCTACTCCGGTTTTGGAAATCGGGAAAAGTCGAGGAAAGAAGAGAAAGAGCTCTTCAAAGGGTACCAAGGCTCGGACCCTTGATGGATCTTCTTCAAGTGGAACCAAGAAAGGTTTCGTTACTCCTTCTTCTGATCCAAAAGAGGCTGAATGCTTCTATTTCCATGAAAAATCACATTGGAAGCGGAACTGCCCAAAATTCCAGCAATATGTGAAGGATGGGAAAGTTAAACCCAACCATGCAGGTATTTACACTATCATTTCTAATAACTCACCCCATTCTAAATCTTGGGTCCTAGATACCGGTTGTGGTATTCACATTTGTTGTGACTTGCAGGGACTAAGAAGAAGTGAGAATGTGGAGCAAGAAAGAATAAACTTAATCATGGGGAATATGAAAGCTTTACCTGTCACCAAGATTGGAGTTTATACTTTATCGCTAAGTAGTGGGTTTAGTTTAGATTTGAATAAGTGTTGTTATTTGCCAGAAATGGCAAGAAATATTATTTCCTTTCATGCATTGTATAAACAAGGTTTCACCTTTTCATTTGATAATGAAGTTGGTTCGATTAATGCTTTCTTTAATAATGTTCTTTATTTTAAAGCATTACCTTGTGATGGCGTGTATGAAACAGTATCTGTGGTTGATAACTTAGGAAATAATGTATTGTGTATTGATTCTGTTAATAATAACTTGGATAAAGCATCATGATGGCATTGTCGTCTTGGACATATAAGCAAGAAACGCATAGGCCAACTCCAAAAGGAAGGAGTCTTGGAGTCATTTGACCTAAAGTCAGATGATAGTTGCGAATCATGCTTACTTGGAAAAATGACAAAGTCACCCTTCACAGGCTCGTGTGAAAGGGGTGAAGGTTTGTTGGGCCTTGTACACACGGATGTGTGTGGACCATTGAAACATGCCATAAGGGATACTAATCGTTAGTATTTGACTTTTACTGATGATTACAATAGATATGGATATGTCTACTTAATCAAGCATAAGTCAGAGACTTTCGAAAGGTTTAAGGAATTTAAACAGGAAGTCGAGAATCAATTGGGCAGGAACATTAAGATGCTTCGATCCGATCGTGGTGGTGAGTATCTAAGTTCAGAGTTCCTTGACTATCTAAGGGAATGTGGGATAGTCTCACAATTGACACCTCCCAGGACACCACAGTTGAATGGTGTGGCTGAGAGGCGTGATCGAACCTTGTTGGATATGGTTCATTCCATGATGAGTCGAGCTTCGCTACCAGTCTCATTCTGGGGGTATGCCTTAGAGACTGCCGCCCATATCCTTAATCTAGTCCCTACAAAGAAAGTTGCCAAAACTCCTCACGAGATGTGGACTGGTAAAGTACCTAAACTAGACCACATCAAGATTTGGGGTTGCAAGCCTTTTGTGAGGCGCGAGTCTCATGATTAGCTAGAACCCGGAAGCGAGAGGTGTATTTTCATTGGCTACCCATAAAGATCCTTTGGTTACCTCTTCTACAGACCTAGTGAAAATGTGGTCTTTGTAGCTAGGAGGGCTTTCTTTAGAGAGAGAGAGTTCATAAGCCAAGGAAACAGTGGGAGGCAAGTTGATCTTGAAGAAATTCAAGAGCCAAGCGGTGAAGAAACTTCAAACCCTAGCACTCAACTTGAGGAGGAAACTCCTGTTGAGCGAATTGACAAATCTGTACCTCTGAGGCGTTCCACAAGGGTTAGGAATGCTCCTGAACATTACTGTGGATTCCATATTACTGCAGAAGGAGATACACTTATCAGTGATGAGACACTGATAGGTCTGGATGAACCTAACAGTTACACGGAAGCCATGGCAGGCCCTGAGTCAGCCAAGTGGAAAGAGGCAATGGACAGCGAAATACAGTCCATGTATGATAATCAAGTTTGGAACTTGGTTGAGAATGTACCAGGTCGTAAGACAGTAGGGTGCAAATGGATCTTCAAGAAGAAGACCGACATGGATGGTAAAGTACACACTTATACGGCTACACTGGTTGCAAAGGGATTCTCTCAAATTCCTGGAGTGGACTATGATGATACCTTTTCTCCAGTAGCCAAGATTAAGTCTATTTGGGTTCTGTTAGCCATAGCCGTATTTCATGACTATGAAATATGGAAAATGGATGTCAAAACCGCTTTCCTTAATGGAAAGTTGGCTGAAGATGTTTACATGAGTCAGCCAGAGGGTTTTGTCAGCAACGAGTACCCTAATAGAGTGTGTAAGCTTGAGAAATCCATTTATGGATTGAAGCAAGCACCTCGCAGATGGAATCTTTGCTTTGATGAAAAGGTCAAGGAATTTGGCTTTTCTAGGAGTGAAGATGAGTCGTGCGTGTATGTCAAGGCTAGTGGGAGTATAGTTAGCTTTTTCGTATTGTATGTGGATGACATACTACTCATAGGAAATGACATCCCAACTCTGCAGGAAGTTAAGTCCTGGCTTGGGAAGTGTTTCTCTATGAAGGAGCTAGGAGAAGTTGCCTATATTCTAGGGATAAGGATCTTGAGAGATCGGAGTAAAAGACTAATTGGACTTAGTCAGAGTACCTACTTGGATAAGGTGTTGAAGAGATTCAGCATGCAGGACTCCAAGAAAGGAGAGTTACCCTTCCAGAGTAACGCCAGATTGAGTAAGACACAAAGCCCTAGCACTGAGGCTGAGATTGCAGAAATGAGTCGAATACCTTATGCTTCGGCTGTAGGTTCGATCATGTATGCAATGACATGTACTTGACCTGATGTAGCCTTTGCACTGAGCATGGTTAGCAGGTATCAGGGGAACCCTGGCAAGGCACACTGGATTGCGGTAAAGAATATCCTCAAGTACCTACGGAGGACTAAGGACTGGGTCCTTACCCTCGGTGGGAGTGATGACTTGAGAGTTTTAGGGTATAGTGATGCTAGCTTCTAGACTGATAGGGATAATTTCCGCTCTCAGTCGGGTTGGGTCTTTACCCTAAATGGAGGAGCAATTTCTTGGAAGAGTTCCAAGCAAGAGACAGTGGCTGATTCAACTTGTGAATCAGAGTATATTGCAGCTAGCGAGGTGGAAAAGGAGTCGATATGGTTGAACAACTTCATTGGAGACCTTGGAGTTGTACCAGCTATTAAAGAGCCAATGGAAATTTTCTGTGATAGTGAAACTGCTGTTGCCTTAGCCAAGGAACCAAGGGATCACGGGAGATCCAGACACATCGACAAAAAATACCATTGTATCAGACATCGAATAGAAGAAGGAATCCTCGTGGCAAAGAGGGTATCATCGGATGAGAACCCATCAGATCCCCTCATGAAAGGACTGACTCGGGTTAAGCATCTCCAGCATGCTCGAAGCATAGGGCTGAAGGATGATATTAGTTTTAGTAGTTAGATAATCTCGAAATTTGAAAAGTGTAATTGACATTAGATGATGAATAAAAGGTTTTTTTTATTTATGAGCAAAGTGTTCCTATCTCTTGTCGATCGTTTACTATATTTCTTTTGCATGTTTTGACTTCCAGAATAATTATGTTTGGTGTATCATATTATTCAAACCTCCACAGTCGGTCATATGTCGGAAGTAGGTATGAATCAAGACTGTCATGATTGGTTGCAGAGGTCCAAGGTGTTGGACATGGCTACAACAATCATGAGTGCTCATAAGTTCTGAGCATTGGACTCAACCCACGCTCACTGGAATCACTTGATGGAATTCATCTCGAGTGATCGTGAGACGGTAATATCATATAAGTCTTCAAACCTAGAGATATGATTTGTTACTTACGAGTTGGTTATGCATTGATTGTACGAACACGCATTGGTAACTCGATGTTATAAAACGTGCTTTTGTGTGTAATTCAATGAGTGGTAAAACAAACATATGAGTCGAAGTTTATCTGTTCCTTCTTGGATTAGAAGCTGATATCTGGGCCCCTCGATGATTTTGTTTTGACCTATGTATCGGGCCCGATCAGAACTAAGTTGATGGGTTCAATTAAGTTCTTTGTCAAACAAATCGGAAATCGAGAAACAAACTGTTGGACAATAAGTAAGACATTGTTCCATGTATTTGTCCGGTTGATATGTAGAACAAAGGATTATATGATCACTTATCTTAAATGGCGTATGAACATCTTCTCAGTTCCGAGAGACCTTGAATGAGCTACGATTGCCGGTTGGTTTCTAAAGTACTAGAGTTATAGTTATTAGACTTATCCAAGTGGGAGACTGCTGGATAAGGTGTCTAAGTCCATAACTATTTCTGATCAGTACTTGGCCCGACCTGGCATGGTCCATTTGGGTTGCATGGCACCATGCAATTGGATAGACTAAATGAGACAAATAACACTTGGAGATTATTAATATATTATAAGTTCTAATATATTAATAATATTATTTGATTAGTTTGATCAAAAGAATTAATTTAGAATTAATTAAGTGATCAAAAGTTCTATAGTGGGCTAAGAGGCTCCATGGATTATCAAGTTGGGTTCCACCCATAGGATGCTCCATGGATGCTCCATGGGAGTTACAAACCTATGGGTCATGGAAATGAAGAGTCATGACACATTAGGGCTTACATGGTGTAACCCTAGATCTGTCAACACTATATAAGAGTCCCATTCTCCACCAAAATCGGCTACACATAAGAAACAAGAGGGCTAGGCCGATTTCAAAAAGTGTGTGTTCTTTGAAAAGTCTTTCCAAGAGCATTTGGTGTTGTGTGAAGCATTTGAGGCATCACACTTGGGGTGCTAGGCTCACAAGGTTTCAAGGAACATAAGCAACAACAAGGTAAGTTATTCTATCTTTCATTCAAGTTAAAAATTGTTCCCCATGTATGCTAGATAGGAATATAACCTTGGAATTCAACTTTGCATGCTAATTAGACAAACATAGATTTAAGGTTATTAGGGTTGCATGTACACTTAGGAAGTGTTAGAATGCTCAAAAACCCGTCAGTTACGCGCATTACTCTATATCAGACTCCTGTGATCTTTGGCACGGTCAAGGAGGGTATACTGGAGATTTTGGATGAGAGCAAGGGAGCCTTCCGTACCAAGATGATCTCTTTGATGGGAGTATGTACCTTGACATTTCGAGAGTTCAGGGCTTGTGGGGCACCAAATTATCATGGGGCTAGTGATGGGTTTTGAGCATGCTAACACTTCCTAAGTGTACATGCAACCCTAATAAACCTTGGATCTATGTTTGTCTAAGATACATGCAAATAATTATTTTTCCAAGGTTTATATCCTAACTAGCATGGCATGGGGAACATGAATCAAATAAAGCTAGTAGAAATACTTACAATGTAGTAGTAGTTGATTGCTTGGAGTTCTAGAGCCTAGCACCAATAGTGTGGATGCCTCAAATGGAAATCACAAATCACCACAAACTTGGAACTTTGTGAGAATAGTCACTAGTATCTTGAAGTCGGCCCTCTTGCTTTACTCACATCAAATAGCTTGATTTCAAGAGCCAAAGCCTCCTATATATAGTGTGGTGGATTAGGGTTACATCCATGTAAACCCTAATACCCATGTATCTTCATTTCCATGAGATCCATGGGTTAAAGCTCCATGGAGTATCCATGGACTTTCCATGCAAGCCTAGCGCATTCCAAATAAACATTAGCCCACACTATATAAATATAGAAGCCCATATTTAATTAGTAATATCTTTGATCTCTAAATTAATCCTAGATTAATTATAGATCAATACTAATTAAATAATATGATCTTATATTAATATATTAGAACTTATAATATATTAATAAATCATAACTTGTACTATTCTCAAAAGATTATCCATAAATTTTTCGGGTGAAGTGAAACCCAAATGGACCATGCCGGCTCGGGTCAAGTACATACCAAATATTGTTATGGACTTAGACACTATATCCAACAGTCTCCCACTTGGATAAGTCTAATAACTATAGTTGCAAATATGACTTCAAGAACCGATCAGAAATGGTAGCTCTTTAAAGTCTGTTGAACTAGAACGTGCCATTTTAGATAAGTGATCATATAATCCTCTGTTCTAGATATCAGTCGGACAAATACGTGGAACATGGTCTTACTTATTGTCCAACATTTGTTTCCCGATTTCCGATTTGTTTGACATAGAACTTAAATGAACACATCAATTTAGTTCTGACCGGGCCCGGTACATAGGTCAAAACAAAATCATTGAGGGGCCCAAATATCGCTTCTAATCCTATAAGGAACAGATAAACTTCGACTCATATGTTTGTTCTACCACACAAAGGCACGTTTTATAACATCGAGTTACCAATGCGTTTTTGTACAATGAATGCATAACCAACTCGTAAGTAACAAATCATATCTCTAGGTTTGAAGACTTATATGATATTACCGTCTCACGATCACTCGAGATAAATTCCATGAAGTGATTCCAGTGAGCGTGGGTTGAGTCCAATGCTCAGAACTTATGAGCACTTATGATTGTTGTAGCCATGTCCAACACCTTGGACCTCTGCAACCAATCATGACAGCCTTGATTCATACCTACTTCCGACATATGACCGACTGTGGACATTTGAATAATATGATACACCAAACATAATTATTCTGGAAGTCAAAACATGCAAAAGCAATATAGTAAACGATCGACAAGAGATAGCAACACTTTGCTCATAAATAAAAAACCTTTTATTCATCATCTAATGTCAATTACACTTTACAAATTTCGAGATTATCTAACTACTAAAACTAATATCATCCTTCAGCCCTATGCTCCGAGCATGCTGGAGATGTTTGCCCCGAGTCAGTCCCTTCGTGAGGGGATTTGCTGCGTTCTCATCCGATGATACCCTCTTTGCCATGATTTCTTGGTTCCTTGGCTAAGGTAACCGCACTATTGCTGTCACAGAAAATCTCCATTGGCTCCTTTATAGTTGGTACAACTCCAAGATCTCCAATGAAGTTCTTTAGCCATATGGCCTCCTTTGCAGCCTTCCTTGCTGCTATATACTCTGATTCACAAGTTGAATCATCCACTGTCTCCTGCTTGGAACTTTTCCAAGTAATTGCCCCTCCGTTTAGGGTAAAGACCCAACCCAACTGAGAGCGGAAATTATTCCTGTCAGTCTGAAAGCGAGCATCACTGTACCCTACAACTCTCAAGTCATCACTCCCACCAAGGGTAAGGACCCAGTCCTTAGTCCTTCGCAGGTACTTGAGGATATTCTTTACCGCATTCCAGTGTGCCTTGCCAGGGTTTCCCTGATACCTGCTAACCATGCTCAAAGCAAAGGCTACATCAGGTCGAGTACACATCATAGCATACATGATCGATCCTACAGTTGAAGCATAAGGTAGTTGACTCATTTATGCTATCTCAGCCTCAGTACTAGGGCTTTGTGTCTTACTCAATCTGGCATTACTCTGAATGGGTAACTCACCTTTCTTGGAGTTATGCATGTTGAATCTTTTCAACACTTTGTCCACATAGGTGCTTTGACTAAGTCCAATTAGTCTTTTACTCCTGTTTCTCAAAATCCTTATCCCTAGGATATAGGCAGCTTCACCAAGGTCCTTCATAGCGAAACACTTCCCAAGCCAGGACTTTACTTCCTGTAGGGTTGGGATGTCATTTCCTATGAGTAGTATGTCATCCACATACAGTACCAAAAAACTGACTATGCTCCCACTAGCCTTGATATAGACACAAGATTCATCTTCACTCCTAGAAAAGCCAAATTCCTTGACTATCTCATCAAAGCCAAGATTCCATCTGTGCGGTGCCTGTTTCAATCCATAAATGGATTTCTCGAGTTTACACACTCTATTAGGGTACTCTGTACTGACAAAACCCTCTGGTTGAACCATGTAAACATCTTCAGCCGACTTTCCATTAAGGAAAGCGGTTTTGACATCCATTTGCCATATTTCATAGTCATGAAATGCAGCAATGGCTAACAGAACCCTAATAGACTTAATCTTGGCTACTGGTGAAAAGGTCTCATCATAATCAACTCCCGGAGTTTGAGAATAACCCTTTGCAACTAGTCATGACTTATAAGTGTGTACATTAACATCCATCTCGGTCTTCTTCTTGAAGATCCATTTGCACCCAACTACCTTTCGATCAGGTACATTGTCAACCAAGTTCCAAACTTGATTGTCATACATGGACTGTATCTCGCTATCCATAGCCTCTTTCCATTTAGCAGCCTCAGGGCCTGCCATGGCTTCCGTGTAGCTGTTAGGCTCATCCAGATTTACCAGTGTGTTATCACTGATAAGTGTCTCACCTTCTGCAGTAATATGGAAACCATAATAATGCTCAGGTGCATTCCTAACTCTGGTGGAAGGCCTCAGAGGTATAGATTCTTCAGTTGGCTCAACCGGAGTTTCATCCTCAGGTTGAGGGCTTGGGTTTGAGGTTCCTTCATCACTTGACTCTTGAAGTTCCTCAAGGTCAATTTGCCTCCCACTGTCTCCTTGACTCATGAATTCTCTCTCTCGAAAGACACCTCTTCTTGCTACAAAGACCACATTATCACTAGGTCTATAGAAGAGGTAACCAAAGGATCTTTATGGGTAGCCGATGAAAATACAGCTCTCGCTTCCGGGTTCTAGCTAATCATGAGACTCACTCCTCACAAAAGCCTCGCAACCCCAAATCTTGATGTGGTCTAGTTTAGGTACTTTACCAGTCCACATCTCGTGAGGAGTTTTGGCAACTTTCTTTGTAGGGACTAGATTAAGAATATGGGCGGCAGTCTCCAAGGCATACCCCCCGAATGAGATTGGTAGCAAGGCTCGACTCATCATGGAACGAACCATATCCAACAAGGTTCGATTACGCCTCTCAGCCACACCATTCAACTGCGGTGTCCTGGGAGGTGTCAATTGTGAGACAATCCCACATTCCCTAAGATAGTCGAGGAACTCTGAACTAAGATACTCACCAGCTCGATCGGATCGTAGCATCTTAATGTTCCTGCCCAATTGATTCTCGACTTCCTATTTAAATTCCTTAAAGCTTTCGAAAGTCTCTGACTTATGCTTGATTAAGTAGACATATCCATATCTACTGTAATCATCAGTAAAAGTCAAATAATAACGATTAGCATCCCTTGTGGCATGTTTGAAGGTCCACACACATTCGTGTGTACAAGGTCCAACAAACCTTCACCCCTCTCACAAGAACCTGTGAAGGGTGACTTTGTCATTTTTCCAAGTAAGCATGATTCGCAACTATCATTAGTCTTTAGGTCAAATGACTCCAAGACTCCATCCTTTTGGAGTTGGCCTATGCGTTTCTTGCTTATATGTCCAAGACGACAATGCCATAGTGATGCTTTATCCAAGTTATTATTATTCACAGAATCACTACACAATACATTATTTCCTAAGTTATTAACCACAGATACTGTTTCATACACGCCATCACAAGCTAATGCTTTAAAATAAAGAGCATTATTAAAGAAAGCATTAATCGAACCAACTTCATTATCAAATGAAAAGGTGAAACCTTGTTTATACAATGCATGAAAGGAAATAATATTTCCTGCCATTTCTGGCGAATAACAACACTTATTCAAATCTAAACTAAACCCACTACTTAGCGATAAAGTATAAACTCCAATCTTGGTGACAGGTGAAGCTTTCCTGTTTCCCATGATCAAGTTTATTCTTCCTTGCTCCACATTCTCACTTCTTCTTAGTCCCTGTAAATCAGAACAGATATGAATTCCACAACTGGTATCAAGGACCCAAGAATTAGAATGGGGTGAGTTATTAGATAAGATAGTTTAAATACCTGCATGGTTGGGTTTAACATTCCCATCCTTCACATCTTGCTGGTACTTTGGGAAGTTCTGCTTCCAATGTGCCTTTTCATGGAAATAGAAGCATTTAGCCTCTTTTGGGTCAGAAGAAGGAGTGATGAAACCTTTCTTGGTTCCACTTGAAGAAGAGCCATCAAGGGTCCTAACCTTGGTACCCTTCGAAGAACTCTTTCTCCTCTTCCCTCATCCTTTCCCGATTGCCAAGATAGGGGCGGAGTTGGTAGGAATAGGAATAGTAACAACCGCCTTACCCTTAAGACCACTTTCCGTGGTCTTTAAGAGTCCTTGAAGTTTGATGAGAGTGACCTCTTCCTTATTCATGTGGTATGTCATGCGAAATTGATCATACCATGAAGGTTAGGAGTGCAAAGTAATATCTATTGCTAGCTCCTCGGGGAAGTTTACATTAAGCTTCACCAAGCGGTCCACAAATCTTTGCATTTTCTGCATGTGGCCTGTGATGGGTTCTCCATCCTTCATTCGGGTTGTTATCATGGAGGAGATGATTTCATACCTCTCTTGTCGTGCACTTTGATGGTATCTTTCAATCAAATCTTGCTGCATTTCAAAAGGGTGGTAGTCCTCGTAGGACTTTTGGAGATTGGCTGTCATAGTGGTCATCATCATGCATGCCACCTTGGTGGCATCCCTTTCATGTGCCCTAAAGTCAGCGATCTCTTGAGGAGTAGCAACTGTCTCATCAAAATCCGTAAGATCCTTATCGAGGACATATTCTTTGTCCTCATAGCGGGTAATCATTCGGATGTTTGTGATCCATTCATTAAAGTTGGATCCATTAAAAGTGACTTTCCCCCACAGGTTCATAAGAGAAAAGGAGCCATTAGGATTAGAGCTAGAAGCAGCAGTGTTTGCAGACATCTGAAAAGAAGAAAAGTTTAGTTTAGAAATAGAGATAGTCCTTAATAAAACACCCAAATTTAGTATTAACGCTAGGACCCAACACAATATTTTATAACTTAGAAGAGGGATGTTGTAATCTAAGATATAAGATATTTGAAGGTAGGTGAATGACGACTCACCAATTTCCACCATGAAAAACGAAATTTTAATTAGGTTTTAATTGGTTTAGAAACTCCTAGATTCTTTGAGATTCATTGAACTTTTTTCAATGGCATGTTTCAATCTTCAGTGTGCCCTTCAGGTTTTGTGACTGGGATGCCGAGGATCACAAAACAAGGTGTGGAGTAACCATGCAAATTACTTGGTACCTTTAATGTACTACCCCTCAATCGATGTGCCGGTTAATCACAGACGCTCCATCGAAACTATGATAAACATTAAGTCACCCTTTACCTACCTTGTTTAGTTCAAGTTAGTGTGCCGGTTAACCACACATGCTCCACTAACGACTTAAGCAAAGTGTAAAGTGTAATTCCATGGATTGGCACCTTATTCACATTTTCCTAAAGTAACTAAGATTTGGAATTTAATAAAGCATTTAGCTACTTTATAATTATCATTATACTTTTAATGAGAGTTTATAAGTCCTTGTCTTACCCGTTCGGCTAACGACCCTCCACCAGTCAAGCAAGCGGTGGGTGAGAGTGGACACCCATTAAGTTGCCATTTTATAGGCAACAACCTTATACCCACCTTATTGACTAGCTTCGTGAATGAGGCGTACTAGTGGTAAGACGACTTTGATCTTATACATATATATATTATTATTAACTTAGAATATTATAAGTATAATGGTTGAATTTTAACTTTTAAAATTCTAAGGGTTGGAACTAAACTTCTTTTTAGAGTAAATTACACGAATGTTCCCTATGGTTTGGGGTAATTTACGTGCTTGGTCCCTAACTTATTTTTTTAACTCGGAAGGTCCCTACTGTTTCTTTTTGTTACACATTTGGTCCCTGTATTACCTAAAAATACTATTTTTCCCATGATTTTTTTAATTTATTTAAATAAACACACCCCCAACTCCACCTCCCTCACCTTACCTTACATACCCCACCATTTTTCTCTATTTAAATAATAGTCATTTTAGGTAAGACAGGGACCAAACGTGCAACAAAAACAAACGGTAGGGACCAAGCGCGTAACAAAAAGAAACAGTAGGGACCTTCCGAGTTAAAAAAATAAGTTAGGGACCAAGTGCGCAAATTACCCCAAACCATAGGGACCATTCATGTAATTTACTCTTTTTTTTAATAAGACTTTACTTGTTCAAAAACTTGAGGGCAATTTTTGTAAACTTTCAAAACTTTTCATTTCTTGTAACTTATGAGTTAAATAGAGTAATAAAAATGAAGACTCTTCATTTTTCTAACTCTTGTGTTCTTTTAGTGGTTTTAATTCAAGTGTGACTCTTGGTTTTCCATAACTTGAGGACAAGTTATGGACTCCATTAAAACACATTATGATCAAGAATTAAACTACCAAGTAGGTTACAAGTAATTCCTATGATCATCTAAATTCATAAGATCAAGAACATGAATATCCATATCAAAGTTTCAAGACCATATGAACACATATAATCATGAAAAATTGATATTAGCCATTGTAAATGGATTAGAGCAAACATTACACCATCTAAAACAAGTTTTATAACACCAAAACATTTTAGGGTAATGTTTTTAGTTCATTTCTAGCAGCAAAAGTCGAAAATCTGCATTCTGTGGCTTCTACTCGCCGAGTACACGAACCTAATCGCCGAGTAGGATGATGATACATATGAACTCGACGAGTACCCCCATGGACTCGACGAGTTCATCAGGGAGACAACAAGTTTTTTGACTTTTTCCAATATTTTGCATCAAGTATCAAACAAACAAGCCTAGGCTCCGATACCACTGATGGATTTTGAGCATTCTAACACTTCCTAAGTGTACATGCAACCCTAAGAAACCTTGGATCTATGTTTGTCTAGGATACATGCAAATAATTATTTTTCCAAGGTTTATATCCTAACTAGCATGGCATGGGGAACATGAATCAAATAAAGCTAGTAGAAATACTTACCTTGTAGTAGTAGTTGATTGCTTGGAGTTTTAGAGCCTAGCACCAATAGTGTGGATGCCTCAAATGGAAATCACAAATCACCACAAAATTGGAACTTTGAGAGAATAGTCACTACTATCTTGAACTCGGCCCTCTTGCTTTACTCACATCAACTAGCTTGATTTCAAGAGTCAAAGCCTCCTTTATATAGTGTGGTGGATTAGGGTTACATCCATGTAAACCCTAATACCCATGTCTCTTCATTTCCATGAGATCCATGGGTTAAAGCTCCATGGAGTATCCATGGACTTTCCATGCAAGCCTAGCCCATTCCAAATAAGCGTTAGCCCACACTATATCAATATAGAACCCAATATTTAAATAGTAATATCTTTGATCTCTAAATTAATCCTAGATTAATTATAGATCAATACTAATTAAATAATATGATCTTATATTAATATATTAGAACTTATAATATATTAATAAATCATAACTTGTACTATTCTCAAAAGATTATCCATAAATTGTTTGGGTGAAGTGCAACCCAAATGGACCATGCCGGGTCGGGTCAAGTACATACCAAATATAGTTATGGACTTAGACACTATATCCAACAGCTAGGGACCCCATTGCTAGCAGCAGATGGTTGGTTGATGTTGCCAACGCATTCCGTACGAGTCGGTGTCCTGAGGAGGACAAGGTTAGACTCTCTTCCTGTCTACTAATGGACAGAGCGAGGGATTGGTGGGAAGAGATAGGTCATGCTTTGGGGGATGATGCCACGTTGGATGCGATGACATTGAGAGATTTCTCGGCCAGATTCAGGGCGGAGTTTTCACCAATTATTGAGGTGAGGCAGTTGGCACGGGAGTTTCAGGATTTGACGTAGACCACTGAGACTATGGCGGAGATCACCGCCAAGTTCAGGGAGAGGGCTCTTCTTGCACCGTAGTATGTTGCGGATGAGGAGATGAAGAAGGGCTGATACCATGAGATGTTGAGAGATGACATCAGGCAGTTTGTGAGCAGGTCCAGCTACAAAACGTTGGAGGATATGATCGTGTGAGCTAGGCAGAGAGAGATTGATTTGGAGCAGATCCGGAAGTGTGGCAGGGCGCACGAGGGCGCGTGCAGGAGTGGTAGCGGTGGTACGTCTGGTTGCTTCAAGTGCGGTCAGACTAGTCAATTTAGCTGGGATTGTACTGTTACCACAACTCAGGGATCAGACATGATATGTTTTCACTGCAGTCAGCACGGCCACAAGAAGGCCCAGTGCCCCAGTTTGTTTCGGGCAGGACGGGTGATGGCACCTGCCCCTGCAACTTTGAGGATCGCAGACGGCCGTCAGGGCCGTGCAGAGGCGCCTGCGGTAGGAGGCAGGGCTTTTCAGATGACTACCTTGGAGGCACGAGCAGCGCCGGACGTTGCAGGTATGCGACTTCCGTTTTTATTTCTTTGAATTGTGCATGATAATATTGTTATGGTCCTGCATCATTATCGGTATGAGTATTTTATTTTTTTGTGCGGCTTGCTTGTGATCGAGGTATATGACATCTGCATACCTTGGAAATTTGAATGGTAGCTAAGGGATGTGCCCTATCAGTGAAGGTTTCTTAGGATGCAGTAACCGTAGCATGCCTGGGAGGGACTTGGTATGTCTCGCTAGTTCGGAGCTATATAGTTTTAGAAATGGACTAGTTAGATTCCTAGCTATGGTAGGCTTGGGTTCCGCAGCAGATCGATTATGGAATGCTAGCAAGGATTGGGATTTCTTTTCAAGCATTGAGCAGCGTGGTGTAAGCAGGATCGAAGTGGGGGAGAATCCTCCGAGTGTACAGGGGTAAGAGCGCGCAGATCCAAGTGCAATCGCTGAGAAGGAAGGGAAGTAGTACAGCGTTTGATGGATTGAGGAGTTCAAGGTTGGGAGTTTGAGAAACTCCCCATCAGTTAGTGCGTGTAATGGTGAGGGTTAGTACGTGCATGGGAATTCAGGATGGAGGATCGCCTGTAGGACTCGAGCGGGTCGGAGTGAAGATCATGGGGACATATAGCATGGGTTGTTTTCGTGTTAGTAGATAGTGGCAAAGGCAGCATGTAGAGCATGGTAGAGCAGTGGGAGAGTCATAGCTTTCTCCAGCAGGGGGCAGTGGTGGAAGGTGTTATAAGAATACGGGGCAGCCGTAGCATTAACTAGCAGTCAGAGATGGAAGGTGATGTAAGACTGTGGGTAAGTCGTAGCATTCCATAGTAGCTTCTTTAGCGGAGTTGGGGCAAGGCCCGTATGAGAGTTGCAGTATAGATGAGACCTGAGAGCAAGGTTGCTCAGTAGTATGGTTGGGTGAGACCCGTGGGCGAGGCCCGAGCGAGAGTGGTTAGACAAGTGGGACCAGAAGGATAGAGGCGGGTGAGACCCATGGGCGAGGCCCGTGAATTTTTGCAGCACAGGTGGGACCTTATCATCAAGAAAGGGGATCGAGGATCCCAGGATTGTAGCGCCTGAATGGCAGAATAGATGGAGCAGTTATAGGTAGTCGGAGTTTCTTCGAAAGTCGCTGGGAGCGACTGGGAGTTGTGTTGGGGCTAGCGACCGGAGGGAGCCGGTAATCCATATGTTGATAGACTGGTGGGGACCAGGGTGGTCTCGGTTCATTCGGAAGGCAGATAAGGAATAGCAGAAATTTCCAGCCAGTAGCAGTGCTGGTAAGCGGTCTATGGTGGAATTCAGTTAGTTGATCGAGGGGTGCTCGGCACCAAGTTATGACAAAGAGGAGTGTGAGTGGATACTGGCGGTAATGACCCATACTGGAAGTAACGGGGGTGATGGAGTTGGTGAAGGATGGGACCTTCACAGTGACAATGGAAATAGTTGGTTATGGAGTGTTGCCCTGGAAAGTGGGGAAATTGCGCAAGGAAAGAGGGGGTGAACCCCTATGGGTTCAGTTGCAGTACTCGGAGAGTACCAGAAGGATTGTCGGTTGAGTAAGATTTGTTTCCAGAATGTTCAGGGTCAGGGTTGATCCGAGATTGTTATCCGCAAGAATTAATGTTAGTCGGAATGACCGGGCGAAAGACCAACGAAGATAGGCAGTTGGTGTTGGAGTAATTAGTAGAGTATTGGAAGCAGATCGCAGTCGGTTGGCCATATCAAACTTCGAGGACGAAGTTTAGTTTATGTCGGGGAGAGTTGATACACCCAAAATCAGGAAGGTGAAGAAAGGAAAGGAAACCCTAAGTCAAAGGGCCGACTCGTCGAGTCCAAGGAGGAACTCGGCGAGTCCGAGCGGGATCCGGGTCGAGGAGTAAGTGACCGACTCGGCGAGTCGGCAAAGGGGACTCGGCGATTCTGATATGAACGAGGAAAACCCTAATTCCGGGAGTTGTATCCTATTTAAATGGTGTGATGTCCCCCCCCCCCCCCCTCAGCCTCCATATCATCCTAGAGAACCTGTAAACCCTAGATTTTGTGTGGGCTTCATCATTTGAGAGAAATAGCTTTGGGGGAAGGAAACATTGGAAAGGAACTTGAAGATCAAGAAGGTTGCTTCAAAGGAGAGGTGTAGATCCGAGATCAACTTCAGTTTGTGTTCATTTTAGAGGTAATAAGCTGCTATTTTCCCTCCTTTGCATCTAGATCTATTTTTGTTATGAGATTTGGGGGTTTTATGGTTGTTTGAGACCCAATTCGAGTTTGGGGGCTTAGATATGTTGTTGCCACTTTAGATCTAGTGTTGGGATGGTCCAATATGTCATAAAGCATCAGAAGATAAGTAGTTGGTGAAGCCCTTTTGTCCTTAAACCTAGCCCTAATGTGTTTTGATTCTAGATCTCCTTAGTTATACGTAAAGTTTGCAACTTTACGTGTGGATTGAGCTTTGGAAGTATGGATCTATGATTTGGAGCCCCTGCATGGCTCGAAAAGCCACTGTATGGATTAAGAACTTGAGCGACTCGGCGAGTCACATGGGTTGACTCAGCGAGTTAGATGAAGTTGGGTAGGAACTCGGCGAGTTGGAAGAACAACTCGGCGAGTTTGTTGAAGATTGCCTTGGACTCGGCGTCGCGAAACCTCAAGCCCTTCGAGTTAAGACTCGGATCAGTGCGTTGTGTGGGGACTCAGTGAGTTGGACAGGTCAGGACTCAGAAATCGGTAGACTCGGCGAGTCAGGGTCTGACTCAGCGAGTCGAGTCACGAATGAAAGGATTTTGAGATAATGAACTCGGCGAGTCAGTAGGCAGACTCGGCGAGTAGGGTTGACCTAGAAGGTTGACTTTGACCAGGACTTTGACTTTGACCAGAGTTGACTTAGTTGACTTTCGGGGGATAGTTAGACTAAGTGTTGCTTTGATATTGGTAGCTCGGGGAGCTAGTGGAGTAGGAGTTCAGAGAGTTGTCGGGCAGTAACTAGAGGGGCTATCAGTAACTTCAGCAAGTGCAGGTGAGTTTTCCTTTGTGTGAATGGGTCTAAGGCCACAATGCCGGCCCATGTAGTTATGAGTAGAAGACCCAGGGTTAGCCCTAGGAACAGTATGCTAGTATGATATTCTGGACGAAGTCCAATGATAGCGGGTGGGTGCCCAAGGAATGGTTTATATGATAGTTTCTACTTGTTGTCTGTGTGATACATGTATGTGCCTGGTAGGGAGGTGAGGGTGGGCGAGGTCCCGTACCTCACCAATAGCAGAGTCTGGGTGGTGTTCCACATCTCATTAGCAGCAGAACAGGGGCGAGGCCCAAGTTAGGGAAAGAGTGAGTGTGGGCTGGGCCCGTATCCCACTACCAGTAGGAGTGTGGACAGGGTTCCATGACTCACCAGTTGCAGGACATGGGCGAGGCCCAAGATAGGCGAGGCCTTTAGAACAGGATTCGGTAGTGTACGTAAGTGTGTATCTGTTGCGATATATTTATGTGTTAGTATTTGTTAGCGGGCGAGGCCCAATGACAGGCGAGGCCTAAGTGAAATAGATTTGTATCCGAGCGGGGCTCGAAGCCAGGCGAGGCCTGGAGTGGCGGGGCCGTTGTAGCGGGCGAGGCCTCAGGAAGGGGGCGAGGCCCAGAATAGCGGGCGTGGCCTAGTATGTGTAGTATGTGGTTATGCATGGTATGTGGTAGGTTGGGTAACTCACTAAGCTTCAGGCTTATGGTTTTCAGTTTTGGTTTCAGGTACTTCCGGTAGCGGAAGGAAGAGCTCGGAGTGATCGCATGGGACACACCATAGATTAGACAACCTGGGAATGTTTTACTCTGATAACGAACATGTGTTTTTGGAAATTAATATTCTGATTATGTTTTGGATTGATGATTTTGATGGGTTTTGAGCTTTCTAACACTTCCTAAGTGTATATGCAACCCTAATAACCTTGGATCTATGTTTGTCTAATTATCATGCAAAGTTAAATTCCAAGGTTATATTTCTATCTAGCATACATGGCGAACAATTTTTTAACTTGAATGAAAGATAGAACAACTTACCTTGTTGTTTCTTTTGTTCCTTGAAACCTTGTGAGCCTAGCACCCCAAGTGTGATGCCTCAAATGCTTCACACAACACCAAATGCTCTTGGAATGACTTTTGAGAGAACACACACTTCTGAAAATCGGCCTAGCCCTCTTGTTTCATATGTGTAGCCGATTTTGGTGAAGAACGGGACTCTTATTTAGTGTTGACACATCTAGGGTTACACCATGTAAACCCTAATGTGTCATGACTCTTCATTTCTGTGACCCATGGGTTTGTAACTCCCATGGAGCATCCTATGAGTGGAACCAAACTTGATAATCCATGGAGCCTCTTAGTCCACTATACAAGATATGGATGATTTACATAATCAACCCATATATTTAATTAGTTATCTTTTGATCACTTAATTTATTCTAAATTAATTCTTGATCAAACTAATCAAATAATATTATTAATATATTACAACTTATAAAATATTAATAATCTCCAAGTGTTATTTCTCTCATTTAGTCTATAAAATTGCATGGTGCCATGCAACCCAAAGGGACCATGCCAGGTCGGGTCAAGTACTTACCAGAAATAGTTATGGACTTAGACACCTTATCCAACAGTCTCCCACTTGGATAAGTCTAATAACTATAACTACAGTACTTTAGGAACCGACCGGCAATCGTAACTCATTCAAGGTCTCTCGGAACTGAGAAGATGATGATACGCCATTTAAGATAAGTGATCATATAATCCTCTATTCTAGATATCATCCGGACAAATACATGGAACAATGTCTTACTTATTGTCCAACAGTTTGTTTGTAATGCCTGTGTTTCCGGGCTTGCCATTTTTAGCAATGTAATAGTCTAGGTTAACCTTTGTAACCCGTTTTGAAATAATAAGATTGTATTATTTGAGTATTACGTTTTTTGTGCTTAATTGCTTAATTATGTGGTTTGATTAATTAAGAATAAAAATAAGCGTCAAAATTTAAGTGTAAAATATACTTGATATCTATGGATAATGTTGTAGTAGTTGAAACGAGGTTTCCGAATATATACAGAATGCCTAAATCTGACTTCGTATGAGGAAGTTATGATTTATTGAAGTTTCGGCTTAGCGGTGTACAACCCGAAATACTCGATTTGAGATCGAGCGGTTTTTAGCCGAAGCAATCTAAACGAGGATCGAAGGTCTCGCTGTTGGTATCGAAGCGATAAAAAGTTAGGCGAGAACGGACGTCAAACGAAGAAGTTATGAATTTATAACGAAGTTTTTCTGTCCCGACCTATTAAAAATAAATAATAAAAATACAATTAAAATTAGCCGACGGAGTCTAAACGAAAGTTGTAGAGCGTAGTCTCACCTTCGCGTGAATATAAAGAATGTCGAAAACGGAGTTCGTATGAAGAAGATATGAATTTCCGAAGTTTATTAAATATTTTGTATTTAATTTTAAATGGAAAATCCGGCATTATCCGAAGAGGAGTCATCGGACTCATCCGAAGTACGCCCCGTGTACTCTTGTATGCCCCGCGTACACCGAGGGATGTCGACACTCGCACTAGAGTTCTTAGGATGACGAACGCAATGATGATTTCGGACCTGTACGCCCCGCGTACTTCGAGGCTCTAGCCTCCTATAAATAGGATGCGAGGGCAGCAGAGTTCTTTTGCTATTTTCTCTCTTCTCTCTCCCGTTTTGCACCGATTTGCTTGCCAGAAATACCCCGAAGCCCCGGTATTATTCTCGAGCCCCGAGACAAGTCCCGAGATCCCGAAGATCCCGAGAAGTGCGGTTCCCAAGCCGAAGCTCTGCCCGCGAGAAGTTCGATTTTTGTGAAGATCTTCCAGATCTGCTGAGGATTACTACTTCTGCAAGTCGTAGTGTTGTCCGATCATCTTCTGATCAAGTGAGTGTATACTATCTTTCATAAACACGATAATAATACAAGTATGGTTTGAGTGTATTAAATTTATTGTTGTTTATAGGTGTGAATGTGTATTCACTTTCCTCTATCTCATAGATATGATTTATTCTCTATGAAATACATATTATTTGTGTGTGTGCCTCATCTGATATGTGGAATATGTATTGATTAAAGCATGCTATACAGGTTTTTAAACTATGTATAAAAATGTATATTTTTATCTACTAATATGTTGGGTAGAGCAAGGATAGATAGTTGGTGTGTAATAAACAGATGAGAGGCCTCGTTGTTGTTTGATTTAGTCATCTAGCGGAGTTTAGATGACGACTAAAGACTTTTCTAGACAGTCTTGTGGAAACATTAGCAGGTTCGCCACCTGTAGGTGTTAATGAACTTGGGTGTTCATTCGTTGTACTCCATCCCCCTCATGGTTGCCTTATTTGACTTATATTGCTGAGGAACCCCCGAAGCATGTGTTGTCTCCCGATGAAATATTCTTAGACTAGGTCCCTTATATTAGTTGTCTTAGGGACATAAAGTGAGAATAATGGGAATGGGTAATTGGGTTATTGTTGGTTGGTGGAAATTAAATATAATTATTTATTGTAGGTTGAAAACCCTATATGCTTACCAGGCTCCCAAGCCTGACCCACTCAGTTTTATTTGAATTACAGGAAGTGGCGCAAGGGCATGAGATGGATGAGCCATCAAGTTGTTTTGTTTACAAGTCTGTATATGTATATATTTGTTGAATGACTTGTAATGTTATCGTTTATGCTTATTGGTCTGTATCGGAACATGACACCCTGAGTTTTGATTATATAATGAAAAATACATTTCTTTTATGAAATGCTTTGGTAAACATTGTTTTATCATGTTTTGTTTTTGGGAACAAATTCTGCAACTCTTTCAAATCAAAAAGGATTTACTCTAAAATTATTTAAAAGCATAAATGAAAATCGGTCTTTTCTGGCCGAGATTTTGGGGATGTCACAGTTGGTATCAGAGCATTAGTTTAAGCGAACTAGGAATTTGTAGGATTTCTAGACTTAAACTTAGAATGCTAAGTGAAATTTTGAGATGTGTGTCTATGATATTTTAGACACGAGCACTAGTTTATTTTAGGAAAGTTGCCTAAAATGCTTTATGTGCTAAATGTTATATGTTGCCATATATGATATTATTTGTTCGGATCTATGGTCTGTTGCCGACCGGATCTAGAAACCTTATGTGTGTAGTATTTTAAGCGTACGTCTACGATATTAGAACTAGCATGTAAACGTTTCGGAGTGATAAGGATGATTAGAATATCTATCGTGATTGAGGATCTAATTTCACCTTATTCGGTGTGTAGATCAAAAATGGTGAGAACAAGAAGTGGAGTTGGAAATGCTGATGAAATCAGGAATCAACCACCAGTGATTGAACAAGTACCTGTCGTAGTAGCAGCACCTGAGCCAATAACCATGGCTGGTGTGCAAATGATGATTTAGACGATGTTGGATCGTCAGATGGATGAAACTAGACGGTTGCTTCAACAGAATCGTGAAGAACTGTCAATTCGTGTGGAGGAGCCTGAATTAAATGAAGGGCACTCGGAAGGTGGAAACTTCAGTGGGTCTGTTGGTCAAGCCAACCCACCAATAGTTAGGCAAAACAACCATGATGGAAGGAATGATGGAATGGGATGCAAGTACAAGGACTTTCTAACTTGCAAACCATCGACCTTCAATGGAAAGGAGGATCCGATTGGAGTTATGGATTGGATCTCCGAGATGGAGTTAGCCTTCATGACTTGTGGCTGCAGAGGTAAGTTGCAGACTATCTATGCAGTGCGTCAGTTCCGAGGTGGAGCCGTTCGTTGGTGGAACACTCTAGGGAAGAGGTTGAGCCCTAATGAGCCACTGCAATTGACATGGGCAGAGTTCTTGGTGCAGTTCAAGTGCAAGTTCTGCTCGGCTCAAAATCTGTTGGAACTAGAGAACAAGTTTCTGACATTGCCGAAAGGCCGCATGTCAGTTGATGAATACACCAATAAATTCACTGATAAGATGGATTTTTCCTTGCGTATCGTCCCGGACGACTTGAAAAAGGTGGACCCGTATGCGAAGGGACTCCCATGAGAGTATGAGGTGCCAGTACGTCAGGTATATACTCTAGAGGCAGCTATCTGGGCTGCCAAGTCTGTTGAGAACATGATTAAGGGGAGAACCACCGAAAAGGATGTGTTTTGGTTGTAATGAAGAGGGGAACATTTTGAAAGACTGTCCGAAGAAGAAGGAGGCAGCTAAGCCCAACATTCCACCAAAGCTGAAGGCGATAGCGTTCCAGATGACACTTGAGGCCGCGAAAGATGAAGTTGATGTCGCTTCAGGTACCTTTCTCGTAAACGAATTACCTGCTCAAATTTTGTTTGATTCTGGAGCCAACTACTCCTTTATTTCACATGAGTTTGGTAGAAAACAAGCTTTACCTGTTAATAGACTAGATAATGCTTTATTAGTCGAAGTTGCTAGTGGAAAGTTTGTACCTGTTAGCCATCGTATAAAACACATCTTAATCGACCTTAATGGGAATAAGTTTCACGAGGAATTATTGCCTATCGAACTTAATGGTTTCGACATCGTGTTGGGAATGGATTGGCTTAGCGCCAATGATGCCGAAATTTTGTGCAAGAAGAAGATAGTTAAAGTAAACCCGCCTGGGAAGGATTCATTTATGGTGTACGGGGACAAACGCAAAGTGAATTCTGGAATCATTTCCCTAATGAAATCCAGAAAGTGTTTGACCAAGGGATGTACATCATATTTAGCATTCGTGATTGATGCTAAGAAGGAAAAGAAGGTGATGCAGAATATTCCAGTGGTGTGTGATTATCCGGAAGTATTTCCCGAAGATCTTCCTGGACTACCACCTGATATACAAGTAGAGTTCAGAATAGACTTGTTACCAGGGACCACGCCAATAGCAAAAGCACCTTACTGATTAGCACCGACGGAGATGAAGGAGCTGATGATGCAACTTCAGGAGTTATTGGACAAAGGTTTCATTAGACCTAGTTATCGCCCTGGGGAGCTCCGGTGTTATTCGTGAAGAAGAAAGATGGAAGTATGAGAATGTGCATTGATTACAGAGAGCTGAACAAGGCAACAATAAAGAATAGATATCTGTTGCCAAGGATTGATGACCTGTTTGATCAATTGCAAGGTTCGAGCTATTTCTCGAAGATCGATCTTAGGTCAGGATATCATCAGCTAAAAGTAAGAGAGCAAGATATCGAGAAGACTGCATTCAGAACTAGATATGGACACTACGAGTTCTTGGTTATGTCGTTTGGACTAACCAATGCTCCAGCAGCGTTCATGGATTTGATGAATAGGGTTTGTAATCCGTTCCTTGATAAATCCGTGATAGTGTTCATAAACGACATTCTGATTTACTCGAAAAGCCAAGAGGAGCATGGCAGACACTTGCGAGAAGTGTTGGAAGTTTTGAAGAAGGAGAAGATGTATGCGAAGTTCTCCAAATGTGATTTTTGGATTCGTGAAGTCCAATTCTTGGGTCACGTGGTCAACCAAGAAGGGATAATGGTTGATCCAGCGAAGATCGAAGCTGTGATGAAGTGGGAACAACCGAAAAGTCCCACGGAGATTCAAAGCTTTTTAGGATTAGCCGGATATTACCGAAGGTTTATCCAAGGCTTTTCTTCGATCGTTAGTCCATTAACAGATTTGACCCACAAAGGAGCTACTTATGCTTGGATTGATAAGCATAATGAAGCATTCGAGAAGCTAAAGAAGAAGCTATGCGAGGCACCGATACTTTCTTTACCCGATGGAGTTGAAGACTTTGCTGTTTATAGCGATGCGTCCGGGGTTGGATTGGGTTGTGTTTTGACCCAAAGAGAAAAGGTGATAGCATATGCGTCTCGACAGCTGAAAGAGCATGAAAAGAATTACCCGAATCATGATTTGGAGTTGGCAGCGGTAGTTTTCGCTTTGAAAATATGGAGGCATTACCTCTATGGCACGAAGTGCAACCTTTTTACTAATCATAAGAGTCTCCAATATCTATTTAATCAGAAGGAATTGAATATGAGGCAACGACGCTGGCTAGAATTACTTAAAGACTACGACTGCGAGATACTTTACCATCCCGGTAAAGCTAATGTTGTTGCTGATGCTCTCAGTCGGAAAGTCAATCTTGAAAGGAAAAGGCCAAGAGCGTTGAGAATTGAATTTATCTCGACCATTGTGGAAAGTATAAAGAAAGCTCAAAGCGAAGCTTCTGAAAAGAATGACCGAAAGGAGGAACGTTTGGGCAAAACGTTGGTGTTCGGTGTAAACAGTCATGGACTGAAGGTGTTCCAAGATCAAATTTGGATACCTAAGAGAGGAGGAGTCAGAGATCTTCTGATGGAAGAAGCTCACAAGACCATGTAGTTGATTCATCCTGGTAGCACTAAAAGGTATAGGGACCTGAAACCCTACTACTGGTGGCCGACGATGAAGCTTGATGTTGCAAAGTATGTGGTCGAGTGTGTGACTTGTGCGAGAGTCAAGACACAACATCAGAAACCATACGGGAGCTTAGAACCATTACCTGTGCCTATGGGTAAGTGGAAAGACATTGCTATGGATTTTGTCACTAAACTACCCCGAACAAAGAATGGTTACGACATGATTTGGGTGGTCGTTTAATGATTCACTAAGAGTGCGCATTTCATAGCAACCAAGGAGAAATGGTCTATGGAGAAGCTTGCGAATTCTTACGTGATGGAAATTGTGAGGCTTCACGGTGTTCCGTTAACGATTGTGTCGGATCGTGATAGCCGTTTCACCTCGAGGTTTTGGAAAAGTCTACAAGAGGAAATGGGTACCAAGTTATGTTTAAGTACAACTTACCATCCGCAGACTGATGGTCAGAGTGAAAGAACAATACAAACACTTGAAGATATGCTGAGAGCATGTACCTTGGAATTCCTAGGTAATTGGGATGAACATTTACCATTGGTAGAATTTTCCTATAATAATAGTTTTCACTCGAGCATAAAGATGGTACCTTAGCAAGCTTTGTATGGACATATGTGTCGTATGCCGTCTTGTTGGCTTGAGGCTGGGGAAAAGCAGTTTATGGGACCAGAGATGGTTCATCAAACTGCTGAAAAGTTGAAAATAATTAGGGAAAGGATGTTAGCAGCTCAAGATTGTCAAAAGAGCTATGCTGACAAGAAGCGAAGACCGATGACTTTTGAAATTGGAGATTCGGTTTTGCTTAAAGTCTCGCCGTGGAAGGGACTTATAAGATTGGGTAAAAGGGAAAGTTAAGTCCAAGGTTTATTGGACCGTTTAAAGTTCTTCAGAGGGTTGGGAACCAAGCTTACAAGCTCGAATTACCCGAAGAACTGAATGGAATTCACAACACTTTTCATGTGTGTTATTTGAGGAAGTTCACGGGAGAAGTTCCTGACATAATTCCAATTTCTAAATTGAGAATTGATGATAACAAGAGGTTAATTGAAGAACCAGAGGTAATTGTTGACCGAAAGACTAAGAAGTTGCGACGCAAAATGGTTGGGTTAGTGCTTGTCCGATGGAAACACACGAATGGGCCGAATCTCACCTGGGAGACGGAGAGTGACATGTTGAGTCGCTATCCGCATTTGTTTGTGGATGTGTGATTCCGGGGACGGAATCATTCTAAGGTGGAGAGAATTGTAACGCCTATGTTTCCGGGCTTGCCATTTTTAGCAATGTAATAGTCTAGGTTAACCTTTGTAACCCGTTTTGGAATAATAAGATTGTATTATTTGAGTATTACGTGTTTTGTGCTTAATTGCTTAATTATGTGGTTTGATTAATTAAGAATAAAATTAAGCGTCAAAATTTAAGTGTAAAATAAACTTGATATCTTTGGATAATGTTGAAGTAGTTGAAACGAGGTTTCCGAATATATATAGAATGCCCAAATCTGACTTCGTATGAGGAAGTTATGATTTATTAAAGTTTCGGCTTAGCGGTGTGTAGCCCGAAATACTCGATTTGAGATCGAGCGGTTTTTAGCCGAAGCAATCTAAACGAGGATCGAAGGTCTCGTTGTTGGTATCGAAGCGATAAAAAGTTAGGCGAGAACGGACGTCAAACGAAGAAGTTATGAATTTATAACGAAGTTTTTCTGTCCCGGCTCATTAAAAATAAATAATAAAATTAAAGTTAAAATTAGCCGACGGAGTCTAAACGAAGATTGTAGAGCGTAGTCTCACCTTCGCGTGAATATGAAGAACGTCGAAAACGGAGTTCGTATGAAGAAGATATGAATTTCCGAAGTTTATTAAATATTTTGTATTTAATTTTAAATCGAAAATCCGGGATTATCCGAAGACGAGTCATCGGACTCATCCGAAGTACGCCCCGCGTACACCGAGGGATGTCGACACTCGCACTCGAGTTCTTCGGATGACAAACGCAGTGACGATTTCGGACCTGTACGCCCCGTGTACAGGCGTACGCCCCGCGTACTCTGAGGCTCCAGCCTCCTATAAATAGGATGCGAGGGCAACCGAGTTCTTTTGCTATTTTCTCTCTTCTCTCTCCCATTTTGCACCGATTTGCGTGCCAGAAATACCCCGAAGCCTCGGTATTATTCTCAAGCCCCGAGGCAAGTCCCGAGATCCCGAAGATCCCGAGAAGTGCGGTTCCCGAGCCGAAGCTCTGCCCGCGAGAAGTTCGATTTTTGTGAAGATCTTCCAGATCTGCTGAGGATTACTACTTCTGCAAGTCGTAGTGCTGTCCGATCATCTTCTGATCAAGTGAGTGTATACTACCTTTCATAAACACGATTATAATACAAGTATGGTTTGAGTGTATTAAATATATTGTCGTTTATAGGTGTGAATGTGTATTCACTTTCCTCTATCTCATAGATATGATTTATTCTCTATGAAATACATGTTATGCGTGTGTGTGCCTCATCTGATATGTGGAATATGTATTGATTAAAGCATGCTATACAGGTTTTTAAACTATGTATAAAAATATATATTTTTATCTACTAATATGCTGGGTAGAGCATGGATAGATAGTTGGTGTGTAATAAACAGATGAGAGGCCTCGTTGTTGTTTGATTTAGTCATCTAGCGGAGTTTAGATGACGACTAAAGACTTTTCTAAACAGTCTTGTGGAAACATTAGCAGGTTCGCCACCTGTAGGTGTTAATGAACTTGGGTGTTCATTCGTTGTACTCCATCCCCCTCATGGTTGCCTTATTTGACTTATATTGCTGAGGAACCCCCGAAGCATGTGTTGTCTCCCGATGAAATATTCTTAGACTAGGTCCCTTATATTAGTTGTCTTAGGGACATAAAGTGAGAATAACGGGAATGGGTAATTGGGTTATTGTTGGTTGGTGGAAATTAAATATAATTATTTATTGTAGGTTGAAAACCCTATATGCTTACCAGGCTCCCAAGCCTGACCCGCTCAGTTTTATTTGAATTACAGGAAGTGGCGCAAGGGCATGAGATGGATGAGCCATCAAGTTGTTTTGTTTACAAGTCTGTATATGTATATATTTGTTGAATGACTTGTAATGTTATCGTTTATGCTTATTGGTCTGTATCGGAACATGACACCCTGAGTTTTGATTATATAATGAAAAATACATTTCTTTTATGAAATGCTTTGGTAAACATTGTTTTATCATGTTTTGTTTTTGGGAACAAATTCTGCAACTCTTTCAAATCAAAAAGGATTTACTCTAAAATTATTTAAAAGCATAAATGAAAATCGGTCTTTTCTGGCCGAGATTTTGGGGATGTCACAGTTGGTATCATAGCATTAGTTTAAGCGAACTAGGAATTTGTAGGATTTCTAGACTTAAACTTAGAATGCTAAGTGAAATTTTGAGATGTGTGTCTATGATATTTTAGACACGAGCACTAGTTTATTTTAGGAAAGTTGCCTAAAATGCTTTATGTGCTAAATGTTATATGTTGCCATATATGATATTATTTGTTCGGATCTATGGTCTGTTGCCGACCGGATCTAGAAACCTTATGTGTGTAGTATTCTAAGTGGAGTTGGAAATGCTGATGAAATCAGGAATCAACCACCAGTGATTGAACAAGTACCTGTCGTAGTAGCAGCACCTGAGCCAATAACCATGGCTGGTGTGCAAATGATGATTTAGACGATGTTGGATCGTCAGATGGATGAAACTAGACGGTTGCTTCAACAGAATCGTGAAGAACTGTCAATTCGTGTGGAGGAGCCTGAATTAAATGAAGGGCACTCGGAAGGTGGAAACTTCAGTGGGTCTGTTGGTCAAGCCAACCCACCAATAGTTAGGCAAAACAACCATGATGGAAGGAATGATGGAATGGGATGCAAGTACAAGGACTTTCTAACTTGCAAACCATCGACCTTCAATGGAAAGGAGGATCCGATTGGAGTTATGGATTGGATCTCCGAGATGGAGTTAGCCTTCATGACTTGTGGCTGCAGAGGCAAGTTCCAGACTATCTATGCAGTGCGTCAGTTCCGAGGTGGAGCCGTTCGTTGGTGGAACACTCTAGGGAAGACGTTGAGCCCTAATGAGCCACTGCAATTGACATGGGCAGAGTTCTTGGTGCAGTTCAAGCGCAAGTTCTGCTCGGCTCAAAATTTGTTGGAACTAGAGAACAAGTTTCTGACATTGCCGAAAGGCAGCATGTCAGTTGATGAATACACCAATAAATTCACTGATAAGATGGATTTTTCCTTGCGTATCGTCCCAGACGAGTTGGCAAAGGTGGACCCGTATGCGAAGGGACTCCCATGGGAGTATAAGGTGCCAGTACGTCAGGTATATACTCTAGAGGCAGCTATCTGGGCTGCCAAGTCTGTTGAGAACATGATTCAGGGGAGAACCACCGACAAGGTTAAGGTTGGTGAGAAGAGAAAGTTTGAGGGATCATCTGGTTCCGGTAAGAAAGGCAAATTTTCGAAATCTGATTCGAAAAAGTTTGGTGGAGGAAGAGGAGGCGAAGCGAAGTGGTGTGATAAGTGTAAGAAGAAGCACTTTGGGAAATGTAGCGAGGATGTAACCTGCTACAAGTGTGGAAAGGTTGGACATTTTGCCAATGAGTGTCCGAACAAGAAAAGGATGTGTTTTGGTTGTAATGAAGAGGGGCACATTTTGAAAGACTGTCCGAAGAAGAAGGAGGCAGCTAAGCCCAACATTCCACCAAAGCCGAGCGCGAGAGCCTTCCAGATGACACTTGAGGCCACGAAAGATGAAGTTGATGTCGCTTTAGGTACCTTTCTCATAAACGAATTACCTGCTCAAATTTTGTTTGATTCTGGAGCCAACTACTCCTTTATTTCGCATGAGTTTGGTAGAAAACAAGCTTTACCTGTTAATAGACTAGATAATGCTTTATTAGTCGAAGTTGCTAGTGGAAAGTTTGTACCTGTTAGCCATCGTATAAAACACATCTTAATCGACCTTAATGGGAATAAGTTTCATGAGGAATTATTTCCTATCGAACTTAATGGTTTCGACATCGTGTTGGGAATGGATTGGCTTAGCGCCAATGATGCCGAAATTTTGTGCAAGAAGAAGATAGTTAAAGTAAACCCGCCTGGGAAGGATTCATTTATGATGTACGGGGACAAACGCAGAGTGAATTCTGGAATCATTTCCCTAATGAAATCCAGAAAGTGTTTGACCAAGGGATGTACATCATATTTAGCATTCGTGATTGATGCTAAGAAAGAAAAGAAGGTGATGCAGAATATTCCAGTGGTGTGTGATTATTCGGAAGTATTTCCCGAAGATCTTCGTGGATTACCACCTGATAGACAAGTAGAGTTCAGAATAGACTTGTTACCAGGGACCACGCCAATAGCAAAAGCACCTTACTGATTAGCACCGACGGAGATGAAGGAGCTGATGACGCAACTTCAGGAGTTATTGGACAAAGGTTTCATTAGACCTAGTTCATCGCCCTGGGGAGCTCCGGTGTTATTTGTGAAGAAGAAAGATGGAAGTATGAGAATGTACATTGATTACAGAGAGCTGAACAAGGCAACAATAAAGAATAGATATCCGTTGCCAAGGATTGATGACCTGTTTGATCAATTGCAAGGTTCGAGCTATTTCTCGAAGATCGATCTTAGGTCAGGATATCATCAGCTAAAAGTAAGAGAGCAAGATATCGGGAAGACTTATATGATATTACCATCTCACGATCACTCGAGATAAATTCCATGAAGTGATTCCAGTGAGCGTGGGTTGAGTCCAATGCTCTGAACTTATGAGCACTCATGATTGTTGTAGCCATGTCCAGCACCTTAGACCTCTGCAACCAATCATGACAGTCTTGATTCATACCTACTTCCGACATATGACCGACTGTGGAGGTTTGAATAATATGATATACAAAACATAATTATTCTGGAAGTCAAAACATGCAAAAAATAAATATAGTAAACGATCGACAAGAGATAGCAACACTTTACTCATAAGTAAAACACCTTTTATTCATCATCTAATGTCAATTACACTTTACAAATTTCGAGGTTATCTAACTACTAAATCTAATATAATCCTTTAGCCCTATGCTCCGAGCATGCTGGAGATGCTTAACCCGAGTCAGTCCCTTCGTGAGGGGATCTGCTGGATTCTCATCCGATGATACCCTCTTTGCCACGAGGAGTCCTTCATCTATTTGATGTCTGATAAAATGGTATTTTCTGTCGATGTGTCTGGATCTCCCGTGATCCCTTGGTTCCTTGGCTAAGGCAACAACGCTTTCACTATCACAGAAAATTTCCATTGGCTCTTTAATAGCTTGTACAACTCCAAGGTCCTCAATGATGTTCTTCAGCCATATCGCCTCCTTTGCTGCCTCGCTAGCGGCAATATACTCTGATTCACAAGTTGAATCAGCCACTGTCTCTTACTTGGAACTCTTCCAAGAAATTGCTCCTCCGTTTAGGGTAAAGACCCAACCTAACTGCGGAAATTATCCCTATCAGTTTGAAAGCTAGCATCACTATACCTTACAACCCTCAAGTCATCACTCCGACCGATGGTAAGGACCCAGTCCTTAGTCCTTCGTAGGTACTTGAGGATATTCTTTACCGCAGTCCAGTGTGCCTTGCTAGGGTTCCCCTGATACCTGCTAACCGTGCTCAGGGCAAAGGCTACATGTGGTCGAGTACACGTCATTGCATACATAATCGATCCTACAGCCGAAGCATAAGGTATTCGACTCATTTTTGCTATCTCAGCCTCAGTACTCTAGATGGGTAACTCTCCTTTCTTGGATTCCTGCATGCTGAATCTCTTCAACACCTTATCCAAGTAGGTACTCTGACTAAGTCCAATTAGTCTTTTACTCCGGTCTCTCAAGATCCTTATCCCTAGAATATAGGCAGCTTCTCCTAGGTCCTTCATAGAGAAACACTTCCCAAGCCAGGACTTAACTTCCTGCAGAGTTGGGATGTCATTTCCCACTACTAGAAAAACAACATTTTACGACGTGCAATCCATGACACGCACTGTTTCACGATACACAATAGTGGGTACCCTAAAAGTAATGTCATCTCTCCCAAAAGTTGAGGGATTCGGGACACGCATTTTTGCGTGCCCCTAAATTTAGTGTCAAAATAATAAAAATAAAAAACACGGAGGGCACCTTTCATAAAAGCGTATCGTCTAAGAATGTCGTTTTATAATTTTTTTTTATTAAACGTGCGTGCTTCGTTTTTAACAGCTAAGGGGAAATGAATTCCCAAAAAATTAAAAACCCCGCCTCATGTTCTCCTCTCCATTGTTTCCACCCGCTGTCTTTCCATATTTTGACCTAATTATTCAAGCTCTGTGATTTCCAAGTCCTCTTTGAAATCTATTGTTACTATTTGAAATTAGATTCAATCCTTCCATCGCCCAAGCCTTCTTGTCTCTCTTGGTCGCTACCTAGGGTTTATATTGAAAGCTTGAATCGATCGGCTGAGGTAAATCAAAGGTCAAATGAACCGGGAAAGGGTTTTCAGTGAAATTACTGTTACTCTTTGAAATCGGATCCAATCCTACCTTCGACCAATCCTTCTTGTCTCTATCAGTCACGACCTAGGGTTTTTTTGTGAAATCTTGAATCGATCGACTAGGGTAACCGAAGGGTAAGCAAACCAGGAAACGGAAGAAAGAAATCCAACACTCACTCTCAAATCGATTCTATTGGATAAGGTTTTAATTTGGGTTGTCTACTTTCTCATCGATTCTACTTTCATTCAAGCTTACATCAGTTTTTTATGAACCATTCGATCCCTAGATGGTACCGACTTATGTTTCCTGGTGATACAAGGTTTGTTCTTCCTTGCACTCGACATACTATGGTAACAAAAGCCAACAATGGAAATCAATTGTGACCTAGGTTTCTACTCCACCGACCTAGGTTTGTCAATAAATTCTTTTACCTTTTATTTGTTGTTTTCTTCTCATAAATGCTTTGATATGTGCGATTCACATTTTTTTAATGAAATCAGGCACATATGGATTTTGATTTCACTAGTGATATTTGAAGAACAAAGAATTCGTCTCATATGAGAACCCAATTGTCAACCAACCATTTTGGTATGTGATTATCATAATGTCTGGGTAAAGGAATTAGAATATGGACAATCAAATCTGGCTAACATACTGCACACTAAAGAACTATCAAGGCAATTTAGCGTAAATTTAGTTTCACTTTAATATTGGACAAACTTTATATGGCTACTATCAGTTGTACCATCTTTTCTTTTTGTTCTTTTTGAGTGTCAAGATATTTATAGAGTTATATTGCTAATTCATGATGATGATTTGCAATCCATTATACTGTTTATATATATAGTTTTATTGTGACTATATCTATATGTGTTGTATATATTTAGGATGTGGAAGAACTAATGAAGGAAGTACAAGAGGCTAGAAGGATCAAGATGCTGCATCAGCCTAGTAAGGTACACCATGCTAATTGCATTTGATTTTGGTGCATTTTTTGTTATTATTAATTTTGACCTTTTCATTTATTTAGTTTCTTATATTTTAGGAGTTTAGTTTTAAATATCATCTTCTCACAGGTTATGGATATGGAACATGAGCTCCAGGCATTACGAAGTCAACTAGCAGATAAGTCTAATTGTTCATTGAAGCTCCAGATAGAGGTTAAATAATTTTAATAATCAGTCTTAATTATTTATCATAGATGGTTTGTTATTATTATTATTATTATTATTATTATTATTATTATTATTATTATTATTATTATTATTATTAATTTATTATTTTTTGTTGTTTGTTTGTATTCTGTTGGCAATGAGCAAACAGGGAGAGAAAAATAGACCCTATTGATTTGAATTAGATGGCACAAAATCTTTAGGTTCATATTTGCAGATTCATCCATGTTTTGATGAAGTCCCAGAGCTTCTAGAATGTTATATCCAATGGTATCTTTTGGCTTCTGAAGGTGGAAAAAGGCTCTTATTTCAGGTATTAAGATTATGTTTTTGGATTAATTTTTATTTTTTATAAAAGTCATCTAAATTTTGTACTTTTTAGGTGCCACAAAACCTATTTATGCTCCTAAACCTTCTGATGTTGGGCGATTACTTGAAGCTGAGGTCATTTCAGATAGATTGAGTATCACTTTAACAACCTCTGGTCCCATTGAACCAGGTTTGTCTGTGAAAAGATGTAAATGCCCTCCTTGTGATGCTTTATACCAAACTCAACTTATATAAATTGTAACAACTCGAAATTTCCGTATAAATTATTGTAACTCTTTTGTAGTTCAACTCGCACAACCAATCGTCATTCCAAATTTGATTTATGATCTTCCGTATAATTAAGTCATTTATTAGTATACATTTAAAATGACTTAATGGGTGTCTTAATACATTTAGAAA
Source organism: Lactuca sativa (assembly GCF_002870075.4). NCBI lineage: Eukaryota > Viridiplantae > Streptophyta > Magnoliopsida > Asterales > Asteraceae > Lactuca > Lactuca sativa. The sequence goes on from NC_056625.2 coordinate 313,470,383, forward strand.
TCATTTTAACACCCAACTTTAGTGATCGGAATATTTCTAGAAATTATTATGTCGGGTTACGGTAACTCAATCGGGTACGACCAAAAACCTCAATTAACGTCGGTATCGGGTAGAATTATATCGTGTCCAATTCCTGAACATTATATAAACATGTTTAAGACTCCATTTGAAGCCTTTGGCCAAATTCTCATTAAACTCTTTCAACCTCTCTCCTCCAAGCTAGAATTAAGGTCCAAATCACAAGTTTAAGGCTTCAAATCTTTAAGGTAACCTCTCTATCATGTTATTCATCATCTTTAGCCTTCAAATTGATGAATTAATTGAGTTTTAGGGTCAAGAACAAGAGTTTACGGCCAAGGAGCAAGCTTGGGCCGTAAACTCCATTTTATGGGGTTTTAAGCTCTTAAACTCCTTTCTAAACTCAATTGGACTTTAGTTATGGCTAAGGGACTTTAAGATATGGACTCTAAACAATTAAAACATGAATTTTGTGAAGTTTGAAGGAGTTTACGGCCAAGGAGCATTCTTGGGCCGTAAACTCAATAATCTAGGGTTTTCATGCCTTTAAACCCTTCCAAATCATTTCTATAGCTTAGGTATGAATTATAGGACCTTGGATATAGCATTTGGACACTTGAATCATATCATTTGAAGGACTTATATGAGTTTACGGCCAAGGGGAGTGCTTGGGCCGTAAACTCCCTAAATCAAGGCAGAAAATCAATTTTAAAGTGTTAGAAAGCCATCCAACACCACCAAAAGCCTTGGATTAAATCAAGGGACCAACCAAAAATAGTTTAAGGGACTTAAACACAACATTTGTGGGTTTTCTAAGAGTTCACGGCCAAGGCATTGTTCTTGGGCCGTAAACTCCAAAATTTTTGGTGTTAAAATGCAAACTAAACACCCCTAAAGCCTTTAGATGAATTTTAGAAGCCCTTCTATGCAAGTTATAGACCTTGAAACACATTATATCACTCTATATTAGAGTTTATGGCCATGAAGAGGGTCTCATGGGCCGTAAACTCCATAACACCCCTCATATGTCCCATAAAACTCATTCTAGGTCTTGGTATAAATCCTATTAATCACATGTAATTGTTTTAAGCATCAAAAACTATCTTTTTCATGGGTAAAGGAGAGTTTACGGCCTTAGAACATACCTCTAGGCCGTAAACTCCAATAAATGTGTTAAATGATGTTCTAAATTCATAACAAAGCTTGGAAAATTAACTAGAATCACATGTGATTGTCCCTTGTAGCTTAAACTAACCATTCTTGGCCATGGGTGAGTTTACGACCGTAAACTCTAAGAGTATGGCCGCAAACTCATGTTTAAATGTTGTAAATTCATTCCAAGTGTTCCAAGTCATTTTAGATAAATCATTCTAGCAATTCCCATGTCCATGTAAGCCATTTAAGTCACTTAGATCATCAAAATCACAGCAACATGAGTTTACGGCCGTAAACTCATGTGTGGGTGTGTTTTGTGGGTGTAAACTCATTTAAATGTTTACTTATGGAGAGTAAACTCAAGTCCCATGTCCCTAGTGCCTTTGCACGTCCTTAAACGTCACCCGGGTCACTCCAAACGCTCATTTCGAGGTGTTTGACCTCATTGGAGTATAATGTTCCATATGATTAGTGAATGTATCCCTAATTGTATATATATGGACATTATTTCATTTTACATAGGGTCATCGCGAGTAATCAAACCTCGAACCAACGTCTAGCATTCAAAACCGACACGTTTCCGAGTCCGGTGAGTTCATACCCCTACCTTTTTCACTATCTTTCACTGTTTTCAGGGGGGAACACAAGCATAGTACAAGGGTTTTCCTGTACTCAAAATTATTTTCTTGTGTGTGTTTCACATTTCTTATGCTTTTAATACTGATACACATAACTGATAACCGTTAGAATATACAGCTCACTTAAACATTTATTTGTGAAATGGGATCTATAAACTGTTATGTTTTATATATTTCACGAATGGTTTCCACATTTTATCAGTTAAAAGCATGACTTTACAACACATGAACAATATATTTCGTACACTGTCTTGTCCTCGGTAACATTCCACAGAGATACGCGAATGGAGGATTATACTATTATTACTAGTAAATTTGTTATTCTGTATGATTGGAGACACGTCCTCGGCGAACACTCCACAGAGATACGCGAGTGGAGGACTACACCCATAACCAGAATCTCTGGGATTTAGAGAGCGTGACTTGAGTGTATAGATCTATACGGGGCTGACTACCCCACACCTGGCTGCTAGCTACAGCCGAACCGAAATGGTTCAAGGGTGACGAAAGTCATAAGAATTGTGGACTACTTATTGCCACAAGGTTGTGGACTACTTATTGCCACAGGTTCAGTCCTTAGTATGGTTATGGAACTCGCAATTAGGATAACAGAGATTTACTTACAGTAATAATGAACCATATACTACATTTTACAAATAACCAGGATTCAGTTTACATCTTTTACATCTTTTACATCTTTTACAAACAATAACCAACATTCAGGAAGGTATGGGACCTTCCTGGGGAAAACTTTGTACATAACCAGGTTTGATAGAATACATCTTTTACATTGAAAACCAACATACAGGAAAGCATGGGGCATTCCTGGGTAACATTCACATAACCAGAAAAGTGTAACCAATTGTATATCATTACATCTTTTACAATAACTAACTATTCAGGAAAGTATGGGACTTTCCTGGGAATACACTGATGCATTTTCAGAAACAGAAAGGAAACATAAACATTTTCACAAAACAAAACTACTTATGAACTCACCAGCTTTATGCTGATTTTCAAACCGCTTGTGTTCTCAGGTCAGCGTTAGAACAGGTACCCGGAGATTTCTTTTGATCAGAAGATGGAGTACATGAAGATTCGTTTCATTTTGTCTATATATACTATGTATCACAACTGTACAAACTTTACTCTTGAAACAACTGTAAAACTTTATTATGTAATGTAATGGTTGTTCTACTTTACTTACTATGTGCATTGGATTTTATACTCAACGTGGAGTCAACCCCGGAAATGTTTCCGCCTTCGGTTTTCGGGGTGTGACAGATTGGTATCAGAGCCCTTGTTTATAGTGAATAAAGTATACCAAACCTTACATGGTATAAAAACTATAAACACTAAAGGGCCTAAGTGCTCTGAAATAAAAGTATCTCCAGACTACAAGTATTTTCAAAAATATACAAGTATACCGAACCGTCGAGATTCGTATTTATAAGTAGAACAAAACATAAGTAAATGGGTGTTGTGTATTGCAGTTAAACCTGGGCAGTTATGTAGTCGTGTCTAGGGTCAATATAGCCTGGCCAACTATATTCATTCGAGACACGGCCAACATGTGCCTGGGAGTGATTGTGGTACGTGGCATCCCTAAAACTTACCCAATATCCCAAACAACAAATCGTCGCTGCAGCGAACCATGAAATACTATGGGAGTATTTCTCAAGCCGATCCTTTGTAGGAGTTCTTGTATACGCGTTATTCTTTGATAATTACTCTAATGATAAAATGTTCTATCTGGATAACTCCTTTATGCTTTATCGCTTAGTATGATGCTATATTTGCCTTGAAGAGATATCTCCTGTCCCATATCTCTTGATTCAATTCAGAGGACTTATGATCCTCTCTTTCTTGATCTTTTTAGATCAAGATGCCTCCAAGAAAAAGACCCAGCTCAAAGAACAACGATAATCCCTCTTCGCCGCCACCCCCTCCCCAGTTTGACCTAGCATCACTCCAAACGATGATGACAGCTGCAATGGTAGCAGCTATGTCGCAGATGAACTCTAATAGTTCAGGAGGTGGTTCTCAATCTCAAAACCCTGAAGGTAGTCAGGGGCACCAAAGAGGAAATTCTTATAAGGATTTCATGAACGTGAAACCAACATCCTTTAATGGCACTGGAGGTGTCATATCCTGATCCCGATGGTTCGAGAAAATCGAGTCCATCTTCGAAATCTGTGCTTGTGCAGAGTCTGATAAAGTTAAATTTGCGGCTTGTACCTTCGAGGATAAAGCCTTGACTTGGTGGAATGGCCGAGTCAAATCTCTGACCTTACCTGTAGCCAATGCCATGGGCTGGGAGGCCATGAAAGAACTTCTCATTGCTGAGTACTGCCCCCGTGGCGAAATGCAAAAATTAGAACACGAGCTTTGGAACTTAAAGATGAAAGGATCTGACGTTGCTGCGTATACTTCCCGATTTGATGACCTCGCACTTCTCTGCCCGGGATTAGTCACTCCTGAAAACAAAAAAATCGAAAGGTTCGTTTGGGGATTATCTCAACCGACAAAGAGTCATGTTTTGGCTGCTCGTCCGAATACTTATGATAGTGCCAAGACTTTGGCTCAAATTCTGATTGATCATAGCGACGATGTTAAGGAAATCACTACCACTTCTGAACCGACTCAAAGTAGTGGTGAAAAGAGGAAATTCTGGAAGAAAAAGAAGGGTCAATCTTCTCAAGGATCTTCCAAGAAACAACAGACGGTAGCAGTCCATGCTGCTACTGTTACTCCTGTTACTGCAGTTTCTGTCATGGGATCCACAGCTTCAACTCCTACCAGTAAATATGCTGGTAACCTTCCCCTGTGCGACAAGTGTAAATACCATCATCATCCTGGTCCTTGCCGAGAATTGTCTTGCACCAACTGTGGTAAGAAAGGACACACAGTTCGATTCTGCAGAACTCCTACTCAATCAACCAACCAAGCGTCGGGAGCAGGTGTTAGTCAAGCCTGCTACAACTGTGGAGAAGTTGGGCATTTCAAAAGGAACTGTCCCAAGAAGTCAACTGCTGATAACACTAGAAGGATTCTAACCATGGGACGAGAGGAAGCGGTTGCTGATCCCACTGTTGTTTCGGGTACGTTCCTTCTCGACAACTCATATGCTAGTATATTTTTCGATTCGGGTGCTGAAAGGAGTTTTGTTAGTCATGCATTCAAACATAATCTAAAACCAAATCCTCAACCATTAACTGAAACGTTTACCGTCGAGATGGCTAACGGTGAGAAAGAACGCGCTAACGATATATTCATAGGTTGTACGCTTACCTTAAACGATCACTCATTTCCTATAGATCTCATGCCCGTCTCCATTAAGAGCTTTGATGTTATCATTGGCATGGATTGGTTGAGTCCCAATCATGCTGACATTCTTTGTTACGAAAAAGCTATCCGTCTCAATTTTCCTTCGGATCAAACTCTGGTAATCTATGGTGATAAACCCAGTTCCAATCTTCATATCATCTCTTGCATCAAAGCTCGAAAACTCCTTCGAAAGGAGTGCATTGCATTCTTAGCTCATGTGATCAACAAGAATCAAGAAGTTAAAGACCTTGCGAGCATCCCCGAGGTCTGCAATTTTCCCGATGTGTTCCCTGAAGAGCTTCCAGGAATTCCTCCCGAACGTCAGGTCGAGTTCCGCATTGACCTAATTCCTGGAGCTACTCTGTTGGATATTATTCCTTTTATATATCAGCTCAGATACCGATGGTTGGAAATATAAAAATCTGACCACTACAATAAAAGGCTCGGTTACCAGTTACTGTGTGATAGATATATAAGTTTAAGATATAAGATGTAAATATATATAAAGAATAATAATTGCGGAATAAGTATAAATATAAAAGCTATAAATGACTGTATTTAAATGACGTAAAGCTATAAATAATATAAAGGACTGTATTTAAATGACGTAAAGCTATAAATAATATAAATGACTATATTTAAATGACATAAAGCTATAATAAAGTATATAAGTATATAAATATATATCAAGTAGGTTCGTCAATAAATTGACTGAACTGGACTGATGGAACGACTGGTCGATATTTGTTATTTGAATGGACTGGTCGATATTGGGACTCTTGGAGCGACTGGTCGATATTTGTTCAATGATCAATCCGGCATTTGATAAGTAGTAAAAAGTTCATTTTCATGTAAATGGGTTGTTTACAAATCAGTGCAAAGTACACGAGTCATGTATTTGTATACGGGTATCGGGTGTTTTCAGGAGATTTGATGAGGTTGGAGTGGGTATTTGGAGGGTGGTAGGAAGTGTAATAATGTTGCAGTTTTGGTGTTGTAAGGTAGCAAAGATGGTGATATTGAAAGAGCTTTGGGTGGTGATGAATGTATATTTTCGTAGTAAATCTCTCTGGATAGCCAATTCTCTCTCGCGTCTCTTTGGGGTTTCCCGTGGTCAAAATCGTCCACGAAAATTTCTAGATGTAGGTAAGGTGCTGAAGAATTGATGGTGAAAATCTCCCTAGTAGTATTTTTGCTGTGTTGTGCTCGGTTTTTTGTTTTCTAACATGAAGATTCTGAACTTGGAAACAGAAATCTCTCTGGATAGCCGATTCTCTCTCGCGTCTCTTTGGGGTTTCCCATGGTCAAAATCGTCCACGAAAATTTCTAGGTGTAGGTAAGGTCCTGAAGAATTGATGGTGAAAATCTCCCTAGTCTTTTTGTGCTTGTACTGAGCCCAGTTTTCTTCGTTTCTGACTTGAAGATTCTAATGTCGAAAAACAGAAAGGTGGTGATGGTTGTGGTTATTTCGAAGGGTTTTTGGAGGAGGTTTAAGGAGGGTTTTTGGAGGATGTTTGGAGAGTATTTTGAGGTTGTTTGGAAGGTATTTGGAGGTTGTTTTAGTTGTTCTTGAAGGTTGAAGTTGCAAAAGTTGTTCTTGAAGATTGAAGTTGCAAGAGTTGTTCTTGAAGAGGGAGGTGGTATTCTTGGTTGGGAGAGTTTTTTTGTGTATGGAGATGTAGCTGGAGGTATTACAAAAAAAAGAACACACACTTTCAAACCATATACATGCACACGTATATATGATGAAGCAAAAGAAAAATATCTAAGGTACTTTAACTTTGAGTTGGTTAGAAGATGTAGTTGTGATATCCAAGTGCTAGTAGGTGTTGGAAGCGCAAGTGGTACTAGGAGTAGGATACGTGATTTTCTTCTTCCCTTTCTTGACTTTTCCACATACAAATATAATACATATATATATATATATATATATATATATATATATATATATATATTTATTTGGAAGTATTACAAACAACAAATGAACACATACTACATACTAAGGTATACATATATACATATGAAACAAATATCTAGGACTAGTGCACTTGAGTTTTTGGTTTAAAGTAATGGATGGTATTTCAAGTTGTGGTAGAGACTAGTAGCAAAAAACGTGAGAATGGGTTGGCTATTTTAATTTCCTTGACTTTTCTTTGTTTGTTGACTCTTCCATATATATATATATATATATATATATATATATATATATATATATATATATATATATATATATATATATATATATATATATATATATATATATATATATATATATATATAGTTGAAAGTGTTCAGTCGCACATCTAGATTTTCTTGTCTATACGTTTTCTGTCATTCACCTATTTTCGTATTTTCCGTTTGGTCACGACTTCATGTAACCTGAAATAACTGATAATATTTGTTAGATAACACAAAAATAGTTCATTTTGTTTCAGTGATGGTCACATATAAAAACGTTTTCAACAATTTCCCCCTATGTGATCATTGCTGAAATAAAGACATATATGATATAATCATGTTGACAGTTTTGAACTTTTGAAGATTCGAGATAAAAGATTTGTCAATAGATAAGATATATAAAACATAGTGATTGTTTTGAAAGTTTGTGACTTTGTTTAACATATCTTATGTAAAAGATTTTCAGAAATTTGTTTCCGAATTAAACTCTCGGGTTCGGTTATCAAAGGGTAGCCATATATGTATCTAAAGAAATTTCCTAAGATTTTATAGCATTATTAATGACGACAAGTGGTCTAACAGGTCGATTCAGATGAACGCTCATAGGTATAACTCACACTTCACTTGGGTGTTTGATTGTTCTGGCAGCAGAACAAGTTAATGATCACTAAAAATGAGTGATATCTCTCTCTGACGACTCACACTCATATTGGAGGTGTTCGACTATGCTTTTCCCGAAAGGTCACTTAGTCTCATTATTAGATAATCAATCACATAAGACTGGTTTCGGCATTACTCAGCGGGTTTCTTCATTCATACCATTTAAGTTCACTCTCTCTCCGTCAGGAAATACATGTAAAGGGGTTTAGCAATTTTCATAGTGCAGTTTGCAACTAAGAATCTTCAGTGATGAAGGCTACAATATCCCGGGAAATCCATTGTTGTTGCAGCTTTTTCTTTGATGGTATCCTTTTTGTTGATCAATATCTATTTGTTGTAAAAGGATATTTTGTTTTAGCATCGAGAATTTGCTACATTTGAGAAAATTGGGATTTTTGAGAGTATCTATCTTGCGGGATTAAGATATCCCTTTTTGTAAAAAATGGTTAAAAACAGATCACGAGATCTTTTGATGTTTGCTTTGAAATAACCATGTGGTTGAACTTTGTTTGAAAATACCAAATTTAGAGTTTTTTTTTTTTTTTTTTTTTTTTTTTTTTTTTTTTTTTTGGTATTTCTTCGGTGAATGATTTGGCTTTCTTGTTGATTCTTCTTTATCTTGTTTCATCTTTTCTTGTTGATGGATCACGGGATCTCAAGACATCATTTTTGGTTGGCTTATATCTAGGTAGGGATTAGTGGTATAAAAGACAGTTTGTCTAGTATGTAAGAAATGAATGTATCGTCCCTGGTCATTTTGATATCTAAGCAAAAATGAGACCGTGACAAGGTATAATCAGATATACCTTATAAGCAATAGTGACACACCTAAGCTCACAAGAAATGAATTCCACAATGATTCAGATTGATGAGGCACAAATTCTCACAAGGGTTTTTGTTTTCATCTGAACCTCCTAACCTTATGTCCCTTTTTAAAATCATCAATAATGAAATAAAATTGAAGGAAATAAAGTTATGTACATTATGAAAAGTAGGAGACTTGAACCTTCACTCTAATTGAGAATCAATATGAATTAAAATCTTCATCGAGCATAAGCATCTGAAAATTAAGTCAAAAGACGATTAATCACAAGGTTCTATAAAAGCTTATTATGGCAAGTCTTTTATTATATTTTTGAAGATTTGTTTTTCTGAATGTTTTTGGAAATATTGGTTATTTCAATGTTTTTGGTTTTTTTTTTGAAAAGAAAGCAGTTTTCAAATGTTTTTGAATTTTCTTTTTGAGTGAAAGTAAACACACTTTTGTACAAACAAAAAGTAAAAGTTTAAGGATGGATGTTATCTGGATTTAACATTCCTAGACGGCCTAGGAAGTATTGAAACTTCGTTTCATCGAGAGCCTTAGTGAAGACATCTGCAATTTGATCTTCGGAGTTGATGAAGTGTAGTTCGGTATGACCCTTTTGAATGTTGTCTTTGATAAAGTGATATCGAATGTCGATGTGCTTTGTCATGGAATGGTGAACGGGATTGTGAGAAATGGCAATTGCACTAGTTGAGTCACAAAATATGGGAATTTGTGAGATTTTGAAGCCATAGTCACGCAGTTGAGTTTGCATCCATATGACTTGTGAACAACAGCTGGCGGCAGCGACATATTCAGCTTCTGCTGTTGATGTGGATACACAAGTCTGTTTCTTTGAAGTCCAACTCACTAGTCTACCTCCTAGGAATTGACAGCTACCAGATGTACTCTTCCTATCTAGCTTGCATCCTCCATAGTCTGAGTCGGTGAAAGCATTCAGCTGAAAATCGGATTTAGCTGGATACCAAAGGCCAAGTTTGGGAGTGCCTTTAAGGTATTTGAAGATGCGTTTCACAGCAACTACATGGGATTCCATAGGATTTGCTTGGTATCTAGCACAGACACATGTAGAAAACATGATGTCAGGTCTGCTAGCAATGAGGTACAAGAGTGATCCGATCATTCCACGGTATCTTTTCTGGTCAACGGGTTTGCCATTTAAGTCTGCATCAATTTTGTATCCAAAAGCCATTGGGGTTTTTGCGGTATTCGATTTTTCCATTAAAAAACGAGTGAGTAGGTTTTTGACATAATTCTCTTGGTTGATGAAAATGCCATCAGTTGACTGTTTGATTTGAAGTCCGAGAAAAGTAGTCATCTCCCCAATCATGCTCATTTCAAATTTGCTCTTCATTAGATCTGCAAACTTAACACTTAAAGATTCATCAGTAGAACTGAAAATAATGTCATCAACATATATTTGTACGATTAACAGATGTTTATTAAAGATTTTACGAAAGAGGGTTTGATCAATTGAACCTCTTTTAAAACCTGATTCTTTGAGAAAGGTTGACAACGTGGCATACCAAGCTCGAGGTGCTTGTTTCAAGCCGTAGACAACTTTCTGCAATTTAAAGCTGTGATCTGGAAATTTGGGATCTTCGAAACCTGGTGGTTGTTGGATGTATACTTCGCGATCTATCTCTCCATGTAGGAATGCACATTTAACATCCATTTGGAATACTTTGAAATTCTTATGTGCAGCATAGGCAAGAAAGATGCGAATTGCTTCAATTCGGGCAACTGGAGCAAATGTTTCATCGTAGTCGATTCCCTCTTGTTGTGAATATCCTTTGACTACAAGACGCGCCTTGTTTCGACAAATGACTCCTTGATCGTCAGTCTTGTTTCTGTATACCCATCTTGAACATATAACAGTAACATCGGGTGGAGTAGGAACAAGATTCCATACGTCGTTTCTTTCAAATTCTGCTAGCTCTTCTTGCATAGCTTTTACCCAATCTGGATCTTTTATAGCAGAATGTATGGTTTTGGGTTCAGTCGTGGATAAGAAGGCTCCAAATAAACATTCATTTGTGGATGCGCCTCTAGTCTGAATGCCTATGTTGGGATCTCCGATGATTTGGTCTGTTGGATGATTTCTGGTCCACTTTATTAAGCGATTCTCTTCCGCTATAATAATTGGAGTTTCAGTATCCCATTGTTCTTCTCCGGGCGTTTCATCTTGGAATAGGTTTGAAGGTTCCCCCATAAATGATGCATCGGGATTGTTTTGGCTATTTGGGGATGCGGTGTTTAAAGGAGGATTTGGTGTTTGTTCCAAAGAGGAAGTATGTGTTGGTGGTTCCCCCTCGAATTGATTTGCATCATTTTGGTTTGTTTGTGGAATTACTTCACTGGGTGTTCCTGTAGGGTCAATTAAAGTAGTTAGAAGTTCAGAATTGTAAGCGGTTTTTGGTTGTTCAAAAAGCAAATCAAGATCGATTTCAATGTCTATGTCAGGAGAAAGTGTTTGTTGAATTGGATTTTGAAAAAAATATTTTCAATCATTTGTGAACCAAAATGTTCACGATCCAATTTCCTAACATAAAATTCATCGAAATGAACATCGGTACTTTCTTCAATTACTCTAGTACATTTATTCAGTACTCGATAAGCAGCTGAAGAAAAAGAGTAACCAAGGAAAATTCCTTCGTCCGACCTTGATTCAAATTTTGAAAGGTGATCTTTATTATTCTTTACGAAGCATCGACAACCGAAAATATGAAAAAATTTGATGTTTGGTTTTCGGTTGTTAATGACTTCATATGGTGTTTTATGAAGTTGTTTATGGATTAAGGAAAGATTTTGAGTATAGCAAGTTGTGGCTATTGCTTCTGCCCAGAAGTATTGTGGCAGATCAGCGAAGATAAGCATTGATCTTGCAGCTTCACATAGAGTTCGGTTCCTTCTTTCGACAACACCGTTCTGTTGTGGAGTGTATGGGGCTGAGAAGTTATGTTCAATTCCTTTGTCTTTGAGAAATGAATCTAGAGTATTGTTTTTGAACTCTAAACCATTATCACTTCGGATTCTTCGAACAGGTCGTTTCAGCTTCAGCTCGATTTGTTTGATGAAGTTGATCATCTCTTCAGGTGCTTCTGATTTTAGTCTTAAGAAAAAGACCCAAGTAAAGCGCGAGAAACCATCAACGACAACAAGAATGTACTTCTTCCCTTGTATGGTTTGGGTTTTGGCAGGGCCACAAAGGTCTATGTGCAGCAACTCTAGTGGTTCGGACACACTAGATTCTGAGATGCTTTTGTGAGTGGATTTGGAAAGTTTTCCTTTTTCACATGCAGCACAAAGAGTTTCGTTATCAAGCTTCAGAAGTGGTAGCCCTCGATCAAGATCATCGCCGATTAATTTGTTGATGTACCCAAAGTTTAGATGGGAAAGGCGGCGGTGCCATAACCAACTAATATCTGCTGGGGCTTTAGATAACAAACAGATATCGGGTTTACCATAGATAAGATCCATGTCAAGTGGATACATATTTCTGGCACGGTCAGAATCAACTATAACATCTTTGGTTTTGGCGTCCATGATCAAGCTTCGTTGTTTGGTGAAAAGAACTTCAAGATTGTTATGACACAGTTGAGAAACACTGATGAGGTTGTGTTTCAGGTCATCGACGAAGGCAACTTTCTTTATGGTAAAATTACCATTTGTTATGTTTCCATAACCTTTGATTTTTGCTTTCATGTTGTTGCCGAAGGTAACATCTTGATTGGTTTGTATAGGTTTGAAGTCACGTAAGTAGTTCCGGTTTCCTGTCATATGCTTGGAGCAGCCACTATCAATATACCATGAATCATCATTGGGTTCTCTAGCATTAAGTACCTGCAATCAGACAAAAAGTTTAGGTACCCAAATCTGAATGGGTCCTGGTTTGTCAGTTGTTATTTTGGGTGCTTTTCTCAATGAATTTCTTTTATCATCTGACTTCACATTATTGTAATGGTTTGGTTTATAACGATGGAATGGTTGAGGTTTGATTTGATCTATCAATTTTACCCAAAATGCGATTTGTTTTTGAAAACCTGTGGGTTGATAAGATCTGTGATTTGGTGAAAGATATCCTAGATGTGAAGGTTTGTTTGCAAAGTTTTCTTCATATCTGGGATGTGATGGGAGATTTTGAAAGGCTTTTTGATGATGATGGTTTGAAACTTTCTGATGTGATGGTTTTTGAAAGTTCCTTGAATGATTAAAAGTAATATCTTGAAAGCGGTTTTCAAAAGGTTTTTGAAAAGATTTTGGTTTTTGTTTGGAAACCTGTTTATAAGGTATGACGTATGGTTTAACTGGTTTCTTTGGTTGTTTTTCAAAAATGTTTGGCTTGATTAGTGGGGTTTTGGTGACTTCAATGGATTTTTTGCTTGTTTGTTGTTTCTTGGAGTAATTTTGTCCCAGACTAGTTTTTCCAACAATTGATGAAGTTATTGTAGGAAAAGCAGTTGGTATAGAAGTACTACCATCCTCATAAGAGGAATTTTCTCCATTCAAAAAGTTTTTGAGTTTAGTGGTTCCATCGGTATGTTTGATTTGGTGAGTTAAAGAACTTGTAGAGTCTGTTTCAGAATTTACAACTCTTTTGAAAGACTTTTTGGAAACACTGAAAGCAGTATCATCTGGACTACAGTTGATAACTGTTTCTTCATCTGAATCTTCCTCATTAACAGATGTGAAAAGATTAAGTAGAGTAGATTCAGAGTTTTCACAATTCGTCATGTTTTCCTGTTTTGCTTGTTCAATTTCAAAGGATTCTCTTCCAATTCCTGGTCTATAATTCGTATCAATTTTGCCAGTTCCTAAGGAGTTTGCCTTGGTGAAAATATCATCACTTAGTTTTCTGGCAACTTTGATTGAATCCATATTCCATATCAGTCTTTTATTCGCGGTTTCAAGAGAATTGATTTGTTTTAAAGAATCAGTCAAATTTTCATTTAAAACATTGTATTTGTCAGTTGATTCTTGAAAGTCTTGTTTCAACTGAAGGATTTCCATTTCTGAAACATCTTTTATTTCAGAAGAAATGACTGACTGATTTTTTAGTTCCAAATCCCTTTTTTGAATTAGGGTCTGATTTAATTGTTCCAAGACGTGATTATAATCTTCTGATTTTCTTTCAACGTCTCTTTCCAATTTGCTTTTCGTTCTTGTTGATTCTCCAAATTTGAGTTGCAAGGTTTGTAACTCAGATTTGCAAATATCATAATTGACCATTGTGTCATGATATGTTTTGAGATCAACTTCCAGACTAGTCTCAATTTTGGTTATGTGGGACTCAAAAATCGTTTTGGAAAAACCAAGTTCAGAGATCATAGACCATACCTGTTCTATGACGTTTGGAGCTCTTAAAGGTATTTCAACACCAGCTACGAAGCAGAAGTTTGATTGTGTTGGTTCGTGTTCAGCTTCGTCATCAGAAGTTGGCCAGTATTCCACACTTGGTTCATGGATTGCCATCAATGCTCTTTGCTTTTCTTGGTTTTCCAGTTTCTTCAATTCATCGGCTCTTTGAGCATAGTATGCCGAGTCTTTGATTTTGGTTTTGTTTTTGGCTCGACATTCTCTGGCATAGTGATTTGTTCCTTTGCAGTTGTGACAAATGATCACTTCTTCATCACTATCATCCTTTTGACTTTTAATCGGAAGTCTTTCAGGTGTTTGACTTTGGGTTTGTTGGGAAGGTTTAGAATGGTTTTGTTGGAATCCAAAATTTTGGTTATTTTGAAAACCATTGTTTTGATTGTTGTAACCTTGATTTTGGAAACCTCTGTTTTGATTTTGAAAACTGTTGTTTGGATTGTGATTATGACCTGAGTTGGGATCGTTTTGAAATCCCTGGTTTTGAAAACCTTGGTTTGAGTTATTTTGGAAAGAAGGTCTTTGAGAATTTTGTCCAAAGTAAGGTCTAGGTTGAAAACCTGAGTTGTTTTTACCAAAAGATGGTCTTGGTTGAAAACTTGAGTTATTTTGTCCAAAAGATGGTCTTGGTTGAAAATTTGGTCTAAAATTTGATTGACCATGATTTGGGATAAATCTCTGGAGATTTGTGTTTGCAACCAACGCACACAGTTGTTGATAATCTGCTTCATCATTTGAATCAGACTGGAAGGCTTGGTTTTGAAAAGATGTAGTCTGATTAAAATGATTAAAGTTTTGATCATTGAAAGATGTTTGGTTTTGAGAAGTTGTGGACACAAATGCAAGTGGTCCTCCAAAAGCTGCAGTGGTTGGTGGGTCAATCGAGGATTCATACGATTGAAGTTATCCATACAAGTTGTACAAAGTTTCAGTATGAATAGCTGGATTTCCCTGAATAATGAGTTTAACCATTTTCCAGCTTTCGAAAAGATTGTTTAAAAACTTGAGATTTATCTCGTGTTGTGTCTTTTTGATACCCAAATTGTTCATTTTAACCATAATCAAATTGAACCTATCATGAGCATCATGGATGGTTTCTGATGAAAGCATTTTGAAATTATCAAATTCATTCAAAAAGATGTTCTTTTGTTTCCGATGATTCTTTTATTTCCACAAAAACGATTTTTCAAATTCTCCCAAATTTGATTTGCGGTTAACAATATAATGTCATCCATTTGACTTAGAATATTGTGAGGTATTCCAGAAACAAGTTCCTTTTTGGCTTGGAGTTCCAACTTTTTTGTAATTTCAACTTGAGTGGCTTGATTTGTAGCAAGAGTAGCCATATTTTCTGGAGTAACATATGTTCCTTCTACACACTTCCAGACATCTTCATTTATAGCATTAAGATGAAGATTCATACGGCCAACCCACGAATTATACTCTTCAGGAATAAGTATGGGTGTCCGTGAACCAGATCCTAAGCTATTTGCAATGGAGACAGAGTTCATGTTGGAGTAATTTGCCAAAGATATTTTTTTGAAAGGATTTTGAACAAGTGATATTAAAATGAAATTTTTAAAGAAAAGCTTATGGAAGGTTTATAAACGCTATAACCAAAAGTTTTTCGACAAAAATTTCAAGGTAAATCACACAAGCTCTGATACCAATTGTTGGATATTATTCCTTTTATATATCAGCTCAGATACCGATGGTTGGAAATATAAAAATCTGACCACTACAATAAAAGGCTCGGTTACCAGTTACTGTGTGATAGATATATAAGTTTAAGATATAAGATGTAAATATATATAAAGAATAATAATTGCGGAATAAGTATAAATATAAAAGCTATAAATGACTGTATTTAAATGACGTAAAGCTATAAATAATATAAAGGACTGTATTTAAATGACGTAAAGCTATAAATAATATAAATGACTATATTTAAATGACATAAAGCTATAATAAAGTATATAAGTATATAAATATATATCAAGTAGGTTCGTCAATAAATTGACTGAACTGGACTGATGGAACGACTGGTCGATATTTGTTATTTGAATGGACTGGTCGATATTGGGACTCTTGGAGCGACTGGTCGATATTTGTTCAATGATCAATCCGGCATTTGATAAGTAGTAAAAAGTTCATTTTCATGTAAATGGGTTGTTTACAAATCAGTGCAAAGTACACGAGTCATGTATTTGTATACGGGTATCGGGTGTTTTCAGGAGATTTGATGAGGTTGGAGTGGGTATTTGGAGGGTGGTAGGAAGTGTAATAATGTTGCAGTTTTGGTGGTGTAAGGTAGCAAAGATGGTGATATTGAAAGAGCTTTGGGTGGTGATGAATGTATATTTTCGTAGTAAATCTCTCTGGATAGCCAATTCTCTCTCGCGTCTCTTTGGGGTTTCCCGTGGTCAAAATCGTCCACGAAAATTTCTAGATGTAGGTAAGGTGCTGAAGAATTGATGGTGAAAATCTCCCTAGTAGTATTTTTGCTGTGTTGTGCTCGGTTTTTTGTTTTCTAACATGAAGATTCTGAACTTGGAAACAGAAATCTCTCTGGATAGCCGATTCTCTCTCGCGTCTCTTTGGGGTTTCCCATGGTCAAAATCGTCCACGAAAATTTCTAGGTGTAGGTAAGGTCCTGAAGAATTGATGGTGAAAATCTCCCTAGTCTTTTTGTGCTTGTACTGAGCCCAGTTTTCTTCGTTTCTGACTTGAAGATTCTAATGTCGAAAAACAGAAAGGTGGTGATGGTTGTGGTTATTTCGAAGGGTTTTTGGAGGAGGTTTAAGGAGGGTTTTTGGAGGGTGTTTGGAGAGTATTTTGAGGTTGTTTGGAAGGTATTTGGAGGTTGTTTTAGTTGTTCTTGAAGGTTGAAGTTGCAAAAGTTGTTCTTGAAGATTGAAGTTGCAAGAGTTGTTCTTGAAGAGGGAGGTGGTATTCTTGGTTGGGAGAGTTTTTTTGTGTATGGAGATGTAGCTGGAGGTATTACAAAAAAAAGAACACACACTTTCAAACCATATACATGCACACGTATATATGGTGAAGCAAAAGAAAAATATCTAAGGTACTTTAACTTTGAGTTGGTTAGAAGATGTAGTTGTGATATCCAAGTGCTAGTAGGTGTTGGAAGCGCAAGTGGTACTAGGAGTAGGATACGTGATTTTCTTCTTCCCTTTCTTGACTTTTCCACATACAAATATAATATATATATATATATATATATATATATATATATATATATATATAAATTTATTTGGAAGTATTACAAACAACAAATGAACACATACTACATACTAAGGTATACATATATACATATGAAACAAATATCTAGGACTAGTGCACTTGAGTTTTTGGTTTAAAGTAATGGATGGTATTTCAAGTTGTGGTAGAGACTAGTAGCAAAAAACGTGAGAATGGGTTGGCTATTTTAATTTCCTTGACTTTTCTTTGTTTGTTGACTCTTCCATATATATATATATATATATATATATATATATATATATATATATATATATATATATATATATATATATATATATATATATATATATATATATATATATATATATATATATATATATATATATATATATATATATATATATAGTTGAAAGTGTTCAGTCGCACATCTAGATTTTCTTGTCTATACGTTTTCTGTCATTCGCCTATTTTCGTATTTTCCGTTTGGTCACGACTTCATGTAACCTGAAATAACTGATAATATTTGTTAGATAACACAAAAATAGTTCATTTTGTTTCAGTGATGGTCACATATAAAAACGCTTTCAACATACTCCTGTAGCAAAATCTCCGTATCGACTAGCTCCGGCAGAAATGCAGGAGTTATCCAGTCAACTCAATGAGTTGCTCAGTAAAGGATTCATTAGGCCGAGTTCCCCACCCTGGGGAGCTCCGGTTTTGTTTGTCAAGAAGAAGGATGGATCCTTTCGAATGTGTATAGATTATCGTGAATTAAACAAGTTGACTGTTAAGAACCGATATCCTCTTCCACGTATAGATGACCTTTTCGATCAACTCCAGGGAGCCAGTTACTTCTCTAAGATAGACCTTCGGTCAGGGTACCATCAGTTGCGAGTTCATGAAAGTGATGTGCCTAAAACAGCTTTCAGGACTCGATATGGACACTACGAGTGCGTAGTGATGCCCTTCGGTTTAACCACCGCACCGGCAGTGTTCATGGACGTTATGAACCGGGTGTCGTCCCTTCTTAGACAAATTCGTCATCGTATTCATTGACGACATCCTCGTTTACTCCCGAAGCGAAGAAGACCACAAACAACACTTGAGGCTAGTATTGGAAACCCTTAGATCCGAAAAACTATACGCGAAGTTTTCAAAATGTGAGTTTTGGATACGGAAAGTAACTTTTCCTGGTCATGTGATAAGTGAGGAGGGTATTCATGTTGATCCCTCCAAGATTAAGGCAATAGAGAATTGGTCAGCACCGAAGACACCCACAGAAATCCGACAATTCTTGGGTCTCGCTGGCTATTATCGAAGGTTCATCCAAAACTTTTCCCGAACCGCCAAACCTCCAACCACTCTAACACAGAAAGGTGTACCCTTTTGTTGGGGTGATAAACAAGAGACCGCATTTCAGACGTTGAAGAAAGCTCTGTGCAGCGCGCCTGTCCTATCCCTACCCGAAGGGACAGAGGACTTTGTTGTCTACTGCGATGCGTCTACTCAAGGTTTAGGTTGTGTGCTTATGCAGAGAGGAAAAGTGATTGCTTATGCCTCTAGGCAGTTGAAAACACACGAGGTCAACTATACCACACACGACTTGGAGCTAGGAGCCGTAATTTTTGCATTAAAGATTTGGAGGCATTACCTTTACGGAACCAAGTGCATGATCTTTACTGATCATAAGAGCCTGCAACATATCTTTGACCAAAAAGACCTGAACATGAGACAAAGGCGATGGGTTGAACTACTCAGTGATTATGAGTGTGAAATCCGCTACCATCCCGGCAAGGCCAATGTGGTAGCAGATGCCCTTAGCCGAAAGGAGAATACCAGCAACAAAGTGAAGAGTCAGTCGATAACCATCCATTCCAATTTACCCATGCAAATCCGAGAAGCTCAGCTTGAAGCCCTGAAACCGGAGAACATGACAACTGAAGCTTTGAGAGGAATGGAAAGGAAACTTGAAATCAGAAGTGACGGAGTCCAGTGTTTTATGGATCGAATCTGGATTCCCAAGTCTGGAGGATTAAGAGAGTTAGTCATGGAGGAAGCACATAGAACCAAATACTCTGTTCACCCGGGCTCTGACAAGATGTACTTAGATCTCAAGAAACAATATTGGTGGCCAAACATGAAAGCTGAGATAGCTACATTCGTGGGCAAGTGCTTGACTTGCGCCAAAATCAAAGTCGAACATCAGAAACCTTCAGGTCTGCTTCAACAACCCGAGATCCCCGAGTGGAAATGGGAAATGATTACCATGGACTTCATCACCAAACTACCCAAGTGTTCTAGTGGGTACGATACCATTTGGGTAATTGTCGATCGTTTGACAAAATCCGCTCACTTCATTCCAATTAAAGAATCATACAAAATGGAAAGACTTGCGCGAATCTACATCCAGGAGGTAGTACGTCTACACGGTGTACCTGTATCCATTATCACTGATCGAGATAGCAGGTTTACTTCCAGATTCTGGCAATCCCTTCAGAAAGCCCTTGGAACCAAACTAGATATGAGCACGGCATATCATCCTCAGACCGATGGACAAAGTGAAAGAACAATTCAAACCTTGGAAGACATGCTTAGGGCATGTGTCATCGACTTTGGAAAATCGTGGGACACTCATCTATCCTTGATCGAATTCTCGTACAACAACAGTTACCACACCAGCATTAGGGCTGCTCCATTCGAAGCCCTATACGGTCGTAAGTGCAGATCCCCTCAGTGCTGGGCCGAGGTGGGGGATACACAGTTAGCCAGGAATCGAGTTCCCGACAGTGCTCTCACTGGTCCTGAAATCATTCGCGAAACCACCGAAAAGATCATTCAAATCCGTAACCGACTGAAAGCCTCACGTGATCGTCAAAAGAGTTACGCTGATAATCGTCGGAAGCCCCTTGAATTCCAGGTTGGAGATCGGGTTCTGTTAAAAGTCTCGCCCTGGAAAGGCACTGTACATTTTGGTAAACGTGGGAAACTTAATCCAAGGTACATTGGACCCTTTGAGATTCTCTTCAGGATCGGTCTAGTTGCCTATAAACTTCATTTACCTCACGAACTTAGTAACATTCATCCTGTCTTCCATGTTTCAAATCTCAAAAAGTGCCTATCCGATGAAACCCTAACGATTCCATTAGACGAGATCGAAATCAATGAAAACCTTAACTTTGTGGAGGAACCAATCGAAATCATGGATCGAGAAATCAAACGTACAAAACAGAGTCGCATTCCGTTGGTGAAGGTTCGCTGGAATGCCAAGCGAGGACCGGAGTTCACTTGGGAGCGAGAAGATTCGATTAAACAAAAATATCCACAACTCTTTTCTAATCCATGATTTGTATCTTGTCTTGTGTTTTAAACTTTGAATTTCGGGACGAAATTCTCTCTAACGGGGGGATAATGTAACAACCCGAAATTTCCGTATGAATTATTGTAACTCTTTTGTAGTTCAACTCGCACAACCAATTGTCATTCCAAATTTGATTTATGATCTTCCGTATAATTAAGTCATTTATTAGTATACATTTAAAATGACTTAATGGGTGTCTTAATACATTTAGAAATCATTTTAACACCCAACTTTAGTGATCGGAATGTTTCTAGAAATTACTATGTCGGGTTACGGTAACTCAATCGGGTACGACCAAAAACCTCAATTAACGTCGGTATCGGGTAGAATTCTATCGTGTCCAATTCCCGAACATTATATAAACATGTTTAAGACTCCATTTGAAGCCTTTGGCCAAATTCTCATTAAACTCTTTCAACCTCTCTCCTCCAAGCTAGAATTAAGGTCCAAATCACAAGTTTAAGGCTTCAAATCTTTAAGGTAACCTCTCTATCATGTTATTCATCATCTTTAGCCTTCAAATTGATGAATTAATTGAGTTTTAGGGTCAAGAACAAGAGTTTACGGCCAAGGAGCAAGCTTGGGCCGTAAACTCCATTTTATGGGGTTTTAAGCTCTTAAACTCCTTCCTAAACTCAATTGGACTTTAGTTATGGCTAAGGGACTTTAAGATATGGACTCTAAACAATTAAAACATGAATTTTGTGAAGTTTGAAGGAGTTTACGGCCAATGAGCATTCTTGGGCCGTAAACTCAATAATCTAGGGTTTTCATGCCTTTATACCCTTCCAAATCATTTCTATAGCTTAGGTATGAATTATAGGACCTTGGATATAGCATTTGGACACTTGAATCATATCATTTGAAGGACTTATATGAGTTTACGGCCAAGGGGAGTGCTTGGGCCGTAAACTCCCTAAATAGAGGCATAAAATCAATTTTAAAGTGTTAGAGAGCCATCCAACACCACCAAAAGCCTTGGATTAAATCAAGGGACCAACCAAAAATAGTTTAAGGGACTTAAACACAACATTTGTGGGTTTTCTAAGAGTTCACGGCCAAGGCATTGTTCTTGGGCCGTAAACTCCAAAATTTTTGGTGTTAAAATGCAAACTAAACACCCCTAAAGCCTTTAGATGAATTTTAGAAGCCCTTCTATGCAAGTTATAGACCTTGAAACACATTATATCACTCTATATTAGAGTTTACGGCCATGAAGAGGGTCTCATGGGCCGTAAACTCCATAACACCCCTCATATGTCCCATAAAACTCATTCTAGGTCTTGGTATAAATCCTATTAATCACATGTAATTGTTTTAAGCATCAAAAACTATCTTTTTCATGGGTAAAGGAGAGTTTACGGCCTTAGAACATACCTCTAGGCCGTAAAATCCAATAAATGTGTTAAATGATGTTCTAAATTCATAACAAAGCTTGGAAAATTAACTAGAATCACATGTGATTGTCCCTTGTAGCTTAAACTAACCATTCTTGGCCATGGGTGAGTTTACGGCCGTAAACTCTAAGAGTATGGCCGTAAACTCATGTTTAAATGTTGTAAATTCATTCCAAGTGTTCCAAGTCATTTTAGATAAATCATTATAGGAATTCCCATGTCCATGTAAGCCATTTAAGTCACTTAGATCATCAAAATCACAGCAACATGAGTTTACGGCCATAAACTCATGTGTGGGTGTGTTTTGTGGGTGTAAACTCATTTAAATGTTTACTTATGGAGAGTAAACTCAAGTCCCATGTCCCTAGTGCCTTTGCACGTCCTTAAACGTCACCCGGGTCACTCCAAACGCTCATTTCGAGGTGTTTGACCTCATTGGAGTATAATGTTACATATGATTAGTGAATGTATCCCTAATTGTATATATATGGACATTATTTCATTTTACATAGGGTCATCACGAGTAATCAAACCTCAAACCAACGTCTAGCATTCAAAACCGACACGTTTCCGAGTCCGGTGAGTTCATACCCCTACCTTTTTCACTATCTTTCACTGTTTTCAGGGGGGGAACACAAGCATAGTACAAGGGTTTTCCTGTACTCAAAATTATTTTCTTGTGTGTGTTTCACATTTCTTATGCTTTTAATACTGATACACGTAACTGATAACCGTTAGAATATACAGCTCACTTAAACATTTATTTGTGAAATGGGATCTATAAACTGTTATGTTTTATATATTTCACGAATGGTTTCCACATTTTATCAGTTAAAAGCATGACTTTACAACACATGAACAATATATTTCGTACACTGTCTTGTCCTCGGTAACATTCCACAGAGATACGCGAATGGAGGATTATACTATTATTACTAGTAAATTTGTTATTCCGTATGATTGGAGACACGTCCTCGGCAAACACTCCACAGAGATACGCGAGTGGAGGACTACACCCGTAACCAGAATCTCTGGGATATAGAGAGCGTGACTTGAGTGTATAGATCTATACGGGGCTGACTACCCCACACCTGGCTGCTAGCTACAGCCGAACCGAAATGGTTCAAGGGTGACGAAAGTCATAAGAATTGTGGACTACTTATTGCCACAAGGTTGTGGACTACTTATTGCCACAGGTTCAGTCCTTAGTATGGTTATGGAACTCGCAATTAGGATAACAGAGATTTACTTACAGTAATAATGAACCATATACTACATTTTACAGATAACCAGGATTCAGTTTACATCTTTTACATCTTTTACATATTTTACATCTTTTACAAACAATAACCAACATTCAGGAAGGTATGGGACCTTCCTGGGGAAAACTTTGTACATAACCAGGTTTGATAGAATACATCTTTTACATTGAAAACCAACATACAGGAAAGCATGGGGCATTCCTGGGTAACATTCACATAACCAGAAAAGTGTAACCAATTGTATATCATTACATCTTTTACAATAACTAACTATTCAGGAAAGTATGGGACTTTCCTGGGAATACACTGACGCATTTTCAGAAACAGAAAGGAAACATAAACATTTTCACAAAACAAAACTACTTATGAACTCACCAGCTTTATGCTGATTTTCAAACCTCTTGTGTTCTCAGGTCAGCGTTAGAACAGGTACCCGGAGATTTCTTTTGATCAGAAGATGGAGTACATGAAGATTCGTTTCATTTTGTCTATATATACTATGTATCACAACTGTACAAACTTTACTCTTGAAACAACTGTAAAACTTTATTATGTAATGTAATGGTTGTTCTACTTTACTTACTATGTGCATTGGATTTGATACTCAACGTGGAGTAAACCCCGGAAATGTTTCCGCCTTCGGTTTTCGGGGTGTGACATAAATTATGTAAAACTGCTGCAGGATTAGGAAACTATGTGGAAACATTAGTTCGTCACCATGACACCGAATTTAATGTATGACAACTTAGCTATTATGCTATAAACATGGTGGTGGTTTAATTCAGTCTCTAGTAAGTTGATGCATTTTTTGTAATATTGGTGTAGGCTAAATGCAGAGAGACAGGGGAAATTGTGGCGATCAAGAAGTTCTTCAAGACAAACATTACAACAACAGAGAGCTACAAGTTATGCAAATGTTGGATCATTTAAATGTTGTGGCATTGAAGCACTCTTTCTTTTCAACCACTGAAAAAGAGGAGCTTTGCCTCAATCTTGTTCTTGATTTTATTACAGAAACTGTTAGTCGAACTGCAACACATTACACTAGGATGAACCAATGAATGCCATTGATATATGTCAAATTGTTTACTTATCAGGCATGTTCATGTGCTACCTTATTTATGGTAATATATAGGACATAATTATTTTCAGATTAAAGATATAAACATAACAAGAGAATGTATCTCCAATTTCAAAAAATCTGAATCTTTTTTATACTTTTTGGTGCAGATATGTAGGGCACTTGCATATATTCAAAAAATCTGAATCTTTTTTTAATTATTATTATAATGTATTTATGTAGTTGTATTAAATCTTATTTGTTACTTTCAGGTGAATCCACACAGACACACACATCTATCCAATCTTTCAAATTGCCTTCAGTTCATCGTTTGGTAGCAATAGCAAAGGTATAATACATTAATACCATCCATTCTTTTAATCCTTCTTTTTATTGTTGGTGCACATAATAATAAAAAATTTGCTATTGTGACGCTAAGTTGCTAACAACTTGTATTTGACATTTGCAGGTTGGGCATGTGGATTCTGGAAAGTCAACACTTTCAGGATGGCCGCTACACCTTTTGGGACAAATATATCAGGAGGCTAAGTTACCATGTTGTGGTGCTGGATTCACCAGGGCATAAAGATTTTGTCCTAAACATGATATCAGGGGCAACACAAGCAGATGCTGCAATAGTGCAGGAGGTCAAACACGGGAGCACGTACAACTGATTAGAAGATTTGATGTTGATCAAATCATTGTTTTTGTCAATAAAATGGATGGTGTTCAATATTCCAAGGAAAGGTTTGATAATATTAAACTTCAACTTGGGGTTTTTCTTCGTTCTTGTAATTTTAGAGATTCTAATGTCACATGGGTCCCCATGAGTGCAATGGAAAATCAAAACTTGGTTGCACCTCCTTCTGATGCTCGATTGCTTTTCTGGTTGTTATAATACAGGTTTAAGGGAGGTAGTTTGTTGGAAGCCATAGATGCTCTTTAACCTCCTGATATAGAATATTCTAAGCCTCTTTTTAGATGATTCTTTTATGTTGATCATTTTAATCCTTTTTTTGTAGCTATCTCATCATCATGTGGAACTGTATCATCCGTGGAGGTTTGTATATTATGTCAATTTTTTTTAAACTTTACGTGTAACATATTAGTAATATACCAATATATTATTAATAACTTATTGCATATAACACTCTTTTTTTATTTATTTTAAAAATGTAACTCGAATCTTGGAATTAAAAACTTTTGATGGTGTTTTACTCATTTCTTTGTGTCATGATTTTGATGTAATGTGATTAACCAGATAAGGAACAACGGTATCGGTTCTGAAAACTTAAGATGACCAGGAAACATGGCAAGAGAACACGATACCTGTGGAAGTATTTGATCATGGCATTTGTAAGTAGAGTGGTAACTGCTAGATTTAGTTCTTTTGTTGTTCACTAGAAAGTAAAAACACAATAACTGTAGAATTATTTGATCTCCATATATCTTCTTAAGGTACTGATCCAATCTAATCCGGTTGTGCCATGTGTCTTTTCCATTTTCTAGTTTTCTTCAGGTTGCTAACAATGTATTTATATGACATTGTGTTGTTTGAAAACAATGAACTACGTGCTGAAAAGTGGAGACTAAAAGCTGAAAAAGAGAAGCTTGAACAACAAGTTAACTACCTAGTTATTGTGCAGTATATATATAAATAGATACACTTTCAGTTTATCCATATTAAAGCAAGTTTGCTGAATTTTTACTTTGTGGGTAATTTCAACAATTTATATTTGAAAAGTTTTATTCATATTGCTACTACAATGATTCTTCGTGCTCTTGAAAATGAAACATCAACTCATAATTCAGCCGATAGTGCATCAGTTTCATAGCTATCTTTTAGATAGCAATCTGGTTGGTCTAGTACATGTGGTCAAAAGTTGATGGATGACATTTTCAAGATGGTTAAGTCACAAAACAAAGGTAATAGGTGCTCCCTGGTTATAAACAGGTATGAATATGATTTACACTTCCAGTTCACATTGTATCCAATTATGGAAAGGATATTTGGCCCCATAGTAGTAGCTCGTATTGCAAGAGTAAGCAATTTTTATTTAATTTAGTTTTTCTTTTACCATTTGTGTAATTTAATTATTCATTTTTTATTTAATTATTGATTTTGCATGAGAGAAAAAAAGTTTTATATATGAATCTTGAAAAATGGGATGTTTGTTGATAAGTGAGGTCTTGAATATGTTTTATGTAGGTTGTGTCTATACCACTACTCACGAGTTATCCATTTATAGCCATGTTGACTGGATTTGCTCTCTCGTTGACGTTAAATTGTGCATCCATTATAAAGAATGTTTTATATGTAAGTTTTTCAGGGACTAAATCTGTCTACTTCATTAATTGCATGCTACTATTAGTTTATTACTTAATATAAGATATTATTTTCACATATTTATGCAAAATGAAAGAAATGTTATAATTATTTTTTTCTTGATAATTTGGTTTCTTTTCATCAATAGGTATCCATCATAACAGGGACATTCATGCTGCAAAATAAAGTTGTGGTAATCTTCGCCACCTCAGTTCTATAGCTTTTTTTAGGGTTAGATTCATAAAGTAACAATGCACTTTCATTGATTTATTTATTTATTACAAGTTTATAACATCCTAATTTCATTTTTTCTTATTAGAACATTGTACTTTGAAAAATCTACCCAATTATCTTATTGTATAGCTTGAGTGCATCTGTGGCTTAATCTTAATAATAATTCAGTTTTATATTATCTTATTGTCAAGTTTGTTTAGTAAGATTAAGAAGAGTAAACATAGTATCCTTATCTCAGTTGCAGTCAAACCACAAGCTTCCAGGGCCAATTCAATTGCTGAGACATTTTCTGAAGTCAAACACCATCTTCTTGTGTATAAGTTCAATAGCAAATTCCGTACTTTCTTGTGTATAAGTTCTATTAGAAGACAAACATATTTTTGATCCCTTTGATATCCATTTGTCTACTATTGGAATGATTATATGTATGACATTAACTTTTGTGCAGTGTATTATATTTTTTGTATATGGTATTTTATTTTCTATAATGAGACATGAAATGGAAATTTAATTTGAAAAGTAGTAAATCTATAAATAATTTTTTTTAAACAGTCAAAATTATGATACGCAAAAATGTGTGTCATCTGCATTTATGACATGGCCTTTCTTGACAGGGGCTTTCTTGATACGCATTGCGTGTCATTAACACGCGCGTCGTAAGGTTACGATACACAAATTCGTGTCGTCTTCCTTTATGACAGGGCCTTTCTTGATACGCATTGCATGTTGTAAACGTGCGTCGTAATTGCACGTCGTAAATGAGCGTCGTAAATGCGCGTCTACTATAGACGACGCGCAAATGGGCGTCATCTCTCTTTATGACAGGGCCTTCCTTGACGCGCATTTGCGCGTCGTCTGAGCCCTTTACGACGCGCAATGAGCGTCGTAAAAGGCTGTTTTTCTAGTAGTGTCCTATGAGTACTATGTCGTCCACATACAATACCAAAAAGCTAACTATACTCCCACTAGCCTTGACATATACACAAGATTCATCTTCACTCCTAGAAAAGCCAAATTCCTTGACTTTCTCATCAAAGCAAAGATTCCATCTGCGAGGTGCTTGCTTTAACCCATAAATGGATTTTTCAAGCTTACACAATCTATTAGGGTACTCAGTATTGACAAAACCCTCTGGCTGACTCATGTAGACATCCTCAGCCAACTTTCCATTAAGGAAAGCGGTTTTCACATACATTTGCCATATTTCATAGTCATGAAATGCAACTATGGCTAACAGAACCCTAATAGACTTAATCTTGGCCACTGCAGAAAAGGTCTCATCATAATCAACTCCTTGAGTTTGTGAGAAACCCTTTGCAACCAGTCGTGCCTTATAAGTGTGTACTTTACCATCCATGTTGGTCTTCTTCTTGAAGATCCATTTTCACCCTACTGTCTTACGACATGGTACATTCTCAACCAAGTTCCAAACTTGATTGTCATACATGGACTGTATCTCGTTGTCCATTGCCTCTTTCCACTTGGCTGACTTAGGGCCTGCCATGGCTTCCGCGTAACTGTTAGGTTCATCCAGACCTATCAGTGTCTCATCACTGATAAGTGTATCACCTTCTGCAGTAATATGGAATCCATAGTAATGCTCAGGTGCATTCCTAACCCTTGTGGAACGCCTCAGAGGTACAAACTTGTCAATTGGCTCAACAGGAGTTTCATCCTCAAGTTGAGTGCTAGGGTTTGAAGTTCCTTCACCGCTTGACTCTTGAATTTCTTCAGGATCAACTTGCCTCCCACTGTTTCCTTGGCTTATGAACTCTCTCTCTCTCTCTCTCTCTCTCTCTCTCTCTCTAAAGAAAGCCCTCCTAGCTACAAAGACCACATTTTCACTAGGTCTGTGGAAGAGGTAACCAAAGGATTGTTGTGGGTAGCCAATGAAAATACACCTCTCGCTTCGAGGTTTGAGCTTATCATGAGTCTCACGTCTCACGAAAGCCTCGCAAACCCAAATCTTGATGTGGTCTAGTTTGGGTACTTTACCAGTCCACATCTCATGAGGAGTTTTGGCAACTTTCTTTGTAGGGACTAGATTAAGGATATGGGCGGTACTCTCTAAGGCATACCCCCAAAATGAGATTGGTAGCGAAACTCGACTCATCATGGAACGAACCATATCCAACAAGGTTCGATTACGCCTCTCAGCCACACCATTCAACTGTGGTGTCCTGGGAGGTGTCAATTGTGAGATAATCCTACATTCCCTAAGATAGTCAAGGAACTCTGAACTAAGATACTCACAACCTCGATCGGATCGAAACATCTTAATGTTCCTGCCCAATTGATTCTCGACTTCCTGTTTAAATTCTTTAAACTTTTCGAATGTCTCTGACTTATGCTTGATTAAGTAAACATATCCATATCTATTGTAATCATCATTAAAAGTCAAATAATAACGATTACCATCCCTTGTGGTATGTTTGAAGGGCCCACACACATCCATATTTACAAGATGTCACACCCCCAAAGCTGAACGGCAGAAACGTTCAGGGGCGGACGACTTCATGTGGTAACGTAACAAATGAATACATAGTAAAGAAAGCAATACAACCATCATATATATAATTGAAAGTTTACATTTGTCAAAAGTTACATGTTCAAAACCAATTACAATATGATGTCAAAATACGAGAATAAACTGGCGCCGCAGCCTCCCTTCGTCAAAAGAAAAATGAATACCTGAAATTACTGATTTCCTGAGACATACAAGAAATTTTGAAAGAGTAGATCAGCATTTAGGTTGGTGAGTTTCATAAGTATTTAAGTGATAATGTTTGTATGAAATGAAATGTTTTGTCTTTGTTTGTTTGTGTTTAGAAAATCCTATATTTTCTGCTAGTATAAAAGTGGCCTTCACTCAAGACCAATGTTTGTTTCTAAAAATGTATGTAAGTGTAAAATAACCAATGTGTTTGAAAACCTTGTAAATCAATGCATTTTTAATACCCCATGTGAGTTTTATAACCATACTATTGACTCGGAATGCCTATACACAACGTTCTTCAGGAGTTGGAATGTTATGACGTTAGTCACCCCAAACGGTGGACTGCAGCTAACAGTCAGGGCGCAGGTTGTCAAGCCTGTATAGATCTATACACAAACACCATGCTCCCCCTCCAAGGGATTCTGGTATATAATACAGGACTTGAAATGTGTACTCGAACGTACATGAAGTTAGTGTCTCACAAAACCGTGGCATAAAAACAGATCTACTTGTTAAAATGTTACGTTTGTTCTTGTATACGAAAGTGACTTCTTGAAATTCATGTTTCCAGTACATAAGAGTTTAGAAATTTGTTCGTAAAACTATACCTATTATAGCTTTCTAAAAGTGCGTCTCGTTTGTTTAGAAATACCTAGAAAAAGGAATCATTTGTTATGAAAGCATAGATTTTTGGTGTAGAGTCCAAGATAGACAAGTATACATATAATCTAAGAAAAGTTTAGTTTATACATGCATTACGATAATTTACATTTCAAAAGATAGAATGCTATTTTAACATATGTTATATATATGAAAGTTGTGACAACCCGAAATTTTCCATTCAAATCAAACCATTTCAATCCAATAAGAAGTAGAGCAGTTACAGTGAGAATTCAAACTTTTGGAGTAAGTTTGGCAGTTTTAGGGTTTTACACCTAAGGAGTTATTAGGAGAGTGGGTGCATTAGGATTTTGTGCAACACTGTAATTCCATTACTCTAGGTCATTAGAATCCACTCCGAGAATAGAAATATTTTCTGCCAAAAATCTCTGGACTATAAATAGAATTCTGAACCAAATTGGTTCATTATTTGATTTCCATTTAGAGAAAAGCCAAATACTCTCTCACGGATCTTCGGGTTTTCATCCCAGATTGTGAGTCTACTTCCCTAAATGTGTTTTAATACTTGTTATATGCTTTATAACATTGTTTGCATGTCCAAAACACTAGATCCAAGAGTTTACCGCCCAAGAACGTTCTTGGGGAGTAAACTCCAAAATCAAGCCTAAAGGCCACATAGTCCCATTTCCGTGTTAGGCAACTAACTAAGGACCTAGTGTATGATCATTGGAGGCTAGAAACAAATCAAAATCACTTAGTTTGAGGAGTTTACGGCCAAGGAACCACCTCTTGGGCCGTAAACTCCAAGTAAAGGGCACAAATGAGTGCCTTGTGATCCCTAGCCTTAGAACAAACACCTAGAAACTTTACACTCATGATTTATGCCATTAAAACCCTTAGAAATCATTTCTATAAGGGAGTTCACGGCCAAGAAACTCCTTGGGCTGTAAACTCCAAGTTTTAGGTTCCAAAATGCCTTTAAACACTTCCTAAGGCTTAGTATTCATTTTTGGCATGTACCTTAATGTGTTTAAGACCTAGAAAACACATAAAAAGCATAAGTGTTTGAGAGTTTACGGCCAAGAGTATTTCTTGGGCCGTAAACTCCTTAAATGGGGTCAAAGGACACCCTAAACACTTCCATAGGCCAAGAAACTTTTAGGGCAAGTACTTAGAGGAGATATGGACTAGTTAAAATTCTTAGGACCTCATGTGTGAGGGAGTTTACGGCCCAAAGAGTTCTATGGCCGTAAACTCCATCAAATGGTCCCATTTAGTGCCTTAAACCTCCCTTAATCCAAGTATTGAAGCCTAGACTTGTTCCTAGAATTGTTAGACACTTGAAAAGACAATAAGAACCCTCCCAAGGGAGTTTACGGCCATAAACTCCAAGGGAAAAGGGTCTTTGGGCCGTAAACTCCCCTTAGGAGTCAATATGGTGCCTTAAACTCCTGCCTAGCCTTGAAACAATTCCCCTCTAAAGTTGTAGTACTTCTAAACTCCATTTCATGGCTTGTTTGAGAGTTTACGGCCAGGAGCCTACTCCCCTGGGCCGTAAACTCTAATGATTATGGTCTTTTGACCTTAAACTTCCATTAGGGGCATTGCACTCCTTTATTGCAACCCATTTGCCTCCTAGCACTTGACCAAAAGTGTTGTCCTCGCGCTTAAATGTTGTTACTTGTATAATTAGTGTTATAATCACTAATTATTTATATGCATATGTCTTCATATGTAATTAGGATCATTGTGTGTATCTAAGTCATCACTTGACACCAAGCACTTGTCCGATCCTTCCGTACGATAACAGCCCGTTCATTTCCACTCACATACTGCAGGTGAGTTCATACCCCTTAACTAATGTTTTAAACTATTTCAAATGTTTTATGGGGGGGATACAAGTAGAATCATGCTACTTATTATGTCAATCACATGTGATTAGTAAGTTGGATTATATTACTTATTACATCAATCACATGTGATTACTATACAGCATTCAAAAGATTTGGCTACTCATTAGCCGTTTTACCAAATAGTTTCCTTCAAAAGATTTTTATAAACATTTCATATGTTTTCAACTACTTATTACACTGTACTTCTTAATCTGTCATCATATTTCAAACTCATTTACAACTGTGTTTTCAAACAAATGTTCTTTGTACTTATACTGTTTTATCAAACTTATGCCCTCAAATTGTTTTATAGATTGACATCAAGTCGATCTTTCTTTAGACTAATATTTATATTTCAAATGTTACTAAATTTATTTATGCTTTGATATTATAAAATTGCATGCCTCTATATGTATAGTTATATAAGGAATGTTTAAAAGGCTTAGGAAGGCTATCCACCCTATTTCCTTTTCGCGCTTGAGATGTGGTCTGGTGGGATATCGGATACTCGTCCGAAGGTCGTTTAAATATTTGTTATATATCATGTGTACATATAAAGTCATAAAAGGTCCCTCCAATTCATCCTATGCCCTTGGGTAGCAAGGGTATACATCCACGTCCATACGTACCACTTAGATTACTAGAAAGCTACCATAGGCGTAGTTCAGGAAGATACTAGAACCATTACTAGAACGCTATATCATACAATGAGTCAGTTCATTCATGAGTCAATACTTTCTAGAACATTGTTATACATTACATGTACAATTATACTAGGACGAGAACATATACATCCATACTAGAACGTTTACATTACTATACTTGCTAGATAGGGAGAACACACATTCTAGCTAGCACATGTAGAACCTTACCGTACTCTACTATAATATTTACATTATTATACTTATAGGAGTACTTGTGCATAGATATATCAGTAGGAGTCCTATTACATTTTATATGTATCGACTCTGTTATCAAATCCGTGTTCTTATCTTTACCTTGTGATAAAATCACATAATCGACGAGATAGAATGGATTACTATCCTAGTACCCAAGGATACGTATTGAGGGATTGACCATTCCTAGAATCTCTGTTAGCTATAGAGGTAAAAGTACATCCACGGATGTCAAACGGTTGGTACCATTACAGGTACGCAATTAAGGGATTGACTATTCCTATACCCAGCTGTTAGCAACAGAGGTAAGAGTACATCTACGGATGGCTTAAAGTTAACAATGATAGTTACCCTAGTACAAAAGGGTAATATTCAGAACAGTCAGGTCTTGGTAGAAGACTACATTCAGAACAGTCAGGTCTTGGTAGAAGACTACATTCAGAACAGCTAGGTCTTGGTAGAAGACTACATTCAGAACAGTTAGGTCTTGGTAAAAGACTCCCTTTTGTTACTAATAGGAATCATAGGGATTTCTAGGGATTTTCAAATATTTTCAGTTGAGTTACAAACATTTTCATACTTAAACTAGCTTTCTTTCAAAGCAATGTCAAGTCTTAGAAATTATAAGTTTTCACAAATTAAGACACATTAATACTTATGATCTCACCAGCTTTATAGCTGATACTCGCTTTCAAAATTACTTGTATCCTCAGGTCATCATAGACAGGTACCGATGCAAGGAGAAAGGAAGATGAAGCTTATTCAAGACTTATCTTTCATTTTGATTTATGCTTTAGTGTTTATCAAAATTTGACAGAATACAATTGTATAATAATTATATTATTAATGCAATGGATGATGTTGTTGCTTGTTTACTACTTTGCATTGTTGTTGATACTATACATGACGTCCTCCGCCCCAGAACGTTTCCTCCGTTCTTGGTTTTGGGGTGTGACAAAAGTTCCTTATAAAGTTTGTAAATCGCATGTGATTTGGATATATAACAGCATATAAAAGAGTTCTTTATGTAACACCCGATAATACTCGTGTGTTTTACTTGTAATCCCCCCCTTGAAAGCATATAAAAGAATTTATAGAACATGTAAAAGGTAAATTAATGGGTATGAACTCACTTGAAAGTTTGAAGGTAGTGAGATGGAAAACCGGGCATAGTTTCGACTCAGGAAACGGATTTTTCTCGGGATTCTCAGGAATCTCGGGAGTAAAATCGACCCTCGGGACTTGAGCAAAAAGACCAGAGCTCCGGGTTTGAACGGGCACGGAAAACGAGGCAATATCGTGAAAGAAAGGAGAGAAATGAGCAAGTTTTTCGGAAGCCTTCGCATGCTATTTATAGGGGAGTTTGAGAAGCCTCGTACGCGGGGCGTACACTTGTACGCAGCGCATATGCGTACGTCATGCATGACCGAAGCCTCGACTGCCTCGGCTTCGGATGGGACGGATCAGTCTGGCGGGTCGGATGGGACGGCGGGTCGGACGGGTCGGTCGGACGGGTCGGCAGCCTCGCATAGGGCGACGTCGACGATCAGAGGCCAAGGCCCTCGGGTACGCAGGGCGTACAGGGGTACGCAGTGCGTACCTCGGATGAGGACGCTGACTCCTCTTCGGATAATGCTTGATTTTTGAATTAAATAAATATAATTTTATTTAATAAACTTAAAAAATTCATATCTTCTTCATACGAACTCCGTTTTTCGATGGTCTTTATATCGACGCATAGGTGAGACTACGCTCTACAACTTTCGTTTAGACTTTGTTGGCAAATTCCGAAATTATTTTTATTATTTATTTTATAACTCATCATTTTTAAGGAATTTCTTCAAAAATTCATAACTTCTTTATTTGACGTCGGTTTTTGCCAGACTTTTTACCGCTGAAATACCATTGTCGAGACCTTCGATTCTCGTTTAGGTCATTCCGGCCAAAAGTCACTCGATCTCCGATTCGAGTTTTTAGCTGTCTGTTGCTAAGCTGAACTTGGAAAAATCATAACTTCAATATACGAAGTCGGATTTGGGCGTTCTGTTTACGTACGATCATGGTTTAAAGACATTTAAACATAGAAGGAATTTCAATAGAACTATTTGGACATTTATTATGAAAGTTAATTTTATTAACTCAAAAGTGGTTATAATATTTGACCCTTTTAGGTCATTACAAAGAGTTGAAATATCGGGTTGTCACATCGTCCCCCCGTTAGAGAGAATTTCGTCCCGAAATTTAAAGTAGTAAAGATACTAGTGAACATGAAAGAGATGAGGGTACTTTTGTTTCATCTGATCTTCGCGTTCCCATGTGAATTCAGGTCCCTGCTTGGCGTTCCAGCGAACCTTCACGATGGGTATGCGACTTTGTTTTGTTTGTTTGACCTCTCGGTCCATGATTTCTAGTGGTTCTTCCACAAAGTTAAGGCTCTCGTTGATCTTGATCTCGTCGAGTGGAATAACAAGAGTCTCGTCGGAGAGACACTTCTTCAAGTTTGAGACGTGGAAGGTTGGATGGATGTTACTAAGTTCGCGCGGTAGGTTAAGCCTGTAAGCCACAAGGCCGATTCTGGCAAGAATTTCGAAAGGCCCTATGTATCTTGGATTTAGTTTCCCATGCTTTCCAAAGCGTATTAAACCCTTCCACGGTGAGACCTTTAATAAGACGTGGTCTCCTACCTGGAATTCCAAAGGTTTCCTCCTTTGGTCAACGTAGCTTTTCTGTCGGTCTCTAGAGGCTTTCAATCGTTCACGAATCTGAACGATCTTCTCTGTCATTTCTCGTAGGATTTCCGGACCAGTGAGAGTGCTTTCAGGAACTCTTCCTCTAGCTAATTGGGTATCGCCAACTTCAGTCTAGTACAGAGGGGATCTGCACTTTCGACCATAGAGGGCTTCAAACGGAGCAGCCTTTATCCTTGTATGATAACTCTTGTTGTATGAAAATTCGGCAAGGGGTAAATGCATATCCCATGCCTTTCCAAAGTCAATCACACAGGCTCTCAGCATATCTTCTAAGGTTTGTATCGTTCTCTCAATTTGTCAGTCTGTTTGTGGGTGGTAGGCTGTACTCATGTCTAGCCTAGTCCCCAGGGAACTTTGTAGTGACTGCCAGAATCTTGAAGTGAATCTACTATCTCTATCGGAGATAATGGATATCGGAACACCATGCAGTCGCACTACTTCCCTTAAGTAAGTTCTTGTAAGCTTCTCCATTTTGTCAGTCTCCTTGATGGGTAGGAAATGCGCGGATTTGGTCAATCTGTCGACAATGACCCATATGGTATCGAGTCCACTTGTCGTCTTGGGTAACTTGGTTATGAAGTCCATAGTGATCCGCTCCCATTTCCATTCTGGTATCTCTAGTTGTTGTAGTAATCCTGACGGTTTCTGATACTCGACCTTAACCTTAGCGCAAGTAAGACATTTACTTACGAAGGTAGCAATTTCTGCTTTCATGTTA
Organism: Lactuca sativa; assembly: GCF_002870075.4. Lineage (NCBI taxonomy): Eukaryota > Viridiplantae > Streptophyta > Magnoliopsida > Asterales > Asteraceae > Lactuca > Lactuca sativa. The sequence goes on from NC_056625.2 coordinate 313,507,004, forward strand.
GGCCACCAGTACAATTTCTTAAGATCTAGATACATTTTATCTGAACCCGGGTGTACGGAATACCTTGAGTTGTGAGCTTCGGTCATGACTACGTTTCTGAAACCACCATGTTTCGGGGTCCAGATTCGGTCCATGAGATAGTAGGCTCCGCCACCCTTGACTTCTAGATTCTTTTCCATTCCTCACAGGGATTCACCCGCCACATTTTCAGGTTGCAAAGCTCCCATTTGTGCCTCCTTAATTTGTGTGGATAAGTGGGAATGGATAGTCATAGTCAGAGATTTGACCCTCCGACCAGTGTATTCCTTTCGACTGAGGGCGTCAGCTACCACGTTGGCCTTGCCAGGATGATAACGAATTTCGCATTCGTAGTCATTTAGTAACTCAACCCATCGTCGTTGTCGCATGTTGAGTTCCTTCTGATCGAAAATGTGTTGAAGGCTCTTGTGATCGGTGAAAATAGTACTCTTTGTTCCGTATAAGTAGTGTCTCCAGATCTTCAGAGCAAACACTACTGCTCCTAACTCGAGATCGTGTGTTGTATAGTTCACTTCGTGTGTCTTAAGCTGTCGGGAGGCATTAGCGATTACCTTCCCTCTCTGCATAAGAACACAACCAAGTCCTTGATTTGACGCATCGCAATACACTACGAAGTCTTCTATCCCTTCGGGAAGGGAAAGTATCGGTGCGGTGCATAAGGCCTGTTTTAGTGTCTGGAATGCCTTTTCTTGTTCTGCTTCCCAGTCGAAGGCCACGCCTTTCTGGGTTAATGTAGTAAGAGGTTTCGCAATGCTAGAGAAGTTCTTTATGAATCTGCGATAGTAGCCAGCTAGACCTAGAAATTGACGAATTTCTGTAGGTGTCTTTGGTGCTGACCAGTTCTCAATGGCCTTAATTTTGGAGGGGTCCACGTGTATACCTTTCTCGCTAACAACGTGGCCTAAAAATTGGACTCTTCGAATCCAAAATTCGCATTTAGAGAACTTCGCATAGAGTTTCTCCGTTCGCAGTGTTTCTAGGACTTTTCGTAGGTGCTGACTATGCTCTTCCTCACTTCGGGAGTAGATAAGTATATCATCGATAAAGACGATGACGAACTGATCCAAGTAAGGACGACATACCCTATTCATTAGGTCCATAAATACTGCTGGTGCATTGGTTAATCCGAACGGCATCACTACAAATTCGTAGTGTCCATAACGAGTTTGGAAAGCTGTCTTTGGAATGTCCCCCTCTAGAACTCGTAATTGGTGGTATCCGGATCGTAGGTCTATCTTTGAGAAGTAGTTCGCTCCTTGAAGTTGATCGAATAGGTCGTCAATACGGGGTAGAGGATAGCGGTTCTTGACAGTAAGTTTGTTCAGCTCTCTGTAGTCGATGCACATACAGAACGATCCGTCTTTCTTCTTTATAAACAAGACCGGTGCTCCCCAAGGTGAGAAACTTGGTCTTATGAATCCTTTTTGAAGGAGTTCATTAAGTTGACTGGAAAGTTCCTGCATCTCTACTGGTGCGAGACGATAAGGCGACTTCGCTACTGGGGTAGCTCCCGGAACTAAGTCGATTCTGAACTCGACTTGGCGTTGCGGTGGTAATCCTGGTAGTTCTTCTGGAAAGATATCGGGAAAGTCACGTACTACCGAGATGTTCTTGATGTCCTTCAGTTCTTGACTTGTATCAACGATGTGCGCTAGGAATGCTTGACAATCCTTCCGCAAGCACTTTCGAGCTTGGATGCACGAAATGATGCAAAGGTTTGTACTAGATTTGTCGCCGTAGATAACTAATGTTTCGTTGTTAGGGAGGTTAAGACGGACTGCTTTCTCAAAGCACATGATGTCGGCGCGAAGGAGACTCAACCAATCCATGCCGACTATGACGTCGAAACTTTTAATGTGGACCGGCATGAGATTGATTGGAAAAGAATGGCCGTCTAAAGTTAACATACAACCCATGTATATGCAGTTAGTGTTTTCGGTTTTTCCATTGGGCATCTCTACAGTGAATGATTTTTCTAACTTGCTAGGTTTAGGTTTAAGTAAATGAATAAAGTTTTGACTCACGAAGCTTCTCTCCGCTCCACTATCGAATAATATGCATGCATATGAATTATCGAGAAGGAACGTACCAACAACTATAGTTGGGTCAGCTACAGCTTCGTCATGGCCTATTGCCAAAACTCGTCCCACACCGCCGGTGCCTGCTGCCTTAGGACAGTTCCTCTTGTAGTGGCCCACCTCGCCACAACCGTAGCAAGTCTGTCCTACACCCGCACCGGGAACTTGAGTGATCAGCTTTGCGGGGTCCTTGCAGAAACGGGTTGTGTGTCCCTTCCTGTTGCAGTTGGCACACTGCACTTCCCGACAAGGTCCATGGTGGTGGTAATTGCATTTGGTGCACTTTGGGAGGTTACCTACATAAGGATTTGTTGGGTAGGTATTTGTAGGAGCTGTAGTAGGTACAGTGGCAGCATTCACTGAAACCAGTTGTTTCTTTGCGGATTCTTGGGAAGACCCACCCTTCCCTTTATTCCACACTCTCTTTCTGCTATTGCTGTTGTTGTTGTTGTTGTTGTTGTTGTTGTAGTTGTTGTTGTTGTTGTTTCCTTTCTGTGGTTCTGGTGCTGAAGTGGTTGAGTTCCGATGACCTCCGTAGTCAATCAGAGATTGTGCCAGTTCCTTAGCACTTTCAAAGGTGTCAGGTTTGGAAGCTAACACGCTTGATCGCATTTGGGGCGTCAGTCTCCAGATGTACCTTTCTATTTTCTTGCTCTCGGGAGCAATCATATCTGGACAAAGGATTGCCAGCTCGCAGAATCTGTTGGTATAAGTAGCGATGTCGGTACCAACCATTCCGAGAGTTCACAGTTCGTGTTCGAGCTTTTGAATCTCTCCCCGTGGGCAGTATTCTCTCATCATCATGGCTTTCAGGCTCTCCCAGCTTATGGAGTTTGCCACGATTAGGGTAAGTACTTTAACGTGGCCATTCCACCAAGTTAAAGCTTTATCAATAAGGGTGAAAGTTGCAAATTTGACTTTTCTGTGCTCGGGACAGGAGCAGATTTCTAAGACTGCCTCCGTCCTTTCAATCCACTGCCTCAGGGCCATCACACCACCAGTTCCATAAAACATCCGGGGTTTGGCATTAGTGAAGTCCTTATAGGTGCATTCTCGAGGTGGTCCATGACTCTCGCCATGGTTGGATGGGTGTGTGCCAGATCCCGAGCCATTTGTACTCGAGTTATTAATCTGTGACATGGCAGCTGCCACCGCTGCAGTGACTGCTGCTTGGAACATAACAGCATCAAATTGAGGTGGTGGAGGTGGTACAGGTGCTTCCCCACCGTTGATTCGCCTTGGATTCCTACGCGGAGGCATCCTTCAACTATAGGTTGAAAAGACAAGGATAAGAATTTCATAGAATAGAAAATGTATGTGTCTCATGAACTAAATCGCTATAGCTCAACAACAGATGATAGTATGAGTCTTAAAATAGAAGAATGAAAGTTGTTTGTAAGACTGAAGGTATGAAACAAGTATTTGGTTTCACAAAGACCTTTCAAGGTTTGAACGAAATACTTAACATAGTAATAATAGTGTCACTTATATAAATATAAAAGTTGCTACAACGATCATGAAAATTTGACCCCTATAAGGGTCTCCGATTAGAAAGTTCGTGAAATTTAAAGACTTTTAGCCGATGTCCTAAGCTATAACAAAATTTGAGTCCTTGACAAGCACTACTTGTGACGCAGGTTGCGCTTGGAGCTTGACTCTGCATCTGATTGCTTCGACTCCATTAGACGCCAATCAAAAGCGGCTTGTTGTTCCCTCAGTTCAGCGAGGGCTGCAACCAATTGCGCTTGAAATGCTTCGGTTTGGAGTTGAGCATTGTCTTGTATCTTGTCCAGCCTATGGATGTCAGAAGTGTGAACCTGCACTTCCACGTTGACATCCTGGAGTCGGCTAGCTTGAACTCCGGACTGATAGGACTGATTGGCTAACTTACCCACCATTACTGGGAGTGCTCGATCAGTCGAACCTCCGCCGCGAACATCATAGAAGTCCCGGCACATGCTGTAGGGAGGGCGTAGGTTTTGCTGTTGGCTCCAATGGTGGAGGTGACTTCCGCAGACGGGAGTCGGTCCTTGAAAGTTCCTTACGAAGACGGGAGGTTGAATGGGTGGTGGATCGATAACTTCCGGCTCTGAGTCGGTACCGGAGTCATCACACACTTCTATGGGTTCCTCGTCCTCTTCGGGATCATCTTCGATCCATCCCCCCGTTGCCTTGGTTGGGAAAGTAGGGATCGCCAGGGTGGTGAAATCCAACCCATTTGACTGTACGAGAAATAGGGTTATAAGAATGGAATAAAGTTGAACATGCAAAACATGTAAGTTAAACTAGTTTAGATAGCAAATACTCCTATAGTATTTAAATTCTTGTGTTTGATTCTAGTAATGGTTTGGTAAGTTTTGACTTGTTGCTTACTACGATCATTCCTCGATATACGTTGGTCTAATCTCGGGCAAATATAGTTGATCACGCTATATTTGTCCAAAATCTGATTACATATATCGAGTCTCAATCGTAGTGTCAACTTGTCTAAATACTTGTATAGTTAGATAACATGAAAATAATTTGTGGTATGCATGTAATTGTACTTAAATGAACTATCAATTTAAGTTGAACGCAATGCTGCTCAAGCGTAAAAAGAAAATTTGTTTCGTCAGAGAGTATTAGTCCCTCAAGCATTTATAGTTTGTATATCTTATGTGGTTCGATATACTTAGTTCACTATAAACATTGCTCTGATACCAATCTGTCACACCCCCAAACCTGAACGGCGGAAACGTTCGGGGGCGGATGACTTCATGTGGTAACGTAACAAATGAATACATAGTAAAGAAAGCAATACAACCATCATATATATAATTGAAAGTTTACATTTTTCAAAAGTTACATGTTCAAAACCAATTACAATATGATGTCAAAATACAAGAATAAACTGGCGCTGCAGCATCCCTTCGTCAAAAGCAAAATGAATACCTGAAATTACTGATTTCCTGGGACATACAAGAAATTTTGAAAGAGTAGATCAGCATTTAAGCTGGTGAGTTTCATAAGTATTTAAGTGATAATGTTTGTATGAAATGAAATGTTTTGTCTTTGTTTGTTTGTGTTTAGAAAATCCTATATTTTCTACTAGTATAAAAGTGGCCTTCACTCAAGACCAATGTTTGTTTCTAAAAATGTATGTAAGTGTAAAATAACCAATGTGTTTGAAAACCTTGTAAATCAATGCATTTTTAATACCCCATATGAGTTTTATAACCATACTATTGACTCGGAATGCCTATACACAACGTTCTTCAGGCGTTGGAATGTTATGACGTTTGTCACCCCAAACGGTGGACTGCAGCTAACAGTCAGGGCGCGGGTTGTCAAGCCCGTATAGATCTATACACAAACACCATGCTCCCCCTCCAAGGGATTCTGGTATATAATACAGGACTTGAAATGTGTACTCGAATGTACATGAAGTTAGTGTCTCACAAAACCGTGGCATAAAAACAGATCTACTTGTTAAAATGTTACGTTTGTTCTTGTATACGAAAGTGACTTCTTGAAATTCATGTTTCCAGTACATAAGAGTTTAGAAATTTGTTCGTAAAACTATACCTATTATAGCTTTCTAAAAGTGCGTCTCGTTTGCTTAGAAATACCTAGAAAAAGGAATCATTTGTTATGAAAGCATAGATTTTTGGTGTAGAGTCCAAGATAGACAAGTATACATATAATCTAAGAAAAGTTTAGTTTATACATGCATTACGACAATTTACATTTCAAAAGATAGAATGCTATTTTAACATATGTTATATATATGAAAGTTCCTTATAAAGTTTGTAAATCGCATGTGATTTGGATATATAACAGCATATAAAAGAGTTCTTTATGTAACACCCGATAATACTCGTGTGTTTTACTTGTAATCCCCCCTTGAAAGCATATAAAAGAATTTATAGAACATGTAAAAGGTAAATTAATGGGTATGAACTCACTTGAAAGTTTGAAGGTAGTGAGATGGAAAACCGGGCATAGTTTCGACTCGGGAAACGGATTTTTCTCGGGATTCTCGGGAATCTCGGGAGTAAAATCGACCCTCGGGACTTGAGCAAAAAGACCAGAGCTTCGGGTTTGAACGGGCACGGAAAACGAGGCAATATCGTGAGAGAAAGGAGAGAAATGAGCAAGTTTTTCGGAAGCCTTCGCATGCTATTTATAGGGGGGTCCGAGAAGCCTCGTACGCGGGGCGTACACTCGTACGCAGCGCATACGCGTACGTCATGCATGACTGAAGCCTCGACTGCCTCGACTTCGGATGGGACGGATCAGTCTGGCGGGTCGGATGGGACGGCGGGTCGGATGGGTCGGTCGGACGGGCAGGTCGGACGGGTCGGCAGCCTCGCATAGGGCGACATGGACGATCAGAGACGAAGGCCCTCGGGTACGCAGCGCGTACCTCGGATGAGGACGTTGACTCCTCTTCGGATAATGCTTGAGTTTTGAATTAAATAAATATAATTTTATTTAATAAACTTCAAAAATTCATATCTTCTTCATACAAACTCCGTTTTCATTTGTCTTTATATCGACGCGTAGGTGAGACTACGCTCTACAACTTTCGTTTAGACTCTGTTGGCAAATTCCGAAATTAATTTTATTATTTATTTTATAACTCATCATTTTTAAGGAATTTCTTCAAAAATTCATAACTTCTTTATTTGACGTCGGTTTTTGCCAGACTTTTTACTGCTGAAATACCATTGTCGAGACCTTCGATTCTCATTTAGGTCATTCCGGCCAAAAGTCGCTCGATCTCCGATTCGAGTTTTTAGCTGTCTGTTGCTAAGCTGAACTTGGAAAAATCATAACTTCAATATACGAAGTCGGATTTGGGCGTTCTTTTTATGTACGATCATGGGATAAAGACATTTAAACATAGAAGGAATTTAAATAGAACTATTTGGACATTTATTATGAAAGTTAATTTTATTAACTCAAAAGTGGTTACAATACTTGACCCTTTTAGGTTATTACAAAGAGTTGAAATATCGGGTTGTCACACAAGATCCAACAAACCTTCACCCCTCTCACAAGAACCTGTGAAGGGTGACTTTGTCATTTTTCCAAGTAAGCATGATTCACAACTATCATCTGACTTTAGGTCTAATGACTCCAAGACTCCATCCTTTTGGAGTTGTCCTATGCGTTTCTTGCTTATATGTCCAAGACGACAATGCCATAATGATGCTTTATCCAAGTTATTATTAACAGAATCAATACATAATACATTATTTCCTAAGTTATCAACCACATATACTGTTTCATACATGCCATCATAAGGTAATGCTTTAAAATAAAGAACATTATTAAAGAAATCATTAATAGAACCAACTTCATTATCAAATGAAAAGGTGAAACATTGTTTGTAAAATGCATGAAAGGAAATAATATTTCTTGCCATTTCTGGCGAATAACAACACTTATTCAAATCTAAACTAAACCCACTACTTAGCAATAAAGTATAAACTCAAATCTTGGTGACAAGTAAAGCTTTCCTATTCCCCATGATGAAGTTTATTCTTCCTTGCTCCACATTCTCACTTCTTCTTAGTTCCTGCAAATCAGAACAGATATGAATACCACAACCGGTATCAAGGACCCAAGAGTTAGAATGGAGTGAGTTATTAGATAAGATAGTGTAAATACCTGCATGGTTGGGTTTAACTTTCCCATCCTTCACATCTTGCTGGTATTTTGGGCAGTTTCACTTCCAATGTGATTTTTCATGGAAATAGAAGCATTCAGCGTCTTTTGGGTCAGAAGAAGGAGTGACGAAACCTTTCTTGGTTCCACTTGAAGAAGAGCCATCAATGGTCCTAGCCTTGGTACCCTTCGAAGAGCTCTTTCTCTTCTTCCATCGACTTTTCTTGATTGCCATAACCAGAGCAGAGTTTGGAGTAGGATTGTTAACAACCGACTTCCCCTTAAGACCTGTTTCTGCATTCTTGAAAAGACCCTGAAGTTTGCTAAGTGTGACCTTTTTCTTATTCATGTGAGATGTCATGCGGAATTGATCATAGCACGATGGTAAGGAGTGCAAAATGATATCTATTGCAAGCTCCTCAGGGAAGTTCACATTAAGCTTCAGCAACCAATCCACATACCTTTGCATTTTTTGCATGTGGCTTATGACGGATTCCCCGTCCTTCATCATGGTTGTTATCATGGAGCAGATGATTTCATACCTCTCTTGTGGTGCACTTTGATGGTATCTTTCCATTAGATCTTGGTGCATCTCAAAAGGGTAGAAGTCCTCATAGGACTTTTCGAGTTCCGCTGTCATTGTGGCCATCATAATGCATGCCACTTTGGTAGCATCCCTTTCATGTGCCTGAAAGTCAACGATCTCCTGGGGAGTTTCAGTGGTCTCACAATCTCCTTAAGCTCCTTGTCGAGCATATATGCTTTGTCCTCATAACGGGTAATCATCCTGATGTTTCTGATCCATTCATTGAAGTTGGATCCATCAAAAGTGACTTTCCCACACAAGTTCATAAGGGTAAAGGAGCCATTAGGATTAGAGCCAGAAGCAGCATATTTGGAAGACATCTAAATGAAGAGGACAAGATTAGTTTAGATATTAAGAGAGTCCTTGATAAAACACCCAAATGTAATATTAAGGCTAGGATCCAATCACAATGTATTATAACTTAGAAGAGGTATGCCGTAATCCAAGCTATACCATATTTGAAAGGTAGGTGAATGACGATTCACCAATTTCCACCACGAAAACCGAAATATTAAATATTAGGTTTTTGATTGGTTTCTTAGAAATTCCTAGATTCTTTTGAGATTGAATGAACTTTTCAAAGGCATGTTTCAATCTCGAGTGTGCCCTCCAAGTTTTATGACTGGGATACCGAGGATCACAAAATGAGGTGTGAAGTAACCATGCAAATCACTTGGTACCCTTAAAGTTTATCACTCAATCGATGTGCTGGTAAACCACACACGCTCCACCGATACTATGATAAACCTTAAGTCACCCTTTACCTACCTTGTTAAGTCCAAGTTAGTGTGCCGGTTAATCACACACACTCCACCAACGACTTAGACAAAGTGTAAAGTGTAATTTCATGGATTAGCACCTTATTTACATATTTCCTAAAGTAACTAAGATTGGGAATTTCATAAAAGCATTTAGTTACTTTATAATATTCATCATACTTTTAATGAGAATTTATAAGTCCTTGTCCTACCCGTTCGGCTAACGACCCTCCACCAGTCAAGCAAGCGGTGGGTGAGAGTGGACACCCATTAAGTTGCCATTTTATAGGCAACAACCTTATACCCACCTTATAGACTGGCTTCGTGAATGAGGCGTACTAGCGGTAGCACGACTTTGATATTATACATATATATATATATATATATATATATATATATATATATATATATATATATATATATATAGTATTATTAACTTATAATAATATAAGTATAAGGGTTGAATTTTAATTTTTAAAATTCTAAGGGTTGGAACTAAAGTTTTAACATGACTTTACTTGTTTCAAAAATTGAGGGCAAGTTTTGTAAACTTTCAAGACTTTTCATTTCTTTTAACTTATGAGTTAATTAGGGTTTTAAAAATGAAGACTCTTCATTTTTATAACCCATGTGTTCTTTTAATGGTTTTAAAGCAAAGTGACTTTTGGTTTTCCATAACTTGAGGACAAGTTATGGACTCCATTAAAACAAATAATGATCAAGAATTAATCTACCACATAGGTTACAAACAATTCCTATGATCATCTAAACATCATAAGATCAAGAACATGAATATGAACACTTTCATGAATCAAAAATTACGCTTAAAACATTGTAATTTTGATAACTGTCATTGTAAATGGATTAGCAAGAACATTACACCATCTAAAACAAGTTTTCAAGTACCAAAACAGTTTAGGATAATGTTTGTAGTTCATTTCCAGCAACAAAAGTTGAAAATCTGCATTCTGAGGCTCCTACTCGTCGATTGCACGGACCTACTCAGCGGGTAGGATGAAGATACACATGAACTCAGCGAGTCGCCCCATGGACTCAGCTACTTCATCTGGCAGATTGCACAATACCGACTTTTTTCAAAAATTTAGCACAAATAACAAACAAACTAGCCTAGGCTCTGATACCACTGATGGGTTTTGAGCATTCTAACACTTCCTAAGTGTGCATGCAACCCTAATAACCTTGGATCTATGTTTGTCTAATTATCATGAAAAGTTGAATTCCAAGGTTATATTCCTATCTAGCATACATGGGGAACAATTTTTTAACTTGAACGAAAGATAGAATAACTTACCTTGTTGTTGCTTATGTTCCTTGAAACCTTGTGAGCCTAGCACCCCAAGTGTGATGCCTCAAATGCTTCACACAACACCAAATGCTCTTGGAAAGACTTTTGAGAGAACACACACTTCTTAAAATCGGCCTAGCCCTCTTGTTTCATATGTGTAGCCGATTTTGGTGGAGAATGGGACTCTTATATAGTGTTGACACATCTAGGGTTACACCATGTAAACGCTAATATGTCATGACTCTTCATTTCCATAACCCATGGGTTTGTAACTCCCATGGAGCATCCATGGAGCATCCTATGAGTGGATCCCAACTTGATAATCCATGGAGCCTCTTAGTCCACTATACAAGATATGGATGATTTACATAATCAACCCATATATTTGATTAGTTATCTTTTGATCACTTAATTAATTCTAAATTAATTCTTGATCAAACTAATCAAATAATATTATTAATATATTAGAACTTATAATATATTAATAATCTCCAAGTGTTATTTCTCTCATTTAGTCTATCCAATTGCATGGTGCCATGCAACCCAAATGGACCATGCCAGGTCGGGTCAAGTACTTACCAGAAATAGTTATGGACTTAGACACCTTATCCAACAGATTTTGCTTTAAGTAATGTTTTATTAAAAGAAATTTTTAGTCTTGAATTTTGGGACGTTACAAGAGTCATGCGGGGGTGTGTCGAGCGGGTGTTTTCTACAAGTGTGGCAAAGTGGGGCATATCGCGAGGGATTGCCCTAAGGGGGTTTGCAGGCTGTTTTCACTGCAACCAGAGCGGCCATCGGAAGGCCGAGTGCCCGCAACTGCTTTAGGGATCAACACAGGGATCTGCCCCTGCTGCTATACGACCTATAGAGAGTCGGCCGGTGAAGGCCAAGGTACCGAGGGTTCGTGGGAGAGCCTTTCAGCTAACAACGAAGGAGGTCCGTGCAGTACCTGATGTCGTGGCCGATATGTGTTCTTTTACTTATTCTATTTCAAGTTATATTGTGCTTATATTGTGACATGCTCAACTACTTTTCTTATGAGTTTTGTACCTGCTTTGGTGTTATTTGACTCGGGTGTGAGTCGATCCTCTTGGGTTTTGAGCATTCTAACACTCCTATGGTGTACATGCAACCCTATAAACCTTCGATCTATGTTTTCTCTATTATACATGCAAATAAGAACTTTCCAAGGCTTTAATCCTAACTAGCATATTATGAAGTTCTTATACTACAAAGTACTAGTTAGATGACATACCTTTTGATGTAGCTTGATGTCTTCAAGCTTTAAGAACTTAGCCCCAATAGTGTGGAAGTCTCAAGTGGAATCACAAATCACCAAAACACCTTGGAAGACTTTAGAGAATACGAATACTTGGTTCTCTCTAGTGAAATCGGCTAGCCCTCTTAGTGTAACCACACTAGTGCCCATTTCACCAACCAAGGACATCTTTATATAGTATGGAGACTAGGGTTAAACCCATGACCTTTCATTTCATATGATCCATGGGTTAAACACTCCATGGACTATCCATGAAAGCTTAGCCCAACCTAAATAAACTTGGCCCATTCCATATATATAAGAGTCCATATTTAATTAGTTCACTTTTGATCACTTAATTAATTCTAAATTAAGTCTTGATCAATACTAATTAAATAATATGATTCCATATTAATATATTAGAACTTATAATATATTAATATAAATCATAAATATACTATTCTCAAAAGACTATCCATATAAATCGTGTCAGTGAAGTGCAACCCAAATGGACCATGCCGGGTCGGGTCAAGTACATACCAAATATAGTTATGGACTTAGACATTAATCCAACATTCTCCCACTTGGATAACTCTAAAACTATGATTGAGTATGACTTCAAAACCTAACTGGCAATCGTAGCTCTTAAAGCCACTGTCGAACTCTGATCTTGTCAACGAACTTGTCCATTAGATAAGGGATCATATATTTCTCCATTCTAGATATCATATGGACTGAGACATGGATTATAATCATTCTCTCTGTTCATTTGTTGTTTCCCGATTTCTGATTCATGACGACTGACTGATTTAACAAATCAAATCAGTCATGGCTTGGCCAAGCACTCACATGTGTCATCATTAAATCATCGAGGGGCCCACATATATCGCTTTTATCCGAAGGTAAAAGGAATGGATAAACTTCGACTCATATGGCTGGTTCTACTACTTGTTGAATCATACACAACGGCACGTTTTATAACACCGAGTTACTAAATGCGTTTTTGTGCAATCAATGTACAACCAACTCATAGTAACAACTCATATCTCTAGGTTTGAAGAATATAAGATATTATCGTCTCATGATCACTCGTGATAAAATCCATGAAGTGATTCCAATGAGCGCGGGTTGTATCCAATACTCAGAACTTGTGAGCACTCATGAGTGTTGTAGCCCTTTGTCCAACATCTTAGACCCCTACAAGCCAACCCATGATAGTCTTGATTCATATCTACTTCCAACATATGACCGACTGTGGATGGTTTGAATAACTTAGTCATGTCGGAAGAATAACCTAGTTTATTCTGGAAGTCAAAGCATGCAAAGTGAAACACAAGAATAAATGAATCAGATATGGTATCAAACCCTATGAATATAAATAAACACTTTTATTTATCACCATATTGATTACTCATTATTCTTTGTTTCAGTTTTATCAACTTTATACTTGAATTAAAACACTAGTTGTACCATGCTCCAAGCATGTACACTATGTTTTCTAAACATTAGTCATGCCATACACCAAGTATGCATACTATGTTTGTCTATGATCTTTACTTTGCGAAATAGACCGGTTGAACATAACTTCAATGATTCTCATTTCACAGTCCCAATTCCTTACTGCAAATACAAGAATTCTAAATTCATGCCATTTACTGAAATCTGTTAGATTCTAAACTTATATGCATTGATCCTCTTGTAATGATTATGCACAAATTCACAAAGACTTGACAACAATCATTACAGTGTATTCCAAAGGGGATCAACTCCTTGGAAACATCCTTCTTGCATTAAGTTTCCTAATCTTACAGATTGAATACTTTCTAACTTTGAAACATTTCCATATTCCATTTTTACTATCACTTCCGAACAAGAGTTGCCTCTTTTCAGACTATGTCAATATGGTCCTTCCAAAGTCAACACTATATTTCCAACTGTCCTTGAGCAACCAATCCTTGGTAAACCTTAGATTGTCCTCAAAATTGCTTAATCATTTTAGTCATATCCAATTCTAGACCTTTTCCCATCTTAATGCCCTGGGAATTTGGAAATTTTTTTAGAAAGGATGAATATAGCACATGTAATCGATCCTATATCCAAAGTATATGGGACATGATTCATGATGTCTCACATAAAGACTAAACAAGTCTTTTGCTATAATATTTCCATTTCTATTTGCCAAGTTCTCATAATTCAGATTATGAAAAGGGATGTCGTAATCATAATTGAATTTTAGAACGCAAATAATGAACCCATATATAGAATTTCCTTATGTTGAGCCATTCCAACATGAAATTCATATATATTCTTAACTAAATACGATTAAAACCTGAATCTAAGCTTTTAGATTTGAGATGAAGTATAATATCCTCTCCCTTAATTATAGTAAAACAACTTTTTCCCAATTGAGACCTTTTGTTTTTCTATAATTAACATTGCTAACTTGCAACCTTTATCATAATTATCATGCTCCCACTAGCATGATGATTAATAGCATAACACTTATGCTCCCACTAACTTTGACATGTACCCAGAAATCAACTGGACTTCTAGAAATCAATACTTTATTGACTTTCTTACCAAAGTTTAGATTTTTGATACTAGAGTGCCTTGATAAGACTTTATCAATATCATACACCTCTCTTAGATAGCTCACATGTGTGTCTAAATAATTTCAGAACTATGAAAAGGGATGTCGTAATCATAGTCTAAATTGTTTAGACCTTTTGCCATTTCTCATAAGTCAATGTTAGTGTGCCGGTTAACCACGCATGCTCCACTAATGACTTTGAGAACTGCAAATATCACAATTGCTATCTACTTAAAATCTACTTAGTGAAAGAGTTTCCTTAGCATTATTTTCATGAATCGAAGAGAGACCTTATGACACTTACGTTTTATGGTGTAAGTGTTCCTATCCATGTGAATTTGTCAAAACCATAATCACAGGACTAGGTTGGTGACAAATCCTAACTCATACGGATTGAACTTGTGCAATCTTAACTTCTTGCCACCTGGCAGCTCAAGGGTCTGCCATTGCTTCCAAGTAGCTATACAAACAATTGAGAACATGTAGAACTCAAATGTATAGCCAACTTAACTGGAATGTGCACAGAAATGTCAACACGATAGGTTATAAACCTCAAGTTGTGTGCTAGTGATGAAATACAGGTTTTTGTTCTTGATTACTTCTTGAAACCCTTTCAGGATCTTTTAGACTCCCACTGTCTCCTTGACCTATAAGACTTTCTTGCCAAATATTCAAGAGATAGTATGGATTCTAACCAAGGCAGACACTTAACACAATTAGCCTTAGTTGGTCTTTGTTTTATCCAAAACATCACAACTTACCAATTTCAAATGTACAAGAGTAGAAGACTTTTACTCTTACATTTGACAAGTGTTTTAAACCTTCTTTAAGACATGTCACTCAAGTTACAATCTTAGAGTATAACTCTATGAATTGTTTTGGAATGAAGTATGAATCAACTTCTTGATTTAGCCACTTCAACAATTCATAACTCCTCTTCTTAACTATCAGAATGTACTTAGAGGATGAATTGTGATAAGGTCTCAAAATCATTAAGATGATATTAAAACATGATACTAAAGTACTCTCCCATCTTTCCATATTTGTGAAACTTTTGTCTTTCTGCCTAAATTGATTTTTCTTATTCGCTCTGTCATACATTGTAATCTTTTCCAATGTCTCAGAATTACACTTAAGCTTGTAAATGTAACCATATTTACTGAGCTTTTGTAAACTATGATGAATAGTTTTATCGATCTTTAGTGGTGGACTTGACCAGTGCACAAGAATGTGTACTCGATCCCTTAGTCCTTCACTTGACTCACACATCCATGTGAATAAGTAATTAGTCTTAACTTTCCAATACTTGAAAGTTCTCATTCATCATGCTATACAACTTGCATGATTCCAAGTTCTAGTTCAATTGAAACTTGGGTGATGAGAATCTTTCCTTATTTGGTAAATTTAGACATTACCACAAATGAAAGAATCAATTTCATATTTCCACTCTTGCTATTAATGGAATCATATAAGCAACAATTTTTCCTCAAATGCCATTGTAAGGATATTTTAAAATAAATAAAATAAAAAATTTTCTTTTATTTTAAAACATTGCGGAAAAACTTATCCTTACAATCCATATAAAAACTTGTTGTTATCTATTCCTAAGCAATATCTCATAACTCCTAAGAAGTAGCTCAAGAATCCGTCTACGCAATCAGATTCAACATATTCTTTCTTTAAGTTTCTTCAGTTTTCTTTGATTCATAAAACATCACCATGTGACCTAGTCACATCATGTATCAAGAATCTCAGAATAGAAACTTAGCAGTGTTAGATAGTGGACTTTACCTGGAGTAGAGTCAAACTTATTGACTTTAACATCCTTAGGTAAATCTGGTAGCTTCGCAACTAATGACCCTTCCTTTGGCAATATAAACATATGGACCCTTTGATAATGGTACACGGGAATATCTCAGACTTAGCCTTTCTCTTTACCATTTGGTCAACCAAGTTGACTATGGCCAATCCCTTTCCATTGGGAAGAGAATGCATTTCTGGATTTCCTGTGTCACTATTGTCCCTGTCCATAAAGTTTTGGGAACTTGATCTCCTAATCAAATTTGCTTTACTAGTACACTAAATCATTTCTGATTTAGCAGCACCAAGCAAATAGATAAGATCATTAAGTGTCTTTTCATAGTCTATTTCATAAGAGTCTCAAAGGAACTCACTATGTGACTTAGAAAGTAATTCAACCACTAACTTTCTCAAGACTTTGACACCCAACTCTCCTGGCTTGTCAGTATGTGACTTCATCTCCAAGATGTGATCACACCTAGACCTTGCCTTTCCAATAGGGCTTGAGTGACCTTGAACTTGTGGGTTAGGAAGAATAATTAGAGGAGGTGGAGAAAGTGAAGTTCCAAGATATTTCGGAAGATCATAGATGTCTGAACTAGACATCTTTTGGGAGATATTTAAGATAGTTGATTTAAAGTCCTTAATATAACACCCAATATGGAATATTAAGGCTAGGACCCAACAAATTATTTTATAACTTGGAAGAAGGATGCCGTAATCCAAGCTATAGAATATTTGAAAGTAGGTGATTGACGATTCACCAATTTCCCCACGAAAAACGAAATAAATTATTAGGTTTTAATTGGATTTGAAACTCCTAGATCTTTGAGATTCATTGAACTTTCAATGGCATGTTTCAATCTCGAGTGTGACCTTCAGTTTTTGTGACTAGGATGCCGAGGATCACAAAACAAGGTGTGAAGTAACCATGCAAATTACTTGGTACCCTTAAGTGTTTACCCCTCAATCGATGTGCCGGTTAACCATACACACTCCATCGATACTATGATAAACATTAAGTTACCATTTTCCTACCTTGTTAAATACGAGTTAGTGTGTCGGTTAACCACACACGCCCCACTAACCGACTTAAACAAACTGCAAAGTGTAATTTCATGGATTAGCACCTTATTAACATTTTCCTAAGTAACTATGATTGGGTATTAAGAGTTTAGTTACTTAGTATTTATCATTAATACTTTTAATGAAGGGAGAATTATAGTCCTATCAAACCCGTTCGGCTAACGACCCTCCACCAGTCAAGGAAGCGGTGGGTGAGAGTGGACATCCATTAAACTGCCATTTTATAGGCAGTAACCTTATACCCCCTTATAGACCGGCTTCGTGAATAAGGCCTACTAACGGTAAGACTGACTTTACTCTTCATACATATATATATATATATATATATATATATATATATATATATATATATATATATATATAAATATATATATATATATATGTATATATATACATATATATATATATATATATATATATATATATATATGTATATATATATATATTATTAACTTATAATATTATAAAGTATAAGGGTTAAATTTTAACTTTTAAAATTCTAAGGGCTAACTTGGAATTAAAGTATTCATAAGTGATAACTTTTCAAATTCCAAAACTTGAGGGCAAGTTTTGAAACCATTCAAAACTAATTAATTCCATAACTTATGTGTTTAAAGTAGTTTTAATCCAAAAACTCTTCAAGTTCCATAACTTGAGGACAAGTTATGGTAGACTTTAAACTAATAAAAGAATTAAGTTTTCTTTATTTTATAACTTATGAAATTAATTATGGTTACACCTTTTTATTTATTTATTATTTAATGAAGAGACTCTTGGTCCTCCATAACTTGAGGACAAGTTAGGGAGTCATAAAACCATTTAATTAGAACTAGACTCTTCATTTTGTAACCATTGCCAACTTTTATGAGTTTTATGAAACTTAAATGTGACTTTTCATATAACTTGAGGACAAGTTACAAAACACATTTTAGAATCAACTCTTAGATTAATTTGGATTGAAAACAACTATTTCACTTAACTTTTTTTTATCAATCTAAGCAACTCATAAAAACAAAATAATTCAAATCAAAATTTTTCATGTAATTAGTCTAAACCTTAAACTAATAAAAAACATGAATCTATTGACAATTATCTTTGAAATTGGATTAGCATGAACATTACCACATCAAAAACAAGTTTATAAGTCCAAAAACATCTTAGGGTAATGTTCCTAGTCCAATTCCAGCCAAAAGAGTCGATTTTATACTGTCTGGGGGTCCAACTCGTCGAGTGCACGGACCAACTCGAAGATTCCATTCATGGACTCGGCGAGTCTGCTGGGCAGATGTAACGCCCGTAGATCCGGGCTAGTCAATTTAGAGACGATAGGCGTCAAAAATGGATTTTTGATGAAAGATTATTTATAATGAATAATCTTAACTAAGTTATAATATATGTTATAAGGTTTCCGTGCATATAAAGAACGCTAAAATCCGAGTTATAACGAAGAAGTTATGACCTGTCGAAGTTTTGCGACAGAACCGGCACGACACAGCGCGACGTAAATAGTGAACTTACGTTAGAGAGATATTTAGCCTTAGCGATCTAAACGAAAGTCATAGAGCTCGTTAAACCATGAGCGTGCATCAAAAGAACATCCGAATCTGACTTCGTATGAGGAAGTTATGATTTTTCTAAGTTTCGACTTAGCAGTATGCAGCCCGAATACTCGATTTGAGATCGAGCGGTTTTTAGCCGAAACAATCTAAATGAGAATCGAAGATCTCGTCAATTGTAGTGAAACGATAAAAAGATAAGCGAAAACGGACGTCGGATGAAGAAGTTATGAATTTATAACGAAGTTTTCCAGTCCCGGCCTACTAAAAATAATATAATAAAAATAAAGTCAAAATTAGCCAACGGAGTCTAAATGAAAGTTGTAGAGCATAATCTCACCTACGTGTGGATATAAAGAACGTCGAAAATGGAGCTCGTATGCGAAATTTATGAATTTTTGAAGATCGTGGCACGCATACCAAAGCTTATCTGAAGATTACGCCCAACGTACTCTATGTACGCCAAGCGTACTGATTACGCCCAGCGTACTCCAAAATTATGCCCAGCATAATCCCAGACCCAGCATCCTATAAATAGAACCCGAGATCAGCCATTTCCCTTGCTAATTTTCTTCCTTTCTCTCTAAGTTTTGCATCGTTTTGTGTGCCAATTATATCCCGAAGCCCCGGTATCATTCCCGAGCCCCGAAGCAAGTTCCGAAGCCCCGAGGATCCCGAGAAGTGAGATTCCCGAGACGAAGCCCTGCCCGTGAGGAGCCCGGTTTTTGTGAAGATCATCCAGATCTACCCAAGAATACAACTTCTACAAGTCGTAGTTGTCACACCCCAAAACCACGAATGGCGGAAACGTTCAGGGGTGGAGGACGTCATGTACAGTATCACAACAGTGTAATATAATAAACAAGCAACAACATCATCCATTGCATTATAAGTAGAGTTTTAATACATGTGTGTTCTTTCATAATGTACGACAATAAAATGAATAGTCAAAATAAGGCGAGTCTTGTCTGTGCTCCATCTTCTCAAAAACATGGCCATCGCACCTGTCTAACTGATGACCTGAGAATACAAGTTATTTGGAAAGCGAGTATCAGCTTTAAAGCTGGTGAATTCATAAGTATTTATATGTTATTGTCCTGTTTTGGAATGTTATTAAGAATGTCGTATAAATTCTTAAATAGAACAGCTGATATAAGTATGAAATGTGGTCTTCTACCAAGACCCGAATGTTTTGTTATGACAAAGTAAAATGATAGGTTTTCCTTTCTATTGACTAGTACTAAGAGTACTTAGTCTAACTTATCGTTTATGTGAATATATCACAAAATAAAGTAACATAGGAAAATGATATGATAGTCTTCTACCAAGACCCTAATGTTCTGTAAGTAAAATGATAGTTTTTCCTTTCTATCGACTAGTACTAAGAGTACTTAGTCTAACTCATTGTTTATGTGAATATATCACAAAATAAAGTAAAACAGGAAAATGATATGATAGTCTTCTACCAAGACCCTAATGTTCTGTAAGTAAAATAATAGTTTTTCCTTTCTATCGACTAGTACTAAGAGTACTTAGTCTAACTCATCGTTTATGTGAATATATCACAAAATAAAGTAAACAGGAAAAATATAATCAGGTAAGTGTTATTATCTTGGGTTACCAGGATAATCACGACATCGCTGAAGCAAAAGATAGACCCTATGGACATCCGAAGAGTGTCCCCTCATCCTCTATAGCGGCAGCAGGGTGGAGGGAGGGTTAGTCCCGACATCGATCTCCTAATATCGATCGTTAACCTAATGATCCTCCGAAGATTCACATCTCATCGACCACTGGTGCTAATCAGTGGGGTTCGGAATGGTATGTCCCGCCAAATTATCCCATTGAACTGGGATAGGAAAGATAATTTACACAATAAGTACTAATAAATCATCCTCGTAGTTCTAAGTACAAGTATCCAGGTAAGTAAATACAAGATAATGCACCTAAGTAACAGTGTTCATGTATGGTATTCATGTAAGTGTGTTCATGTAACAGGTAAGTATATGTAAACATATTCATGTATCATGTAATCCTAAGTAAGTGTACTCATGTATCATGTAAGGTATTCGTATAGACTCATGAATGAACTGACTCTTGTGTGATTCTTTGTAATAGGAATAAATGTTTGTTTCTTTTAACTATCCCTATGATAATTAACTGGAAAGTAATTGGTTGTTCAAGTAGATTTATGCACCCTTGCTACCCAAGAGTATTGGAAACTAAATGAAGGGTGAAAACTATAATATCTAACATATAAATGAACATATGCGCATAAGTATAGTTTGATTCAAGAAGGTAAAATAATGGTTTTGCAAGATATCTAGGAGTTTTGAACAATAATTAAGAGTGACTCGATGTCATTTTAATAAACATTTCAAAACTAATACTTTTGTTATCAAGGTATTTTAAGATAGAAAACCATTTCATGTGACACCTTTTGAAATATGTGAAATCTACTGAGTGAAAAGACAGTTATAAAATACATAAGATTGATTTAATAACATACTATTTTCTACTTGTATCCCCCCCATTAAATCATTTAAAATCATTTAAAACATTGATTAAGGGGTATGAACTCGCCTGTAGTTGGTAGTTTAGATGAACTAGACGGTGTAGGATTGTCAGGCGTCAAGTGAGGACTTGTACACACACTACGATCCTAATGAACATATAATCACACATATATGCACTCAATTAGTCTCAAATCACTAATTGATAATGTTAAGACATCCTAGACATAATAAACACTTTATATAAGTGTTTTAAGCCCTAAGGATTGCATCTAAGCTATTGTGGGACAAGGCACTTGGGTTTAGGGTTCCAAAGGACCCTATATATGAGTTTACTCTCCATATATCATCACACATGGAGTTTACGGTTGTAAACTCTTGAGTTTACGGCCATAAACTCCCAACCATGGGGGTATTGTGTGTTTTGAAGTTCCAAATGATTCCTAGAATTATTCCAACTTGGTGGTTAAATTCTTGGAAGGGTTTATGGCATAGAAACACTCCTTAGAGGAGTTTACGTCCCCAAGGCCATTTCCTTTGGAGTTTACGGCCGTAAACTCCCTTGGAATGGTGTTTTTGTTGCTTTCAAGTCTTTTGCATATGTAGGATAGGTTCTAGACTTTTACCTAAAGCATATGAAGGCATTAGGCCAACTTTGGTGCCCTTCTTTCATGTTGACGGCCCAAGAACCATGTATTGGCTGTAAAC
Source organism: Lactuca sativa (assembly GCF_002870075.4). Classification (NCBI taxonomy): domain Eukaryota; kingdom Viridiplantae; phylum Streptophyta; class Magnoliopsida; order Asterales; family Asteraceae; genus Lactuca; species Lactuca sativa. The sequence goes on from NC_056625.2 coordinate 313,528,937, forward strand.
TCACTTTGAAAGGTGATTTTGATGAGTTTTGGTCCTTGATTTAAGTGGGAACAATTCCTATTAAGTGTCCAATGCTTTAGGTGCCTTAAAAGCACCCTTTTGTGCATGATTTTGGAGTTCACGGTCCAAGATCATCTTAGGCCGTGAACTCCCAAACTTGGGTGGTTCTTTGATGTTTTCTTGTCCCTAATACACTCTTATATAAGTCCAAGGTAGTAGTATATCTCGGGGGAAAGGCTAGGCATTGTTTTCGGGAGTTTACCGCCTAAGAACACCTTGGGGAGTAAACTCCTAAATCTAGTGATTTAGCTATGTAATCTATGTTATGAACACATTTAAAGCTATATAACACTACTAGAGAGGGGTACTCACGATTCGGGATAAAAACCCGAAGATCCGTGAGAGAGAAAATGGCTTTTCTCTAGTTGGAAATGCGAGTAATGAATGAATTTGGTTCAGAATTCTATTTATAGTCCTGAGATATTTTTGGCAGAAAATATTTTTATTCCTGAAATGATTTCTAATATAACCGAGTTTTGGAATAAAAGTGTTGCACAAAACCCTAGTGCAACCACTCTCCTGATATCCCCTTAAGTGCAAATCCTGAAAAACTGCCAAACTTATACCTGAAGTCTGGAATTTCACTGAAACTGTTCTAAGCTCTATTGTCTTGATATGGTTTGTTCAGAATGGAAATTTCGGGTTGTCACATCATCCCCCTGCTAAAGGGAATTTCGTCCTGAAATTAGAATTTAGATAAGGAAGTAGGTATAAAGGATCGAGTCGTTAGATGAAAACTTCCTAATCGATTTTCTCTTGCGCTCCCAAGTGAAATCGGGTTCTCAGTTGGTATTCCAACGAACCTTCACTAATGGGCGACCGCGTTGCTTCGTCCGCTTGGCCACTCGGTCGAGGGTCACTACGGTCCTAATACGAAGGCAAGGATCTCGTAAATCTCGATCTCGTCGAGAGGGATTACGAAAGTCCTAATGGAAGGATATTGTTTCAAGTTCGAGACGCGAAGGGGAAAATGTACGTTACTGAGTTCACGGAGTAGGTCTAGTTTGTGAAATGCAGGACCGATTCTGGTAAGAATCTCGTAGGTCCTAACTATATTGGATTTTAGCTTTCTACGCTTTATGAAGCGTATTAAGCCGTTCCCAGAGTGAGGTTTCCTAAAGAATTTGGTCTCTCACTTGGAATTCCAAATGTTCTTTCTCTCGCTTACTTCCCAGTCAAGGGCCATCCCTTGTTGGGTCAAAGTCGAAAGGGTTCCTGAAGTTTACGGGGAGTTCCTAATGGACTATGATAGTAGGTCTGTAAGACCTAAATTTGGCAAATTTTTCGTCGGTGACTATGGTGCCGACAAATTCCCAACGACTTTGGATAATTTGACAGAGTACTCAAGAATTCCTACAACACTAAAAGTGTGTCTCAGGAAATTTGACTCTAAATTCCAAAACTCTTGTTCAGAGAACTTTGCGGAAAGTATCTATGAGGGTAACGTTTATGTGACAAACCCGAAATTTCCATTTTGTACGAACATTATCTATTCAATAGAAGCTAGTCCAGTTTCAATGCACTTCATACTTTTCCGAATAAGTTTGTGTACATTAGGGTTTACATTTAAGGAGATATCAGGAGAGTGGATGCTCATGAGTTTGTGAAACTTGAGCATTTTAACACTTCATCATGTTAAAGTCCAATTCAAGAATAAAATATTTTCTGCCAAAATATTTCAGCACTATAAATATATTTCTGAACTAAATTATTCATTATTCACATTTCCAACTAGAGAAAAGCCATATTCTCTCTCACGGATCTTCGGGTTTTCATCCCAAATCGTGAGTCTACTTTCCTAGTTGTGTCTTAATGCTTGTTATATGCTTAATAACATAGTTTACATGTCAAATATGTAAGATCCGGGAGTTTACCGCCCAAGAACGTTCTTGGGGAGTAAACTCCAAAACGAAGCCTAAGAGCTATCTAGTCCCATTTACTTGTTAGGTAGCTAGTTAAGGACATTATGTATGATCTTTTAAGGCTAGAACACAATCAAGAACACCTAGTTTTAGGAGTTTACAGCCCAAGAGTTTCTTGGACCGTAAACACCAAATTTCAAGGGCTTAAAGTGCCCTAAACACTCCTAAGACTTTAAGACAATAACCCTCTATTACTTGTATCTTCAATGGGGAGTAAAACACATCAAAATCATCCCTAAAAGGGAGTTTATGGCCAAGAAATACTCTTTGGCCGTAAACTCCAAGTAAAGGCACCAAAGTGTGCCTAAAGTCCCCTTTAGCCTTAAACAAAAGTCTAGGATTTATCCTTTGTGTGTAAGAGGCTTAAATGAATTAAAACACCCACCCCATAGGAGTTTACGACCATAAAGTCTAGGGGATATGGTCTTTAGGCCGTAAACTCCTTAAAGGAGCATTCTAAGGCCCTAAACTACCTAAAGGATTAAACCACCAATGCTAGGCTTATTCTAGAATTCATTTAAGACTTTAAAACACCCAAAACCACAAAGTCAAGAGTTCACGGTCGTAAACTCAAGGGTTTATGACCGTAAACTCCAAAGGTGGGGTTTTTTGGGTGGTAAACTCATATATAAGGTCATTTGGTACATTAAACCCCTTTAGCCTTGTCCCGTAGCAACTTAGATGAAACCATTAGGACCTATAACACTTATACCAAGTGTTTTCATGTTCCTAAGTGTCCCAACTTATTTCATTAAGTTATTATTTGGCTAATTAGTTATATATATGCTTATTATATGATAACTAGGCTCGTGCGTGTGAACAAGTCTCCGTTTGCCACCTAGCACGGTATCCGACACTACAATCCAAACCACTCACCACAGGTGAGTTCATACCCCTTTAAATTAACCTTTGAAATACTTTAAATGTTTTAAATACTTTATGGGGGGGATACAAGTTCAATGCTTATAGTTATTGAAACCAATCACATGTGATTGCATTAATCACATGTGATTAATAACTAGAAAACCAATGATTTTATCACTGTTCAAACTGTTTATCAAATTGCTTTACTTTGAAATGTTTTACAAACTCTTTTACTTACCAAATACTTTTATTTAAACTTTTTTATACTTCTTATAAATTGCATGCCTATATATGTATAGATATATAAGCAATGTTTAAAGGGCTTAGGAAGGTCATCCGCCCTATTTCCTTTTTCTCGATTTGGATGTGCTCTGGTGGGATTTCGGGTGACCATCCGAAGGTCGTGTCAATATTAGTTATATATCAATTATACATATATAGACATAAAAGTACTTCCATATTCATGTGTACTATGCACATTACTAGTAAGTTACCATCGGGGTAACACAGAATCATACTACTACAACTGCTAGATCAATGAGTCAGTTCATTCATGAGTCTATACATTACATTACTATGAGAACATATACAACTATACTAGAAAGAGAACATATACAACTATACAAGAAAGAGAACATATACAAATATACTAGAAAGAGATCATATACAACTATACTAGGAGGAGAACATATACAACTATACTAGAACGAGAAATAGTACATATACAAGAATACAATCACAATTATGATCCACTGGATCGGAGCATGCCTTAAATGTCATGGCCCGAGTTGTAGCCAGAATTCTATTGGAGGGAGAGCATGAGTTTGCATATAGATCTATACTGGATTGACTATCCTACACCTTGCTGCTAGCTACAGCCAGACCTGCAGGTCTGCGGGTGCCAAACGTCATTTCGTTATTACGACCATTCGTATGTCGTTGTTACCAGTTGATAGTATGGTGCAATTATCACATTATACCTTAATATAAATCCGGTTTAAGGTAGTTAGTACAACAGTAGTTCCTATAATACAAAACTACAGTACTACAATGATTTATCCATTACATATTTTTAGTGATAACCTCACTTAAACATTAATGTACAAACTATATTTGTTAAATGATAGTTACACTTGGGAAATTACACACTTTTACAACAAACGAGCATACAAAACAGTTAGGCCTTGGTAGAAGGCTACTTTAATAGAAAATATAGGTTTTTCTGAGAGATTCAAACTTTTACAAACACTTACATACATTTTACAAACTTATACTTGAGACACGTTCAAACGTTTTGATAATAAACACCGACACTAAAGTACTTATGAACTCACCAGCTTAATGCTGATAAACTCTTTCAAAATAACTTGTATTCTCAAGTCATTAGTAGACAGGTACCGATGCCAGCTTTTGAGAAGATGGAGCGCATTCAAGACTCATCATATTATTTTGATTTACATTATATTTTTGGTGTCTAAAACTATACAGAATACGCTTGTATTAAAATTATATATTTAATGCAATGGATGATGTTGTTTGCTTATTTACATTTACTGTGTTGTGATACTGTACATGACGTCCTCCGCCCCAGAATGTTTCCGCCGTTCTTGGTTTTGGGGTGTGACAGATTGGTATCAGAGCATTGTTTATAGTGAATCAAGTATATCAACCCATAAAAGATATACTAAACTATAAACCCATTAGGGATTAAAGCACTCTGACCAGGAGTCTATAATTTAAATATTAAAATATTTAATTAAGTATACTAGTCTGCGTTCATACTAAAATCAGTGTCACAACGACAAGAACAAAAGTATTACGATTGTTAAATATCACAAGTGAGCTTGGGGATGTATGGTCAGTCCTAGGAATGGCATAGCCTGATCAACTATGTTGGTCCGGGGAGTGATTAGCATATGCCCTAGAATGGTTGTGATATGTTAACAAGTCTAAAAACTTACCAACAATACCACAAGAAGATCAGTAGAACTTAAACTTAAAATACTATAGGTGTATTTTGTACTACTAGTTACATGTATACTATATTCTTATACCTCTCTTCTCGCGTAGATTTAAATGGCTGGATTCCATCACAGCGACCCGTACTTTCCAAATGAAGGCAATGTCGGGTGGATCGAAGAAGAGCTCGAAGATGAGCATCCAATCCCTTTGGATGATCACCGCGAAGAAGGCTTTTCTGATGGATCTGACTTCGAGCCTGAAGTCAACAACCTACCGCTAGTAGGTCAAGCCCCGAACAACAACCCCCGACCAGCTTTTCCAGGTCCTACTCCCTTGTAGGCAACCAACTTGAATCGCTGTAGTGATGAACAGGGTCAACCCTTACCATACTTTGGGGACCGAAGCTTTTACAACATCAGTGAAGGTGGCTCTGCTGACCGAGCTCTGCACGTCATTATCCGCAGAATAGCTCGTAATGTTGAGCAAGGTCGAGCAGCCATCGACCGGGTCATGGAGATTGATGCCAACTATGGTGTCAACACAGTCCGCATCCGCCGTCTTGAAGAAGACATGGAACGGACCCGGAGAACCAATGAAACCCTGCAGCAACAGTTGGCTGCCTCACGAGCTGAAGTCTTGGAACTTCGAGCCCGTCAGAGGGCTCAGGAACGACACCTTCAAGAAGTGTTTCGTCAAGTGTCCGACCTCAGGGCTCGCCTGAGGAATTCCCATCGCCATTAGATGATGTCTAGTACATCTCTATCTTTTGGTTAAGGGATAGCCTTTAACATCTGTGCTCTAAGTAGCACTTGTCTGTAAATATTCCTAACTTTCAGTACCCTAATTAGGAATCTAAGAACTGTCAAACTTATCTGTATGGTATGATGTAAGACCTACTGTTAGGTCGATTTTCCTTGAACTTATTCCATCAGTAACACCAGTATTATTGAAATCTATCTAATCTGTGGGAAAAATCTGTACACTTGTGTTTTCCTACTAATATTCCGTGTTGTGATTTCAAACACTCATTCAACTATTGGGCTATGGTTAGTTAGTCCATGTGTCACTCTCACGTTGCTTACAAATTGATTCTTACCAATTTTCTTATCTTTATAAACTTATAGCTGAAAGATGCCTCCTCGCAAATCTCCCAGGAATAACCCTGCACCTCCACCGCCTCCTCCGCCTCCGGTCATCGATACTGCAGCCCTGAATGCTGCCGTAGCTGCAGCAGTGGCAACTGCCATGGCTCAGTATCACTCAACTGATGCCAGCAGAGGTGGAACCCCTGTGGAATCAATTCCGGTTGAAACCCCTGTGAGCTCGAGAGAGTGCTCCTACAAGGATTTCACCAGTTGCAAGCCGAAGCCTTTCTATGGCACCGGCGGAGTCATTGCCCTCTCGCAATGGTTCGAGAAGACTGAATCAGTCTTCGAAATATGTTCATGCCCTGCGGCGAGTAAAGTCAAGTATGCCGCATGCACCTTTGATGGAAAAGCCCTGACGTGGTGGAACGGCCACGTTAAAGTACTAACCCTCGTCGTAGCCAACGACATAGCCTGGGAAACAATGAAAGACCTCATGATTGAGGAATACTGCCCGAGGGGCGAAGTCCAGAAATTGGAACAGGAACTTTGGAACCTGACTATGAAGGGCACCAACGTGGTCGCTTATACTGCCCGATTCAGCGAGCTGGTGGCCCTCTGCCCCAATATGGTTCCCACTGAAGGGAAAAAGATCGAAAGGTACATATGGGGGCTATTGCCTTCGTATTAGGGGAATGTTCTAGCATCAAACCCCGCTACCTTCGACAGTGCCAAGCGACTGGCACAGCGACTCATTGACCATGGAGTCAAAACCCCTGCAACCACAACCACCCTAGCCATCCCGGAACCCTCCAAACCCGCTGACACTAAGCGGAAATTCTGGGATGAAAAGAAGAAGCAACGGGCAGCCAAAAAGCAGCAAATTGTGGCAATGCATGCCGCAATAACCACTACTGCTCCGGTGGGTCAGTATGCTGGAAGTTTACCCAAGTGAAACAAATGCAACTACCACCACAACGGCCCCTGCCGTGAAATGCAGTGCTCTAACTGCAACAGGAAAGGACACACCGTCCGTTTCTGTAAGTTCCCGGCACAACCGATCAACCAAGTCCCTGACTCTGGCGCGAGCTCAACCTGCTATGGATGTGGCGAAGTAGGCCACTTTAATAGGGACTTCCCCAAAGCAAAGAATGCTGGTGGAGCAAGGAGGGTACTAGCTATAGGCCACGGGGAAGCAGTTGTTGACCCGACAGTGGTGACTGGTACGTTCCTCCTCGATAACTCCTATGCATGCATTCTGTTCGATAGTGGAGCGGAGCGAAGCTTCGTAAACCATAAATTTGCTCGCATGCTTAAACAACAACCACACGCACTCAAAGAACTATTCACAGTAGAAATGGATAATGGAAAAACTGAAAGTACGAATAGCATATACTTAGGTTGTACCCTAACCCTAGATAACCATTCATTCCCAATCGACCTCATGCCGGTCTCAATTAAAAGCTTCGACGTTATCATCGGCATGGATTGGTTAAGTCTTCATCGCGCCGACATCATGTGCTACGAGAAAGCAGTCCGTCTAAACCTCCCATCTAACGAAACTCTTATAGTCTACGGCGACAAACCTGGTGCGAGTCTTCGTATTATATCAAGTATTCAAGCACAAAAGTATCTGCGTAAAGAATATCACGCATTCCTTGCTCACGTCGTCGACACAAGCCTCGAAACGAAAGAACTAAAGAACATCCCAGTAGTGAGCGACTTCCCCGACATTTTCCCAGAAGAACTACCTGGGTTACCTCCACAACGACAGGTCGAGTTCAGAATCAACTTAGTCCCAGGAGCTACCCCAGTAGCCAAGTCGCCCTACCGCTTAGCACCAGCTGAGATGCAGGAACTCTCTGGTCAACTTAACGAACTGCTCAGCAAGGGCTTTATAAGGCCGAGTTTCTCACCTTGGGGAGCACCGGTTTTGTTCGTTAAGAAGAAAGACGGATCATTCTGTATGTGTATCGACTATAGAGAACTCAACAAACTGACGGTCAAGAATCGTTACCCTCTGCCTTGTATAGACGATCTATTTGACCAACTGCAAGGGGCAAATTATTTTTCCAAAATTGATCTGAGATCCGGATATCACCAGTTACGAGTACTAGAGGAGGATGTGCCGAAGACAGCCTTCCGAACTCGTTACGGACATTACGAGTTCGTGGTGATGCCATTCGGATTGACCAATGCGCCTGCAGTCTTCATGGATCTGATGAATAGAGTATGTCGACCTTACTTGGATCAGATCGTCATCGTTTTCATTGACGACATCCTGATCTACTCCCGAGGTAAGGAAGAGCATGGCAACCACCTACGACAAGTTCTAGGGACATTACGAAAGGAGAAACTTTATGCGAAGTTCTCGAAATGTGAATTTTGGATCCGAAGAGTCGAATTCTTAGGACACGTGGTAAGCGAAGAGGGAATCCACGTGGACCCGTCCAAAATTAAAGCCATTGAGAACTGGTCAGCACCGAAGACGCCTACAGAAATTCGTGAATTTCTAGTCCTCGCTGGCTACTACCGTAGATTCATTCAGAACTTCTCCCGAATAGCGAAACCCCTTACAACCCTGACCCAGAAAGGCGTGGCCTTTGACTGGGAAGACAAACAAGAGAGAGCGTTCCAAACGCTCAAACGAGCCTTGTGCACCGCGCCAATACTATCCCTCCCCGAAGGGATAGAAGACTTCGTAGTCTATTGTGATGCATCGAATCAAGGGCTCGGGTGTGTTCTGATGCAGCGAGGTAAGATCATCGCCTACGCCTCGAGACAGTTGAAGACACACGAGGTTAACTACACAACCCACGATCTTGAACTGGGATCAGTGGTGTTTGCTCTGAAGATCTGGAGACATTACTTGTACGGAACGAAAAGCACTATATTTACCGACCACAAGAGTTTACAACACATTTTCGATCAGAAGGAGCTCAACATGAGACAACAACGGTGGGTCGAGCTACTCAGTGACTACGAATGCGATATTCATTATCATCCGGGTAAAGCCAACGTATTAGCACACGCCCTAAGTCGGAAGGAATACTCTGGTCGCAAAGTCAAGTCATTATCAATAACCATCCGTTCACACTTGTCTAAGCAAATTCAGGCGGCTCAACTTGAAGCCATGAAACCTGAAAATGTGACGGGTGAACCCCTTAGAGGAATGGACAAAAATTTAGAAGCCAAGGGTGACGGAGCCTTATATTTCGTGAACCGAATCTGGACACCAAAACACGGTGGTTTCCGAGACTTGGTCATGATCGAGGCGCACAACACTTGGTATTCCGTCCACCCAGGTTCAGATAAGATGTATCTGGATCTTAAAAAGCTATACTGGTGGCCTAATATGAAAGCAGAGATTGCTACCTTCGTAAGTAAATGCCTTACTTGCGCAAAGGTTAAGGTCGAGTACCAGAAGCCCTCTGGTTTATTGCAACAACCAGAGATTCCAGAATGGAAGTGGGAGCGGATAACTATGGATTTCATAACCAAGTTGCCCAAGACAACGGGTGGACTTGATACCATATGGGTCATCGTCGATAGATTGACCAAGTATGCACACTTCCTGCCTATCAAAGATACTGACAAGATGGAGAAACTTACGAGAACATACATTAGGGAAATCGTACGGCTACATGGTGTACCTATGTCCATTATATCTGATAGAGATAGTAGGTTCACCTCAAGATTCTGGCAATCACTACAACATTCCTTAGGAACAAGGCTGGACATGAGCACAGCCTACCATCCACAGACCGACGGACAGAGTGAGAGGACCATCCAAACACTGGAAGATATGTTGTGAGCCTGCGTGATTGACTTTGGGAAGGCATGGGATACTCATTTACCCCTTGTTGAGTTTTCCTATAATAACAGTTATCACACGAGCATCAAGGCTGCTCCATTTGAAGCTCTCTACGGCCGAAAGTGCAGATCTTCTCTATGCTGGGCTGAGGTGGGTGATACCCAATTAGCCAGGGGGCAAGCTTCCAACAGTACTCTCACAGGTCGGGAGGTCATTCGGGAAACCACAGAGAAAATCGTTCAGATCCGTGAACGATTAAAAGCCTCTAGAGACCGACAGAAGAGCTACGCTGATAAACGAAGAAAACCTTTGGAATTTCAGGTGGGAGACCGAGTCCTTCTCAAAGTCTCACCCTGGAAGGGCTTGATACGCTTTGGAAAGTGTGGGAAGCTTAATCCGAGGTACATAGGGCCTTTCGAGATTCTTGCAAGAGTCGGCCCCGTAGCTTACAAACTCGACCTACCCGACGCACTTCGTAACGTACATTCTACATTCCACGTATCTAACTTGAAAAAGTGTCTATCCGACGAGACTCTTGTAATCCCAATCGACGAGATCGAGATTCACGAGAGCCTCAGCTTCGTGGAAGAACCAATAGAGATCATGGACCGTGAGGTCAAGCAGACGAAGCAAAGCCGTATCCCTATCGTGAAGGTCAACTGGAACGCCAAGCAAGGACCGAAATTCACTTGGTAACGCGAGGATCAGATGAAACTGAAATACCCTCATCTTTTCGCTTAATTGATTGTAACTTCTTGTTTGCTTAAATTCTCATTTCGGGACGAAATTCCTTCTAACGGGGGGATGATGTGACAAACCTGAAATTTCCATTTTGTACGAACATTAACTATTCAATAGAAGCTAGTCCAGTTTCAATGCACTTCAGACTTTTCTGAATAAGTTTGTGTACATTAGGGTTTACATTTAAGGAGATATCAGGAGAGTGGATGCTCATGAGTTTGTGAAACTTGAGCATTTCAACACTTCATCATGTTAAAGTCCAATTCAAGAATAAAATATTTTCTGCCAAAATATTTCAGGACTATAAATAGATTTCTGAACTAAATTATTCATTATTCACATTTCCAACTAGAGAAAAGCCATATTCTATCTCACAGATCTTCGGGTTTTCATCCCAAATCGTGAGTCTACTTTCCTAGTTGTGTCTTAATGCTTGTTATATGCTTAATAACATAGTTTACATGTCAAATATGTAAGATCCGGGAGTTTACCGCCCAAGAACGTTCATGGGGAGTAAACTCCAAAACGAAGCCTAAGAGCTATCTAGTCCCATTTCCTTGTTAGGTAGCTAGTTAAGGACATTATGTATGATCTTTTAAGGCTAGAACACAATCAAGAACACCTAGTTTTAGGAGTTTACGGCCCAAGAGTTTCTTGGACCGTAAACACCAAATTTCAAGGGCTTAAAGTGCCCTAAACACTCCTAAGATTTTAAGACAATAACCCTCTATTACTTGTAGCTTCAATAGGGAGTAAAACACATCAAAATCATCCCTAAAAGGGATTTTACGGCCAAGAAATACTCTTGGGCTGTAAACTCCAAGTAAAGGCACCAAAGTGTGCCTAAAGTCCCCTTTAGCCTTAAACAAAAGTATAGGATTTATCCTATGTGTGCAAGAGGCTTAAATGAATTAAAACACCCACCCCATAGGAGTTTGCCACCGTAAACTCTAGGGGATATGGTCTTTAGGCCGTAAACTCCTCAACGGAGCATTCTAAGGCCCTAAACTACCTAAAGGATTAAACCACCAATGCTAGGCTTATTCTAGAATTCATTTAAGACTTTAAAACACCCAAAACCACCAAGTCAAGAGTTCACGGCCGTAAACTCAAGAGTTTATGACCGTAAACTCCAAAGGTGGGGTTTGTTGGGTGGTAAACTCATCTACAGGGTCATTTGGTACATTAAACCCCTTTAGCATTGTCCCGTAGCAACTTAGATGAAACCATTAGGACCTATAACACTTATACCAAGTGTTTGCATGTTCCTAAGTGTCCCAACTTATTTCATTAAGTTATTATTTGGCTAATTAGTTATATATATGCTTATTATATGATAACTAGGCTCGTGCGTGTGAACAAGTCTCCGTTTGCCATCTAGCACGGTATCCGACACTACAATCCAAACCACTCACCACAGGTGAGTTCATACCCCTTTAAATTAACCTTTGAAATACTTTAAATGTTTTAAATACTTTATGGGGGGGATACAAGTTCAATGCTTATAGTTATTGAAACCAATCACATGTGATTGCATTAATCACATGTGATTAATAACTAGAAAACCAATGATTTTATCGCTGTTCAAACTGTTTATCAAACTGCTTTACTTTGAAATGTTTTACAAACTCTTTTACTTACCAAATACTTTTATTTAAACTTTGTTATACTTCTTATAAATTGCATGCCTATATATGTATAGATATATAAGCAATGTTTAAAGGGCTTAGGAAGGTCATCCGCCTTATTTCCTTTTTCTCGATTTGGATGTGGTCTGGTGGGATTTCGGGTGACCATCCGAAGGTCGTGTCAATATTAGTTATATATCAATTATACATATATAGACATAAAAGTACTTCCATATTCATGCGTACTATGCACATTACTAGTAAGTTACCATCGGGGTAACACAGGATCATACTACTACAACTGCTAGATCAATGAGTCAGTTCATTCATGAGTCTATACATTACATTACTATGAGAACATATACAACTATACTAGAAAGAGAACATATACAACTATACTAGAAAGAGAACATATACAAATATACTAGAAAGAGATCATATACAACTATACTAGGAGGAGAACATATACAACTATACTAGAACGAGAAACAGTACATATACAAGAATACAATCACAATTATGATCCACTGGATCGGAGCATGCCTTAAATGTCATGGCCCGAGTTGTAGCCATAATTCTATTGGAGGGAGAGCATGAGTTTGCGTATAGATCTATACTGGATTGACTATCCTACACCTTGCTGCTAGCTACAGCCGGACCTGCAGGTCTGCGGGTGCCAAACGTCATTTCGTTATTACGACCATTCGTATGTCGTTGTTACCAGTCGATAGTATGGTGCAATTATCACATTATACCTTAATATAAATCCGGTTTAAGGTAGTTAGTACAGCAGTAGTTCCTATAATACAAAACTACAGTACTACAATGATTTACCCATTACATATTTTTAGTGATAACCTCACTTAAACATTAATGTACAAACTATATTTGTTAAATGATAGTTACACTTGGGAAATTACACACTTTTACAACAAACGAGCATACAAAACAGTTAAGCCTTGGTAGAAGGCTACTTTAATAGAAAATATAGGTTTTTCTGAGAGATTCAAACTTTTACAAACACTTACATACATTTTACAAACTTATACTTGAGACATGTTCAAACGTTTTGATAATAAACACCGACACTAAAGTACTTATGAACTCACCAGCTTAATGCTGATAAACTCTTTCAAAATAACTTGTATTCTCAAGTCATTAGTAGGCAGGTACCGATGCCAGCTTTTGAGAAGATGGAGCGCATTCAAGACTCATCATATTATTTTGATTTACATTATATTTTTGGTGTCTAAAACTGTACAAAACATGCTTGTATTAAAATTATATATTTAATGCAATGGATGATGTTGTTTGCTTATTTACATTTACTGTGTTGTGATACTGTACATGACGTCCTCCGCCCCAGAACGTTTCCGCCGTTGTTGGTTTTGGGGTGTGACAGTAATGTTTCTATGGGTTCTTTCTTACTACGAGGGTAGATAAGTAGTCATTATATGGAGAAATGACAAACTGATCCCAGTAAGAAAGGCGTACTCTACTTATTGAGCTCATGAATACTATGGGCGTATTGGTCCTATCCGAGGGGTATCACTACGGACTCGAAGTGTCCGCATCGAGTCCGGAGGGTAGTCTTTAGGACATCCTTCCCTAACACTCGAACTGGTGATATTCGGATCTCAGGTCCATTTCTGAAGAAATTCTTTCCCTGTGTTTACCCAATCAATTCGTCTATGCGAGCCAGAGACAACGATTTCTAAAGGAAATCTTAATGAAGTCTCCGGTCGTCGAGGTACATAAAATGCACTCCATCGTCTTCGGTCATCGAGGTACATAAAATGCACTCCGTCGACTTCTGGTAAGAATAAGACCGGAGCTCTCAAGGGTGAGAAGCCTGGTCTTCTAATTCTATTGTTGAGTAGTTCGCTGTGTTGTCTGGGCTGTTCTTGTATCTTTCGTAGGTGTTTAGACTGTTAGGCGATCTGGTTATAAGAGTCATACTGGGTTCTAAGTTTGTTCCTATGCCAAATGCAATTACTTGTAGTCTTGGGCAGTCTCCGTCCTGAAGTTCATATTAGAATTCATACATGATTCAATGATCACAATTTTGTGTATACGAGTCCTATATAACTAAGGTTGAAAAGGTAGTCGAATAACTGGTTCATCCTTTACCTCAGTTCATATTAGAATTCATACATGGTTCAATGATCACAATTTCGTGTATACGAGTCCTATATAACTAAGGTTGAAAAGGTAGTCGAATAACTGGTTCATCCTTTACCTCACATCCCATCAAGGGAAAATGTAACATCCCCCTCTGGCACGTATTACAATATTGTCCGCTTTGGGCCACTCGACACGAGGACTTCCCAGGGGGTCACCCATCCTGGTACTACTCCCGCCCGAGCACGCTTAACTGCAGAGTTCTTATGGGATCTGCTACCCTCATGACTTTAAAACGCGTTGTGTTAGGGAAGGTATCCACACCCCTTATAAGGAATGCTTAGTTCTCCTTCCCAGCCGATGTGGGATCAGATCTAACCCACTTTCACCCCCCATTATAGGGTTCGACGTCCCCGTCGAACACATCGACCCATGCCCTGGCTCTGATACCATTTGTAACATCCCCCTCTGGCACGTATCACAATATTGTCCGCTTTGGCCACTCGGCACGAGGACTTCCCAGGGGGTCACCCATCCTGGGAAGTCCTCGTGTCGAGTGGCCCAAAGCGGACAATATTGTGACAACGCAAATTTTCAAACAAATTTTTCATTTTAAAAATAAAGTATTTCCATTCAAAACAAGGCATAAATAATTTAAGTGTCATGTCAAATACAAATTGTCTAAATCCCAAGATCATAAAAACATTCTTCAGTGTGTATCGATCACGCCGGCGCCTTCCCACGGTCCTCGCTAGTACCTGAAACACATACATAACAACTGTAAGCATAAATGCTTAGTGAGTTCCCCAATATACTACTTACGCACATACGCCTTTCCAGGCCCTGACCTTCCGGTCCATGTGTCTCAGGGGACTTCCGTCTCTGCTGGGTAAACCTTCCGGTCCTACCCACGCCGACCTTCCGGTCCATAACACAACATATTGCCTTCCGGCCCATAACATATCGCCTTCGGGCCCATAACATATTCGCCTTCCGGCCTATGACATACATAGCACATATAACAAATAACTTACCACATATAGCATACATGTCACATAGCATATCTGACCATCCGGTCACACAATCAACCCTTCCGGGTACAGTATAGTGAGAAGACTCACCTCGTGAATACTGGAAGCTAGCAAATCCTGAAATCACTCGTGCTCGATCCGCTGAGCTACAACCTCCCTATAACATCATATATCTCTTATTAACACTTTTATCTTCTAAGTTTAACTGCCCCTAAGAAGTCACACATAGGTCAACTCTGGTCAACGGTCAACGGTCAACGGTCAACTTGACCGGACTCGGCGAGTGCCATGGCGACTCGGCGAGTCTAGATGTCCTCCAATTCTCTAAAACTCCCTTTCTACTCGTCGAGTATCCTCCTTGACCCGACGAGTTACTCCTGGAAGAATCGCGGGGCCACCCCGACTCAACTCGCCGAGTCTGAAGAACAACTCGACGAGTCCCAGTAAATCTTCAAGCTACTCGCCGAGTCTGTTCGTCGAACTCGGCGAGTCCATGCCACGCAACTGCTCAAACTGCATCCTAAGGTCAGAACCGCTCCGACCATTCCTAGGTCTGACCTTCCTAGGCTGATCCATCACGTAAGGTCCTCATTTCAGTGCTCATGATACACCCCATGATTCCTAATTCACATTTTGACCTAAGGCATAAGGATTCCAATCCAAAACCTTCATCAATTCCCGAAATGTACAGGCATGGGACATTCTGGACCTCCAAAGGTCCCAATACAGGGTTACAATCGTTTAGGGGACTAGGGTAACATTCAACCTAGCCACAAAAGGGTTCCATAAACCCTAATTCCATAAACACATCAACATAGCAGAGTATACTCGAATTCTTACCTGGATGATGTACTCTCTGTGTCCCCAATCCTCAGAACGTGACTCCCTTGCTGTTCCTTTAGCCAAGCCCTTCTTTTCCTTGCACAACAACTCTTCTATAGTCAACAATGGCCTATAATCTTGCTCCAGATGCACACAATCGATTTAGGGTTCTTCTCAGAAGGCTAAAATGAACAATGACGGCCAATAAGTCCTTTTTATACGTCCCAAACCTGAACGGTTAGGGTTTTCGCTAAACAGCGCAGACTCGCCGAGTCCATATCTGGACTCGTCGAGTCCAGTCGCGAACCCACGACCAGGTCTGCGATCCTACTCGGCGAGTCTAGGCTTCAACTCGCCGAGTCCCCTCTTAAAACACCCCAAAAACATAATTTTAACAATACCTGAGATTCCGGGCTGTTACAGAAAAGAAGTTATAGTGAAATCATCAATTCTAAACCTATAGAACATTGATTATATATCACTCTCATGTATACATTCTTTAGTGATAGGTCAACCATATGAATCTTGGAGTTCAAATTGACGTACTGCACGCGTAATACTGTGGGGATTCCTTTGGAAAGGAAAAGAACTATAAGGTACTCCTTGTATGAGTACTTCGGTGTTCTGATATAACGGCTTTGCTAAAAGACGATTTCTGAGAAAGAGATGTACTTATGAAGCTGGTATTGCGAGGATCAAATTTACTCGAGTCGTATGATAAAGTCGGAAACATATGGAAACTAAAGACATTAGATTTGAACATAAGGCATTACAGACAAAACACAAAAGTGCAACCGTTAACATATGTATTGTACTTAGGATTTACTACAAGACTATTGCTGCGAACAAGGTATACTACAAAAGACAAGTATACGCAGCACGAGCATCCCTAAACGGACGGGATCCCGCAAAAGATAAGACTCTGGTTGCACTAGTTTTAAACATGTTTTTGAACATACTAAATACTGACGATTTGGAGGAAACCTATACTATATTAGGGTCCTTAACTACCTCTTTGCATTCTGAGGTCAAACTCCTCCGGATTTGTCGTTGTCTTTCTCCAATGGACAGTCCCTTTTAAAGTGTCCCATGATGCCACATAGATGGAAGATCTGAGAGGTTTGGACATTGGTGGTTGAAGAAATGTGTTGGATCTGGATCCTGCAGTAACTAGCAGTATCTCCATTCCTGTTGCACTTATAACAGTGTAACGGTCGGCAACTACCCAGATGATGAAAGCTACACTCATAGCATTTCGGTAGGTTTCCGGCATATTGTCTGGCTGGTGTAGGGACAATTGGGACACCCGAAGGAATGGTAGTAGGAGGTTTAGATGTCGTAGATGTGTTCTTATTCGCCCCTCGAAGCGATTTGTTCTTCCTTTTGGCCCAAAACTTCGGGCTGTTACTCTTGGTCTCGGCACTCGGGGTATCGTGGTAGTTTGTTGCTCGTTGTGGTACTGGATTGTTACTTGGATGGGAATAGTTGTTAACAATCCCGCTAACACTTGCGTTGTTAGCGTTCAGATGGTTCAGAATGGCTGACACGACAGCCGAGACTGCAGCTTGAAAGGTAGCTGCATCAATCTGAAGATTTGGTGTTTGGTTGATGGGCTGATCGTCTTTCTTGGATGACATGATTCTGTTACACGGAAGGAAACGAATTTGTGAGCGAAAATGGTTGAATCTAAACGTAGATCGATCGCTCATGTAAAGAATAGAAGTATGTTCTCTAAGGTTCGACCTACATCCCTATGATGCAGTCCTAGTATGGAATGGAAGTATGCTCACGAAGGTTTGACCTACATCCCTATGATGAAGTCCTAGCAAAGATCGGAAGTAAGTTCATGCAATGGTCTCAAGATGTTTGTCGTTCTAGCCGAGGTATCAATGGTTGGCGAATAACGTGATCCACCCATTAAAAGAGACTCGAAGATGTCTCCGGAGTCAAATTGCTATAGTCCAATGGCTTGACTAGAGCATGTTTCAAATAGACTCTAATGAAAGTATGATAAGAGTATTCGAATAAAGAACAAAACTGAAGTTAGTCGGCTGTCAATATCTTTGATATTCATGACGTACAAGTTCGGGAAAATGACCTTGTAAAAGGTCTTACATCATATCCAGAGCGGATAGTTCCTGACAGTATAAAGACCTAACTAATGTACTTACAGTACAAGATAGTTTCATAGAAAATACCACATCGGGCATAGACAGAAAGATGATTCCTTTCTAACAAGGAAAAAAATAAGGTAAAGTATCTACTACTAGCGACGGTCATCCCTCTGGTGAACTCTCAGTTCAGCCAGTTGGCGTTCCACATCACTAATGTACATGACTGGTGCGAAGCATATGCATTCCCCCATTTGTATCGACTTCTGCGATACGTTGTAGAGCTGTCCTACCCTGAATTTCGTTTCGGGCAACCCTTCGGATCAGAATTGGCATGATTCTGTCTGCTGAGCCCCCATTGCTCAGGTCATAGAAGCTTCGGTCACCATTAAATGGCATGGGCTGATCTTGTCCTTGGCTCCATGTTTCCAAACATTCCCCCCACTCAGGCGTCGGGCCATGAAAAGTCGGACGAGGGTTACGAATCGGAAAGGGAGCTGCCTGAGGTAGGTTCTCAACATCGGGCTCGGAGATGGTATCGTCTGAAAGGTCTTCAGCATGGTGATAATTCAGAGGGATTGGATGATCATTATCTGGTTCTTCTCCAAACCATCCAGCAATAACTGCGTTCGGAAGGAACAGGTTGTCGTGGGGATGGAATCCAGCCATGTTATCTACGTGAGAATTTGGGGTAAGAAAACAATTATTAGACGAACTATCTAGATAATTATTTAGGAAATCTTCATTAGTTCCATCGCTATTTGTAAAGTGCATACCAGTTATATGTAATCAACACATGATAGGCTTTCGAATAAGTGACCTCAACTCCAAATTCACAAGGAATAAGGGTAAAGCAAAAATTTCACCGATTCTAAGTCGATAACATCCTAGTTACATATAACTTTAGCATATCCACTTAGCAATTATCAACTTAGGAATGAAGATTCCATTTTAGTTCTCAAGTATAAAGTACTTATAGTAACACAAAACACCCCTATGGTATTTTAGACTTAGGTTCTGTTATAATGTTCTCAATTGTGTGATAGTTGCATATTGAGCTAATGGACTCCATATTAAAGGGGTGGATGAATTCTATGGGGAAACCCATTAGAAATCGTCCAAAGGCCTTTAAGAAAGGGGTTCATGGGTTGCTTAGGGCCTAAGCATCCAAATTAGGGTTTCCTTATTAGATAACCCTAATAGCCTCACTATTTAAGGAACCCTTAAGCTCCAAAAATGGGGTGAACTAAGGAGTTAGGGTTTCCACACGTTTTGGGTAGCCTCCTTCTCTTCTCTTCTTCATCCTCTTGCTCTTGGTGTTTGTGAGCCATTAGAGGAGTGACATTTGTAACTCTAAGCTTTCTAAAGTCAATACAAGAAGGAATTGAGATTGTTATTGCTATATAACAATCAAGGTATGATCTAAAACCTAATTCATATGTTATATTGATTAGATCTAGGGTTTTAACTCTTGGGTTAAAAGCATGTACAATAGAGAAACCTAGATCCAAGAATTAGGGTTTGCATGAGCACATAGGATGTCTTTTGGCTAAAACCCAACAGTAGTATCAAAGCCTAGATTGGTTTCTATTGTATTGATGCATATTTGATCGAAATCAGCACTGAAAATAGTAATTTTTGGGTTCTGAGTGTTTGACTCGCCGAGTCACTTGGTGCACTCGTCGAGTCAGGTGTACTCGACGAGTCCAGGTCCAGACTCGACGAGTCGAAACGTCTGACCGCTCGCTTTCGCGATTTTCTTCCTGTTTTGGCTTTGGATAATTACCTTGAATATGTTTTTTTTTATAAATTCCGAATTTTATCAATATTTGGTGATTATCCTAACCTAAATAGAAGATAATTGTCAAAATTTAGATAATCACTTGTTTTATTTGATAAAATTTGATTATTTGTAATTTAGATTTGAATTACCTTGTGAAAAGTTTTAATTTTTTCCTTTTAGGTTTTATAGTTTAAATTTGAACTTAATAGTTTTGTTTTGAAATTTAAATAGCTAAAACCCTAATGTTTTGAAAAGTTTCAAAACTTGCCCTCAAGTTTTGGAATTTAAATTTTTGATTAAAAAGTTGGATTTTGAAATATTTAAATTCTAAACCCTAATGTTTTGAAATGTTTCAAAACTTCCCCTCAAGTTTTGGAATTTAAAAGTTGATTAAAAGGTTTAATTTAGGAATGTTAAATTCTAAAACACTAGTATTGTTTTTAAAAGTTCATATCACACCCTTATGGTTTTATTAATTAAATAAGGTGTATAATTAAAAGAGGTTTAATAAATCCATAAAAGTTTTGGTTTACAAATTAATTGAATTAAAAGTATAATTGTTAAATTTGACCACCTAGTATTTTAAAAGTGTAAGATACACCCTATACAATATATATAACATTAAAAGTCTAACATTATATATATGTATGGGTAAAAGTCAGTCTTACTGTTAGTAGGCCTCATTCACGAAGCTAATCTATAAGGGGTGTTTAAGGAAATTGCCTATAAAATGGTGATTGAATAGGTATCCACTCTTACCCACCGCACTCTTTACTAGTGGAGGGTCGTTAGCCGAACGGGTAGGATAGGACAGAAACCTTCCATTATAAGTGTAATGAAGTATAAAAGTAACTAAATGTTTCCATAAAATTCCCAATCTTAGTTACTTTAGGTAAAACTGAATTGATGCAATTCCATGAAATTACACTTTGTGCCCTTGCAAAGACATTAGTGGAGCGCGTGTGGTTAACCAGCACACTAAATGGTTCTGAGCAAAGGTAGCAAAGGGTGACTCAATGTTTGTCATAGTTCGGTGGAGTGTGTGTGGTTTACCGGCACATCGAATAGGTGACTGTGACATGTGAGGGCACCATGTAGATTTGCATGGTTATTCACACCCGCTTTGTGATTCTCGGCATCCCAGTCACAAAATAGAGGGGCATATCGAGATTTAAACATGCCATTGAAAAGGTTCAATGAATCTCAAAGAATCTAGGAGTTTTCAATACATTTAAGACTTAATCTATTTTTTGTTTTTCATGGTGGAAAATTAGTGAATCGTCATTCACTTAGGTGTTGTTTGTTTTTTCTCCGCAGATCTGCGTGGGCTCTTTTGTCTGCGCGGCGCAGACCACGCGCAGACTTAAAGGTTTGCAGTGTGTTTGTTTTTCTGAAGTGCATAGACATAAAAACGTCTGCGCGAGGTCTTCACCACACAGACTTGGGCCAACATCTTCTAACGTCTACGAGTGTTTTAAACCTAAAAAAAAAAACGTGTCTTCTATTGCATCCGCCTCCATCGTCAAACTTTCCCACTGTCCACAGAACCATCCATCTTCAATCCATCGACCATCGATCCATCGACAATCAAAGGCATCCCCGTCGCCGATTGCAGCCCCGTCGCCGATTAGCACCCTCGTCGCCACCTGCTCTCCGATTGAAGGCATCAGGTGCATTTCGACTTGTACAGCGATCGATTCAGGCGACCAGCGTCGACCATCGAGGCATCCCCGTCGCCGATTAGCACCCTCGTCGCCGATTACCACCGTCGTCGCCGCCTGCTCTCCGATCGAAGGCATCAGGCGCATCTCGAATTGTATCGCGATCGATTCAGGCGACCAGCGAAGCGAATAGGTATCTTCCTTGCGTTTTTTTTTAGTTCCAACATGAAATTAACATGAAATTGAGGAATAATGGGTCTTTTTTTATCCCTCCGCCAGTGGTTCTCAGTCAAACACCCTTCCAGTTTTCTTCAAGCACTTCTCTATTTGGATCTTCCGCTCCAGCTTTTGGCATTTGTGCTTCAGAGGGAAAATCCGGTAATTCCACTAACGAGGTACACCTCCACCACTAGCATATTCTTGTTAATTGCTATTACAATACATGTATATCTGATCCTTCACAATATGCTATTACAATACATGTATGATACATGATCAGATTAGGTTTTTGCACACAAAAAGAATGGAACCAAAGTCATGTATCATGTTTGATTGATATTCTGGAAAATAATATAAATATATAGAGCCTATTTTCCTGAAAATTAAGAAAATTAAAGAAAGTCTTGCCTTTTCTTTTCATGTTTATGTATCATAAGTAGCGTAGAATCAAAAAAGTAGAAAGTCTTGCTGTGAAATAATGCTGGCAATTGTGAATTGTTTATTGTTGTGAAACAATGTTGTCAATTGTGAATTGTTTATTGCTGTGAAATAATGTTGGGAAAATTTGTTTATTGCTGTGAAATAATGCTGGGAAAATATGTTTATTGCTGGGAAATTTGTTTATTGCTGGGAAAATTTGTTTAATGCTGTGAAATAATGTTGGGAAAATTTGTTTATTGCTGTGAAATAATGCTGGGAAAATATGTTTATTGCTGGGAAAATTTGTTTATTGCTGGGAAAATTTGCTTATTGCTGGGAAAATTTGTTTATTGCTGTGAAACAATGTTGTCAATTGATTGTTTCAAATCATTATTTTTTTTGTTGTAATGTGTATGATATGCAATATTTTATGGAATCATATTTGTCAATTTGTGAATGCTACAATACCTTATGAAATTATTATTGTCTATGATATATTGCTTATTAGAAATGGGAGAAAAACAACAATGGACCAATGAGCATTTAAAATGCTTATTGGATACTTGTATTGAAGAAGTAGAGAGTGTCGGTAGAAAATGATTGAGTTTGCAGAAAGACTCATGGATAAGGCTTAGAAGAGTTCTTAAGGAGAAATTTGGGTTTGAGTTGAGTCAAAAACAAATGAAAAACGCATATGACAATTTGAAAGCCAAATACACAGGATGGGTGTATTTAAAAAACAAAACTGGTAATATATACAACTCTCAAACAAACACTTTTAACTTAACAGCCGAGGAGTGGGATGACTTTAAGAAGGTATATACACATTTATATATGTATATATATTAAACATTTATGTTTGACGTTGCCAAATATTCTTATACTATTTTTTTTGTTACATTTGGGTTTAGGGGCATCCGAAGGCTGCTTCATTGAGAACAATTCCACTGCCTTTTCCAGATGTTTGTGCACGTCTTTTTGATGGAAATAGTGCTACTGGTAATTTTAGGAGTTACTCAACCCAATCATCATCAGTAGCTGGAGCATCCTCTTGTCGTCTTCCACCACTTCAGATTACCGCCATCCCTTTTCATGCAATAGATGATGATGGTGATGACACTTCCCACCATGAGCCACCACCTTCTGCTGCTTCACCTTCTGCCGCTTCACCTTCTGTCGCTTCACCTTCTGCAGTTTCACCTTCTGCTGCTTCACCATATACTGCTTCACCATCTGGTAACCCCAACAAAAGGGCTAAACCCTCAACTCCTATACCTCCTAGTGCTTCACCGTCTGCTTCTTCACCTGATGGAACTTCTATTACTAGCGACGATTTAGCATCAGAAATGAAAAAAGCTTTACAAAGTTTGACTAACGGGTATACAATCCCTCAATGTTTAGAGAAGTTAGAGGTGCTTCAGTTAGGCCCCACCGATCCTTTACGCTTTGTTGCATATCATATTTTTGGAGGGACCATGAACATGAGAGAGATGTGGATGCATTTGCCCGATGTTCCTGAGATATTACGAGGATGGCTTGAGATGACGGGTACAAATTTAGGAGTTTTGAAGGATGGAAAGATTGTCCGATGATTGTTCTAGTGTTGAAACTATTTGTTAGGTCTTTTTGCCTTTGTTGGAACTATTTTGTTAGGTCTTTTTTCTTTTCTTGGAACTATTTTTTTGTTATGTTGCTACTTGGAATATGGTTTATCTAATGTTTTCTTGGTACTTGAAATATGATTAATGTAATGTGTATTTGCTACGTCCAATATAGTTTATGTATGTTTTTTTGCTACTTGAAATATGGTTTATGTAATTTTTTTTTGCTACTTGAAATATGATTAATGTAATGTTTTTTAAAGTTCTACTTTGTTGATTTTAGGTTCATAATGGATCACGATCAAAAGTTACTTCTCGTAATTCTTATGTACCTGTACATCCGTTTTTTTGGAAGAGGGGTGTGAAACGATTGCGGGATAATGATTTGGAAATGACAGGACATGAATACACATTGGAGTTGTTACATCGTAATCGTTTACAATGTGTTAAAGTACTACGCATGTCTCGTGACTCTTTTGTACGACTATGTGCTCATTTTAGAGCAAATTACTCATTAAAGGACAGCAAACATGTATAGGTTGAGGAAAAGATGGCCAAGTTTTTGATGATGATCGGCCATAATCAACGTTACGTGATTATCAAGCGGAGATTTCAACACTCGATGCAAACAATTCATAAATTTTTTTATGAAGTGTTGGAAAAAATGATGCTTTTCGCACAAGATGTTATAGCACCAACTTCTTTTAATCCGAATCCAAACATTCTAGGACATAATAGGAGGCTACGACGGGTTTTCAAAGGGGCGGTCGGTGCACTTGACGGTACTTTGATACATGCTGTTGTCCCTGCTAAGAAACAAGACTTGTATAGAAGTAGGGGAAAGGGAGACTGCTACCAAAACGTATTGGCAATTTGTGACTTCAATATGATTTTTACATTTGTTGTGGCCGGGTGGGAAGGGGTAGCGCATGACTCTAGAGTATTATCAGAAGCAATAACCGATCCACAATCATCATTCCCATTTCCACCACCCGGTAAGTTTTTGTTTTTTTTAAATACTATTATCTTTGTTTAAAAATTGATTAGTGTTTTGCATTTTTTACAAAAAAATATTATCTTTGTGATGCCGCGTATGCACACACTCGAGGATTTATGGCCCCTTATCGTAATGTGAGGTATTGGCTTGGAGATTTTCGTCAACGACGTGCATTGACCAATAAGGAAAAATTTAACCATGGACATGCAAAACTTCGGAATGTCATTGAGCGTGCTTTTGGTGTTTTGAAAGCACGTTTCCCTATATTGAAGAGGATGGCACCATTCCCGTTCGTGACACAAAGAAACATTGCCATGGCATGTTTCGCGCTTCATAATTTTATAAGGAGAGAAGGAATGAGTAATGAGTATTTTGCACAATACGATGAACCCAATGTCTCGTTTCGAACTAACAATGTGGGCGTTGATGATGATGAAGACGGGATTCCAACACATGGTACTACAGCAGACCGTGAATATATGACTCAGTTACAGGATGAAATTGCCGATCAGTTGATGCACAATATAGATTGAATTGTTTTAAATGAAATTGTTATTGTAAAACTAATTTTTTTTATTGTATGACTAATTTAGATGTATGAATTTTATTTTCAATGT
This sequence comes from Lactuca sativa, assembly GCF_002870075.4. Classification (NCBI taxonomy): domain Eukaryota; kingdom Viridiplantae; phylum Streptophyta; class Magnoliopsida; order Asterales; family Asteraceae; genus Lactuca; species Lactuca sativa. Next base: position 313,554,396 of record NC_056625.2, read on the forward strand.
TATAAGACTATTATTATTAAAATTTTGGTGTTGGAAAATCATTTTATGTTTGTAAAATCATTTTATTTAAAATTTCAATTTATTTTAGCAGCCTGCAGACGTTAAAAAACAAACAGTCTTCTTATTGCAGACTACACACGTTTGGTCCACCTCTTCTACTGCAGAGGCTTGTAGATGTGGTCCGCAGACTGCAGACATTTTGGCTTCAGAAAAACAAACAGCACCTTACCTTCAAATGTTCTGCAATTAGTGTTACGGCATCCCTCTCCCGAGTTGTGGAATATTATGTTGGGTCCTAGCCTTAGTATCTCATTTGGGTGATTTATTAAGGACTCAATCAATCAACTAACTTGCATTTGTTTTCTCCCGTTCTGTAGATGTCAAAGTTTGACAACCATGGTCTTCCCAAATCCCGTGGAACAAGCATTCCACATGAAGATGATATTCCACGATTCGATCGAGGAACAAGAAATCATGCTTCACTTCCTCCTCCTCCTCCCGTTGTTCTCCCTAACCCACAAGATCGAAGAATTGAAAGGTTCAATGTCACTAAAGCCCTATTGGAAATGAAACATGAAGATGGTAAACCCGTGTGTGCCCACGTTCTAGGAAAGAAAGCACACATCGATAGGTTGATAATGTTGGGTGCGTCATTCCCGGATAAGTTGGCTGTGAACTGGGTTTTGCAGTCACTTCCCGAATCATATAATGAGTTCAAAAGAAATTATTATATGATGGATCGTGACGAAAACCTCATTGACCTAACTTACATGCTCATTGCTGCTGAATCAAAAGTGATTTGGCAAAGCAATGGAGCATATTTGTTGGGAAAATCAACCAACCATGCTTCCGAGGACGTTCTAGGAGAATCGACCAGCGTTTGCTTCCAAGAGAAAGGGTGTTGGATACAAGTCTGCCCTAAGAGCCTGAAGAGTCCAGAAGATGGGAGAGTCAAAAAGTATGGCTGTGCTTCAGGTAAAATCCACTATCTAACTCCATTAAGTTCCTATTCGTTGATTCTTAATACATGATGTGATAAGATTGCATTCGAATGTTTTGCAGGATTAGTGAAAAGAGAGGAAGCTTGATGAAAGAGCAAGATGAGTCTAATCATGAGGAAATGGATCTCGATGGCATTCATTCGAAGATTAGATTTTGAGCTTAGGAAGTTATGATAGGACAAATGTTTTCCGCTGCTTTTATGAATAAAATAAATTTTGTTTGACATATTTATTTATTTATTTATTTCCTTGCAATGAAATCGTTATGAAAAATTGATGTTTACATATTTCTATAACGAATGGATATAATTCTTAATTATCTCAATTGTGGAAATGTCAAGAATTTACCAAATAGGGAGAGTTTCTCATCGCCCAAGTTTCAATTAGACAGAAACATGGAATCATGCAACTTGATTGCATGATGAATGAGAAGTTTCATATTTGGAAATTAGACTAAGTCATTGACAAAGTGCCAAATGAAGGACTAGGAGATCAAGTACACAAGGTTGTGTGTTGATCAAGTCCACCACAAGAGTAACAAAGATATTCGTCATGATTTACTAAGGTTAAGTAAATATGATTACACTTATGAGATTAAGTACAATTCTTAGTTGATTGAAATAGTTTAAATCAATAGCAGAACGAATAAGAAGAATCAAGTAGGCAGAAAGATAAAAGTTTCTCTATTCTAAGAAGAAGGGAGAGTACCTTTTATGCTTTATGATAGGTCTTAATGATTAAGAACCATATCTCAATTGATCCTCTAAGTGAGTCTTAGTGCAATTGTATGTCTAAGACGAGGAATCAAGAATTGGAAAAATGGTTAAATCAAGAAGCCAATCATAATTCATTCCATAATAAGTCTTAAAGTTAAGATTGTGACATTAAGTGACAAGTCTTAAGAAGGTTTATAGCATTCATGTAATGTAGAATTTGGAAAAAGGTTTTCTTATTCTTGAACATTTGAAATTGGAAAGTTGTGATGTCTTGGATAAGACAAAGACCAACTAGGACCAATTTTATGAAATGTTTTGTCTTGATAAAAACTACACTAACTCTTGAATATTTGTTTGTCAAGAAATGTTCATTGACAAAAGAATCTTATATGTCAAGGAGTCAGTGGGAGTATTAATGGTCTTGAAAGGTTTCAAGAATAAATCAAGAATAAACCTTATCGATCATCACTAGCACACAACTTGAGGTTTACAACCTATCGTGTTGACATTATCTTGTTTCTGTGCCGTTCCAATTAAGTTAATTATGCATGTGAGTTCTATGAGTTCTCATTTGAATGCATAAAAGGCAAGGACCTTGATCAATGAAAAGTACATTGATAGGAAAAGGTGAGCTCCTTAAGTACTTGGAAAACATGGTGGGCAGCCGTGTTACCATAAGGCAAGAAATCAAGATTGAGAAAGTTCGGTCCATATGAGTTTGAATTTGTCGCAAACCTTGGTTTTGAAAAATTCACATGGATAGAAACACATACACCATTAAAAATCTAAGTGTCATAAGATTCCCTCCTTCATGAAAATGACTGTGAGGAAATTCTTTCACTAAGAGAGATTTTTAAGAAGATAGCGATTGTAAAATTGTATTCTCGAATTCGATTATGGTTACGCTATCCCTTTCCATGATTCGAATTGTGAAATTTGGCAATTAGTTTGAATTGTTTAAGACACACATATGAGCTATCTAAGGCAAAAGGTGTATAAGTTTGAGAAGCCTTGATAAAAGATTATCAAAGAATTAAGTATTAGAAACATGAACTTAAGAAATTCAATAAGTACTTTTTTTTCTGGAAGTTTAGCTGGTTTCTGAATACATGTCAAAGCTAGTGGGAGCATAAGTGTTATGTTTATAATAATCATCATGATAGTGGGAGCATAAATGTTATGATTGTATGATTATTAAGGCAAGTATTGCAAGTTAGCAATATTAATTATAGAAAACAAGAGTCATACTTTGCAAAGTTGTAAGGATTGAATAGTTGTTTTGCTATAATAAAGGGAGAGAATATTATGCTTCATTTCAAATCTAAAGGCTTAGGTTATGGAATGTTAATAAATTTAGTCAATGAAACATATTGCGTTCTTAAATTTCGATTATGATTACGGCATTCCTCTTCATAATTCGAATTATGAGAAAGTAGCACGTAAAATACTATGGCAGAAGATTGATAAAGTATTAAATCTTCATGTAAGGCATTATGCATCGTGTCCCATACGCTTCGGGTATAGGATCGATTGTAAATGCTATAATATTTGACCATTCTAAAATTTTCGAAATGTCTAGCGCATTTAGAGGGAAAAGGACAAGAATCGGTTTGACTAAGATAATTAAACAACTATCAAAGGACAATCCAAAGTTCGCCGAGGGTTGGTCGCTTGTGAGTAGTTGGAAGTATAGTATTGGGTGGACCATATCGACATTATTATGAATAGAAAAGATTCTGTTAAGAATGAGTTGTCATATGGAAATTATGGAAACGTTTCAATATTGGGAGTTGGATATTGAGAATCAATGTCTAGATTAGAAACTTTTATGAAAAAGGATGTTCAAAGGAATGTACTTTGAGTGAGAGACATCACATCTAAGGAATTGTCTTGTAACAATCTCCGATAGAGGACTTTGTAGTTTCATTGGCAATAGTCATTGTGACTGTAGTGCAGTGACATTCCAAAAGGATCATTGCATAAAATGTTAGAATAAGTGGCAAGAATTTGGTATTCTTTCACTTGTGAAAAGGATTGGGAGTTGTGAAATGAGTATGATTGGAAATGTGTTCATTTGATCTATTTCACAAAGTAAGGACCATAGGATATCATTGTGTGCACGCTAAGAGCATGGGACAAGTGTAGTTATAATTCAAGTAAGAAGCTGATTATCCGAAACAACAAATAATGAGTAATCGATATGGTGATAAATAAAAGGTGTTTTATTTGTACTCAAAGGTTTGAGGCCATATGGGATTAGTATTATCCTTGTGTTTCACTTTGCATGTTTTGACTTCCTGAATAATTTAATTGGTTAAGAACAGTCAAATTATTCGAACGGGCCACAGTCGTTCATATGTTGGAAGTAGGTATGAATGAAGACTGTCGTGAATTGGTGTGTGGATTGTCTAAAGAGCATTAGACATAAGCAAATGTATGCTGCAACGTTCATGAGTGCTTATGAATATGATTTGAGCATTGGATTAAACCCACGCTCACTTGGATCACTTCATGGATTTTATCACGAGTGATTGGTGAGACGATAATATCTTATATTCTTGAAACCGAGATGTGTGAGTTTTATCTAGCGAGTCGGTTGCACATTGATACTATGTAAACGCACCAGTAACTTGGTGTTATAAAACATATTGTTGTGTGTGATTTGGTGAGTGACTTCAAGCGAGCATTGAGTTAGAGTTTATCCATTCCTTTTATCCAAAGTAGGATAAAAGCGATATTTGTGGGCCCCTATATGATTTAGTGATGGCACCTAAGTGCTTGGCCAAGCCGGGACTAAATTGATGCGTTCAATTGTAGTCTGTTGTCAGTCGTCATAAATCTGAATTCGGGAAACAACACATAGACAGAGAGAATGATTTAGATCCATGTCTCAGTCTATACGATATCTAGAATGGAGGAATATATGATCCCTTATCTTAAGGACACACGTATCTGATAGGATTAGAGTTAACAGCGACTTTGGAAAGCTACGATTGCAGATCAGGATCTAAAGTCATACGCAAAATAGTTATTAGACTTATCCAAGTGGGAGACCGTTGGATTAGTGTCTATGTCCATAACTATTTTGGTATGTACTTGACCCGATGGTGCATGGTCCTTTTGGGTTGCCTTCACCAAAGCAACTTGATAGGATGAATTATGAAGAGAAAGGATTAAATATGATTTATTAATATGTTATGAGAATAATATATTAAAGGAGAAATCATATTGTTTAATTAATATTAGTCGAGAATTAACAAGAATTAAGTTTGTGGCTAAAAGACATTAATTAAACTTAAGGGACTAGAACTGTCAATTGTGTGATAGTTGAATATTGAGCTAATGGACTCCATATTAAAGGGGTGGATGAATTCTATGGGGAAACCCATTAGAAATCATCCAAAGCCCTTTAAGAAAGGGGTTCATGGGTTGCTTAGGGCCTAAGCATCCAAATTAGGGTTTCCTTCTTAGACAACCCTAATAGCCTCGCTATTTAAGGAACCCTTATGCTCCAAAAACGGGGTGAACTAAGGAGTTAGGGTTTCCACACGTTTTGGGTAGCCTCCTTCTCTTCTCTTCTTCATCCTCTTGCTCTTGGTGTTTGTGAGTCATTAGAGGAGTGACATTTGTGACTCTAAGCTTTCTAAAGTCAATACAAGAAGGAATTGAGATTATTATTGCTATATAACAATCAAGGTATGATCTAAACCCTAATTCATATGTTATATTGATTAGATCTAGGGTTTTAAGTCTTGGATTAAAAGCATGTACAATAGAGAAACCTAGATCCAAGGATTAGGTTTACATGAGCACATAGGATGTCTTTTGGCTAAAACCCAACAAAGGAAACACGAGGGATCTTCAATGATCGATAAAGAAACAAAACTCTCGAAATCGGGAGGAAGAGATGAAACCAAGTGGTGTGAAAAGTGCAAGAAGAAGCACTTCAGAAGATGCGATGGAGAAGTGACATGCTATAAGTGTTGTAGGACTGGTCACTATTCCAGAGATTGTACGTTCGACAATCGGAAGTGTTACGAATGTGGACATGGTGGTCATATTTCGAAGAACTACCCAAAGAAGGACAAAGTTGCAAAGAAAAACATGCCGCCATAGCCAAGGGCGTTCCACATGATCCTCGACGAAGCAAATCAAGAATGAGGATTTTATATCCAAGGATCAAGTTATGAAGTAGCAATGTGAATAGTAACTTATGATGTAGCCTATTAAAGGACTAGTATAGGGTGAACTTGAACTTTTGTGTAATAGTTTAAAGCAATTAATATAAACCTTAGTTTTGTTATATGGTGTGTTGACTGATTGTCTGATTTTCTTGTATGGTGACTTGGTCGACTGCGGGACAATACTTGGGACGAGTATGAGTAGGTGTGAAAGGTAGTAGATGCATATACTACCGGAACCACAGGACTCACACTTGGATCAGGGAAAGTCACAAGGTTACAAGAAGCTAGTGATTGATTCCGTTTTATTCAGATATGTCATTACCCTTGTTTCGGTAATTATTAGTAAGATGGTTGTTATTCTAACCCTAGTGGTCATATCAAATTGAGTCCGACTATGATGAGTTTGTTACGCGGTTCATAGAACCAAGTTCGAGGTAGCATCTGACTCAAGTCAGAAGACTGAAATCAATGTGATCGATAGCGTCACGCTCGTTGTTAAGGAATCTTGTAGCTAGAAATGGTACATGTAAAAATGTGATTATATCACATTAGAATATGAAGGAAGATATATTCCATTATGGAATTTAACTCTAAGAGACCTGAGTCAAAGCATTGCATCATTCGATGAGAGGTCAGTAGAACACGACCCATCAGTCTGTTACAATAGATAAATGAATTTATTTATCCTAAGAAGAAGGAGTCCACAATAAGGATTTATTTTATAAATTGAAGGTTAGGATTGGAAGTTCAACATAGAATGAAGAGTAGATGTAAGATTGAACATCGCGGTTATTAATTAGGATAGAAAGTTAACATATGGAATCATTATACAAGCCCTATTTCATTGATGATTCCCGGACGTAATCATCCTAAGGGGGATGTTACAAGGTTTCCGTGCATATAAAGAATGCCGAAATGGATTTTTGATGAAAGATTATTTAGAATGAATAATCGTAACTAAGTTATAGTAAATGTTACAAGGTTTCCGTGCATATAAAGAATGCCGAAATCCGAGTTATAACGAAAAAGTTATGACCTGTCGAAGTTTTGCGACAGAACCGACACGACACAACGCGACGTAAATAGTGAATTTACGTTAGAGAGATATTTAGCCTTAGCGATCTAAACGAAAATCATAGAGTTCGTTAAACCATGAGCGTGCATAAAAAGAACGTCCGAATCTGACTTCGTATGAGGAAGTTATGATTTTTCTAAGTTTCGACTTAGCGGTATGCAACCCGAATACTCGATTTGAGATCGAGCACTTTTTAGCAGAGACTATCTAAACGAGAATCGAAGATCTCGTCAATTGTAGTGAAACGATAAAAAGATAGGCGAAAACGGACGTCGGATGAAGAAGTTATGAATTTATAACGAAGTTTTCCAGTACCGGCCTACTAAAAATAATATAATAAAATAAAGTCAAAATTAGCCAACAAAGTCTAAATGAAAGTTGTAGAGCATAATCTTACCTACGCATGGATATAAAGAACGTCGAAAACGGAGCTCGTAGGCGAAAGTTACGAATTTTTGAAGATCGTGGCATGCATACCAAAGCTTATCCGAAGATTACGCCCAACGTACTCTATGTACGCCAAGCGTAATGATTACGCCCAACGTACTCCAAAATTACGCCCAGCGTAATCCCAGACCCAGCAGCCTATAAATAGAACCCGAGATCATCCATTTCCCTTGCTAATTTTCTTCCTTTCTCTCTAAGTTTTGCATCACTTTGCGTGCCAATTATATCCCGAAGCCCCGGTATCATTCCCGAGCCCCGAAGCAAGTTCCGAAGCCCCGAGGATCCGAAGAAGTGAGATTCCCAAGCCGAAGCCCTGCCCGTGAGGAGCCCAGTTTTTGTGAAGATCTTCCAGATCTACCCAAGAATATTACTTCTACAAGTCGTAGTGTTGTCCGATCAACTTCTAATCAAGTGAGTGTATAGTCACTTTCATCTTACACATAGATATGAAGTATTTGCTATGAAATACATGCTATGTATTTGTACATTGATTGTTTACTTGAGATGGATGTTGAATGAATGTTTTATACGAGTTTTTAAATAAGCTGTATATGTAATTTATATCTACAAATATATTGGGTAGAACATGGGTAGATGAAATAGTTGGTGTGTGATAAAAAAATGTGATGAGAGATAGGTGAGGATATAATGGTGATGATAAATAGGTGATGATATATAGGTGATGAATTACGAGTCTAGGCGATATTGTGGCTACGTATTCATGCGATGATAGTCTAACCCTTATTATGAATTACGAGTCCAGGCGATGCTGTGGCTACGTATTCATGCGATGATAGTCTAACCCTTATTATGAATTACGAGTCCAGGCGATGTTGTGGCTACGTATTCATGCGATGATAGGCTAACCCTTATTATGATTTACCAGTCCAGCGATGTTGTGGCTGCGTAATCATGCGATGATACCCTAACCCTTGCTAGACACATATTGATGGAGTAATCCCCGAATTACTATTGTCTATGCAATGTAGGCAATGATCCTTAGGAAAAGTTCGTAGGAAAAAACAAATAAGGAAATACGATGTAAGGAGATGAGAAGTAAATATGATATAGGAGATGACCCTTGAGATAATATCTTTAGGGAAGACTAAAAGAAGATAATTGGGATGGGTAATTGGGTTGATTGTTTGATGATTAAATATAATAATTATATTATTGTGGGTTGAAAACACTATATGCTCACCAGGCTCCCAAGCCTGACCCACTCAGTTTTCTTTGTATCACATGTATCAATACGAAGACATATTTCACTGAGATATTAAAGGAGATGTAAATCATTAGTGTAAATAAATGTAAGTTCTGTTTATGCTTATGTGTCTGTATCGGAACATGACATCCCGAGATTTTGTTATATAATGAAAATACTTTTCTTTAAGAAATGCTTTGATAAATTCTTATCATATTTTGTTTTGGGGAAAAATTCCGCAACAATTTTCTTTAAACGATTACTCTGATTTTAAAAACAAAGCATAACCAAATCGGTCTTTTCTGGCCATGAAATTAGGGATGTCACAGCAGACAACATCAAAACTCGATTTTTCAGCTACTTTTGCAAGTATAACAAGAAAATAAGCCTAGGCTCCGATAAAACTATTGGGTTTTGAGCATTCTAACACTCCTATGTTGTACATGCAACCCTATAAACCTTGGATATATGTTTTCTCTATTATACATGCAAATAAGAACTTTCCAAGGCTTTAATCCTAACTAGCATATTATGAAGTTCTTATACTACAAATTACTAGTTAGTTGACATACCTTTTGATGTAGCTTGATGTCTTCAAGCTTTAAGAGCTTAGCCCCAATAGTGTGGAAGCCTCAAGTCGAATCACAAATCACCAAAACACCTTGGAAGACTTTAGAGAATATGAATACTTGGTTCTCTCTAGTGAAATCGGCTAGCCCTCTTAGTGTAACCACACTAGTGCCCATTTCACCAACCAAGGGCATCTTTATATAGTATGGAGACTAGGGTTAAACCCATGACCTTTCATTTCATATGATCCATGGGTTAAACACTCCATGGACTATACATGAAAGCTTAGCCCAACCTAAATGAACTTGGCCCATTCCATATATATAAGAGTCCATATTTAATTAGTTCATTTTTGATCACTTAATTAATTCTAAATTAAGTCTTGATCAATAGTAGTTAAATAATATGATTCCATATTAATATATTAGAACTTATAATATATTAATATAAATCATAAATATACTATTCTCAAAAGACTAACCATATAAATTGTGTCGGTGAAGTGCAACCCAAATGAACCATGCCGGGTAGGGTCAAGTACATACCAAATATATTTATGGATATAGACATTAATCCAACAGATCCTTCATATCATTTGCGTTTAGTCGTCACATCAGTATCCGACGAGAGGCATTGAGTCGACCTTTGTGAGTTTCCATAGCCAATGAGCATGCAGTGTTTGCGACTGATGTGATCTGGGGATGTGTGCGCGAGATTTTTGGTGTTGAGTTCCCAATAGATCTGGTACCGATCGCGATGGGTGATGTCTGTGTCATTATGGGCATGGATTGGTTTAGTCGATTCAGAGTTGTGATCGACTATGAGCGTCAGTTGGTGACCATTCGAGACCCTAGGAGGGAGTGCTTTCAGTGTATGGCGAGGGTACCCGATCTGGGTCAGCATGCTACTCGGCTGCCAGAACGACGCAGAGTCTACAACAGTGTTGCAGGAGTTTTTTAGCGTATGTAATGGATACACGAGTTGTTGCTGAGAGACCGAGTTCTATCATTGAGGTTTCGATAGTGAGTGAGTTTCGAGATGTTTTTCGCGAGGACTTACCAGGTGTGCCTCCTAAGAGGCAGGTGGAGTTTCAGATTGATTTGGTTCCGGGAGTGGTGCCTATCGCTAAGGCACCTTATCGCCTTGCGCCGTCGGAGATGCAGGAGTTATGCTCACAGCTCTAGGAGCTATTGGGGAAGGGCTTTATCTTACCGAGTAGTTCATCATGGGGAGTTCCGATCCTTTTTTTTCAAGAAAAAGGATGGTTCACACCGGATGTGCATTGATTACCGGGAGTTGAACAAGTTGACGGTCAAGAACCGTTATCCACTTCCGAGGATCGACGATCTGTTCGATCAGTTGCAGGGTGCGTCTTGGTTTTCCAAGATCGATTTGAGGTCTGGATACCATCAAATGAGAGTCCGTGAGAAGGATATTCAGAAGACGGCCTTTAGGACTCGTTACGGGCATTACGAGCTCGTAGTGATGCCTTTTGGACTCACCAATGCACTGGCAATGTTCGTGAACCCCATGAACCGGGTGTGCATGCCTATGTTGGATCGATCGGTGATCGTGTTCATCGACGATATCTTAGTGTATTCTAGATCCAGAGAGCAGCATGAGGAGCATTTGAGATAGATTCTTGGAGTATTGAGATCGGAGAGGCTTTATTCCAAATTCTCCAAGTGTGATTTCTAGTTACGAGAGGTCCGGTTTCTGGGACACCTCGTTAATCAGAATGGGATATTGGTCAATCCGGCCAAGATTGAGGCAGTTATTAGATGGGAAGTGCCGATATCCCCCATCGAGATCAGGAGTTTTCTGGGATTGGCCGGCTACTATCGGATATTTATCAGAGATTTCTCTAAGATTGTAGCCCCCCTTACGAGATTGACCCGGAAGGCAGCAAACCTCATTTGAGACTCTTCGTCAGAGATCGTGTAAAGCCCCAGTGTTGGCCCTTCCCGAGGGAGTGAAGGACTTTGTGCTTTTCTGTGATGCATCCATATCCGGGTTGGGTGCGGTGTTGATGCATAAAGGGCATGTGATAGCATACGCATTGAGGCAGTTGAAGCCTCATGAGATGAGATATCCAACCCATGATCTAGATATGGGGGAGATAGTGTTTGTCCTAAAGATTTAGTGTCATTAGTTGTACGGGGTTCAGTGTACCATATACATGGACCACAAAAGACTGAAGTATCTCATGGACCAACCCAACCTAAATATGCGACAAAGGAGATGGTTGGATGTGGTGAAAGAATATGACTATGAGATCTTGTATCATCCAGGCAAGGCTAATGTGGTAGCCGACGCCCTGAGCCGCAGAGCAGAGACTGCCCGATCCGAGAGGTGTGTATGAGGATGACGGTGATGAATCCAGTCTTAGATACTATTCGAGAGGCCTAAGTGGAGACCGTGAGACCAGAGAACCACAAGAAGGAGCTGGTGATTGGGCAGGTGTCCGAGTTCGTGACGGACAGCCGAGGGCTCAAGACTTTTCAAGGGCGGATTTAGGTGCCCTATATGGGCAGAGCTCGACGTATAATGATGGAGGAGGTGCATAGTTCGAGATTCTGGATCCATCTCGGGGCCACTAAGATGTATTTGGACCTGAAGAGAGATTATTGGTGGCCCTGTATGAAGAGGGATGTTGCTTGGGTAGTCGAGAGGTGCTTGACCTGCCATCAGGTCAAGGACGAGCACCAACGTCCACATGGTCCATTGCAGCCTCTGGAGATTCCCCAATGGAAGTGGGAACAGATCTCGATGCAATTTATCACCAAGTTACCGAGTACTGCTCGTGGAGTTGATGGGTGATTGTGGATCGACTGATGAAGAGTGCTCACTTCCTTGTATTAGTGAGAGCTCTTCTGCAGAGTGATTGGTCGAGATCTTTGTGAGAGAGGTGGTAGCACGACATGGAGTGCTGATCTCGATAGTGTTGGATTGAGACGTGCGTTTCACTTCTAGGTTTCGGAAGCAATTTCATGAGGAGTTGGGCATGCGATTGCATTTCAGCACTGCGTATCACGCACAGACGGATGGGCAGAGCGAGCAGATGATTCAGACGCTTGAGGACATGTTGCGTGCATGTGTCATGGACTTCGGAGGAAGTTGGGACACCTATATATGACTGGCTGAGTTCTCTTACAACAAAAACTATTATTCGAGTATTGTTATGCCTCCCTTTGAGCTTCTGTATGGGAGGAGGTGTCAAACTCCCATTTGTTGGGGGAGAAGTGGGATAGAGAATCATGGGTGGCACGAAGATAGTGCTGAAAACGAACGATCAGATTCAGCAGGTCAGGCAGAGGTTACTGATGGCACAGAGTCGCCAAAAGTGTTATCGGGATAGGCGATGATCCGAGCTAGAATTTCAGGTCAGGGATTTTGTGCTCCTGAAGGTATCCCCATGGAAAGGGGTGATACGATTCAGGAAGCGGGGTAATCTGACCCCGATACATCGGTGCTTTCATAGTGACTGCCAGAGTGGGTAGAGTAGCATACCAGTTGGAGCTACATGGCGCAGGTAGGTCAGATCCATAACACCTTGCACGTGTCCCAGTTGAGGAAGTGTGTAGCCGATGAGACGACAGTAACCGGCTAAATGAGGGTCACCGGACGATAAGGGCTAAATTTTCCGGTTTATCTAGCTTATTGGGCTTTTTCATTCAAAAAAAAAAATTAGGACTTTTTTGAAACTTTTGCAAAAAATATAGGGACTTTACTGTATTTCTAGCCATCAAGATTCACGAACCATCACTGATAAAGGTTTTCATGCATTCGACAAGGTTTTGGAGTTAAGAAGGGTTTCACAGTCCCCGATTTCGCATTTTGAAGCTTCAAAATCGTTGGAGAGGTAAGGTGGAGTAGAAAGGTATGTGTATGGAACAAGAAATTGATGCTTCTGACGGTTGTTATCTTCATCTATGGAGTATGAAGTTCCAAGTTTGAGCTAGCAAATTTTTTTTATGAAATATATGGCTTCTACTTCTGGAACAAAAAAGCCTAAAGGGCCTAAGCTCCCTGAGAAGAAATACCTTCCAGAATCTAACTCCGATGATGAAGCATTTCACTTTAGCTTGTTCGATTTTTCTAAAGAAACTTTCAAAGCCCCCTCAAAAATTTGTGATGATCCCTTTCTTAACTTCTTGTGTGATAAAAACATATTAAGGATGGGTATTAATGGAATGGTAGATGATGGAGACATTCCTGGTGGCTAACAAAATTAGCATGCCCACTTAGATGAGGACAATGAATATGTTGGTGTCGAGTATATGGTACATGATCCCAATGTTGACTGGAAAGAGATGAGGCCCCGATTAGGAGACTATTATGAATCCCCTACTCAACTCAGGTTTGCTTTAACTAACTATGCAGTCCATGGAGGATACCAACTTTATTTTGAAAAAAGTGATATAGTGAGGGTTATATCTAAGTGTGGTAGTGAATGTAATAACAATAAAAAGATGCAGTGTCCATTTAGGGTTACACATGGCTCTAAGTACAATGAAAGTGTTGGATTAGATGTTTAAGCCCATAACTATTATTGGTATGTACTCGATCCGAGAATAGCATGATCCATTTGGGTTGCATCTCATCAGGACAATTTGTTAGGATGGACTCTTGATGTAACATCCGGATTCCTAGGTATACTGTTAAAGTTTTACGTGAACAGATAGAATTGTAGCGTAGAGAAAACGAGGACTTAAAATACGAAGGATACAACCTTAGGAAGGGGCAAAGACCACTAAAAGAACAATTAGAGGCCAAAACTAAGGATTTTTGGAAATTACAGGAAGAATATAGCAACAAGTGTGAGAACTACAATTATATCAAGAAACAACTTGCCATTGTGACTGATGAGCTTGACACATTAAAAATTCGATTTGAAAATGTTGACTTCAATTTCAAAAAATATGATGTGTCAAGTGAGAAAGTTGCAACCATGACAGAGAAACAAATGAGATGGCAAGACAAGAAACTGGTAGATCTAGGGTATGAGAGTGTCCCTCCTCCATTTAAACACAATTACACTGCAATCCATATGACCCAGGAAGAGATGGACAGAGAGGAGCATGTTGTGTATGGTAAACCTGCTATACGTGTGATAGAGTGTAGTGCTAGGGAAAAGGTTACTAACATTTGAACTTCCTATGTAGATTCACCATTAAGTCATGGCAAGCAGGCAGTAGAAGAGAGTGTGTCTGATAATAATAGTGTTTCAAAATATGATGTTTCTGTTTCAAATACTGATGCTTTTGTTTCTAACTCTAAAACTGATATTTTGGTTTGTGATGATTATGTGTCAAATTCTGATGATTCAGATGTTATTTGTGGTGATGTGTTTGATAAGAACACTAGACTAGAAAAGAGCGGTACCAGTTTTTATGCTAAGAAACAAACATGTTTTAACTGTGGAACTGCTGGTCATATTGCTCGCAATTGTCCAAATTGGGCCTTTTTCCCTTTCCTGCACAGAGAAGCGAGAACGAGTCACGAGGAAGATCTTTCATTAGAAAATTCTCGATATCTCGTTCTCATAATGATGATTGGGATGTCAATAAAAATAGAAAACGGGTTGAGCTTGAAAATGATAAACAGGTATTGCATGAAAATACAACAGGTACTTTCACAAAACCGAACGTGGCTAAGCCAAGATTGGGTTCGTCAAAGTCTTCGTCTGGGTCTTCGGCTAATATTAGACGGAAATCCAAACTATCAAAACCGAAGAAAAATGTTTCAAAATCAACTGTAAATGTTTCTAAACCTAAATACCAATAGGTGCCCAAGAATTTAAATGTCCAATCACCTCAGTCTTCTGTATGTGCGTCTGGTAATAAATCAATTTCAAAAAGCAAAAAAGAAATTTCTATTGCTAAAAAGGGAAAACCCTGTGTTTCAATGACATGGGTTCCGAAAACTAATTAATCATGTGCATCGTGCAGGAACAACTACAAAGGAATATCATCAGACCATGGTATGTCGACAGTGGTTGTTCTAGGAACATGGCAAGAGACATCTCCCAACTGCATGACATTCAAAATTTCAATGGGGGCTATGTTTCCTTTGTCTGAGGAGAAGGCGGGAAGATCACCTAGAAAGGAATGTCACAAACAGAGTGCTTAGTTTTGAGAACCTCAACTATGCTCCTAAGTTAAAGCACATTTTATTGAGTGTCATATCTTAAAGCCTGGAATGGTTATCCCTGAAGAGTGGATCTTGGTGAAATCGAAGAGGGATGGAAATGCATATGTCATAGACGTGAATCATAATATCCCAGAGCAAGTCACATGTCTCTTCTCTAAAGTCTCTAAACATAATGCCATGCTTTGGCACCGTCCTCTCGGTCATGCGAACGCTAACAACCTGAATCGTCTTGCTAAAAACGAGATAGTGCGCTGCCTCCCTGTCAAAGACTTTATTACTTTTGAAAAATGTGTGGCGTGTGCTCAAGGAAAACAACATCGCAAGCCCTATTTGCCAAAGACTGTCAACTCAATCAGCAAAGTTCTCCAATTGTTGCACATGGATTTATTTGATCCGGTCAATGTTCTTATCATCAACAAGAGCTCTTATTGCTTGGTTGTGATAGATGACTACTCGTAGTTAACATGGGTTTTCTTCTTATCCAACAAAAAGAGGGATCGCTGATATGATCAAGAAGTTCATTGTGATGATTGAGAATCAAACAAATAAGAATGTGAAGGTGCTTAGAACAGATAATGGCATAGAATTCAAGAATGCAGTTCTGGATCATTTCTATACCGACAAGGGTATATACTGTGTTAGTACGGTTATGTTTGACCTCTTCAACAAAATGGTGTTGCGGAACGGCAGAATCGTACTCTAATAGACACTGCAAGGATGATGCTCTATGATTCTAAACTACCGATCTTCTTTTGGGGAGAGGCGATCAACATTGCCTGCTACGTCCAGAATCGTGTCCTGATCAACAAAGCCTAGATGAAGACCCCATATGAAATTCTGTACAATCACAAGCCATCAGTTGCACTTCCGAATATTTGGATGTCCTTGCACCCTCCTTCATTTAGAGTCCAACCCCAAGTTCTACTCGAGGGTTGATGATTGCTACTTTGTGGGTTACGCCACGCACACTGCTTATCGTGTATACAACAAGAAAACCAATCAAATTATTGAATCTTTCGATGTGAACTGGCTGGAAGAGAATGAGATAGACGCTTGAGTCAGTCCTGACTGGTTATTTGATTATGCTTCTATATTTAAATCATTTAATGTGTTTTCAGTTGATGTGTCAGGTTCTTGCTCAGGTTCGAAGATTGTTATTGAAGATGAAGAGGAAGATGTTGTGTACAAACCATCTTCGGTGCCCTTCTACGACTCCTAGGATGGATGAAGCTATTCCAAGTACTTCTTCAGATTCTCCAAGTCAAAGAATCAATCATGATGTTGAAGCAACTCCTCTCACTCCTGCTGAAAGAGAGTTCATGACCAGAGATACTTCCGCTGCTACTCAATCTTTCATGGAGCTTCTCTTTCTCGAGCCAATCGCAAATGAGTATGTGGAAAGCACCTCTCATGGTTCCAGGTCATCTGAGGCGGATGATTCAGCAGATAACAGACTCATAAACAACAATAACCTTCCTATTACACTCAATTACATCAGCCGTGAAGTTCCCACTAGACTTCAACGCAATCATCCGATCGAAAACATCATTGGGTAAGAAGGTGACGGAGTTAAATCGAGGAGTCAGAGTGGAGTTGTCAATATATGTCTCTACTCTTGCTTCATTTCTCAGATCGAGCCATAGAACGTGGAAATTGAACTGAATGAGCCTAGTTGGGTTGATGCGATGCATGAGGAACTTAATCAATTTGAGAATCTGGGGGTATGGAAATTAGTTGAGCTGCCAAAGGGAAAAAAGTATTTGGACACACGTTGGATGTTCCGTAATAAGCAAGACGATTGTGGGGTGATTGTGCGAAACAAAGCCCGCCTGGTTGTTCGTGGGTTTCAGCAAATTGATGGCCTTGACTACACTGAAGTGTATGCTCCTGTAGCGCGCCTTGAAGCTATCTGTATCTTCCTGGCTTATGCCTCCTACATTGGGTTTACCGTTTATCAGATGGATGTCAAGACCGCCTTTCTATATGGAGCTGTGAAAGAAGAAATTTATGTTGATCAACTTCCTGGTTTTTTCAACTCAAAATTTCCTAATCATGCATGTCTAGAAATTAGACAAAGCTCTATATGGGTTGCATCAGGCTCCTCGATCATGGTATGCCACTGTAACATAACATTTTCTTAAACATGGTTATACCAGAGGCACAATTGATCAGACGCTCTTCATCAAGCATGTGGATGCCCACCTAATTCCTGTACAAATATATATTGATAACATCATTTTCAGGTCGACAAGCTCGAAGTTGTGCAAAGAGTTCGAGACTGTTATGAAGAAGAGATTTGAGATGAGTTCCTTGGGATAAATGAACATGTTTTTGGGGTTGCAAGTCTGTCATGATTCAATTGAAATCCTTTTGCATCAAGGAAAATATGTTGAAGACATGCTTGAGAGGTTTGGGTTTAAGGACTCCAAAGCTACGTTGATGTCGATGGCTGAACGAACCTTGTTGTCTCCAAATCCTGATGGTGACTCCATAGATCATACAGAGTATAGATCGATGATCAGATCCCTGATGTATCTGACTGCGATTAGACCCGACATCATGTTTGCAGTATGTCAGTGTGCATGTTATCAAGCTAATCCTAAACTCTCTCATTTAATTGTTGTCAAAAGAATCTTTAGATATCTCAAAGATAGCCCAAAATTGGGTCTTTGGTATCACAAAAATTCTAATTTTGATTTATATGAATTTGCTGACAACAATTATAGAGGTTGTGAACTTGACAGGAAATCAACTTCCGGGGGATGTCAATTCTTAGGCGACCGTCTGGTGTCTTGGCAGTGCAAGAAACAACAAACTGTCTCAACTTCAACGGCGGAGGCAGAATACATTGCTGCTTCTGCCTGTTGCTCTCAAGTTATTTAGATTCAACATCACATGTTTGACTACGGTTTGAATTTTCTTGAAACACCTATCTTCTGTGATAAAGATGCTGCAATCCAACTCGCTAAAATTCCTATCCAACACTCCAAAACCAAGAACATCGACATCAAAGTTCATTTTATCAAAGATTCTATTCACCAAACCGTTTAACAAAGCTCGATTCGATGTGCTTGTGGGCTTTCTCAAAATGATACGTTTTGAAGACTGATTTTTGTTTTAGATTAGTTAAAATTTGCGCATTTAGTTTCCTATCTCTCCTATGCACAAATTTAGTGGGAGAAATAAAAAACAAAAATCATAAAATCCAAAAATCCAAAAATATGCTCTAATGGAGGTTGTTTGTAGGTGATGTGTTGGGAAGTGATATCAACCAAGTGATAACAGGCAATTTTAAGTTGTGTAAGGTACCAATGTTGAACTTTCTAGGCTCCATGTTCAATGCGCTGGTAGCCACGAAATATTTCAATGGACTTGAGAAATATTGACTTAGATAGTTTTGCTTCGTCTGACAATACAATGCTCTGGTATATTGAGTAGTAAGATAAACATGGGAATATGCGGGCTACACTAAATTAATCTGTATCTAGAACAGTGGCGTAACTTTTCCTCGATGTATCGACGGATGTCCTTAATTCCGGTACTGATAGGGCGACTGAGGAATTCCGATAAAGTTGGTCTGTAGAAGGTTATTTTATTGCTTTCTATCTGTTAGTCATATGTTGCCTCCTCTCCGTGATTGGAAGATATCCGACCTGGAGTGCAACATATGCAACTGTATCTCTATGCATCTCCTTCTATATGCAATTCTTTATGTTTGTTAGTCATATGTTGTCTCCTTTGCGTGATAAGTTATTATCCGACCTGGAACACAGCATATGCAACATTCTATTTCTCAATCTCCCTAATTCAGTTAGTCATATGTCAATCCCTCTGCGAGATTGGAAGATCCAACCTAGGAATAAGACATATGCATTTGTAAATATGACTTCCCTCCTGATAATTGTCTGTTCATCCATAGTAAGGACTAGTTTGGAAGTTCTTGATTACCGGGGTATATCATGAAACGGGAAACACATTCTAGTACATCTAAAATTGAACATTGAATAGGTTGTCTGTAGATCTTGCTGCTAAATTTAGGTGGACAACAGTATCTGTGGTCGTCGTCAGCTAAATGGTCTTATAGGAGTATTATTTAAGTATCTAGGTCAAAAGTCTTGTCACTAGTAACATGCCGAAAATTTGCCACAATTTTTCGTGTTTAAGTGGACCTCAATACCGATGATTGACTAAATCTAGTCATGAAGGTAGAGGTACTGAAAAAACATATTAATGTGTCTTAAAACTTTGATCCCAAAATCATCAATGGAATATTAGCAATGGTGAACAAAAGTGAGTGTTATTTTATTTTTATTTTTATTTTCGTTTTTAAAAATTAAAAATTAAAAATTAAAAAAAAAATATTAGTTTGAATTTAATTTTTAGATTTTATTTTTATTTAATTTTATTTTATTTTTAAGTCTTCCAAAATGTTTTCATTTTTTGTTAAAATTAGATGTATTGGGTTTGGATTGGAAGCCTTTTGGGTTTGCAACCCATGAAATATGGACCGGATATGATCCAAGGTATAAAAGGTTGTGTTCTTGGCTGTAAACCACCATCATACTCATTTTCGTGTTTTCGGCCGTACACCCCTATCCCCTCTCTCTCAACTGTTCTTTGATTCAATCTTCGATTCATCATTGTTTTGCATTTATTATCTTAAATTGATTCCCGAATCGTGTAGGTACTACAAAGGCGAACCCAACACAGTTGTTTTTCATGTGAATCGATCATGTGTTGAGGGTCTATTGAAGCATAAACTTTTTTCGGCACTGAACAACGTTTACGGCCGCAAACCGTTTATGGCCGTAAACCTGTTTACGGTTGTGAACCTGTTTTCGGCCATAAAATTGTTTTTTCATTAAGGCCAAATAAATTGATAAATGAGAAGATTTAATTTTAATTGATTGAATCATTAGTTTTCTAACTTGGATTGTTTGGTGCAGATCAAATGGTAGATTTGAAATTTTCTGAAAACCACAACATACCTGCTTTCCTATTTGATCCACCAGCTGCACACGAAGAATTCAATTCCATGATTCATGGACTCAATAAATATTGTCTTGCGCATGCCTTCAGGACTAATCCGATCATCTGTTAAGACTTGATAAAGAAATTCTTGAACAAAGCCTCTGTCCAGAAAAGAGAAGATAGTGAAGATACAGTGGAATCAGTTATTAATGGAAAGAAGATTTTGGTGTCTGAGCAAACCATTCGTGAGGTGTTGCAGAACAATGACCAGCCCGGGTTCCCAACTGAGATCTCCATGGAACAAGCAGAAGAAATTGTTGAATGAATGGGATACGAAGGAGTGTTTCCTCCTACCATGAGGAAGCTATTGCCTCCTTATTTGCGATTTCTTGCTCACTCCTTCATAATCTGCATCTCAGGCAGGAGAGTTGGTGCTGATGAGATCTCACTACTAAACGTTGGTGCCATAGCTGCTCTTGCCACGGGTCTTGATTTCAACTTCTCAAGATACATTCTGAATGAAATTATGAGCAATTTGGAAGGAACGAGGAAGGATAAATTTTTTATGTTCCCGAGGTTTCTACAAATGATATTTGACCGTAAATATCCAAAGCTAGAAAGAAAAGGAGGAACTTTGGACTTAAAGTCCTTGGCAGCAAATACTTTTGGGCTGATGATACGGAACCGCAATGGTACAAAATTTGATTTCAAAGGAAAATACCCACTGGAGAAATTTGGCCAGTTTGTGGAGATTACTGATGCATCAGAATTAGAAAGCTCATCTGATGATGAAGATATTGAAGACGATGTTATTACAACCTCTGAACATGAAGAAGAACCCGTTCCACCTGTTGTAATAATTGTCGAGGAACATGTACAAATGACTGATGCGGAGGTGAATAATGATGATGATGATGATGAATATCATATGGATCTAGGTGGTTATCTATCTGGATATGATGACGATGAATTGTTCTTTGACTTTGAGCATAATGATGATTTAAGGCTAAATAATGAGGATCTCGATGCTTTCTTTGACAATGTCCATGATGTTGTACAACCTGCAACAGAGATAGGGGGAGTTAGTAGTTTTCTCAAAGTGAAGCCTCTAACTTTTGATCAGATGACCGACACTTCAGCGAATCTGGATACAACTTCAAGGGTTCCTCCCTTTCCAGTTGCCACTCCAACTACTTTGCCATTTGAAAGTGATCTTATTTTGACACAAGCCTCCTAGCCTCCAATCAAAAGGATAAAAGCCAACCCAAGTCTGGGAGTGCTGATCAGGGAACTAGCTCCGCCAGTCCAACAAGCTTTTGCAACTGCTGCACCAACCCAACTGACCCATGAAGAAAGTCAAGTTTTGAAATAAGGTCCAAGTGTTGCTTGATCTTCTTATGAAGTTGGGAGCTTTTCAGCTCCTCGGGGTTCCTCTCCACCACAACCTACGCATGATGTTGCCTCCGAGAGGCTTACCAGGTTGTTGGCCCAACAAGATTCATATCCTTCACCACAAGGCAAAGGGATATCTATCGGTGAAGGAAGTTCAGAGGGAGTGGACCCATCGATTTCAAAAATTAGAGTAGAGATTGGAATATTAAATCAAACGATTATCGAGAAGGATGTTTTGATTGGAAATCTCGATGTTATAGTTTCTGAACTTGAAGAAGAAAATACTCTAAAATCAAAACAAATTTCTACTCTATAGCTCAACCTTGGAGCCTTGACCACTGGTTACTTCGATCCGAAGAACAAACTGATAGCAGAATTTGGCGACAAATTCGAAACAGCTATCGAAGAACCAAGTGCAGTCGAGACTTCTAGAAGTGCCCCTGCTAATACATCTCAACCAAATCTGCTTTATAAATCCCCACCAGTCAGAACCACAAGAATTGTTGACCGATTTGAGACAGAACCTACTCAAGCCAATCGAAGCGTTTCTCTCAAACAAGCTCAGAGACAGGTATCTTCACAAAAGAAGAGGAAGTGGCTCTTCATGAAAAACTCAGATCAAAATGTTCATGGAGACCAGTCCCAGCTGTCTGTGATTGGTCTTGGAAAGAAGTGGTTTAGAGATAAATATGGTGATCGGTCAGGAATTGTTTTGTGAGGTTTTCATGACAGACTAAATTGATGGCTAGTGAAGCGAAAGAGCGGTAACATGGATTACTACAGGGACAAAAATGATTTTTCTTCTTTGACAAAGGTGGATATCACTGAGTTTTTTGAAGTTCCATTCTCCAACCCAGCCAATAATCCTCACGTAACTGATTTCAAACTCTTTTTGGAGAATCAAGTTAGGAGGAAATTTGATGGGATGAAGACTGCCAAATCCTTTAAAGAGCCAAAGTTGTTGTTGACCCTAAGACCAACAAGAGCTTCAAGAATTTAATGTGGCCCCCTATAAAACAGATGACACAAATTCCTATTGTTAAGAGATTTTGTGATGGATCACTATGCAATATGGAATACTGGGTTTTTGATGAAGCCACAACCTCTGCTATCATCAAATTCCCAAATGTTGTTTTTCGCATAGTTTATAAAAGGGATTTTCTACAATTTGGTGAACGGGATATAAACACTTTGGCTCATCATTAAATCTTCTACAAGCATGAGATCTTTTAGGTTACTGCGAAAGAATTTACAAGCATAATTGCGGAGATTATTGAGAAGAAGATGTGGCTGGGTGTGATTGGAAGGTCTGATGTGCTGGTCATAGAAAAATATTGAACTTATGCTAGCCTCAAACCAAGGGGGAGACTATAAGGTCATATTTTGTTAGTTTAGGCTAGGCATCCATGTGTATAGGTCTTGTTAGTTTTTGTATGGGTATTTGGGGTGTTCACTGTTTGGTGAACCGAAAACATGTTGTTTTCGGTTCATGTGGTGTTTTTGGCTCCAATCTGTTTGCGTCCGTGAACTGTTTTCAGTCCACTGTTCACTATAAATATGTGTCAGTCTTGTTAGAGTAGAAAATGGTTGTGTGTGTGTGTGTTCCATTGTACCTGACGTTTACAGCTTAATAGAATGTGTCCAATTTGGATCAATTCTGCTTCTACTCCTTGTTTTGATTGATTATGTCTTGTTCAAGAGTTTGATCACTAGCTGGTTCCAAATTTGGGGACTTACAGTAACCACTGCTACAAATTTTCTCTCCAAAAAGACACCTCCGTGACTCACATCTCTAAATACCCTAAACACTATCACCTCCTTATGTCGGGTTTGTTTGATGTTTTTTAGATAGATCAATATATTCATGTTAGAGTTTTGTGATGTTTTTGTTAATTGTGAGTATGAAATTGTCAACTGTTTCGTCTATATGGAAAGGATAGTTGTTTTAGGGTTATTCTTTTAGATATGACTATGATTTCGAGTATCACATACACACAAATTTATATAGATGGTAGTTTTGTGTTAATTATTTCATATTTGGCCATGGGATCTCTTTGTCTCTCACATTCATACTCCACGGATAGATATGGAGCCGTGTCTCCTCTTTCTCACTTTCTTTGTTACAGAAACGAGAAGTAACAATTGAACATGTACTTTATATTTATTTTTATATCTTTATTATAGTTCTTGATTTTGGTTTATTTTATGTCATCCAGGTTCAAACAAAATTAACAAAAACAACTAACAATAGGTATATTTCGAGTTCTATTTCTTTGTAATTATATTTTTCAAATAGAACAAATAGTAATACGGTGCAAAAACACAGGCATATGATGTTGAAATGTATCCAAATGGGAAAAGAAAGCTTATGGTTGTTTAAATGTATTAAGTGTTTATGTAATTTTTTAACTTTCTAAATCTGATATGCTAACCAAAACTCCAGATTTTATTGTAATATTGCTTGCTGATTTATTTCCATTTTGCAGGACCGTAATATGGTGAATAGTGAATGTCCCATGGTGATTTAAACTCCCCTGTCGTTTATCTTGATGTAATGACTTGCTTTGAAGAAAAAAAACGTATTTTAGCTTTATATTTTCATTCCAAATATGCAATGTCACTTTATGGTTTGTGGGTCTTTAATAGATTAAGGTGCTGTTTGTTTTTTTTTTTTGGAAAAAACCTCTCCATACCTCTTATTGTTGCGCGCCGCAGCACACACACAACACTTTTTATAAAACCCCGATTCTCAGGTATTGATTTTGTTGGGTTTTGAGCATTCTAACACTCCTAAGTGTACATGCAACCCTAAATACCTTAAATCTATGTTTTCTCTATTATACATGCAAATATGAACATCCAAGGTATTATCCTAATATAGCATACAAAACAATGAATATAACAAGATAGAATACATACCTCTTTGATGTAGAATGTCTTCATGAAGCTTGAGTGCCTAGTGCCCCAAGTGTGACACCTCAAATGGTTCACACAACATCAATTGCTTTTGGAATAACCTTGAGAGAAATGTAGAACACTTGAAATCAGCTAGGCCTTCCTAGAATGATACTAGTGCCCTTTTTGGTCAAGAATAAGATACATATATAGTTAGGGTTACACCATGTAAACCCTAATTGAGATGGCCTTTCATTTCCATGATCCATGGGTACAAAAACACCATGGAGCATCCATGAAGCATCATATGGGTTTTAGCCCAACTAGATAATCCATGGAGCATTAGCCCACTATATAAGTATGGATGATTTACACAATCAACCCATATATTTAATTAGTCTTCTTTTGATCACTTAATTAATCGTAGATTAATTCTTGATCAATACTAATTAAATAATCTTATTAATATATTAGAACTTATAATATATTAACCAACCTTAAGTGTTATTTCTCTCATTATAGTCTATCCAAATGCATGATGTCATGCAACCCAAATGGACCATGCCGGGTCGGGTCAAGTTTTACCATTTATAGTTATGGACTTAGACATTAATCCAACAGATTTATGGTTATAAATTTTCATGATTCAAGGTCTACTCGACGAGTTTGTTTCCCTGACTCGTCGAGTAGCAACGGGTTGGTCCACGTGTTTAAGTGACCTACTCGCGGAGTCCAAGAAGGGACTCGACGAGTAGGAGTTGGAGGATGAAACCCTAATTTCAGGGTTTTGCACCCTATTTAAGGGATCATTAGCCTCCTTTGGCCTCCTTGCAGTCCCTTGAGAGCTCAACAAAAATGTTAATATGTGTGCGTGTGCTCCATTGGTGTGTTTTATGCTTTGGAAGAGGATTCTTGGTGAGAAGAGCTTGGAGAGCAAGTTACTAGAAGCAAGGAACATGTGGGAATCAGAAATCTACCTCAGTTAGCATCAATTGAAGGTATCAAGTCGTTAGCTTGTGCTCATTTACTTCTAGACCTCATTTGGGTGAAGTTTAGGGCTTTTCTAGCATATAAGGAAGCTTTTCTTGTGTATGAGCTAAGATCTGGAGTTGCAACTTTAAATCCGAGCTCTCTTGGGTCTCAAAGTTTATAAAGCTTCCAGCTTTTCCAAGTATGAAACTCTCCTCAAGTGTAAAACTCCATTTCAAGCTTGGTTTTGTCATTACAAGACGTTAGAGCCTTGCATGCATGTAATGTTTGCAACTTTACGTGATAAACATGCCTTGGGAAGATGGATCTGCAATATGGAACCTTAAGATGACTTAATAAGGATCTATATGGATATGGACTGAAGGGAGTTGGCGAGTTGCATGTCCAACTCAGCGAGTTCGATGAAGATTGTCGTGGGCTCGGCGAGTTAGTAGAGTGACTCAACGAGTCAGCTAGGGTTTTCCCAACCTTTGGACACGCATGAACTCGGTGGGTTGCAGGGAAACTCGACGAGTTGGCTAAGGAGTTTACGGCCGTAAACATTAGGAACTCGACGAGTCAGTCAAGTGACTCGACGAGTTGACGAGTTATGCAAGGAACTCGGGGAGTGGCTAGTTGTACTCGATGTGTTGAGGTCAACATGGACTGTTGACCTTGATCATTGACTTTGACTTTGACCACGGGTTGACTATTTGACTTCTGGGGCATTTTGGGAAATTGGAAATTTAGAAGCATAGTTCTATGGTGAACATAGGTGGTGGAGTTTGTGCCGGTGATCCGAGAGTTTGAGCTTATCTTCAAGTCGACAGTTGCGAGGTGAGTTATCCTCACTATATCAACATAGTCTATGTCACCAAGGCCGACCCTTTATGGATTGTATCCGGTTATGGCATGATATGTTTATTGGTTACATCCTGGTAGTTAGGATGGTGATATGCTTATGCTTAGTGACATGGTTAGGTCAGTGTCCTAGTTATAGGACAATGCTATGTTAGTGATCGGTTAGGTCTATAACCCCGTTTTGGAATGTTGCTATGATTAGTGATATGGTTGATCGACTGACTGTTATATGATATGAACTAGCTTATGATATTTATGTGCACATGTTTGTTTGATTGGGGGTCGGGTTGAGGCGGTCCTGTTTTATGTTGTAGGCGAACATTCCCGGTGAGCGGTCCGGATAGGCTGTAGGCCCTACAAGGCAGTCCAGTCACGTCGAAGGCTCGGGAGCGGTCCAGATATGTTGTAGGCCCTGCGAGGCAGTCCAGTCAGGCTGAAGGCTCATTATGCATGTTGTTCTGTATTTTTCGATATGATATGATTATGGTTATATGAGGTTGGTATTTCGGGGAACTCACAAATCTTTCGGGCTTACAGTTTCAATTTATTATTTCAAGTACTTATGGTGATCGCGGAAAGGCGAAGGCATGATCGTACCGCTCCTCCTGCTGTTATGATTTTATGATTTGATACTAGGATACTCTGATATTTATTATTTTGAAAACAAACATTGTAATGTCAAATGGTTTTAAGTGTTTTAGAAAAGTTTAAATTTAGCATGATTTTTATAGGTGTTACACTTTTTATCTCGCAGCTATTTGTTTTTCAGAAGTCTTCGGATTAAATATGCATGTTGTTCTTGGCACAACACTTGTTTTGCCTCTTCCTATCTCTTCCTACCTCTTATTCTTATTATTTTTCTCGCTAAAATATTATTTATATATTGCTGAAATCTTATTTCACATTTTTTTTTTGTTTATTCTTATTGAATTTTTTTATATCGAATAATAATAACTTGTTGATGAAATATCATTATTTGATGCTAAAATATCTTTATTTTTTTGTTAAAATATCATTATTTTTTGCTAAAATATTAAAAATTCTTCTCGAAATGTCATATATTATTAAATTTTCGGTATTAAAAAACTATTTTTTAGATTATAAAATCAGTTTATTTTAATTTTTTAATATCTGCAACAACATGCAGATGTTAAAAAACAAACATGATTGTTACTACAGTCTACAGCCGTTTGGTCCACCTCTTCTACTGCAGAGGGTTGCATGGGTGGTCCACATACTTTATAGATTTTTGCTTCAAAAAAACAAAGAACACCTAAGTGTTTTTCCCAACACATTTGTTATAATAAAATTTGATGTTATTTAGTATGTTCTTTTTAGTTTGTTTTGACACCTCCTCTGTGATTTGTGTTCAATGTGTATGTATTTATTTTTACATGACCGGAAAAATGAAGTATATCGGGCAATGACTATGATGAGAATCATATATACATCAGGTATGTTATCTTTCGGTCATGAAAATCTTTTCATTTATTTAATTAATCACATCTATGTATGTTTTATATGTGTCATTGTGTTTACGGGTTCTACCTGGTGGTCAAAAATCTGCATGGAGATTGAATATATCCACAATTAAAGATGAAAAAATGCTGCTCAATAACTCAATTTTCCAGTCCAATGCTCATATATAATCTTATATTGCAACCTTTCAAGTCCAATACTTATATACACAACTTTTTGTCATTTAATTTAATTTTTTCAATTGAATGCTCGTGAATTAGAAACATTTGTAGCTTGATCACTTTCTTCCACCAATATATCAACTTTTCAACCCTCATTCTGTTTCAGCTTTAAATTAAATTCTCTTTTTTTCCTCCTTGTAGCTCAGGCTATCCTGACAGTAGAAGGTTAATATGAAAACCCATAAAAATGCCCCAAAGTCTATATTTGCTTCTATTTTGCTTTAATAATTTTTTTTCCATCTTTCAATAGAAATGTTAATATCTTTTTAGGCTAGAGTATGGTGTTCTTGGAAGACAAGAGTTTTCCTTTGTAAAGATTGCATTGTATGACGATGAACACCAATATTTTTGTGTATAACGAAGATAACATCTACACTTTGTATGAAAGAAAATGCAACAGTCCTGAGCATTTGTATGTGAGCATATTTGACTGTGAAAGTATTGATTGCAGTTTTCTTATCTTAGTTATGAATCCACATCCTTACTATCTTAACTGGAAAAAGTGGATTTTGATTTGATTTGGATCTTGGCAGATGATGATATGATACCGAAGGAAAGCAACTAGAAGAAATTGGATACTTTAATGTATAGCTTTGTTTATACTATCATTTTCAAATAGTATATTACTTCCATTTATTTTATTTCCTAAGTAAATGTTTGAAACTCATGTACTTTTATTTAGGGCTGCAGAGATACATGGTCCTACTCTCTCTCTTTGTTTGATGCAGGCCTCAATCTCAAAAACAACCTTCACCTTAAAAGCAACCTACAAGTAACCTTTTGGGAACTGTGTTGTTCTTGATACGTAACCAATTAACAGAATCACTTTTGTGTATAGATTTCCATTTCATCAGGTATTTTTTAATTGGCTAAATGCAAGAAATGGCAATATATTTTTCCATTTAGCCCCCTTTTTTATTGTTCCACATATGATATCATATAAGTGTATAGACTTTCAATTTTTATGCTCTATGTTTAAAGGCTGCAGGGTAGTTCGTCGATATGCATATCCACATTTTGAGTGCTTTATAACCATAGAGAAACATGTGGAATATGGAGGAATACGATTTTGATTTCAATATTTATTAGTGCTCATCTGTTTCAATACTAAAAAATAAGATTGTAGAAACTTTTAAGAATATTGTATTCCAAAAGTTATTAACTTGACGTAAGTTCTATTAAAAAGTAAATCATTATGAGATAACGATTAACATATATTTTTTTATAAAACCAATTAAAATCACAAGTTTAACATATGACGTGTTTGGAAATTTATAATAAGTAATTGTTTGATAAATGATTTGAAGACAGTAGCAAATTTATTATAAAAAAATATTCACATCTACCAAAATTGTTTGCCATTGGATTCATAAGTCCCAAAGCTTTGTTCTGAACATTAAATGGATATAATCGTGAATTAAAAAAAATGATATTTGTTGCGATCAGAAAGAGTATTTTGGGGTGTTGTTAGCTTTGTTGCCGATAGAAACACCATTTTTTTTACAAAATGGATAAAAAATTTGAAATAAATAAAAGCTTGGACATTGAAAATGACTTTATGTCACCATTTTTCTTTTATTTTTACAAAATTGAAAAAAAGTTAAAATAAATAAAAGTTTGGACATTGAAAATTGAAAATGACTTTATAGAATATCCTACTATATCGATGATTGTTTCTTTTAAATATAGATGCCTAGGGTTTAGATATAACTTTAGAAATTTAAAAGGAATTATAATTTAAATATAAAAAATGGAGTGATTAATTAAAACAAATTCAAATGACAATCATATCCGTGCATGTTAGATAAATAAATTGAGTACTTGCATACTACACGGTCTTCAATATTTGTGCTATATTTAATAGCTTGTAAATATATTTTTATTAAAAACGTCATGAAATTGTAATATTTAATTGTGCAGGATTATTACTTAATGAAATTTTATAAGATTTATCTTTAAATTGCTGAGATAAATTATTCACCAAATTAAATTGATCATCACTTCCACGCATTACCACATATTATATTAGAAATCAATTCGTAATGTACACGACAAAAGATCTAGATTTTAAGTTACTTTTAAGTTATTAACCGCCGCATCGAATAAAAACCAAAGCAAGTGATGACACCGTATAGTAACCTATTCCGACCGTGCATCTACGTATCTAGATAGAAAGTATTTGTAGAAAGGAATTATCTGACACAAAGTAATCCCTAAAAGGTTGAAACGAACTACCTAATATACAAACTAATCGCCACATGAAAACTATCTACTGAAAGGAACTATCTTGTGCCGCGGCATAGAGCGGGTACCCTGCCAGCATATATATATATATATATATATATATATATATATATATATATATATATATATATATATATATATATATATATATATATATATATATATATATATATATATATATATATATATATATATATATATATATATATATATATATATATATATATATATATATATATATATATATGGGGGTGGGGAACTTTTTTTACTATAAATGAATATTTTAAATGAATCCATTGAATATCATGAATTATGATTACTTATGAGGCATGTATGAAAGAATTTGGCCGCCTTATATTACCTTTTGACATAACAAAAGTACATTTTTTCTCTTTCGCTTTCTTTTATATGTCTTCTATTTCGTGTTGTAAAGTCGCTATGTTTCTAAATAATTTGTCTAAACCATGTAACGCATTACTTTCATTATAACGGACATGAATTATTAACAAAATTCTCTCTCGTTTTTAAAGAAGCAAACGTAACACATTGAATATATATATATATATATATATATATATATATATATATATATATATATATATATATATATATATATATATATATATATATATATATATATATATATATATATATATATAGGGAAAAGGGAATATACATTATAGCCCCACCTAAGCTTAGGTACTAAACCTCTTGAAAATACATTGTTTTACTGTATAAAGATTACGGTTAATGGATTCACAATTAATACTTCAAGATGTAAATTCAAGATCGACACAATATGGTTTAGGGTTTAGAGTTTAGGGTTTAGGGTTTAGGTTTATGTTTAGGGTTTAGGGTATAGGGTTTAGGGTTAGGGTTTAGGGTTTAGGGTTTAGCTTTAGTGTTTAGGGTTTAAATTTTGGGTTTAGGTTTAGGTTTAGGGTTTAGTAATGTTCACTTGGATGAAGTAATAAACGATAATTGAGGAAAGAAAACGGAGATGATGAAACGATAATGAAAGAAAGAAATGTTATGGAGAATGATATATTACCAAGTGAAACCAAACCGGGTATATTTAGCATGTTAAAACGACATATTTTAGAGGTTTAATATCTAAGTTTAGGTGGGGATGTAATGTATATTTTCTATCCCCATATATATATATATATATATATATATATATATATATATATATATATATATATATATATATATATATTTCTTTTTGCCGCAAAAGCTTCTCGCGTACCGGCGCGACGAATGAATGTAATATTCATATATGACTATATTTTTTTACCGCAACCACTATTGTGCCATACTATTTAATGTGCATGCGTTAACCGTATCTTGTAATCGTTTTTTTGTCAATCATGTAAGCCCTACACAACCTTTACAGTAGAAATTTTTCATCGAGCTCTTCTAAGACTGCAATTGTTAATCATTCGACACATTTGATCTTCATTCTATGTTCTTACTTCTTTTACCTATTTTAATCTATTCGATCATTCAAGTTTTATATTCAACAAGTTTAATAAATACATTCACATGTTAAAACTTACATCTGGTGATGTTTGGAATCTTGGAGGTTGTATTAGATATAAGTTCGATACTCATCACAATCCTTAAAAAACCTAAATTTACATTATTTAATAAAAGAATATAATAAAAACCCATTCTAATTTCATATTTATACAAAAAGCATGCATTCACAACTAATAGTGGATTCACAACTTAATATTTTATGCAAATATTATAACGAATAAGAAAACAAGCTTAGATTCATAACATAATAACAATGGATTTACAGCTTCATAACTATGAATTCACAACTTAATAGTTGTTAAAACAAATATTAAAAATAGTAAACAACAGAAAAGGAATTAAAAAATCAAATTCATAGTTTAACATAAGAAGAAAAACAATCAAATAAAAACTCAAAATACCTGATGCAAATATGGTGTTGTTTCACTAAAGATCAGATAGAAAAAGATGGAGCTGTGTTGGCGGTGCTACATCGGAGCGGCAAGGCAGTAGTTGTGGTTGAAGTTGACATCGATATCAAATCTAGTATGTCAATCTCGTCAGAAGTTGTAGATCTGAAGGCATAAATCATAGATCCTGAAGGGTCCAATTAGTGGTTTGGTCTAGGCTTTCCATTTAATAGGTTCTTTTGGTCATTTGATAGCTTATAGTATTTTGCTTGGAGTTTACGGTCACTGTAATGAGTTTATGGCCGTAAGCCTGTTTACGACCATAAACCCAAGGCCGGCCCATGATAGTATATATATAGAGGTATGCTAGGTCTTTTGTGGTTGTTGATGCCTCGATATTCTCAGCTCTTGTAAACTGCAAGTTGTACCAGACGTGATTCTAATAGAAAAGCGTGTGCAAGCTTGTTTGATTCTCTATTCTACTCGTTCTTATTTGATTAAGTGATTGTATTTAATGTTTGATCACTGGTAAGATCCTTTCAGGACCTTACAATTGATATCAGAGCAGAACCAGCGTCAAAAGCACTCTACAATCGATTTTGGACCGAGTTGTCCTCTGCTTGCGACTAAAAGTTGGTGATTACTGCAAAAGGGTTCTCAGTTTCGTCAAAAATCTGCAAATTATCTCAAGTTTAAGAGCTTACGGCCGCAAATTCTTCGAAGTTCTTGTACTGTAAATTATGTTCTTGGGCCGTGAATAAAGAGTATTCATAAACCGGAAACTGATTGTTCTTGGACCGTGAACTTTAAACCGTAAACACCTTACGACTGTAAAGTCGGAGTTTACGGCCGCAAACACTCATCTGACCGTGAACTCTGTTTACGGCCGCAAATATTGTTTTGACTGTGTTTGACCAGAAACTTAATTTAATCATAAATAATTTAATTTGTGTTTCATATTAATTAAATAATAATAATGGATTCTCAAAGTCAAACACACCACCACGAGTTGGATTCAGTTATGGGCACAACCACCCGAATTCATAGACTCTTATCCGCTAAAGGTTTCCCAGAATGGAAGTATAGAATTGAGTAGTACATAAAAATGAAGGACTTCAAAATCTGGAGAAGCATAATAAAAGATCCTGTTAGAATAACCAATACTGTTGCAGGGCAAGTGGTTGACAAGAAGACGGAAAACTACACTGATGAAGACTTCGAGAAGGTTGAAGAGCAAGAAAAGGCTTTGGCCACCTTTACCATGGCACTATCTCCAGACATTGCTCAAGGTTTCAGGGAGTACACTTCTGCTAAGGCTTTGTGGGAAGCCCTAATTGAGGTTTATGAAGGGAACGAAGATATGAGGGAGAGTCGCCAAGATATGCTGGACAACGTTTCAATATGTTCAACTACGTTCTTGGAGAAACTCTTGAAGTACAGCTACAGATGTTCGCATCTCTTAACACTGAAATACACAAAGTCTGAGATAAACAAGAAGCTACTGAATGCTCTCCCAAAGTCTTGGGACATGATTGTAGATGTCATCAAAAAGACTAAGGATCTTAGCCGACTCTCTCTTTCTGAAGTGATGGTTGTCATCAAGGCCTGTGATATTGATGACAAGCAGCGAGAGATCAACCATATGAACTCATACTCAGCTGCGAACCTTGGAATCTCTTCTAACAATGCTCTTTCATCTCTCACTTTTTCTTCTACAGGTCAATCATTTGCTACTCAGCAAGCTCATGTTTAGTCCTTCCCCACTCCATCAACTTCCTCTTCATCAGCCATGCCTTTCTCACATAACCAATCGTTCGTGGCTGCTTAAGTTGCTTCCTCCTCCAATGTGGCTTCTTCTTCAAAAGGAAAGGAGGGTGATGAAAATCTCGCTCTTGCTACAAGGCTTGTCAATTGCTACAATGCACTCGTAGTTGGAGATCTTCCACCCCAACTATCATTTGCCGATCTTGATCAGATTCACCCTGAAGACGTCGAAGAGATGGATATTAAATGGCAAATTGCCATGGTAGTTTTTAGGGCGAACCAGTTTGCCAAGAAGACCGAAAAGGACAACTGGTGGATGAGTGTTGACAAGAAGGTTGGGTTCAGCAAGGGAAAGCTGTGGTGTTTCAACAGCCACGATCCAGGGCATTTTGCTCATGATTGTCCACACCCAGACAGAAGATTAAATAATGACAGGACAATAGTTGCAGTTGGGAACAATCGAAGCGGTGCTCAGGTAGACAACGAGAAGGCTATGGTTGAACAATCGTTTGACTGGGAGGATCAAATGCAAGCCCTGAACTTATA
Organism: Lactuca sativa; assembly: GCF_002870075.4. Classification (NCBI taxonomy): domain Eukaryota; kingdom Viridiplantae; phylum Streptophyta; class Magnoliopsida; order Asterales; family Asteraceae; genus Lactuca; species Lactuca sativa. Next base: position 313,589,019 of record NC_056625.2, read on the forward strand.
TGGACCTGAAAATTCCCACCTGGCACAGGTTAGTGATGATGCTCCGGCAGAGATTGTTGCAGCTGAAGATCAAATGATGGAGCTGCAGTTTGCGTTGATGGTACCTTCTTCTCATGAACCTAATAAAAACGAGGTAAGTCTACCCTCATGCTCTCAAGCTTGTATTGATTATGTTAAAATTATGCATGAGAAAATTGAGACAGTAGGTAGCGAAGTAGAGAACCTTAAAATTCTCTGTGAACTTAACGACTCACTAAAAAGGGAAGTAGAAGACCTTAGATATGAAGGTTACCAACTCAGAAAAGGTCACAAACTTCTTAAAGCCCAATTAGAATCTAAAATAAAGGACTTTAGGAGACTTTAGGAAGACTATAGTAATAAATGAGAAAATTATGACTATATAATGAAACAAAACATTGAACTAGTGACTGAAATTGAATCGTTAAAGGGCAAATTTGAAACTGCTGATTTTGACCTTAGAAAATTTGATGTATCGAGTGAGGTAGTTACAAATATGATAGACCACTGCATGCAATTTAAAAGAAATCAGTCAAAGGGTCTAGGGTATAAGTGCCTCCTCCTTTCAATCATACATATCAGTTTCAACCCCTGTCCAAAGAAGAGATTGCTAATGAACCATTCATGGTTTATGGCAAGCCATCTGGTTTTCTTTCGTGAGGATTTATTAATGTTGAAAGTACTAACATTTCTACTTCTCCTGCAGATCAATCCTTGAATCAATCAAAGCACGAAGTTGAAGGATTTGTTTCTGAAAATAAAACTGAGTCTGAACCTGAAGTTTTAGTTTTAAATAAAGACAATAATTTTTTCTGATGTTTCAAGTGACAATGTTTTTTGTGGTGTTTATGTTTCTTCTGATACTGTTTTGAATGGTTTTAAAGTGTCTAATGCTAGTTTGAATCATTCGGTTGACAATTCTTATATTTGTGATGATAATCTTGAAAAACCACTAGTTTCACAAGCTTCTCCAGCTAATGTACCCTCACTTGTCTCACAACCTAATTCTTGTTCCTGTTCTTGTGAGAGAAGCAAGGGTGTTAGTATGGAAAACAAATGTGATCAATGTAGCACAAGTTATAACAATAACAAACATATTTGTTTCAACTGTCGTGTTGGTGGTCATATAGCTAGAAATTGTCAAAATCGTATGTTTGTACATTTCGAATTTCCAAGAGGAGAGAACGAATTCAGAGGAAGGTCTTTAACTAGAAAGTCCTCTAGAAATTATTCTCGGAATGATGATTGGAAAATTGATCGGAGTAGAAAATGGGCTGTTTTTCAAAAACATAAAAAGGTTTTTCATAACAAAGTCCTAAGCAGTTTGCCAAAACCGAGCATGGCCAAGCCAAGGTCGGTTTTGTCAAGAAGCAACAGTGGGTCTTCAACTAATTCAAGTAGAAAACCTAAATGCTTCAAGAAAACTGATAAATATTCGATTTCAAAACCACCTGAGACTGTTATAAACCTAATTATCAATGGTTGCCCAAATTAGCTTCCATTTTATCATCTGTGTCCTCTGAAAAATCCATAAATGATAATAAATCTGAGAAGGCATCGGGACCACCCAGGAAAATAATGACCTGGGTTCCTAAATCTAATTAAACCCGCATATCTTGCAGGGAAAGTTGCGGGGGAATGTCGTCAGACCCTGGTTCGTCGACAGCAGCTGCTCCCGGCATATGATGGGAGATATCGCCGAACTACACGACATTCAATCATTTAATGGGGGATACATCTCCTTTGTGGGTGGAGAAGGTGGTAAAATCACTCAAAGAGGAACTTGTTGGGTTTTGAGCATTCTAACACTTCCTAAGTGTACATGCAACCCTAAATACCTTGGATCTATGTTTTCTCTATTATACATGCAAACAAGAACATCCAAGGTATTATCCTAATCTAGCATACAAAAAACTATGAATGTAACAAGATAGAATACATACCTCTTGATGTAGCTTGATGTCTTCAAGCTTTAAGAGCTTAGCCCCAATAGTGTGGAAGCCTCAAGTGGAATCACAAATCACCAAGACACCTTGGAATACTTTAGAGAATATGATTACTTGGTTCTCTCTAGTGAAATTGGCTAGCCCTTCATTAGTGTATCCACACTAGTGCCAATTTCACCAACCAAAGACATCTTTATATAGTATGGAGGATTAGGGTTAAACCCTAATACCCATGACCTTTCATTTCCTAGGATCCATGGGTTAAACACTCCATGGACTATCCATGAAAGCTTAGCCCAACCTAAATGAACTTGGCCCATTCCATATATATAAGAGTCCATATTTAATTAGTTCCTTTTGATCACTTAATTAATTATAAATTAATTCTTGATCAATACTAATTAAATAATATGATTCCATATTAATATATTAGAACTTATAACATATTAATATTAATCATAAACATACTATTCTCAAAAGATTATCCATATAAATTGTGTCGGTGAAGTGCAACCCAAATGGACCATGCCGGGTCGGGTCAAGTACATACCAAATATAGTTATGGACTTAGACATTAATCCAACAGTCTCCCACTTGGATAAGTCTAAAACTATTATTGCGTATGACTTCAAACCTAACTGGCAATCGTAGCTCTCAAAAGCTTCTGTTGTACTCTGACCTTGTAGATGAACTCTGACCTTTTTCAGTGACTTGTCCATTAGATAAGGGATCATATATTCCTCCATTCTAGATATCATATGGACTGAGACATGGATTATAATCATTCTCTCTGTCCATTTGTTGTTTCCCGATTTGCGATTTATGACGACTGACTAATTGAACGAATCAAATCAGTCCTGGCCCGGCCGAGCACTTCCATTTGTCATCATCAAATCATCGAGGGGCCCACAGATATCGCTTTTATCCCGAAGGTAAAAGGAATGGATAAACTTCGACTCATATGGCTTGTTCTACTACTTGTTGAATCATACACAAAGGCACGTTTTATAGCACCGAGTTACCAAATGCGTTTTCGTGCAATCAATGTACAACCAACTCATAGTAACAACTCATATCTCTAGGTTTGAAGAATATAAGATATTATCGTCTCATGATCACTCGTGATAAAATCCATGAAGTGATTCCAATGAGCGCGGGTTGAATCCAATACTCAGAACTTATGAGCACTCATGAGTGTTGTAGCCCTTTGTCCAACACCTTAGACCTCTACAAGCCAACCCATGACAGTCTTAATTCATATCTACTTCCAACATATGACCGACTGTGGATGTTTGAATAACTTAGTAATTCAGGAAGAATAACCCAGTTTATTCGGGAAGTCAAAACATGCAAAATAAAACACAATAATAAATGAATCCAATATGGTATCAACCCTTTGAACATAAATAAAACACCTTTTATTTATCACCATATGATTACACATTATTCATTGTATACTATTTCAGCTATCAACTTTATTCTTGAATTTAAAACAATAGTTGTCCCATGCTCCAAGCATGTACACTATGTTTTCTTAAACACTAGTCATGCCACACACCAAGTATGCATACTATGTTTGTCTATGATCCTTACTTTGTGAACTAGATCAATTGAACATAACTTCAATGATTCTCTTTTCACACTCCCAAATCCTTACCGCAAATGCAAGAATTCCAAATTCATGCCATTTACTGAAATCTGTTAGATTCTAAACTTATATGCATTGATCATCTCGTAATGATTATGCACAAAGTCATAAAGACTTGGCAACAATCATTACAGAGTATTCCAAAGGAGATCAACTCCTTGGAAATATTCTTCTTGCATTAAGTTTCCTTAATCTTACACAGATTGAAAATTCTAACTTTGAAACATTTCCAGATTCCATTTTGACTATCACTTCTGAAAAAGAGTTGCCTCCTTACAGATTATGTCAATATGGTCCTTCCAGAATTATCACTATACTTCCAATTGTCCTTGAGTAACCAATCTTTGGTAAACCTTAGATTGTCCTCGACAATTGTTTAATCCTTTTAGTCATATCCAGTTCTAAACCTTTTCCCTTCTTAATGCCCCAGGCATTTGGAAAATTTTAGAACGGATGAATATAGCACATGTAATCGATCCTATATCCGAAGCGTATGGGACACGATTCATGATGTCTTACATAAAGACTAAACCAGTCTTTTGCTATAATATTTCCATTTCAATTTGCCAAGTTCTCATAATTCAGATTATGAAAAGGGATGCCGTAATCATCATCGAATTTTAGAACGCAAATAATGGACCCATATACAGAATTTCCTTATGTTGAGCCATTCCAACATGAAATTCATATATATCCTTGACTAAATGATTAAAACCTCACGATCTAAGCTTATAGATTTGAGATGAAGCATAATTTCCTCTCCCTTAATTATAGCAAAACAACTTTTTCCCAATTGAAACTTTTGTTTTCTATAATTAACATTGCTAACTTGCAATACTTATCATAATTATCATGCTCCCACTAACATGATGATTATTAGCATAACACTTATGCTCCCACTAGCTTTGACATGTACTCAGAAATCAGCTGGACAGTCTGAAATTTAGATTCATACACCCTTTCCGTAGATAGCTCACCTGTGTGTCTAAGCAATTTCAAGAACCATGAAAAGGGATACCGTAATCATAGTCTCAATTGCTTAGGCATTTGCCATTTCTCACAAGTCCATGTTAGTGTGCCGGTTAACCACACGCGCTCCACTAACGACTTTTGAAAATGCAAATAACACAATTGATATCTTCGTAAAATCTACTTAGTGAAAGCGTTTCCTCACCATCATTTTCATGAATCGGAGAGAAACCTTATGACACTTAGATTTATATGGTGTATGAGTTTCTACCCATATGAATTTGTCAAACCATAATCAGAAGACAAAGATACTGACAAATCCAAAACCATATGGATTGAACTCAATCTTAACTTCTTGCCACCTGGCAGCTCAAGGGCCTGCCATTTCTTCCAAGTTGTTATGCAACAAACTGAGAACTCTAAGAACTCATATGCAAAGCCAACTTTAACTGGAATGGGCACAGATATGTCAACACGATAGGTTATAAACCTCAAGTCGTGTGCTAGTGAAGAATTTCAGGTTTTATTCTTGATTATTTCTTGAGACTTTCAAGACCTTTAAGAGTCCCACTGTCCTCTTGACATATAAGACTCCCTTGTCAAACATCCAAGAGATAGTGCGGATTCTAATCAAGAAAAACACTTTACCCAATTGGCCTAAGTTGGTCTTTGTTTTATCCAAAACATCACAACTTACCAATTTCAAATGTACAAGAGTAGAAAACTTTTACTCTTACATTTGACAAGTGTTTTAAACCTTCTTTAAGACATGTCACTCAAATGACAATCTTGGAGTATGACTCTAAGACTTGTATTGGAACGAAGTATGACTCATCTTCTTGATTTAACCATTTCAACAATTCAAGTTCCTCTTCTTAGTCATAAGAATGCACTAAGATTTCCTTAGAGAACTAATTTTGATATGGTTTCTTAATCATTAAGATGATCACAAAAACTGATACTAAAGTACTCTCCCATCTTTTCAGATTTGAGAAACTTTTATCCTTCTGCCTAATTTGATTCTTCTTATTCGCTCTGCCTTACATTGGAACCTTTTCCAATGTCTTAGAGTTACACTTAAGCATGTAAGTATAATCATATTTACTGAGCTTTAGTAAACTATGACGAATAATCTTATCGATCTTTTGTGGTGGACTTAATCAGTGCACAAGACTGTGTACTCGATCCTTTAGTCCTTCACTTGACTCACACATCCATGTGAACCAGTAATTAGTCTTAATTTTTCCAAAACTTGAAAGTTCTCATTCATCATGCTATATAACTTGCATGATTCCAAGTCCCGGTGCAAATGAAACTTGGGTGATGAGAATCTTTCCTTATTTGGTAAATATAGACATTACCACAAATGAAAGAATCAACTTCATATTTCCACTCTTGCTCTTAATGGAATCATATAAGCAACAATTTTTCCTCAAAAGCCATTGTAAGGATATTTTAAAATAAATAAAATCAAAAAAAAATTCTTTTATTTTAAAACTTTGCGGAAAAACTTATCCTTACAATCCATATGAAAACTTGTTGTTATCTATTCCTAAGCAATATCTCATAACTCCTAAGAAGTTGCTCAAGAATCCGATCTTCAAACTATGCGATAGAAATCCATCTACGCCATCAGATTCAGCATATTCTTTCTTTAAGTTTCTTCACTTTTCTTTGATTCTTAAAACATCACCATGTGACCCAGTCACATCATGTATCAGGAATCTCAGAATAGAAACTTAGCAGAGTTAGATAGTGGACTTTACCTGAAGTAGAGTCAAACTTATTGACTTTAACCTCCTTAGGTAAATTTGGCAGCTTCGCAACCAATGCCCCTTTCTTTGGCAATATAAACATATGGACCCTTTGATAAAGGTGCACAGGACTATCACAGACGTAGTTTTTCTCTTTACCATTTGGTCAACCGAGTTGACTATGGCCGATCCCTTTCCATTGGGAAGAGAATGCTTTTCTGGATATCCGGTGTCACTATTTTCAATGTCCATCAAGTTTTAAGGAAGTTGATCTTAACAAATAGATAAGATCATTAAGGGTCTTGTCATAGTCTGTTTCATAGGTGTCCCAAAGGAACTCACTATGTGACTCAGAAAGTGATTGAACCACCAACTTTCTCAAGACTTTGACACCCAACTCTCCCGGCTTGTCAATATGTGACTACATCTCCAAGATGTGTTCACACCTAGACCTTGCCTTGCCAATAGGGCTTTAGTGACCTTAAACTTTTCAAGAACTTGTGGGTTGGGGAGAATAATTGGAAGAGGTGAAAGAAGTATGATTTCCAAAGGACATCATCTTCATTTAGGAATGTTTCACTAGATTTGGGAAGATCATAGGTGTCTATTACAGACATCTTTTGGGAGATATTCAAGATAGTTGATTTAAAGTCCTTAATATGACACCCAATATGAAATATTAAGGCTAGGACCCAACAAACTATTTTATAACTTAGAAGAGGGGTGCCGTAATCCAAGCTATAAAATATTTGAAGGTAGGTGAATGACGATTCACCAATTTCCACCAAGATAAACGAAATGAATTATTAGGTTTTAATTGGTTTTGAAACTCCTAGATCTTTGAGATTCATTGAACTTTTCAAAGGCATGTTTCAATCTCGAGTGTGCCCTTCAGGTTTTGTGACTGGGATGCCGAGGATCACAAAACAAGGTGTGAAGTAACCATGCAAATCACTTGGTACCCTTAATAAATTACCCCTCAATCGATGTGCCGGTTAACCACACACGCTCCATCGATACTATGATAAATATTAAGTCACCCTTTACCTACCTTGTTAAGTCCAAGTTAGTGTGCCGGTTAACCACACACGCTCCACTAACGACTTAGACAAAGTGTAAAGTGTAATTTCATGGGTTAGCACCTTATTCACATTTTTCCTAAGTAACTAAGATTGGGTATTATTAAGAGTTTAGTTACTTAGTATTATCATTAATACTTTTAATGAAGGGAGAATTCTAGTCCTGTCAAACCCGTTCGACTAACGACCCTCCACCAGTCAAGCAAGCGGTGGGTAAGAGTGGACACCCATTAAGTTGCCATTTTATAGGCAACAACCTTATACCCACCTTATAGACCGGCTTCGTGAATGAGGCGTACTAGCGGTAAGACTGACTTTACTCTTATACATATATATATTATTAACTTATAATATTATAAAGTGTAAGGGTTGAATTTTAACTTTTAAAATTCTAAGGGCTAACTTGGAATTAAAGTATTCATAAGTGAAAACTTTACAAATTCCAAAACTTGAGGGCAAGTTTTGAAACTATTCAAAACTAATTAATTCCATAACTTATGTGTTTAAAGTAGTTTTAATCCAAAAACTCTTCAAGTTCCATAACTTGAGGACAAGTTATGGAAGACTTTAAACTAATAAAAGAATTAACTTTTCTTTATTTTATAACTTATGGAATTAATTAAGGTTACACCTTTTTTTTATTTTATTTTATTTTATTAAATGAAGAGACTCTTGTTCCTCCATAACTTGAGGACAAGTTATGGAGTCATAAAACCATTTAATTAGAACTAGACTCTTCATTTTTGTAACCTTTGCCAATTTTTATGAGTTTTATGATTCTTAAATGTGACTTTTCATATAACTTGAGGACAAGTTACAAAAACACATTTTAGAATCAATTCTTAGATTAATTTGGATTAAAACCAACTATCACATAATTTTATTCATTAATCTAAATTTACTCATAAAACAAGGTAACACAAAAAACTTTTGGTGATCCATAACTTATTCTTAAGTTATGGAATCCTTTAGAACATTAACACCAAATTTTGTAACTCCAAAAAAACTTTGAATCAATTTTTTTTTTTAAAACCTTTTCATATCCATAACTTATGGAGGTTTCAAAAAATAAAACTCTTTAGATCAAACTTTTAAAACTAATAAAATAATCATATTATTTTATCTTTTATTAAATTTGACCTAATTCAACTCATAAAGCAAATTATTCAAATTTTACAAATAATTAGATTTTCACAAGAACAAGTAATTATCTTAAAATTTGACAAACTTCATGTTTTTTTTTCAACTTTGAAAATAAAATATTTGCATCAATATAACAGAAAACAACCCGTGGCTCTGATACCACTGTTGGGTTATGTGCATTCTAACACTTCCTAAGTGTACATGCAACCCTAAATACCTTGGATCTATGTTTTCTCTATTATACATGCAAACAAGAACATCCAAGGTATTATCCTAATCTAGCATACAAAAAACTATGAATGTAACAAGATAGAATACATACCTCTTGATGTAGCTTGATGTCTTCAAGCTTTAAGAGCTTAGCCCCAATAGTGTGGAAGCCTCAAGTGGAATCACAAATCACCAAGACACCTTGGAATACTTTAGAGAATATGATTACTTGGTTCTCTCTAGTGAAATTGGCTAGCCCTTCTTTAGTGTATCCACACTAGTGCCAATTTCACCAACCAAAGACATCTTTATATAGTATGGAGGATTAGGGTTAAACCCTAATACCCATGACCTTTCATTTCCTAGGATCCATGGGTTAAACACTCCATGGACTATCCATGAAAGCTTAGCCCAACCTAAATGAACTTGGCCCATTCCATATATATAAGAGTCCATATTTAATTAGTTCCTTTTGATCACTTAATTAATTATAAATTAATTCTTGATCAATACTAATTAAATAATATGATTCCATATTAATATATTAGAACTTATAACATATTAATATTAATCATAAACATACTATTCTCAAAAGATTATCCATATAAATTGTGTCGGTGAAGTGCAACCCAAATGGACCATGCCGGGTCGGGTCAAGTACATACCAAATATAGTTATGGACTTAGACATTAATCCAACAGAACTGTCACAAATGGGGTTTTGAGTTTCGAAAATGTCAACTTTCATCCGGAATTGAAGCTTAGTTTGTTGAGTGTGTTTTAGATATGCGACAAAGGCTATTCTACACATTTCACTGAGAAGGAATGTATGATTCTCAAGCCAGGATTTGTCATTCCAGAAGAGTGGATTCTTGTAAAATCTAAAAGGGATGGGAATGCCTACATCATTGATATGAATAGCAATCTTCCAGAACAAGTTACGTGCCTCTTCTCAAAGATTTCCGAACAAACTGCAATGCTGTGGCGCAGAAGACTTGGTCATGCCAAAGCCAAGAACTTGAATCGTCTTGCAAAGAATGAGATGGTCCGTGGTTTGCCTGTCAAGGACTTTATCATGTTTGAGAAGTGTGTGTCATGTGCCCAAGGTAAGCATCATAGAAAACCACACCTGCCAAAACAGGTCAACTCAATTAGTCAGGTGCTTCAATTGCTACATATGGATTTGTTCGGACCAGTAAACGTTCTCAGCATTAACAAAAATTCCTATTTTTGTGATTGATGATTTCTCACGTTTTACATGGGTTTTCTTTCTATCCAATAAAGCTGGAGTTGCTGATTTGATTAAGAAATTCATTGTGTTAATTGAGAACCAAACTAACAACAAGGTGAAAGCGCTTCGTACTGACAACGGAACAGAGTTTAAGAATTCTGTACTCGATCACTTCTGTGCAGAAAAGGGTATTATGCATCGATACAGCTCCACTCACACACCTCAAGGACAAGTCTGTTGCACCAACTCCCAATCCACCCGCTGCTCCTGTTTTGGCTATTGGGCAAGGAAGGGGCAAGAAGAGGAAGGCTCCGTCTAAGAGCCACCGCAATGGAATGTCCCGAGATGGTTCTTCTTCTAGTGGGACCAAGGTTGATCCCGCTAAACCCAACCCTGACCCGAAGGAGGCAGAGTGCCACCATTGCCACAAAATAAGGCATTGGAAGAGAAGCTACCCAGAATACCTGCAAGCCATCAGGGAAGGAAAGATCAAGCCGTCTTTTGCAGGTATTTACACAATTAAATCTAGTGATTCAGTTCATGCTATTTCTTGGGTCCTCGATACCGGGTGTGGTTACCACATTTGTTCTAAATTGCAGGGACTATGAAGAAATAGGGATGTGGAGCGTGGAAGAATAAATCTAATCATGGGAAACAGAAGATCGACGCCTGTGACCAAGATTGGAGTGTATTATTTAGAGCTTAGGAATGGATTAAGTTTAGATTTGAATAATTGTTGCTACTCGCCATATATGGAAAGAAACATCATTTCATTTCATGGTTTGTTTAGACAAGGATTTAGATGTTCTTTTAATAATGAGAATGGTTCAATTTATGCTTATCTAAATGGTGTCTTATATTTTGAAGCAATACCGTGTAATGGAATTTATGAAACTGTTATGATTGTAGATAACCTAGGAAATGATGTTTTATGCATGGATTCTTCCAATAGTATGGATAAAGCATGTTTGTGGCATTGTCGTCTTAGACATGTCAACAAGAAGCGCATAGCCCAACTCCAAAAGGATGGAGTGTTGGAGTCATTCGACCTTAGGGAAGATGACACATGTGAGTCTTGTTTGCTTGGAAAGATGACCAAGTCACCCTTCACTGGTATGTGTGAAAGGGGTGAGGGTTTGTTGGATCTGATACATACAGATGTATGTGGACCCTTTAGATCCGCCACAATGGATGAAAACCGCTTCTATGTGACTTTCACCGATGATTATAGTGGATATGGGTATATTTACTTAATAAAGCACAAGTCTGAAACGTTTGAAAAGTTCAAGGAATTCAAACATGAAGTGGAGAATCAATTGGGCAGGAAAATCAAGATGCTTCATTCCGATTGAGGAGGAGAGTACCTAAGTCTTGAATTCCACGACTATCTCAAAGAATGCGGAATAGTTTCGCAGTTCACGCCACCTAGGACACCGCAGTTGTATGGTATGACAAAAATGTGTAATCGAACCTTGTTGGACATGGTTCGTTCTATGATGAGTCGTGCTTCACTACCTATCTCATTCTGGGGGTATGCCTTAGATACTGCCGCCTATATCCTTAACTGAGTCCCTACTAAGAAGGTTGCCAAAACACCTCACGAAATGTGGACAGGGAAAGCTCCCTCGTTGGCACATATCAAGGTTTGGGGTTGCGAGGATTTCGTAAGACGAGATACTCACGACAAGCTTGAACCTCGTAGTGAGCGATGTATTTTCATCGGCTACCCGCAGAAATCCTTTGGATATCTCTTCTATAGACCGAATGACAACATTGTCTTCATTACGAGGAGAGGGGTTTTCCGAGAGCGAGAACTCATAAGCCAAGGAGACAGTGGGAGGCAGATCGAGCTTGAAGAGATTCAAGAATCGAGTGATGAAGGAACCTCCACCGCTGGCGCTCAACACGAGGAGGAAACTCCGGTTGAACCAATTGACGAGTCCTTACCTCTCAGACGTTCCGAAAGAGCTAGAGTTCAACCCAAGTTTTATGGTTTTCATATTACTACCGAAGGGGAAACTTATATTAGTGATGGTACACTAATAAATCTAGATGAACCTAATAGCTATAAGGAAGCCATGGCAGGCCCGAAGTATGCAAAATGGAAAGAGGCAATGGACAGTGAGATTCAATCCATGTATGACAACCAAGTTTGGAATTTGGTTGATAATGTGCCCGGACGTAAGACCGTTGGGTGCAAATGAATCTTCAAGCAGAAGACCGACGTGGATGGAAATGTACACACATATAAGGCGCGATTGGTTGCGAAGGGCTTTACTCAAACTCCTGGAGTTGACTATGATGAGACCTTCTCACCAGTTGCAAAAATAAAGTCTATTAGGGTGATGCTAGCCATTGCTGCATTTCATGATTATGAGATATGGCAAATGGATGTCAAGACCGCTTTCCTTAATGGAAAGTTGGCTGAGGATGTTTACATGGCTCAGCCAGAGGGTTTTGTCGATATGAAGCATCCCAATAGAGTGTGCAAGCTTGAGAAGTCCATTTATGGGCTTAAGCAAGCGTCTCTCAGATGGAATCTTTGCTACGATGAGAAAGTCAAAGAGTTTGGATTTGTACGAAGCGAAGACGGATCATGTGTATATGTCAAAGCCAGTGGGAGTATAGTTAGCTTCCTGGTTTTGTATGTCGATGACATACTACTCATAGGAACCGACGTCTCGACACTGCAGGAAGTTAAGTCCTGGCTCGGGAAGTGATTCGCCATGAAGGACCTCAGAGAGGCTTCCTATATTTTGAGAATAAGGATAGTGAGAGAGCGAAGTAAGAGACCAATAGGACTTAGTCAGAACACTTACTTAGAAAAAGTACTAAAACGTTTTAGTATGGAAAATTCGAAGAAAAGAGAATTACCGATACAAAGTAATGCCAAGTTGAGTAAGACTCAAAGTCCGTGTACCGAAGCTGAGATAGCAGAAATGAGCCGAGTACCATACGCTTCCGCAGTTGGCTCAATCATGTTTGCTATGACTAGTACTCGCCCTGATGTAGCCTTTTCTTTGAGCATGGTCAGTAGATATCAAGGGAACCCTAGCAGAGCCCATTGGATTGCGGTCAAGAATATCCTTAAGTACCTTCGGAGGACCAAGTAATGGTTTTTAGTCCTCGGAGGGAGTGATGACTTAAAGGTGCGAGGGTATAGTGACGCCAGCTTTGAGACCGACAGGGACAACTACCGTTCGCAGTCGGGTTGGGTCTTTAGCCTTAATGGAGGAGCAGTAACTTGGAAAAGTTCCAAGCAGGAAACTGTAGCTGATTCAACATGCGAATCAGAGTACATTGCAGCGAGCGAAGCGTCGAAGGAGGCAATATGGTTGAAGAAGTTCATTGGTGATCTTGGAGTTGTGCCTGCCATAAAGGAGCCTATGGAAATTTTCTGTGATAATGAAGGAGCAGTTCCGTTTATCGACAGAAAATACCACTTTATTAGACATCGATTAGAAGAAGGACACCTCGTGGTCAAGAGGATATCATCAGAAGATAACCTAGCAGATCCGCTTACGAAGGGATTGACTAGGGTTAAGCATTTGCAGCATGCTAGGAGTATTGGGCTGAAGGATGATATTAGTTTAGATTAGATAGTTTTAGAAACTTGTAATAGATAAATGTAATTGACATTTGATGATTAAATAAAGGAGTATTATTTATAAGTAAAGTTATTGTCATATGTTAATTGTTTAACTATTGTTTCAATTTGCATGTTTTGACTTCCTGAATGATTGAGTTTATTTAGAATAATCGAATTATTCAAACAGTCCACAATTGTTCATATGTTGGAAGTAGGTATGAATGAGGATTGTCATGAATTGGTATGTAGATTGTCTAAATGGTATTATACATAGCAAAGGGTTGCTACAACATTCATGAGTGCTTACGATCTAGTTGTGTGCATTGGAACAAACTCGCACTTGCCGGAATCACTTTAATGTATATATATATATATATATATATATATATATATATATATATATATATTATAAGTGATCGTAAGGTGATAATATCATATGGTCTTAAAACCTAGATATATGGTTTGTTATTTGTTAATTGGTTGTACATTGATGATGCGAAATCGCATCAGTAAATTGATGTTATAAAACACATTGTTGTGTATAATTGGTTAGTGAATAAGTAAATGCATATAAGTCAAAGTTTATCTGTTACTTTTATCCTAAGAGGGTAAAAGCAATATCTCGGCCGCTCGATGATTTGATTTGACTTATGTGCCGGGCCTGGTCAGAACTGAATTGATGTGTTCGATTAAGTTCTATGCCGAATAAATCTGAGATCGAGAAACTAAACGTTGGACAATGATTATGTCTGCGTGATGTCTGAACAGAGGAATATACGATCCCTTATCTAAAGGACAGGACTGATAAGATCAGAGTTTGACAGCATCTTTGAGAGCTACGATTGCAAATCGGATTGTGCTTGTATATATAGTTACTAGACTTATCCAAGTGGGAGACTGTTGGAATAGTGTCTAAGGCTGCAACTATATTTGGCAAGTATTTGACCCGGTTGTGCATGGTCCTTTTGGGTTGCCTTCACCATAGCAACTTGACATGATGATTTATAATAAGAGAAGAAATATTATTAATATATTATGAGAATAATATAAGGAATAATAATATTGTTATTTGATTAATATAAGTGATAAATTAATTATGGATTAATTTGGTGACTTAAAGAGATTAATTGAATAAAGGGGCATAAACTGTCAATTGTATGATAGTTGTATTTTGGGCTGTGATTCCTTATGGATAAGGGGTGGACGGTTTTAGGGTTTAGAAGATCCTAGAAATCGTCCAAGGCTTATCATTAAGTAGATTGGATTTCTTAGGGACTAATTTATCCAATTAGGGTTTTAAGGGTGAAACCTTAGGAAGCTCACTAGCATAAATACACCCATAGGGTTGAGGAAATTGGCACTCTTGCATTTGAAGAAACCCTGGCTGATTTCTCACCCTCGTCTCTCTCTCTCTCTCTCTCTCTCTCTCTCTTATCATCCTCTTTCTAGTTGGTGTTTGTAATCCATTAGAGGAGTGACATTTGTGACTCTAAGCTCCAAGGACAAGAAGATTCAAGCAAACAATTCAAGGTAATCCTTTAGATCTGTTTTTCATATGTTATGATTGAATGTTTACACTAGATCTATCAATCAAAGTCTTGGATACATTGCATGTTCAATTAGAGAAACCTAGATCCAAGCATTAGGGTTTGTATGCGCACATAGGAATGTTCTTATGGCTCAAACCCATCACTTTGGCCACCTTGACCATGGCACTATCTCCAGACATTGCTGAAGGTTTCAGGGAATACACTTCTGCTAAGGCTTTGTGGGAAGCCCAAATTGAGGTTTATGAAGGGAACGAAGATATGAGGGAGAGTCGCCAAGATATGCTCTGACAACGTTTCAATATGTTCAACTACATTCTCGAGAAACTCTTGAAGTACAGCTGCAGCGGTTCAAATCTCTTAACACTGAAATACAGAAAGTCTGAGATAAACAAGAAGCTACTAAATGCTCTCCCAAAGTTTTGGGACATGAATGTAGATGTCATCAAGAAGACTAAGGATCATATCCGTCTCTCTCTTTCTGAAGTGATGGCTGTCATCAAGGCCTATGATATTGATGACAAGCAGCGAGAGATCAACCATATGAACTCATACTCAGCTGCGAACCTTGGAATCTCTTCTAACAATGCTCTTTCATCTCTCACTTTTTCTTCTGCAGGTCAATCATTTGCTACTCAGCAAGCTCATGTTTAGTCCTTCCCCACTCCATCAACTTCCTCTTCATCAGCCATGCCTTTCTCACATAACCAATCGTTCGTGGCTGCTTAAGTTGCTTCCTCCTCCAATGTGGCTTCTTCTTCAAAAGGAAAGGAGGGTGATGAAAATCTCGCTCTTGCTACAAGGCTTTTCAATTGCTACAATGCACTCGTAGCTGGAGATCTTCCACCCCAACTATCATTTGCCGATCTTGATCAGATTCACCCTGAAGACGTCGAAGAGATGGATATTAAATGGCAAATTGCCATGGTAGTTTTTAGGGCGAACCAGTTTGCCAAGAAGACCGAAAAGGACAACTGGGGGATGAGTGTTGACAAGAAGGTTGGGTTCAGCAAGGGAAAGCTGTGGTGTTTCAACAGCCACGATCCAGGGCATTTTGCTCGTGATTGTCCACACCCAGACAGAAGATTAAATAATGACAGGACAATAGTTGCAGTTGGGAACAATCGAAGCGGTGCTCAGGTCAACAACGAGAAGGCTATGGTTGCACAATCTTTTGACTGGGAGGATCAGATGCAGGCCCTGAACTTATCTGGACCTGAAAGTTCCCACCTAGCATAGCTAGCGATGATGCTCCGGCAGAGATTGTTGCAGCTGAAGATCAAATGATGAAGCTACAGTTTGCGTTGATGGTATCTTCTTCTCATGAACCTAATAAAAACGAGGTAAGTCTACCCTCATTCTCTCAAGCTTGTATTGATTATGTTAAAATTATGCATGAAAAAATTGGGACAGTAGGTAGCAAAGTAGAGAACCTTAAAATTCTCTGTGAACTTAACGACTCACTAAAAAGGGAAGTAGAAGACCTTAGATATGAAGGTTACCAACTCAGAAAAGGTCAAAAACCTCTTAAAGCCCAATTAGAATCTAAAATAAAGGACTTTAGGAGACTTCAGGAAGACTATAGTAATAAATGAGAAAATTATGACTATATAATGAAACAAAACATTGAACTAGTGACTGAAACTGAATTGTTAAACGACAAATTTGAAACTGCTGATTTTGACCTTAGAAAATTTGATGTATCGAGTGAGGTAGTTGCAAATATGATAGACCACTGCATGCAATTTAAAAGAAATCAGTCAAAGGGTCTAGGGTATAAGTGCCTCCTCCTTTCAATCATACATATCAGTTTCAACCCCTGTCCAAAGAAGAGATTGCTAATGAACCATTCATGGTTTATGGCAAGCCATCTGGTTTTCTTTCGTGAGGATTTATTAATGTTGAAAGTACTAACATTTCTACTTCTCCTGCAGATCAATCCTTGAATCAATCAAAGCACGAAGTTGAAGGATTTGTTTCTGAAAATAAAACTGAGTCTGAACCTGAAGTTTTAGTTTTAAATAAAGACAATAATTTTTTCTGATGTTTCAAGTGACAATGTTTTTTGTGGTGTTTCTGTTTCTTCTGATACTGTTTTGAATGGTTTTAAAGTGTCTGATGCTAGTTTGAATCATTCGGTTGACAATTCTTATATTTGTGATGATAATCTTGAAAAACCACTAGTTTCACAAGCTTCTCCAGCTAATGTACCCTCACTTGTCTCACAACCTAATTCTTGTTCCTGTTCTTGTGAGAGAAGCAAGGGTGTTAGTATGGAAAACAAATGTGATCAATGTAGCACAAGTTATAACAATAACAAACATATTTGTTTCAACTGTCGTGTTGGTGGTCATATAGCTAGAAATTGTCAAAATCGTATGTTTGTACATTTCGAATTTCCAAGAGGAGAGAACGAATTCAGAGGAAGGTCTTTAACTAGAAAGTCCTCTAGAAATTGTTCTTGGAATGATGATTGGAAAATTGATCGGAGTAGAAAAAGGGTTGTTTATCAGAAACATAAAAAGGTATTTCATAACAAAGTCCCAAGCATTTTGCCGAAACCGAGCATGGCCAAGCCAAGGTCGGTTTTGTCAAGAAGCAGCAGTGGGTCTTCAACTAATTCAAGTAGAAAACCGAAATGCTTCAAGAAAACTGATAAATATTCGATTTCAAAACCACCCGAGACTGTTATAAAACCTAATTATCAATGGTTGCCCAAATTAGCTTCCATTTTATCATCTATGTCCTCTGAAAAATCCATAAATGATAAT
The DNA here is from genome assembly GCF_002870075.4 of Lactuca sativa. Classification (NCBI taxonomy): domain Eukaryota; kingdom Viridiplantae; phylum Streptophyta; class Magnoliopsida; order Asterales; family Asteraceae; genus Lactuca; species Lactuca sativa. The sequence continues at coordinate 313,606,923 of NC_056625.2, forward strand.
AAATCTGAAAAGGCATCGGGACCACCCAGGAAAATAATGACATGCGTTCCTAAATCTAATTAAACCCGCACATCTTGCAGGGATAGTTGTGGGGGAATGTCGTCAGACCTCGGTTCGTCGACAACAACTGCTCCTGACATATGACAGGAGATATCGCCCAACTGCACACCATTCAATCCTTTAATGGGGGATACATCTCCTTTGCGGGTGGAGAAGGTGGAAAAATCACTCAAAGAGGAACTGTCACAAATGGGGTTTTGAGTTACAAAAATGTTAACTTTGCTCCGGAATTGAAGCTTAGTTTGTTAGTGTGTCTAAGATATGCGACAAAGGCTATTCTACACATTTCACTGAGAAGGAATGTATGATTCTCAAGCCAGGATTTGTCATTCCAGAAGAGTGGATTCTTGTAAAATCTAAAAGGGATGGGAATGCCTACATCATTGATATGAATAGCAATCTTCCAGAACAAGTTACGTGCCTCTTCTCAATGATTTACGAACAAACTGCAATGTTGTGGCGTAGAAGACTTGGTCATGCCAAAGCCAAAAACTTGAATCGTCTTGCAAAGAATGATATGGTCCGTGGTTTGCCTGTCAAGGACTTTATCATGTTTGAGAAGTGTGTGTCATGTGCCCAAGGTAAGCATCATAGAAAACCACACCTGCCAAAACAGGTCAACTCAATTAGTCAGGTGCTTCAATTGCTACATATGGATCTATTCGGACCAATACACGTTCTCAGCATTAACAAAAATTCATATTTTCTAGTCGTGATTGATGATTTCTCACGTTTTACATGGGTTTTCTTTCTATCCAATAAAGTTGGAGTTGCTGATTTGATTAAAATATTCATTGTGTTAATTGAGAACCAAACTAACAACAGGGTGAAGGCGCTTTGTACTGATAACGGAACAGAGTTTAAGAATTCTGTACTCGATCACTTCTATGCAGAAAAGGGTATTATGCATCAATAAAGCTCCACTCACACACCCCAACAAAATGGTGTTGCTGAGAGGAGAAACAAAACTTTGAAAGACGCCGCAAGGACGATGTGACATCCCCAAAATCACGGCCAAAAAAAGACCGATTTTGTTTATGCTTTATAAAAATCAGAGTACTTCATTTTATAAAAAGGTTGCGGAATTTGTTCCCAGAAAAACATGGTAAATACGTTATTAAAACATTTTCGAGGAAACGTATTTATTTCATTTTAAAACGTTTGGGATGTCATCGTTAATACCGAAACATAAGCATAAACAGAACTTACAATGATTTACACAAGTGATCTATATCTCTTTAAATCTCTCAGTGTAATGTCACTTCACTTTGTCACCTGTGATATACATAAACTGAGTGGGTCAGGTTGGGAAACCTGGTGAGTACATAGGGTTTTCAACCCACAATAATATAATTGTTATGTTTAATCATCAAACAATTAACCCCATTACCCATCCCCGTTATCTTCTTTACTCTTAAGGATTTAACCTAAGAGTTGTCTATCCTGCATTCGTTTATTCCGAAGTCCCTTACTTCCAGGGTTATAGGACTGGCACTAAATCCATAGCTGCCAATGTTCGTTCATAAAGCACTAATTCCATAGCTGCTATAGTCTATTCATCGGGTACTAAATCCATAGCTACCAGTCTTTATCTAATAGGTACTAAGTCCATAGCTACCAATGTTCAACAGGTACTAAATCCTTAGCTACCAGCGTCTAACTAATAGGTACTAAGTCCATAGCTACCAATTCCCAACAGGTACTAAATCCATAGCTACCAACATCTAAAAGGTACTAAGTCCATAGCTACCGGTGTTCGTCTCATAGGCACTAAGTCTATAGCTGCCAATATATACTCACGTCATCTTCTATCTCTCATCATTCATCTACCCATCTCATACACAACATATTCGTATATATAAAATACGTATACAGTTTAAATCCTTTAAAACATGTATAAAACGTTCATCCAACATAGAAAGCAAGTATTCAGATAATATGCACACATAGCATGTAGTTTATATAAAATACTTCATATCTATGTGTAAGATGAAAGTAACTATGCACTCACCTGAGTAGGTGGTGACTCAGCACTCGGACAGCGCTTCGATACTCTCAAAACAATATTCCTTCGATAAAACCTAGTATCGATACCACTAGGGTTTAGTTTAACGATAACCGCGACAAATTAATTAGTCCGAGTATTATTAAGCGTTAATAATACTCGATATAACTCATAATAATAACCCAAATAATTATTTTAAGGACCTAATAACATTCCTATAATTATTTGAAAGCTATATTAAAAATTGCGTAAGCGTAGCACACTTACAGCGAATTTTATCGAAAACCGGAACTTAATTGGAGCAGCGTTTCGAAACCGAAAAACTCATTTTTCTCGGGACTCCGGGAGCCTCGGGGCTTCCCTAGGGTGCTAGGGAGGTTCCCTAGGGTTTGGGGATGTTTACAACACTTAGAGAGAGAAAGAAGTTAGAGAGAGAGTGAAGAAAGGTGTGTAAAATGAAGGAAATTCGGCCCCCTTTTATAGCCCTGCGAGGCCTCGGTACGCTGGGCGTACCTCGGACCTACGCGGGGCGTAGTCATCGGATAAGAGCTCCAGCGAGGTTCCAGCTGTCTCTCACTCGGAATAGATCAGAGCGAGGGTACGCGGCGCGTACTGGCTTCGGACGCGGGGCGTAAGCGAGGGCGACGTGTTCTTCATCCGAGGCGAGATCTGATCAGCGATGGACGGCCCACAATGCGCCACGTCATCAGCTCCTTATCAGCCTTCGCAAATTGCATTATCGACTTCTAAAAATCATAACTTTCGCATACGAGCTCCGTTTTCGACGTTCTTTATATCCACGCGAAGGTGGGAACGTACTCTACAACTTTCCTTTAGACTTCGTCGGCTAATTTTGGCTCGATTTTAAATTTTATATTATTAACGGGCCGAGACACGATTGGTCCATTAAATCCTCATAACTTCTTCATCCGACATCCGTTTTCGCCCATCTTTTTCTCATTACGCTACTCTCAACGAGATCTTCGATTCTCGTTTAGGTCGTGTCGGCTAAAAACCGCTTGATCTAATATTCGAATTTCGGGCTGTACACTTCTAGTACGAAACTTCGAAAAATCATAACTTCTTCATACGAAGTCAGATTTGGGCGTTCTTTTTATCGATGTTCTTAGTTTAACATATTCTATGACTTTCGTTTAGATTGCTAAAGCTAAATCTCACTTTATCGTAAATTCACTATTTACGCTTCCCGGTATCGTGCCGGTTCCGTCGCGAAACTTCAACGGGTCATAACTTCTTCGTTATAACTCGGATTTCGGCGTTCCTTATATGTACGGAAACCTTGTGACATACTCTAAAACTTGGTTAAGATTATTTATTCTAAATAATCTTTTGTCGAAAAGTCATTTTCGACCCCTATTGCCTCTAAATTGACTAGCCCGGATTCGCGGGCGTTACAATTATCTCCCCCTTAGGATGATTACGTCCCGGAATCATCAACGAAACATGGCCGTATAATGACTCCATACGTCGTCTCTTCATCCTAGGTAATAATTATAACTTCTACATTCCTTCAAGTCTATCTCTCAGACTTATTGACTGTATGTAGTACTCGATCGTGCACCTGCTCTCTTCCTCAGGCTAGACTCCAAATTATGATCTTCAAGTCAAAATCTCGATCCTTACTGGATAGGAATTTGAGATGACTTCTTTTATTACTACTATGGATCGATGTGTCATATTCTAATGACCTATCATCGTATGTTGCAACACTTAGACTTAGGTCTCTTAGAGTTAAATTCTAAAACAGACTATGCCTTCCTTCATGTTCTAATGTGATATAATCACACTCTAACATTAGGCATTTCTAGCTACCAACTTCTTTAACAACGAGTGCGATACTTCTATTGATCGTTTTAATTTCAACCGTTTGGTTTAATGTTGGAGGCTACATCAAACTTGTTTCTCTGAACCACACAACATACTCATCGTAGTCGGACTCGATTCGATATAACCACAAGGGTCGGAATATCAACAATCTTCTTAGTCATTACCGAAACGATGGTAACGACATACTTGAATAAAACGAAATCAATTTCTAGCTTCTCGGTAACCTTGTGACTTTCCCTGATCCAGGTGTGAGTCCTGTGCTTCCGGTAGTATAGGCCTCTACTACCATTCACACCTACTCATACTCGTCCCAAGTATTGTCTCGCAGTTTCCCAAGTCACCATGCATCAAATCACACAATCATTCGACACATCAGATAACAAAACGAAGGTTTTATATTAATTCTTGAAACGATTACATAGGTGTTCAAGTTCACCCTAGACTATGCCTCTACTAGGCTACATCATAAAATACTATGGCTACTACATAACTTGATCTTCTGATATGAAGTCCTCATCCTTGATTCCTCGCACGGTTTTTTGCTTCGTCGAGGATCATGTGAAATGCCCTTGGCCTTGGTGGCGTTTCTGGTCTTACTGCTTTATTTTTCTTTGGGCAGTCTCTGGACATATGCCCCTTGCCTCCACATCCGTAGCATACTTTATCATCATGTGTGCAGTCTTTGGAATAGTGACCAGTCCTCCCACACGTGTAACAAGTCACTTCTTCATTGCACTTCCCACCATGCTTCTTCTTGCATCTATCACACCATCTTGCTTCAGCTCCATCTCCTCCTCCAAGCTTTGAGAATTTGCTTTCCTTGTTCGACCTCGAAGATCCTTCAAACTTCCGCTTCTCTCCTGCCTTATCTTTTTCTAGACCTTTTTCTCTTATCTGGGCCTCTACGTTCTTAGCTGCCCTAACAGCTGCTTTCAAGGTAGTTGCCATCTTGACCATTGGGCCAAAGTCAGTGGGCAGTCCGTTAGCAAACTTATCAATCTTGGAGAGTTCAGTAGGCACCAAGTAGGGAAATAGCTTCATCCTCTCGGTAAATGCGGTGGCATACTCATCAACACTCATCTTCCCTTTCTTCAGGTTCTGAAACTCGTTGTTTAGGTCTATCAGATCTACCTCCGAGCAGTACTGCATTTTCAACTGTTCCAAAAACTCTTCCCACGACATCCTTAAGGCTTCTCCTCGTGGCATCGTATCTGCCAATAGCTTCCACCAGCTCAAGACTCCAGTTTTCAGCTGTCTTACTGCGAAGACAGTCTTCTGTTTCTCGTTACAGCTGCAGCTCTCAAACACCATCTCCATCTCAGAGATCCAATCCATAATCTCAACCGGCTTCGGGCTTCCTGAGAGACTTGGCGGTTTCGCACCCAAGAAATTCTTGTACATCCGCCCGTCCTTGTTGTTTCTCCCTTCTGGGCCATCCCTTTGCTCACCTTGAGTCCCTACTTGACTCACTTGGCGGCTGTAGTTCCCTTCCTCAGATTGCTCGGGAATCAGTTCGGGTTGCTCAATGGGCATAGTAGGTTCGTCCCTATTCAACATCCGTCTCATTTCTTCCCTTTGTTCAGCCAACATAGCCCGAATCATGGCTTGAACTCCAGCCATGGTGACTGGCTCAGGTGCAACTTCTTCTACAACAGGTATTTGCTGAACCACTGGAGGTTGGTTCCTGTTCCCATTTGCGTTTACGTTTCCGCTACGGGTCCTTACCATCTCGATCTATACACCGAATAAGGTGAATTTAGACCTTTACTTGATGTCTAAATCATCCTTATCACTCCGAAACGTTTACATGCTAGTTCTAATACCGTAGTCGTACGTTTAGAATCCTAAACACATAAGGTTTCCAGATCCGGTCGGCAACAGACCATAGATCCGAACAATTAACAACATATCATGCACAAAGCATTTAGCACATAAAAGCAATTTAGGCATCATTCCTAAAATAAGCTAGTGCTCACACCTCACAATCATCGCTTAGCATTCTAAGTTAAGTCTAGAAATAAATCCATATTCCTAGTTCGCTTAAACTAATGCTCTGATACCAACTGTGACATCCCCAAAATCACGGCCAAAAAAAGACCGATTTTGTTTATGCTTTATAAAAATCAGAGTACTTCATTTTATAAAAAGGTTGCGGAATTTGTTCCCAGAAAAACATGGTAAATACGTTATTAAAACATTTTCGAGGAAACGTATTTATTTCATTTTAAGACGTTTGGGATGTCATCGTTAATACCGAAACATAAGCATAAACAGAACTTACAATGATTTACACAAGTGATCTATATCTCTTTAAATCTCTCAGTGTAATGTCACTTCACTTCGTCACCTGTGATATACATAAACTGAGTGGGTCAGGTTGGGAAACCTGGTGAGTACATAGGGTTTTCAACCCACAATAATATAATTGTTATGTTTAATCATCAAACAATTAACCCCATTACCCATCCCCGTTATCTTCTTTACTCTTAAGGATTTAACCTAAGAGTCGTCTATCCTGCATTCGTTTATTCTGAAGTCCCTTACTTCCAGGGTTATAGGACTGGCACTAAATCCATAGCTGCCAATGTTCTTTCATAAAGCACTAATTCCATAGCTGCTATAGTCTATTCATCGGGTACTAAATCCATAGCTACCAGTCTTTATCTAATAGGTACTAAGTCCATAGCTACCAATGTTCAACAGGTACTAAATCCTTAGCTACCAACGTCTAACTAATAGGTACTAAGTCCATAGCTACCAATTCCCAACAGGTACTAAATCCATAGCTACCAACGTCTAAAAGGTACTAAGTCCATAGCTACCGGTGTTCGTCTCATAGGCACTAAGTCTATAGCTGCCAATATATACTCACGTCATCTTCTATCTCTCATTATTCATCTACCCATCTCATACCCAACATATTCGTATATATAAAATACGTATACAGTTTAAATCCTTTAAAACATGTATAAAACGTTCATCCAACATAGAAAGCAAGTATTCAGATAATATGCACACATAGCATGTAGTTTATATAAAATACTTCATATCTATGTGTAAGATGAAAGTAACTATGCACTCACCTGAGTAGGTGGTGACTCAGCACTCGGACAGCGCTTCGATACTCTCAAAACAATATTCCTTCGATAAAACCTAGTATCGATACCACTAGGGTTTAGTTTAACGATAACCGCGACAAATTAATTAGTCCGAGTATTATTAAGCGTTAATAATACTCGATATAACTCATAATAATAGCCCAAATAATTATTTTAAGGACCTAATAACATTCCTATAATTATTTGAAAGCTATATTAAAAAATGCGTAAGCGTAGCACACTTACAGCGAATTTTATCGAAAACCGGAACTTAATTGGAGCAGCGTTTCGAAACCGAAAAACTCATTTTTCTCGGGACTCCGGGAGCCTCGGGGCTTCCCTAGGGTGCTAGGGAGGTTCCCTAGGGTTTGGGGATGTTTACAACACTTAGAGAGAGAAAGAAGTTAGAGAGAGAGTGAAGAAAGGTGTGTAAAATGAAGGAAATTCGGCCCCCTTTTATAGCCCTGCGAGGCCTCGGTACGCTGGGCGTACCTCGGACCTACGCGGGGCGTAGTCATCGGATAAGAGCTCCAGCGAGGTTCCAGCTGTCTCTCACTCGGAATAGATCAGAGCGAGGGTACGCGGCGCGTACTGGCTTCGGACGTGGGGCGTAAGCGAGGGCGATGTGTTCTTCATCCGAGGCGAGATCTGATCAGCGATGGACGGCCCACAATGCGCCACGTCATCAGCTCCTTATCAGCCTTCGCAAATTGCATTATCGACTTCTAAAAATCATAACTTTCGCATACGAGCTCCGTTTTCGACGTTCTTTATATCCACGCGAAGGTGGGAACGTACTCTACAACTTTCGTTTAGAATTCGTCGGCTAATTTTGGCTCGATTTTAAATTTTATATTATTAACGGGCCGGGACACGATTGGTCCGTTAAATCCTCATAACTTCTTCATCCGACATCCGTTTTCGCCCATCTTTTTCTCGTTACGCTACTCTCAACGAGATCTTCGATTCTCGTTTAGGTCGTGTCGGCTAAAAACCGCTTGATCTAATATTCGAATTTTGGGTTGTACACTACTAGTACGAAACTTCGAAAAATCATAACTTCTTCATACGAAGTCAGATTTGGGCGTTCTTTTTATCGATGTTCTTATTTTAACATATTCTATGACTTTCGCTTAGATTGCTAAAGCTAAATCTCACTTTATCGTAAATTCACTATTTATGCTTCCCGGTATCGTGCCGGTTCCGTCGCGAAACTTCAACGGGTCATAACTTCTTCGTTATAACTCGGATTTCGGCGTTCCTTATATGTACGGAAACCTTGTGACATACTCTAAAACTTGGTTAAGATTATTTATTCTAAATAATCTTTTGTCGAAAAGTCGTTTTCGACCCCTATTGCCTCTAAATTGACTAGCCCGGATTCGCGGGCGTTACAGACGATGTTGTGTGACTCCAAACTTGCAGTCTTCTTTTGGGCTGAGTCGATAAACACTGCTTGCTACATTCAAACTCACGTGTCGATCAACAAAGCTCAAATGCAAAATCCGTACGATAGTCTATATGGTCACAAGCCCTTAGTCAGTCATTTTCGTGTATTTGGCTGCCCTTGCACCCTTCTTCACTTAGATTCCAACCCAAAGTTCAACGCCAAAGCCGATGACTATTACTTCATAGGGTATGCTGCTCGCACCACTTATAGGGTCTATAATAAGAAGACAAAGCAAGTTGTAGAATCTTATGATGTGCGTTGGTTGGAAGAAAATGAGACAGATGCTCGAGTAGGTCCGGATTGGTTGTTTGATTACACATCTCTATTCAAATCTATAAATGTGTCTTCCGGTAGCTCATCTGGATCTATCTCTAGCTCGAAGAATGTTTCTGAAAACGGAGACGAAGAAGTTGTATATAGACCTCCAACGGTATCCTCTTCACAACCTGAGCAAGAGACTCCTGCTTCGCCTGAGGGGGAGTCCTTCGCTTCGCCTGAGGGGGAGTCATTTGTACATCCTGATAGTTCGAAATCTCCAGTTCAGAATACTACTCCTGATGCTGAAAGAACACCACTCACTCCTATAGAAAGAGAGTTCATGTCCAAAGACTCTTCCGCTACTACTTCAACATTTATGGAGCTACTCTTTCCTGAAGACTTTTCAAATGAGTTTGTGGCAGAGTCGTCTGGCGTGGCTCAATCAGGGAATGTGGGAGGTGTCAATATTCACAATCTTCATGTGCCGCTTAATGACATCAGCCAGGAAATACCCTCAATGATTCAACGTGATCATCTGATCGACAACATCATTGGTCAGCTGGGCGACGGTGTTAAAACCAGAAGTCAGAGTGGAGATGTCAATACCTGTCTTTACTGTTGCTTTATTTCTCAAATAGAGCCCAAGAATGTTGAAATGGCTCTGAATGAGCCCAGTTGGGTAGATGCAATGCAGGAAGAGTTCCATCAATTTGAAAAACTTGGGGTTTGGAAGTTAGTTGAGTTGCCAAAAGGCAAAAAGTCTCTTGACACACGATGGGTCTATCGAAACAAGCAGGATGATTCAGGGGTTATAGTGCGAAACAAAGCTAGATTGGTGGTCTGCGGGTTTCGACAGGTCGAGGGTATTGATTACACTGAAGTTTATGCTCCAGTAGCTCGCTTGGAGACTATTCGTATCTTCCTAGCATATGCTTCCTACATGAACTTTACCGTTTACCAAATGATTTTGACGATATACAAAAACGATTTTGACGATTCAGAAAGGGCGCAACTTAATGGAAAACTTGATATCTATTATCACTCTTTGCTCCATGATGAAAGATTTTTCAACGTGAAGGGAATTGCCAACCTCTATCATTTGATGGTGGAAACCGGGAAGCACCTCTCTTTTCCTTTGGTTTATAGATTATTAAAACTAGCTTTGGTTTTGCCCGTCGCAACCGCAACCGTTGAACGTTGTTTTTCTGCAATGAAGTTCTTGAAGACCAATTTGCATAATATAATAGGTGACGATTTTATGAACGGTGCTTTGATTTGTAGTGTAGAAAAAGAAGCACTAGAGAATGTTAAGACTGAAAATGTAATTACTCGCTTTCGTAAAATGAAAGATCGAAGAAGTGAACTTTAAAATGTAATTTTGTTATGGAAATTGAACTTTATATCTAATGAAATTGCGGTTTTTATTTTTTTTTCGTTATTGTATATTAAACAAAAAGAAATTTGGGATACCCCTTAAGTTTGACCCTGGCTCCGCCACAGTAATGACGTATGGATAGGCCTATTCGGATAACAATAAAGACTAAATACATGCATAATCAATATTGACACAACACAATAAATATTCCAATAATCTCCCCCTTTGTTTTAATAAGGAAGGAAATTCTCCAGTGCTTTTTACGCTTCTAAACCTTGAACAGTTTCGGCATTAGACCAAGCAAGGTGTTGGGAACCTGAATGTACCATTTTATCATGTCTACGAAGCATTTCTTGGCAGCAACATTGTTCGCTTTGCACTTTTCATTTATTCCGACACATAGTTTAGACATGACATGTAATAAAGATGTTTGTCTGGTAATGTAAGGGTCGAAGTCTTGTAAAGAGTCGAATAGTGTTTAGTCTATTTTCGTATGTAACGTATTTACTAAGTCAATTTTGTACGAAGCGTAATAGTATCAGACTTAGTATTTTTTGTACTCTCTTGTTCCCTATAAATAGGGACTGAGCTTTAGTTTAGACTTTGAGAGCTTTTACTAGATTTCAAAGTCTATTTTTGTAACAGAGCTTATAGAGAGAGTAATAAAACTTCAATGACTTATTTACTTTCTGTGTCCATCACATTGATCATTTTGTTCTTAATCGATTTCTCATATACAATTCTTCTACAATTGGTATCAAAGAAGGAATCAAACTGCAATGATCTGATTTTCGTTCTGAATCATCTGATTTTGAGTCATTTCATTTGTCTCAAAAGTTTCTGCGCTTTTTGTTCTGAAAATCACGTCTGATCTACAGATTTGATTAGATTCTGCATTTAAATTGTATAATCGAATGATCAATTATAAGTTTCTGATCAATTTGTTTGATCAAATCTCAAATTAATCAAGTTTTCTGTGATTTCTGAATTTTTTCTCGTGTGTTCATCAATGGCGAACTTCAACATGAATAGAATGACTTCGTATTCTCATTTGCTCAGATCATCAACCAAAATTCCAATGCTGATTCCAGAATACTACGATCAGTGGGCTGATCGTATGGAAGACTACTTAAATGGTCTAGATGAAGAGTTATGGACTTGCATCAAAGGAAGAGCTCAACCTCCACCAAATGTTCAAAATATTGGTTCATCTAGAACTACTTCTGCTGTTGAAGATCAACAAACAAGACTGGAGAAACACGAAAAGCATTGTATGAGGGAATTGAGAGGTGCTTTGCCACCTGTTTTTTATAACTACATTCGTGGTTGTAAAACTGCTAAGGATATCTAGAATAATCTCAAGGAAAAGTATCAAGGAAGTGAGAAGACAAAGATCAATTATGTTAAGCAATGTTTGGTTGAACTGAAAGAGTTCAGACAGAAGCAAACTGAAACAATTGAAGTTTACTATGATCGTCTAAATGAGTTGATCTACATATGTAATCATTATGGAATCACGACGTCTCTAAGGAAGTATAATCTTACTTTTGTTATGGGACTTAGCAAGGAATGGAGGAGTGTTAGTATGATGATCAAAAATCAACAGAGCTTTGATATTTCTTCATTGAATGATGTTTACAATTAACTGAAGACACACAAAAGTGAAGTATCTGAGATAATGGAAGAAGCGAAACAAATTTTAGGAGGACCATTAGCTCTTGTTTCGAAAGTGTCTGAAGTGGAATTTACTAAAAAGGAGAATTCGGATGAAGAAGGTTTTCTTATGAATTCGGATGATGAAGCTATTGCTTTTTATTCAAATAATCGTGTTAAGAAGTTGAAAGGAGATTCTGGTGTAGATTGTCATTACTGTAATGGTGCGAATCATTTTGCAATTGATTTTATGCTTCGAAAGAAAGACGAGAAGAAGAATAGAGTGAAGAACGAAACTTACTATGCTGAAAAACTAGAGGAAGTTCGTGAGAAATCCAAGTGTTTGTCTCTTGTGGCAAGAGGAGAGAATGAAGATAAAGAAAGTGGTACATATCAGATTTGGTCATCTGGGTCCGATGATGAGGAGATGAGACATCCTAATCATGGTGCCATGGTTGCAGAATTCGAGGAGGAAGAAAAAGAAGAGATATCTGGACATTGCTTCGTTTCAAAGTCAAGGGTCAAATCTCCAATGACTACAAAGGTACGTTCTATACTCGAATCTTTCAATATTCCTTTACATGCATATGATTCTGAAATAATTGCTTTTGATGATATTGTTGCTTACTTTGATGCTATTGTTTTGTCTTCTAGTAACGAGGCAGGGAGACTTAATATTTAATTGCTAGAAACTCAAAAGTTGCTAGACACGAAACGATGTAGGGTAGAGTATCTAGAGTTTCAATTAGGAAATGTCAATAATGATAGAGAGAATCTAGATAAAGATGTACGAATGTTGTTAGCTCAACGTAACATCTATTGTAATTCTGTAAAACGGTTGTATGCCAAATTAACTGCTTTACATCATTTGTCTGAAATTAGCAAAGAACAACATCGTAAACTATTGCCTTTTCTTGCATTTGAAAGAGAAAAATTTGATGTAATGTCATATCATTGTGAAAACTGTAAGTCCCTAATCTGCTTGTGTATCAATCAGATCCGTTTGATGGTGCGGAATCCCAATCAAACGAATGATGTCAGATCAAATGGAAGAGAAGGAGAAGAAGAAGATGATGATGAATCTCTATGTATGATATGATTAGAATGAAGATCCGGATACAAAGATTCACACACATAAAACTTCTCTCTAGTTTCTCTCTCTAGAACACCTTCAAATGCACAAACTTAAGCTCCTTGGTGTTCATCAATCTTTTTTCCTCACACCCCTCACCCCTATATATATACACACGGGAAACATGGGCCGGTGGACATGGGCCGTAAGCAGGGTTTACGGCTGTAAACCTGTTTACAGCCGTAAACATACCCTTGGCCATAAACCTGACCGTGAACACATAAGATATTACATAGAAATACAATTTCCTAGAAAAGTAAAGTATAAACCATATTTTTGACCAAACAATCTCACCCTTGGTTTATAACTTTCTTTTCTTTTCTTAAATGACGCAACAAGCTCCCCTAAAAAGTAGCTGACTTTTCTTGTTAATCTTTATTGGGAACTTGGCTTCAACATTAATATTCAATGAATGACTTCATATTGAGTGGTTCGGCTTTTCTTCAGAATTTGGCTTTGAACGCACGTCGGATGAGGAGGCTTGATGTACTGATTCTTGAAAGATAGTGCTTTCAGCTTGAGAATCTATAGAGAGAGCATCAGAGAGAACAAATCTTCTGGATCACTTTAGCAGGTACAAATATAGCAGTAGACTGATTGAGGAAGATCCAATGCAATCTGTCACATATTCTTCAATTTCAGCTTCACCTTGCTTCTGGGGTTGAAGGATGGAATGTGGAAAGAATAATCTTTATTTCTAGGTCCTTCGAATGTGAATTCTTCGATGCTCACGGACGAAGCATTGGCTTAGAAATCTTCAACACAAACTCAATGAGTCTTATCTATACCTGAAATCACTTTTCAAGACAAAACAAAACTAAAAGAAAACTTAGCACACAAATTAAAACATAAACAAAATATTTTTGGATTTCTGATTTTCCTGAACAAGAAATAAAACAGAAATAACAATATTTTTTGATTTTTAATTTTCTTGATTTTTCTTTGAGTTTTGAATTTTTCTGAATTATTTTTTATTTTTAATTTTTAATTCTCCCTTAATACTATGATATCTAACTTTAAGAGTGATTTGAGATCAAAGTTTTTAGACAGCCTTTATCCGCTTGTCGGTACCTTCTATCTTCACATCTTTGTCTGGTCGATCGCCGGTATTGTTGTCCACTTAAACACGAAAAATTGCGACAAAATTAGGACATACTATTAGTTATAAGACAAAGTGAACTCAAGTTTCTAGATATTATATCTGATCCTAAGTTCCTAGATATTGTATCTTAGGGACCATTCCGCTGACGACGACCAAGGATATTGTTGTCCACCTAAATTGAGCAGCGAGATCTATAGACAATCTTTGAGTGTTCAATTTTATTGTACTGGAACATGTTTCCCGCTTCCTGATATGCCCCAACCATCAAGAACTTCCAGAGTACTCCTTACACCGGGTGAGCAGACAATCATTCAGAGAGAGAACAGATTCAGATTGCTATTACTTATTGCTATTACTTATTGTTTCAGAGGCGTTGAGAAGTAGAAGGTTTCATATGCTGTGTACCAGGTCGGATTGGAAGTCACGCAAAGGAGACAACATATGGCTAACAGATAAGAGGAATTTCATATATATAACATGCAGAGAAATAGAGTTGCATATGTTGTGTACCAGGTCGGATTGGAAGTCACGCAAAGGAGACAACATATGACTAACAGATAGAAAGAAAGAAAACGATTTTCTACAGACCTAATTTATCGGAATTTACCAGTCGCCCCATCCAACCGAAAATAAGGACAAAATCCGCACATCGAGGAAAAGTTAAACCATGGTTCCAAGTACGGGTTCATTTAATGTGACGAGTGGATTCCCATATATATCTCCCTGCTCAACCTATCTGAGCGTCATATTGTCAGGCTGAACGGATCTAACTAGGTCAAAATTTGTCAAGACTAAGAATTTCTTAAGTTCAACTCTGCCTAGTCAAGTCCATTTAGAATCTTTCGTGCCTACCAACGCATCACACCAGAGCATAGACCCTTCAACTTTGGGTACGTTACGCAAACTCAGGTTGCCTGTTATCACTTGATAATATCACCTGCCAAAACATCTCCCTCAAGCACATTTCATAACCAACATATTTTTGATTTTCAGATTTTCTAATGTTTATTTTCTTTAAATTTTCTAATTTTTGTTTTGTTTTTATTTCTCCCCCTAAATTTGTGCATAGGAGAGAAACAAAAGTAAATGCGCAAATTTAAACTATCCTAAAACAAAAATTTGTCTTTAAAGCGAATCAGCTAAAGAAAAACTCAGGAGTATAGAGAAGAATGTTGGATTAGTGTCTAAGTCCATAACTATTTTGGTATGTACATGACCCGATGGTGCATGGTCCTTTTGGGTTGCCTTCACCAAAGCAACTAGATAGGATGAATAATGGAGAGAAAGGATTAATTATGATTTATTAATATATTATGAGAATAATATATTAAAGGAGAAATCATATTGTTAAATTAATATTAGTCAAGAATTAACTAATAATTAATTTTGTGGCTAAAAGAGATTAATTAAACTTAAGGGACTGCAATTGTAATTATAAGATAGTTGCAATTAGGCTATGGATAATCTTATAATATAAGGTTGGATGAATTCTATGGGGAATCCCATTAGAAATCGTCCAAGGCCTTTAAGGAAAGAGTCCATGGGTTGCTTAGGGCCTAAGCATCCAAATTGGGGTTTCCTTGTTAGATAACCCTAATAGCCTCACTATTTAAAGGACCCTTAAGCCCCAAAAACGTGATGAACTGAATCCTTAGGGTTTCCACACGTTTTTGAGTGTTTCCTTCTCTCCTCTTCTTCATCCTATTGCTCTTGGTGTTTGTGAACGATTAGAGGAGTGATATTTGTAACTCTAAGCTTTCTAAAGTCATTACAAGGAGGATTTGAGATTGTTACTGCTACATAACAATCAAGGTAATATCTTAAACCCATTCTTATCTTTATATTGGTTATCACACGCTAGATCTAGGGTTTGAAGTCTTGGATGAATTGCATGTACAATAGAGAAACCTAGATCCAAGCATTAGGGTTTGTATGAGCACATAAGATGTTCTTATTGCTAAAACCAATCAGTGGTGTCAGAGCCAGGTTGGTTTCTATTGTATTGATGCCTTGCATGTTAATTCTTGTTGCAAAACTGAAATTTTGGCTTTCTGACTGCTGAACTCGACGAGTTCCAATGTGGACTCGGCGAGTTGGCTCCTACTCGGCGAGTCCATAGAGGAACTCGGCGAGTACGGGCGTCAGAAGGAGGCAGTTTCGGGATTTCTTGCTGTTTTACTCAAAGATACTTGCCTTAACTGTTATGCGTCATTAAAATTCGAATTTTAATCATATTTTTAGTGTAGCCTTGATTAAGCAAAATATAATTACCAATTGATTAGATAATAACTTCCTTATTTGATTAAAGTTTGATTATTTGTATTAATTGGGTAACTTATCTTGCAAGAAATTAATTTTAGGTCAAATTAGATAATAATTAGATTAATTGTTTAATTTAAGTTATTTTCTATTTGATCCTTGTGTTTTGAATCGTTTCAAAACTTGCCCTCAAGTTTCGGAATTTAAATTTTGATTAAAAGGTTTGATTTTGAAATATTTAAATTCTAAACGTTAATGTTTTGAAATGTTTCAGAACATGCCCTCAAGTTTTGGAATTTAAAAGTTGATTAAAAGTTTCATTTAGGAATGTTAAATTCTAAAACCCTAGTATTGTTATGAAAAGTTCAAATCACACCCGTATGGTTTTATTAATTAATTAAGTTGTATAATTAAATGAGATTTAATAAATCCATATAGTTTTTGGTTTACAATTGAATTAAAAGTATAATTATTAAATTTGACCACATAATATTTTAAAAGTGTAAAATACACCCTATACTATATATAACATTAAAAGTCTAACATTATACATATGTATGAGTAAAAGTCAGTCTTACCGTTAGTAGGCCTCATTCACGAAGCTGGTCTATAAGGGGTGTTTAAGGAAATTGCCTAAATAATGGCGATTGAATGGGTATCCACTCTTACACATCGCACTCTTGACTAGTGGAGGGTCGTTAGCCGAATGGGTAGGATAGGACAGAAACCTTCCATTATAAGTATAATGAAGTACAAAAGTAACTAAATGTTTTTACAAAAAATGCCAATCTTAGTTACTTTAGGCAAAAGTGAATTGATGCAATTCCATGAAATTACACTTTGTGCCCTTGCGAAGACGTTAGTGGAGCGTGTGTGGTTAACCGGCACACTAAATGGTTCTAAGCAAAGGTCACAAAGGGTGACTCAATGTTTGACATAGTTCGGTGGAGCGTGTGTGGTTAACCAGCACATCGCATAGGTGACTGTAACATGTGGGGGCACCATGTAAGTTTGCATGGTTATTAACACACGCTTTGTGACCCTCGGCATCCCAGTCACAAACTAGAGGGGAATATTGAGATTTAAACATGTCATTGAAAAGTTGAATGAATCTCATAGGATCTAGGAGTTTTCAATATATTTAAAACTTAATCTGCTTTTCGTTTTTCATGGTGGAAAATTAGTGAATCCTCATTCACTTACCTTCAAATGTTCTGCAATTTGGGTTACGGCATCCCTCTCCTAATTTGTAGAATGTTGTGTTGGGTCCTAGCCTTAATATCTTATTTAAGTGATATATTAAGGACTCAATCAATCAACTAACTTGAATTTATTTTCTCCTATTTTGTAGATGTCAAAGTACGACAGCTATGGTCTTCCCAAATCCCGTGGAACAAGCATTCCACATGAAGATGATATTCCACGATTCAATCGAGGAACAAGAGATCATGCTTCACTTCCTCCACCTCCTCTGATTATTCTCCCTAACCCACAAGATCGAAGAATTGAAAGGTTCAATGTCACTAAAGCCCTATTGGAAATGAAACATGAAGATGGTAAACCCATGTGTGCCCACATTCTAGGAATGAAATCACACATCGATAGGTTGATAATGTTGGGTGCGTCATTCCCTGATAAGTTGGTTGTGGACTGGGTTCTGCAGTCACTCCCTGAATCATATAATGAGTTCAAAAGAAAGTATCATATGATGGATCATGACGCAAGCCTCATTAACTTAACTTACATGATCATTGCTGCCGAATCAGAAATGATTTGGCAAGGAAAAGGAGCATATTTGTTGGGAAAGTCAACCAACCATGCTTCCGAGGATGTTCTAGGAGAACTAACCTGCGTTTTCTGCCAAGAGAAAGGGTGTTGGATACAAGTCTATCCTAAGAGCCTGAAGATGGGAGAGTCAAAGAGTATGGCTGTGCTTCTAGTAAAATCCACTATCTAACTCCATTAAGTTCCTATTCATTGATTCTTAATACATAATGTGATAAGATTGCATTTGAATGTTTTGCAGGATCAGTGAAAAGAGAGGAAGCCTAATGGAAAAGCAAGATGAGTCTGATCATGAAGAGATGGATCTCGATCACATGGATTTGAAGATTAGATTTTGAGCTTAGAAAGTTATGATAGAGTTGTTAGAAATATTTGATTACATAGCCTTTCCGTTGATTTTGCATTGTAAGGACAAATATTTTCCGCTGCTTTTATGAATAAAATAAATTTTGTTTGATGTATTTATTTATTTATTTATTTTTTTGCAATGAAATCGTTTTGAAAAATTGATGTTTGCATATTTCTACAACGAATGGATATGATTCTTAATTATGTTATTTGTGGAAAGGTCAAGAATTTACCAAATAGGGAGAGTTTCTCATCGCCCAAGTTTCAAATGGATAGAAACTTGGAATCATGCAACTTGGTTGCACGATGAATGAGAAATTTCATATTTGGAAATTAGACTAATTCGCTGACAAAGTGTCAAGTGAAAGACTAGGAGATCGAGTACACAAAGTTGTGTGTTGATCAAGTCCACCACAAGAGTAACAAAGATATTCGTCATGATTTACTAAAGGTTTATTAAATATGATTATACTTATAAGAGTAAGTGTAATTCTGAATTGATTTAAAAAGTTTAAATCAAAAGCAAAACGAATAAGAAGAATCAAGTAGGCAAAAAGATAAAAGTTTCTCTATTCTAAGAAGAAGGGAGAGTACCTTTTATTATGTTTCATGATAGGTCTTAATGATTAAAAACCATATCTCAATTGATCCTCTAAGTGAGTCTTAGTACAATTGTATGTCTGAGAAGAGAAATCAAGAATTGAAGAAATGGTTAAATCAAGAAGTCAATCATACTTCGTTCCAAAACAAGTCTTAAAGTTAAGATTGTGACATGGAGTGACAAGTCTTAAGAAGGTTTATAACATTCATCAAATGTAGAATTTGGAAAAAGGTTTTCTTATTCTTGCACATTTGAAATTGGAAAGTTGTGATGTCTTGGATAAGACAAAGACCAACTAGGACCAATTTATGAAGTGTTTTGTCGTGATAAAAGCTACACTAACTCTTGAATATTTGTTTGTCAAGAAATGCTTATTGACAAGAGAATCTTATATGTCAAGGAGTCAGTGGGAGTCTTAATGGTATTGAAAGGTTTCAAGAATATATCAAAATAAACTTTATCGATCATCACTAGCACACGAGTTGAGGTTTACAACCTATCGTGTTGACATCATCTTGTTTTCTGTACCGTTCCAATTGAGTTAATTATGCATGTGAGCCCTATGAGTTCTCATTTGAATACATGAAAGGCAAGGACCTTGATCAATCAAAAGTACATTGATAGGAAAGGGTGAGCTGCTTAACTACTTGGAAGACATGGTGGGCAGCCGTGTTACCATAAGGCAAGAAATCAAGATTAAGAAGGCTTGGTTCATATGAGTTTGAATTTGTCATAAACTTTGCTTTTAACAAATTCAGATGGATAGGAACACATACACCATTAAAATCAAAGTGTCATAAGATTTCCTCCTTCATTAAAATGACTGTGAGTAAATGCTTTCACTAGGAAAGATTTTAAGAAGATTGTGAAATTGTATTCTCGAATTCTATTATGGTTACAGTATCCATTTCCATGATTCAAATTGTGTGATTTGGCAATTAGTCTGAATTTTTTAAGACACACATATGAGCTATCTAAGGCAAAGGTGTATAATTTTAAGAAGCCTTGATAAAAGATTATCAAAGCATTGAGTACTAGAAATATAAACTTAAAAAAATTCAATAGGCATTGTTTTTTTTTCTGAAAGTTAAGCTGTTTCTGAATACGTGTCAAAGCTAGTGGGAACATAAGTGTTATGTTTATAATAATCATCGTAATAGTGGGAGAATAAATGTTATGATTGCATGATTACTAAGGCAAGTATTGCAAGTTAGAAATATTAATTATAGAAAACAAGAGTCATACTTTGCAAAGTTGCAAGGGTTGAATAGTTGTTTTTCTATAATTAAGGGAGAGAATATTATGCTTCATTTCAAAACTAAAGGCTTTGGTTATGGAATGTTAATAAACTTAGTCAAGGATACATAGTGCATTCTCAAAATTTTGATTATGATTATGGCATCCCTCTTCATAATTTGAATTATAATAACGTGACACATAAGATATTATGGCAGAAGATTGATAAAGTATCGTATCTTTATGTAAGACCTTATGCATCGTGCCCCATACGCTTCGGGTATAGGATTGATTGCAAATGCTATAATATTTGACCATTCTAAAGTTTTCCAAATGTCTAGCGCATTATGAGGGAAAAAGGACAAGAATCGCTTTTGACTAAGATAATTAAACAACTATCAAAGGACGATCCAAAGTTTGCCGAGGATTGTTCGCTTGTGAGTAGTTGGAACTATAGTATTGGATGGACCATATCGACATTATTATGAATAGATAAGATTCTATTAAGAATGAGTTGTCATATGGAAAATATGGAAATGGTTCCATATTAGGAGTTGGATATTGAGAATCTATTTCTAGATTAGAAACTTTTATGCAAAAGGATGTTCAAAGGAATGTACTTTGAGTGAGAGAAATCACATCTATGGAATTGTCTTGTAACAATCTCCGATAGAGGACTCTGTAATTTCATTGGCAATAGTCATTGTGACTTTAGTGCAGTGATATTACGAAAGGATCATTGCATAAAATGTTAGAATCTAACATATTCTATAAGTGGCAAGAATTTGATATTCTTTCACTTGTGAAAAGGATTGGGAATTGTGAAATGAGTAGAATTGGAAATGTGTTCATTTGATCTATTTCACAAAGTAAGAACCGCAGGTAAACATTGTGTGCATGCTAAGAGCATGGGACAAGTATTGTAATAATTCAAGTAAGAAGTTGATTACCCGAAACAACAAATAATGAGTAATCGATATGGTGATAAATAAAAGGTGTTTTATTTATACTTAAAGGTTTGAGGCCATATGGGACTAGTATTATTCTTGTGTTTCACTTTGCATGTTTTGACTTCCTGAATAATTTAATTGATTCAGAACATTCAAATTATTCGAACGGACCACAGTCGTTCATATGTTGGAAGTAGATATGAATGAAGACTGTCGTGAATTGGTGTGTAGATCGTCTAAAGAGTGTTGGACATAAGCAAATGTTTGCTGCAACGTTCATGAGTGCTTATGAATATGATTTGAGCACTGGATTATATCACGAATGATTGGTGAGATGATAACATCTTATATTCTAGAAACTGAGATGTGTGAGTTGTATCTTGCAAGTCGGTTACACATTGATAATATGTAAACGCACCAGTAACTTGGTGTCATAAAACATATTGTTGTGTGTAATTCGGTAAGTGAGTACAAGCGAGCATTGAGTCAAAGTTTATTCGTTCCTTTTATCCAAAGTAGGATAAAAGCGATATCATTGGGCCCCTTGATGATTTAGTGATGGCACCAAAGAGCTTGGCCAAGCCTGGACTAAATTGATGTGTTCAATTGTAGTCTGTTGTCAGTCATCACAAATCGGGAATCGGGAAACAGTATAGAAAGAATGACTAAGTTCGTGTCTCATATCTATACGATATCTAGAATGGAGGAATATATGATCCCTTATCTAAAAGATACGCGTATCTGATAAGATCAGATTTGACAGCGGCTTTAGAAAGCTATGATTGCAGATCAGAATCTGAAGTCATACACAAAATAGTTGTTAGACTTATCCAAGTGGGAGACAGTTGGATTAGTGTCTAAGTCCATAACTATTTTGGTGTGTACTTGACCCGATGGTGCATGGTCCTTTTGGTTTGCCTTCACCAAAGCAACTTGATAGGATGAATTATGGAGAGAAAGGATTAATTATGATTTATTAATTTATGAGAATAATATATTAAAGGAGAAATCATATTGTTTAATTAATATTAGTCAAGAATTAATTGATAATTAATTTTGTGGCTAAAAGAGATTAATTAAACTTAAGGGACTGGAATTGTAATTATAAGATAGTTGCAATTAGGCTATGGATAATCTTATAATATAAGGTTGGACGAATTCTATGGGGAAACCCATTAGAAATCGTCCAAGGCCTTTAAGGAAAGAGTCCGTGGGTTGCTTAGGGCCTAAGCATCCAAATTAGGGTTTCCTTGTTAGATAACCCTAATAGCCTCACTATTTAAAGGACCCTTAAGCCCCAAAAGCATGGTGAACCAAATCCTTAGGGTTTCCACACGTTTTTGAGTGTTTCCTTCTCTCCTCTTCTTCATCCTCTTGCTCTTGGTGTTTGTGCACCATTAGAGGAGTGATATTTGTGACTCTAAGCTTTCTAAAGTCATTACAAGGAGGATTTGAGATTGTTATTGCTAAATAACAATCAAGGTAATATCTTAAACCCATTCTTATGTTAATATTGATTATCACATGCTAGATCTAGGGTTTAAAGTCTTGGATGAATTGCATGTACAATAGAGAAACCTAGATCCAAGCATTAGGGTTTGTATGAGCACATAGGATGTTCTTATTGCTAAAACCCATCAAAGAAAACTCAAACCGTAAGTCACCGATTGAATTTGCATCCAGAAGGTCTGAGAACAGCATGCATAATCTCAGAACATATCTGTTTTCATACCAATTGTAAGTCCTTACTCTGCTTGTGTATCAATCAGATCGGTTTGATGGTGCGGAATCCCAATCAAACGAATGATGTCAGATCAAATGAAAGAGAAGGAGAAGAAGACGAAGATGATGAATCTATGTATGATATGATTAGAATGAAGATTCGGATACAAAGATTCACACACATAAAACTTCTCTCTAGTTTCTCTCTCTAGAACACCTTCAAATGCACACACTTAATGTAACACCCCAATTCTGGTATGATATTTTTATATATATTTTTTATTCAAGTTTTAAGGGGAACTTGACGATTCAGTTGCTGGACTCATCGAGTAGAGTCGGGTTTTCGAGCACGTTTAAGTTGGAGACTCGACGAGTCCATATTCCGGACTCGGCGAGTCCGCCAGTCTGGATGAAACCCTAATTTCAAGGGTTTGCACCCTATTTAAACAACTTTTGGGGCCTCAAGTCAGCCCCCATCACCCCTCAAAGCATCATTCTCGAAACCCTAGAGACCTCTTTGCATTTTTGTGTGATTTTGGTGTGTTATTTAAAGATCTTGAGAGAAAAAGGAAGGTAGATCAAGAGGAGAAGAAGGAGATCCTAGATCCTTGAGGAATTTCAGAAGATAGTAAGGTATATCTTGGCCCTTTTCTGTTTCTATGCTTAAATCCCCTTTTTGAAGCCATTAAAGCTATTCTTGAACTATTTCTTGGCTTAGTAGTAGCATAGAGGACTCATGGAGTTGATTAGCCTTCAGATCTAGCTAGGTTTGAATTCTAGAAACCTAGATCTAGCACCTTTATGGAGCTATTTTGCATGAAAGCTCTAGATCTACTCTTATAGTGTGCTTTGAACCCAAAAATCTTCATTTGATGTTATTTACACGTAAAGTTGGAAACTTTACGTGTTAATCTAGTCCCAGGAACCCAGATCTATGAATGGAATGGACTGGTTTCAAATAGAATCGAGTATATAGTGTTTGCATGTATACGACTCGGTGAGTCGTTCTTCAGACTCGGCGAGTCAAGTCGCGAGTCCCCTGTTTTTCCCTTTTTCGAGTTATGCCGAGTGGAACCAGTGAGTGAGAGATGGACTCGATGAGCTAGAGGGTTAGACTCATTCGTGGAAGAACTCGGCGAGTCAATTCCCTAACTCGGCGAGTCCAAGGCAAG
The DNA here is from genome assembly GCF_002870075.4 of Lactuca sativa. Classification (NCBI taxonomy): domain Eukaryota; kingdom Viridiplantae; phylum Streptophyta; class Magnoliopsida; order Asterales; family Asteraceae; genus Lactuca; species Lactuca sativa. The sequence continues at coordinate 313,630,977 of NC_056625.2, forward strand.
CTTCATGCCTCAAGAATAGACTCGACGAGTTGTTCATACAACTCGGCGAGTCACAGCTAGAGTGTTCATCTGATGAAGGAGAACTCGACGAGTTGTTCATACAACTCGGCGAGTCAGATGCAGATTGTCGGAGTGATAGTAACAAAGAGGAACTCGCCGAGTTTGTGCCAAAACTCGATGAGTAGTAGCGAGTGGAAGCAAGAAAGTAAGAGTAAGGACTCGACGAGTTGGTGGTTCAACTCGACGAGTCAGGTCAACTGAATGTTGACTTTGACCGTTAGGTTGATTTGGACCATGGGTAAGAGAGTCATTTTACCCTCAGTATTATTATCAGTATTTGATTGATGGTGCTTATGGAAATTGTAGCCAGGGTGAAACCGGAGCCGCAACAGACAGATTCCGCAGCAGTCCTTTCAGCAGCTAGGCTAAGAGGTGAGTTTCCTTTCAGTAGGAATGGGTTTACGGCCACAATGCCGGCCCATTTAGTTAGCAGTAGTTTCGAACCTCTGTCCGATGTAGTAGTTAGGGTGCTTGATGTCTTTGTGATTCAAGCATGTTTGGTGTTATGTGTTCCGGACTATGTTCCGATGCAGTATGCAGTATATGTATCCATGTTAGCTGATATGTTTATGCTTTGTTATGTTCAGTCAGTTCCAGACTTCGGTCCGATGTAGGAGACAAGGTCCCAATTAGTTCTGGACTTCGGTCCAATTCAGTTAGTTCCAGACTTCAGTCCGATGCAGAGGGCAAGGCCCTGGTTAGTTTCCGGACTTCGGTTCGATGCAGTGGGCAAGGCCCAGTAGATGCTTTATATGTTATGTATGGTATGTGGTAGTTTGGAGGAGCACACCAAGCTTTGTGCTTACAGTTTCAGTTTTGGTTTCAGGTACTTCCGCAAGTAAAGGGAAGAGCTCGGGATGATGACATCGCACACACCACAACTTCAGTCTTTTTCCTGGGAGTTTGTTTTGATTCATAGTTTGATTTGGCACGAATGTTCATGACATTTTATTATGGGTTGAGATATTTGACACATGGTTTTATTATGTGATGATCAATATATGGTTTTTATTATTATTAAAACAAAGATTTTTGGGTCGTATTTCTGGATGTTACAAGTTGGTATCAGAGCCTTGGTTTGAGGGATTCGGGCATACTCTCGGGTGTGTCTGAACTCAAACTAAGGAAGTGGTAAAATGTTTTTAAAAGAAAAGAGTTTTAGAAAGGCGAAAAGAATTTTTAGAAGGAAATGAACTTTGAAAAGAGAAAAGGGGTGTGGTGCATGCGATCAGTCGGGCTCAAGTAAGTACTCCCAAATTACCCATACAAGTTTATGTTATGAGTTATCAGTTTCAGTTTCAGTAGAACAACATGCTAGAATAGGACTAAGGTCTAGGAGGATGCCTTATGTGCCTGCTATATGTGCTTCAGCTTTATGAGAATTTCATACTAGTTGAGTGGGCAACAGTAGGATAGCATGTTTAGGTTATGCCTGATATCATGAGCTTAGCATTGTATGCTAGTATAGGTCCTTGTTAGGGGATAGAGTTGCTTGAGTAGTTTTCTGTGTCTAAATGTTGCTTGCTTGGTGCTTTGTGGGGCTCTGAGTGATGGGAGTTTGACATTAGGTGAATACGTTACGTCACATGTAAACAGGGTTGAATAATCTCAAAGTGCTAGATTTGGCCCCATTTCGCAGCTCTGGTATGAGTTTGACCATAGTAAGGACGGGTCTTTACTCAAAGGATTACCTGAGCCTCGCCACATGTGAAGGTATTCAGGTAATGGCTAATTCGCATTATGTAACGCTCGTGTTTCTAGGCTAGGCATTAATGTTGACATAATGGTCTAGGTTAACCTTTGTAACTCATTTAGAAGAAATGAAAAGGAACTATGTGAATTATGTGTTTTATGCTTAATTATTAGGGTTTAATTAATTAAAAATAAAAATAAGCGTCAAAATTAAAGTGTGAGATAAGCCCGACATCTTTACATAAAGTTGTAGTGGTCGAAACAAGGATTCGGGGATATAAAGAATGCCGAAATCCGAGTTATAACGAAGAAGTTATGACTTGTTGAAGTTTCGCGACAAAACCGGCACGGTGCCGAATGTCGTAAAAAGTGAGTTTTCGATAAACTACTTTTTAGCCTTAGTAATCTAAACGAAATTCGTAGTATTCGTTAAACCGAGAAGTTCGATAAAAAGAACGCCCAAATCTGACTTCGTATGAGGAAGTTATGATTTTTCGAAGTTTCAACTTAGCAGTACACAGCTAAATAACTCGAATTTTAGATCGAGCGATTTTTAGCCGACACAACCTAAACGAGAATTGAAGGCCTCGTCATTAGGTGTACAACGGTAAAAAGTCTGACGAAAACAGACGTCGGATGAAGAAGTTATGAATTTTTAACGAATTTCCTGTCCTGGTCTGTTAAAAATAATAATATAGAATTTAAAGTCCAAATTAGCCGACAAAGTCTAAACGGAAGTTGTAGAGCGTAATATTAGCTATGCATGCATATAAAGAACTTCAAAAACGGAGATCGTATGCAAAAGTTATGGATTTTAGAAGTTTTGGCGCGAAAATCGAGAAAATTCGCATAGTCATGAGTTGCCACGTCACGCTCGCTGAAAAAGTGCCATGTGTCCTGCTGAGTCACCGAAGTTGCTGAGTTATGCGAAGCCATGTGTCGGATTCTGATTTGACCGAAGGGAGGTCCAATATGAGGCTCAAATATGGACCGAACCTCGCACCTAGCTCCGAGCCTCGCATGTATGATACGACTCCGCGGTCCAATCAGCGAGTGCCACCGAGACCCTCGCACATGCTGACCACCTGCGCATTGGACACACGCTTCAGACCAATTACAAGAAGCCAGCAGCCCTTCGCACATGCCACCCTCGTGCGAGTCTTCCCCTGCGAGCCCTCGGATCTGCGACACGTGGTTCCTTCTCAGCCGTCCGATCAGAAGCTCCACCCTATAAATAGAAGGCTGCGAGCCTTCCCGGGTAACTTTGGAAATATGCCACTTTTCACCCTAAATCTCATATTTCTTTCATATTAGCATCCCCCAAAGCCCCGATATCGATTGTAAACCCCGGAATACTCCACGATGTGCCCGTGAAGCCCGGAAAATTTATCTTTTCGGTTTTGAAGCCCGACCTTTCGCAGAGCTCAATTTCTCAATAAAACTCCCGGTTTTATTAGAAACGATCGTTTTAGGAAACGAATTGCTGCCCGAATATCATCAAATCAAGTGAGTGTATATTGAATTTAAATTTACACATAGATATGAAGTATTTACCTTAAAATATGTGTTACGTGTAAATATATTAATTGTTTATTTGAGGTGACTGCTGTGTTGATATTTTATACAAGTTTTATATTGTATATATATTTTTATCTACTAATATGTTGGGTAGAACATGGGTAGATAGTTGGTGTGTGATAAAATAAAGTGATGAGAGGTATCGATGTTTAAGATGATCTAGTCATCTAACATAGTATAGACAACATCCACAGACTATTTTAGATAGTCCAGTGGAACGTTAGTAGACTCGTAATCGGTACATATGTTTGAACTATATGTTCATAAAGTGTTCTTGAACTATATGTTCCTTAGGTGTTTTTGAACTATGTGTTCATCCGTTAATTCTTCTTTTTGACAATATTATGTGTCGGGGTATGGGAGCGTACGGGAGTACTTTATTAGTATTTTCCCTATGCTTTTATTTTGAAGAGATTTGGAGTCTTCGTTTCTTTTGTGAAGTGACTGGACGAGCTTCATGACTCAGTGTTTTCCTTTCCGATGCCGAATAGGGGTGAGTCTAGGGGTTCAGACCACAGCCTAGGCATTAGTCAATGTTTTCCTTTCCGATGCCGGATAGGGGTGAGTCTGGGGGTTCAGACCACAGCCTAGGCATTAGTCAGTGTTTTCCTTTCCGATACCGGATATGATTGAGTCTGGGGGTTATATACCTCACGATATTCAGACCACAACCTAGGCATTAGTTAGTGTTTCTATTGCCGAATAGGGTGCGTCTGGGGGTTATATACCTCACGATATTCAGACCACAGCCTAGGCAAAGTTCGATGCTGGATAGGGTGCGTCTGGGGGTTATATACCTCACAATATTCAGACCACAACCTAGGCATTAGTTAGTGTTTCCATTTCCGGATAGGGTGCGTCTGGGGTTATATACCTCACGATATTCAGACCACAGCCTAGGCAAAGTTCGATGTTGGATAGGGTACGTCTGGGGGTTATATACCTCACAATATTCAGACCACAACCTAGGGATTGGTTAGTGTTTCCATTGCCAGATAGGGTGCGTCTGGGGGTTATATACCTCACAATATTCAGACCACAGCCTAGGCAAAGTTCGATACTGGATAGGGTGCGTCTGGGGGTTATATACCTCACAATATTCAAACCACAACCTAGGCATTAGTTAGTATTTCCATTGCCGGATAGGGTGTGTCTGGGGGTTATATACCTCACGATATTCAGACCACAGCCTAGGCAAAGTTCGATGCTGGATAGGGTGCGTCTGGGGGTTATATACATCACGATATTCAGACCACAGCCTAGGCATTGATTACTACCCCTGACTTAATTGTCTTGTGGTTCTTTCTTTTACGAACAAAGGTTCTTAGTTAAACTTAGTCCATTCATTCAATATCTTTATCGATCGTTGTTTAATGCTATAGGATTTCTAAAGCAGTTTCATAGTTAGTTGTTCATATCGATCCTTTAGGCTAGATCTAGTAAGATCACAGTATAAGGTTAGTATGTGGGGATCAATGTTTTTAGTTCCTATGAAGTAAACCTTGGTGATGATGTGACTTCGTGCCTATTAGGTAAACCCTGGCGAGTATGAGACGCAGTGCCTATTAGATAAATCTTGGCGACGATGTGACTTCGTGCCTATTTGACCTAAATTGTTGTAGGAAAACAATGTTGTCACCCCTAATGAAAATCCTTAGGCTAGGTCCCTTGTGATAGTTGTTTTAGGGACGTAAGGTGAGGATAACGGGAATGGGTAATTGGGGTAATTTGGTTGACTGATTGATGTTTAAACATAATAAATTTATGTATTGTGGGTTTAAAACCCTATATGCTCACCAGGCTTCCAAGCCTGACCCACTCAGGTTTTTATGATTACAGGTAGTGGACGCCAAGCATAGTCGGATGATGATGATGAGTGATTTTGGATTATAGGCCATTAGTTATAAATAACTGTTGTAAGGCTTATAATGTCTTGTTTATGCTTTTGATCTGTATCGGAACATAACATCTCGAGGTTTTGTAATGAAATAAAAATATATATTTCTTAAAGCAAGGTTTTGATAAATTTTTATCATGTTTGGCTTTAGGAACAAATTCCGTAACACTTTTAATCAAATGATTACTCTGAAAATATTTTAAAAGCATAAATTAAATCGGTCTTTTCTGGCCGTGAAATTAGGGATGTCACAGTTGGTATTAGAGCATTAGTTTAAGCGAACTAACAAATATCCTACGATTTCTAGACTTAAACTTAGAATGCTAAGTGATGATTGTGAGATGAGTGTCTACCATAATTTAGACATGAGAACTAGTTTATTTTAGGAAGGATGCCTAAAATGCTTCTATGTGCTAAATGTTTTGTGCTATAGCTATAAAGGTGCTATTATTTGTTTGGATCTATGGTCTGTTTCCGACCGGATCTGGAAACCTTATATGTGTAGGATTCTAAGCGTACAACTACGATATTAGAACTAGCATATAAACGTTTCGAAGTGATAAGGAGATTTATACGTCTATCGTAAATAAGGCTTTCTTATCTTAAATTCTCGCCTGGTACACCGAACGTCTGCTTGGATGTACAAAACGTTATGGTGGAGACTCGTAGAGAATTGAGTACATAGAGGAAATGAAAGGCTTATGATAGTGAATGAAACCTATCAGAAGATAAAGTAAGAGTGGTATCTTGACTTTAGAATATGTCTAATAAAATAACGAAACGTTTAGAGGGGTACGTTACGTCTGAAGTACACCTTTGATTGGCAGGATGATGGAACGTTGGGTGTAATTCTTGAAGTTGTCCCATTGTCTGGAATTTCCATCACCAACCAAGTTGAAGTTGAACTGATGATTGAAGATACTCGTGGAAGAAGTCGTAGTAGATTCTAGGAAAATTCTATGGTTAATTGGACACATTCGTATGTGTTAAATTGTTTTGTGATTTTAGAACATGGGGACTGCGAGACAGTACTTGGGACGAGTATGAGTAGGTGTGAATAGTAGTAGAGATCTATACTACTGGACGCACAGGACTCACACTTGGATCAGGGAAAGTCACAAGGTTACCAAGAAACTAGTGATTGATTCCGTTTTATTCGGATATGTCATTACCATCGTTTCGGTAATGACTAAGAAGATAATTGTTATTCCGACCCTAGTGGTCATATCGAATTGAGTCCGACTACGATGAGTTGGTTATGTGGTTCAGAGAACCAAGTTCAATGTAGCAGTTGACTTAAGCTGAATTGAAGTAAAGGCTGATCAAAGAGATCAATAGAAGTATCGCATTCGTTGTTAAAGAAGTTGGGATAGGTTGTATTCTGACCCAAAGTGATGAAGTGATAGCGTATGCACTGATGCAACGGCGCTGGCTAGAGTTACTCAAGGACAACGACTGTGAGATACTTTACCACCCTGGTAATGCAAGTATTGTTGCTAATGCTCTCAGTCAGAAGGTGAATCTTGAAAAGAAAAGGCCAAGAGCGTTGATAATTGAAGTTGTCTCTACAATTGTGGGAAGTATAAAAGAAAGCTCAAGAGGAAGCTTTAGAGAAAAATGACCGAAAGAAGGAACGTTTGGGATAAAACGTTGGTGTTTGATACAAACGGTCAAAGACTGAAGGTATTCAAAGATAGGATTTGGGTACCTAAGATGGGAGGAGTAAGAGGATTTCTGATGGAAGAAGCTCACAAAACCATGTACTCGATTTATCCAGGGGATACGAAAATGTATAGGGATCTAAAATCCTATTACTGGTAGCCGACGATGAAGCTCCAAGTTGCTAAAGTATGTGGCTCAGTGTGTAACTTATGCTAGGTTTAAGGCACAACATCAGAAACTATATGGGAGTTTAGATCCTTTACCTATACCTATGGGTAACTGGGAAGATATCACTATGGGTTATGTGGCTAAACTGCCCAGAACAAGGAATGGTCACGACATGATTTGGGTGGTCATTGATCGCTTCACTAAGAGTGCGCATTTCATAGCAGCCAACGAGAAATGGTCTATGGATAAACTTGCGAATTCTTATGTGAAGGAAAGTGTGAGGCTTCACGGTGTTTCATTAACGATCGTATCCGATCATGACAGTCGTTTTACCTCAAGGTTTTGGAGGAGCCTATAAGAGGAAAAGCAGTTTATGGGACTTGAAATAGTCCATTAGATTGCTGAAAAGTTGTAAGTGATTAGGGAAAAAGATGTTAGCTGCTCAAAAGAGCTATGCTGACAAGTAAAGACAAACGATATCATTCGAAGTTGGAGATTCGATTTCACTTAAAGTCTCGTCGTGGAAGGGATTTATAATATTTGGTAGAAGGGGAAAGTTGAATCCAAGTTTTATTGGACCATTTAAAGTTCTTCAGAGAATCCGGAAACAAGCTTACAAGCTAGAATTACCAGAAGAGCTAGAGAGTATTCATAGCACCTTTCATATGTGTTATTTGAAAAAGTTCACGGGAGGTGTGCCCGACATAATTCCCATTTCTGAATTAAGGTTGGACGAGAACAAGCGGTTAATTGGAGAACCTGAGGCAATCTTTAACCGTAAGACTAAGAAGTTGTAATGTAAGATAGTCGATTTAGTGCATGTATGTTGGAAACATATAAATGGGCCAGATCCCACCTGGGAAACGGAGAGTGACACAGTGAGTTGCTACCCGTAGTCGTTTGTCGTTGTGTGATTCTGGGGACAGAATCATCCTAAGGGGGAGAGAGTTGTAATGCTTGTGTTTCTAGGCTAGGCATTAATATTGACATAATGGTCTAGGTTAACCTTTGTAACTCATTTAGAAGAAATGAAAAGGAACTATGTGAATTTTATGTGAATTATGTGTTTTATTGCTTAATTATTAGGGTTTAATTAATTAAAAATAAAAATAAGTGTCAAAATTAAAGTGTGAGATAAGCCCAATATCTTTTCATAAAGTTGTAGTGGTCGAAACAAGGATTTCGAGGATATAAAGAATGCCAAAATCCGAGTTATAACGAAGAAGTTATGACCTGTCGAAGTTTCGCGACAAAACCGGCACGGTGCCGAATGTCGTAAAAAGTGAGTTTTCGATAAAATAATTTTTAGACATAGTAATCTAAACAAAATTCGTACTATTCGTTAAACCAAGAAGTTCGATAAAAAGAACGCCCAAATCTGACTTCGTATGAGGAAGTTATGGTTTTTCGAAGTTTCAGCTTAGCAGTACACAGCTAAAAAACTCGAATTTTAGATCGGGCGATTTTTAGCCGACACAAACTAAACGAGAATTGAAGGCCTCGTCATTAGGAGTAGAATGGTAAAATGTCTATTGAAAACGGACGTCGGATGAAGAAGTTATGAATTTTTAACGAATTTCGTGTCCTGGTCTGTTAAAGTGCCACATGTCCTGCTAAGTCACCGAAGCTGCTGAGTCATGCGAAGCCACATGTCGGATTCTGATTTGACCGAAGGGAGGTCCAATCTGAGGCTCGCATATGGACCGAACCTCGCACCTAGCTCCGAGCCTCACATGTGTGATACGACTCCGCGGTCCAATCAATGAGTGCCACCGAGACCCTCGAACATGCTGACCACCTGCGCATTGGACACACGCTTCTGACCAATTACAAGAAGCCAGCAGCCCTTCGCACATGCCACCCTCGTGCGAGCCTTCTCCTGCGAGCCCTCGGATCTGTGACACGTGGTTCCTTCTCAGCCGTCCGATCAGAAGCTCCACCCTATAAATAGAAGGCTGTGAGCCTTCCCGGGTAACTTTGGAAATTTGCCACTTTTCACCCTAAATCTCATATTTCTTTCATATTAGCATCCCCCAAAGCCCCGATATCGATCGTAAACCCCGGAATACTCCACGAAGTGCCCGTGAAGCCCGGAAAATTTATCTTTTCGGTTTTGAAGCCCAACCTTTCGCAGAGCTCAATTTCTCAATAAAACTCCCGGTTTTATTAGAAACGATCGTTTTAGGAAACGAATTGCTGCCCGAATATCATCAAATCAAGTGAGTGTATATTGAATTTAAATTTACACATAGATATGAAGTATTTACCTTAAAATATGTGTTACGTGTAAATATATTAATTGTTTATTTGAGATGACTGCTGTGTTGATATTCTATACAAGTTTTATATTGTATATATATTTTTATCTACAAATATGTTGGGTAGAACATGGGTAGATAGTTGGTGTGTGATAAAATAAAGTGATGAGAGGTATCGATGTTTAAGATGATCTAGTCATCTAACAGAGTATAGACAACGACCACAGACTATTTTAGATAGTCCAGTGGAACGTTAGTAGATTCGTAATCGGTACGTATGTTTGAACTATATGTTCATAAAGTGTTCTTGAAGTATATGTTCCTTAGGTGTTTTTGAACTATCTGTTCATCTGTTAATTCTTCTTTTTGACACTATTACGTGTCGGGGTACGGGAGTACTTTATTGGTATTTTCCCTATGCTTTTATTTTGAAGAGATTTGGAGTCTTCGTTTCTTTTGTGAAGTGATCGGACGAGCTTCATGACTCAATGTTTTCCTTTCCGATGCCAGATAGGGGTGAGTCTGGGGGTTCAGACCATAGCCTAGGCATTAGTCAGTGTTTTCCTTTTCGATGCCGGATAGGGGTGAGTCTGGGGGTTCAGACCACAGCCTAGGCATTAGTCAGTGTTTTCCTTTCCGATACCGGATAGGAGTGAGTCTGGGGGTTATATACCTCACGATATTCAGACCACAACCTAGGCATTAGTTAGTGTTTCTATTGCCGGATAGGGTGCGTCTGGGGGTTATGTACCTCACGATATTCAGACCACATCCTAGACATTGATAACTACCCCTGACTTAATTGTCTTGTGGTTCTTTCTTTTACGAACAAAGGTTCGTAGTTAAACTTAGTCCATTCATTCAATATCTTTATTGATCCTTGTTTACTGCTAGAGGATTTCTGTAGCAGTTTCTATTGGATTAGTGTCTAAGTCCATAACTATTTTGGTATGTACTTGACTCGATGGTGCATGGTCCTTTTGGGTTGCCTTCACCAAAGCAACTTGATAGGATGAATTATGGAGAGAAAGGATTAATTATGATTTATTAATATATTATGAGAATAATATATTAAAGGAGAAATCATATTGTTTAATTAATATTAGTCAAGAATTAATAAGAATTAAGTTTGTGACTAAAAGAGATTAATTAAACTTAACGGACTTGAGCTGTTAATTGTATAATAGTTGAATATTGAGCTAATGGACTCCATATTAAAGAGGTGGACGAATTCTATGGGGAAACCCATTAGAAATCGTCCAAAGGCCTTTAAGAAAGGGGTTCATGGGTTGCTTAGGCCCTAAGCATCCAAATTAGGGGTTCCTTGTTAGATAACCCTAATAGCCTCTCTATTTAAGGAACCCTTAAGCCCCAAAAACCTGGTGAACTTGATCTCTAGGGTTTCCACACGTTTTGGGCAACCTCTTTTCTCTTCTATTTTCATCCTATTGCTCTTGGTGTTTGTGAACCATTAGGCAAGTGACATTTGTGACTCTAAGCTTTCTAAAGTCAATTCAAGAAGGAATTGAGATTGTTATTACTATATAACAATCAAGGTATGATCTAAACCCTTATTTATATGTTATATTGATTATCATATTTTAGATCTAGGGTTTATAGTCTTCGATGAATTGCATGTACAATAGAGAAACCTAGATCCAAGCATTATGGTTTATATGAGTACATAGGATGTTCTTATGGCTAAAACCCATCAGTTTCGTAGTTAGTTGTTCATATCGATCCTTTAGGCTAGATCTAGTAAGATCACTGTATAAGGTTAGTATGTGGGGATCAATGTTGTTAGTTCCTGTTAAGTAAACCTTGGTGATGATGTGACTTCGTGCCTATTAGGTAAATCCTGGCGACTATGAGACGTAGTGCCTATTAGATAAATCTTCGCGACGATGTGACTTCGTGCCTATTTGAACTAAATTTTTGTAGGAAAACAATGTTGTCACCCCTAATGAAAATCCTTAGGCTAGGTCCCTTGTGATAGTTGTTTTTGGGACGTAAGGTGAGGATAACGGGAATTGGTAATTGGGGGAATTTGGTTGACTGATTGTTGTTTAAACATAATAAATTTATGTATTGTGGGTTGAAAACCCTATATGCTCACCAAGATTCCAAGCCTGATCCACTCAGCTTTTTATGATTACAAGTGCTGGACCCCGAGCATAGTCGGATGATGATGATGAGTGATTTTGGATTATAGGCCATTAGTTATAAATAACTGTTGTAAGGCTTATAATGTCTTGTTATGCTTTTGATCTGTATCGGAACATGACATCTCGAGGTTTTGTTATGAAATAAAAATATATATTTCTTAAAGCAAGGTTTTGATAAATTTTTATCATGTTTGGCTTTGGGAACAAATTCCGCAACACTTTTAATCAAATGATTACTCTGAAATTATTTTAAAACCATAAATTAAATCGGTCTTTTCTGGCCGTGAAATTAAGGATGTCACACATTACAAGGAGGCCTTCAGCAGCTGAGGACTGGTTTGGGTGGAGTCAGAAGTTCCCTAGGGCACGCCTAGGAAGGTAGTAACAGAGATCAGTAGTTGTAATGTGACTTGGTGGAATCAAGGCAGTTCTTGAGGAAAGTACAGATAGATGTGGAAGGTAGTATAGGCCCGTACTACTGAAAGCAGAGGATCCGTACTCAAATCATGAAAGCTGAGATTAGACCAGGAAACTTGTGATAGTAGTGATCCCTCGATATATATTTAAGATCCTGAAGTTTATTTTGATGTGTTTTCAGAATGGTGGTATTGTGTCCTCGACTAGCAGTCGACAGTTCAGGTGCCGAAGGGGGATCAGGATCAGACCCGGAGGCTGGGTAGATGGATGAGCAGACTAGGGAATTTCTCTCTTTAGAGATTACTCGCACCATATTGGAGCAGACTCCTGTGATATTTGGTTCGATCAAGGAGGGTATCTTGGAGTTGATGGACGAGAGATTGAGCACTTTCCTTGCTGAGGTAGCAGCCATGATAGGGTCGCGCACACTTACCTTCAGGGAGTTCCTTTCATGTGGATCTCCAGATTACCACGGGGCGCGGGACCCCATTGCGAGTACCAGATGGTTGGCGGATGTGGCCTATGCATTTCGCATGGGCAGATGTCCCGAGGGGGACAAGGTCATATTGGCGTCTTGTCTTCTGAAGGATAGGGCACGAGATTGGTGGGAGGAGGTTAGTCATGCCATTGGGGATGACGCGGCTTTGGATGCCATGACCTGGACAGACTTTTCTACCAGGATCAGAGCTGAGTTTGCACCGGTTATTGAGGTGCAGCAGTTAGCACGTGCGTTCCAGGAGTTGACTCAAACTACAGAGACAGTGGCGGAAATTACCGCCAAGTTTAGAGAGAGGGCACTTCTCGTTCCTCAGCACGCAGCTGATGAGGAAATGAAGAAAGCCTATTATCATGAGATGCTGCGGAGTGATATCCGCCAGTTCGTGAGCCGTTCCAGCTATAAGACGTTATATGACATGATTGCTAGGGCGAGAGAGAGAGAGAGAGAGAGAGAGAGATTGACCTTGAGATGGAGAGAAAGAGGAAGTCGGAGGCGAATCTAGGTTCAGGGAATTCAGGCAAAAAGCCCAAGGGTTCAGATCACAGAGCTAGGAGTCAACAGAGCCACGCTCGGTGTGGCAAGTGTGGGAGATTGCACGATGGGGCGTGCAAGGCAGGGAGTGCCGGCTGCTACAAGTGCGGTCGGACTGGGCATATAAGCAGAGATTGTACAGCCACTACTACCACCGTTTCGGCATCAAATCTGATTTGCTTTTAGTACAATCAGAGAGACATAAAAAGTCCCAGTGTCCGAGTTTAGCGACTGCGGGGAAGGTGTCAGCACTTGCTCCTACTACTTTGAGGATTTCAGATGGCTGTCAGGGCGGTGTCGAGACGCCGGTGGCGAAGAGTAGGGCTTTCCAGCCGACAGTAGAGGAGGCGCGAGCGACTCCTGATGTGGTGGTGGGTATGTATTTTTCTCTTATCTCAGTATTTATTTTTGATTGTTTCTTATGGTTATATGTTTTGTATAGGGTCATTCTCGGTGAACGGCATTTCAGCTACAGTATTGTTTGATTCGGGAGCTACCCGATCATTTGTCTCTCTTTCACTTAGCAAGAGGTTTAGCAGAGCTCCAGGGGAGCTAGATTGTCCACTTGAGGTTGAGATAGCAGCTGATAGGACCGTTAGTGTTGCAAGGGTGCACAGAGGGTGTTCCCTATAGTTATTCGATGAGCAGTTTCCGGTGGACTTGGTCCCTTTTCCCTTGCAAGGGAATAAGGTCATAGTAGGCATGGATTGGATGAGCCCCAATGGGGCGGTGATAGATTTTGAGCTTCAGTTGGTGAGGGTTCACACTCCCAGTGGGGGAGAGTTAGTGATTCAGGGCGAGAAGCCACAACGCGGACCAGTTCTGTGTTCAGCAACTAGAGTAAGATGCTACTTTCAGCAGGGTTGCGTCGGCTATATAGCCTATGTTTTAGATGCCCGAGAGAAGGGCAAGATGACAGTTGATGATGTCCCGGTGGTGCGAGACTACCCGGATGTATTTCTGGGGGATTTGCCGGGGATACCTCCTGAGAGACAGGTTGATTTCGGGATTGATCTAATCCCTGGTGCGGCTCCGATAGCCAAGGAACCGTATCGGTTGGCTCCCCCAGAGATGCAGGAGTTGTCTACGCAGCTGCAAGAGCTGCTAGACAAGGGATTTTTTTAGGCCGAGCAGTTCGCCCTGGGGTGCACCGATTTTATTCGTGAAGAAAAAGGACGGGTCGCACCGTATGTGTATAGATTACCGGGAGCTGAATCAGGTAACGGGGAAGAACCGTTACCCACTTCCGAGGATAGATGATTTGTTTGATCAGCTTCAGGGAGCATCTTGGTTCTCCAAGATCGATTTACGCTCCGGATATCACCAGATGTGGGTCAGAGGCGAGGATGTGCAGAAGACTACATTCAGGACCAGGTATGATCATTATGAGTTTGTGGTGATGCCGTTTGGGCTCACCAACGCTCCAGCCGCGTTCATGGACCTCATGAACCGCGTGTGCAGGCCGATGCTGGATCGGTCTGTGATAGTATTCATAGACGATATCTTGGTGTATTCCAAGACTCAGGAGCTGGATAAGGAGCACCTGAGAGAGGTGCTAGAGGTTTTGAGGAGGGAGAGACTTTTTGCGAAGTTCTCCAAGTGTGAGTTCTGGTTGCGCGAGGTGCAGTTCCTGTTGGATAAGGTGTCTAAGTCGATAACTATTTCTGGTATGTACTTGACCCGACCCGGCATGGTCCATTTGGGTTGCACGACAAGGTATGTAGTTCTATCTTTTATTCAAGTTAAATTGTTCCCCATGTATGCTAGATAGGATCATAGCCTTGGAAATCAACTTTGCATGATAATTAGACAAACATAGATCCAAGGTTATTAGGGTTGCATGTACACTTAGGAAGTGTTAGAATGCTCAAAGCCCATCAGTGGTATCAAAGCCTAGGCTTGTTTGTTTTTTATTTGTGCTAAATTTTTGAAAAAAGTCGATTTTGTGCAATCTGCCTGATGAACTCGCCGAGTCCATGGGGGTACTCGCCGAGTTCATGTGTATCTTCATCCTACTCGCCGAGTAGGTTCGTGCACTCGGTGAGTAGGAGCCTCAGAATGTAGATTTTCGACTTTGGTTGTTGGAAATGGACTAGAAACATTACCCTAAACTGTTTTGGTACTTGAAAACTTGTTTTAGATGGTGTAATGTCTTTGCTAATCCATTTACAACAAGTTATCAAATTTACAAAGTTTTAAGTGTAGTTTTGATTCATGAAAGTGTTCATATTCATGTTCTTGATCTTATGATATCTATATGATCATAGGAATTGTTTGTAACCTATGTGGTAGATTAATTCATGATCATTATGTGTTTTAATGAAGTCCATAACTTGTCCTCAAGTTATGGAAAAACCAAAAGTCACTTTGTTTTAAAACCATTAAAAGAACACATGGGTTATAAAATGAAGAGTCTTCATTTTTAATACTCTAATTAACTCATAAGTTACAAGAAATGAAAAGTCTTGAAAGTTTACAAAACTTGCCCTCAAGTTTTGGAACAAGTAAAGTCTTGATTAAAACTTTAGTTCCAACCCTTAGAATTCTAAAAGTTAAAATTCAACCCTTATACTTATAATATTATAAGTTAATCATATATATATATATATATATATATATATATATATATGTATATATATATGTATGTATAAGATCAAAATCGTCTTACCGCTAGTACGCCTCATTCACGAAGCTAGTCTATAAGGTGGGTATAAGGTTGTTGCCTATAAAATGGCAACTTAATGGGTGTCGACTCTCACCCACCACTTGCTTGACTGGTGGAGGGTCATTAGCCGAAAGGGTAGGACAATGACTTAAAAAATTCTCATTTAAAGTATAATGATTATTATAAAGTAACTAAATGTTTTATAAGTTCCCAATCTTAGTTACTTTAGGAAAAATGTGAATAAGGTGCTAATCCATGAAATTACACTTTGTACCTTGTTTAAGTCATTGGTGGAGCATGTGTGGTTTACCGGCACTCTAACTTGGACTTAAAAAGGATGGCAAAGGGTGACTTAAGGTTTTTCATGAGGTCGGAAGGAGCGCGTGTGGTTTACCGGCACAACGATTAAGTGAAAAGCATTAAGGGTACCAAGTAATTTGCATGGTTACTTCACACCTTGTTTTGTGATCCTCGTTATCCCAGTCACAAAACATGAAGGGAACACTCGAGATTGAAACATGCCATTGAAAAGTTCAATGAATCTCAAAGAATCTAGGAATTTCTAAAAACCAAATAAAACCTAATAATTTATATTTTGTTTTCATGGTGGAAATTGGTGAATCGTCATTCACCTACCTTTCAAATATGTTATAACTTAGATTACGACATCCCTCTTCTAGGTTATAATATATTGTGATTGGATCCTAGCCTTAATATTACATTTGGGTGTTTTATTAAGGACTATCTCTATATCTAAACTAAACTTATCTTTCTTCTCTTTAGATGTGTTCCATTAATTCTACTCCTGGCTCAAACCCTACTGGCTCCTTCTCTCCCATGAACCTTTGTGGGAGAGTCATCTTTGATGGATCCAACTTTACTGACTGGATCAGAAACATTAGGATGGTCACTCGTTACGAGAACAAGGAATATGTTCTTGACAAGGAGCTCAAGGTTCCTGAGCCAACTGTTACTCCTGAGGAGCTTGCTGAATATGAGGTTCATGAAAGAGATGCTACAAAAGTGTCATGCATCATGATGGCCACCATGACAGCCGAGCTCCAAAAGTCCTATGAGGACTACTATCCTTTTGAGTTGCACCAGGATTTGATGGACCACTACCATCAGAGTGCTCGTCAAGAGCGATATGAAATCATCTCCTCTGTGATCACAACCCGAATGAAAGATGGTGAACCCATTACAAGCCACATGCCGAAAATGCAAAGTTATGTGGATCGATTGATGAAGTTGAATGTGAACTTCCCTGAGGAGTTAGCAATAGATATTATTTTGCACTCCTTACCTTCGTGTTATGATCAATTCCGCATGACATACCACATGAATAAGGAGGAAGTTACACTTAGAAAACTTCAGGGACTCCTAAAGACCGCAAAATCAGGTCTTAAAGGTAAGTCGGTTGTGACCACTCCTGCTACTACTCCAAACTCAGCACCTGTCCTGTCAATCGGGAAATGTAGAGGGAAGAAGAGAAAGAAACCTTCAAAGGGAACCAAGGGTAAGACCCTTGATGGCTCCTCTTCTAGCGGAACCAAGAAAGGTTTCGTTACAACTTCTTCTGATCCCAAAGAGGCTGAATGCTTCTACTGCCACGAAAAGGCGCACTGGAAGCGTAACTGTCCAAAGTACTAGCAAGATTTGAAGGATGGGAAGGTTAAACCCAACCATGCAGGTATTTACACTATCTCATCTAATAATTCACTCTATTCTAACTCTTGGGTACTTGATACCGGTTGCGGTATCATATTTGTTCTGAATTGCATGGACTAAGAAGAAGTGAGAATGTGGAGCATGGAAAGATAACCTTGATCATGGGGAATAGGAAAGTTTCACCTGTCACCAAGATTGGAGTTTATACTTTGTTTCTTAGTAGTGGATTTACTTTAGATTTGAATAAATGTTGTTATTCGCCAGAAATGGCAAGAAATGTTATTTCCTTTCAGGCTTTGTATAAACAAGGTTTTACCTTTTCTTTTGATAATGAAATTGGTGGAATAAATGCTTTCTTTAATAATGTGGTTTATTTTCAAGCATTACCTTGTGATGGTGTATATGAAGTTGTGTCTGTTGTAGATAAGTTAGGAAATAATGTATTGTGTATTGATTCTACTAATGATAATAACTTGGATAAAGCATCATTGTGGCATTGTCGTCTTCGACATATAAGCAAGAAACGCATAGGCCGATTCCAAAAGGATGGAGTCTTGGAGTCATTTGACCTAAGGTCAGATGATAGTCGTGAATCATGCTTACTTGGAAAAATGACAAAGTCACCCTTTATAGGTTCGTGTGAGAGGGGTGAAGGTATGTTGGATCTTGTGCACACGGATGTGTGTAGGCCTTTCAAACAAGCCACAAGGGATGCTAATCGTTATTATTTGACTTTTACTGATGATTATAGTAGATATGGATATGTCTACTTAATCAACCATAAGTCAGAGACTTTTGAAAGGTTTAAAGAGTTTAAACAAGAAGTCGAGAATCAATTGGGCAGGAACATTAAGAGGCTTCAATCTGATCATGGTGGAGAGTATCTTAGTACCAAGTTTCTCGACTATCTAAGGGAATGTGGGATTATCTCACAATTGACACCTCCCAGGACACCACAGTTGAATGGTGTAGCTGAGAGGCATAATCGAACCTTGTTGGAAGTGGTTCATTCCATGATAAGTCGTGCTACGCTACCAATCTCATTTTGGGGGTATGCCTTAGAGACTTCTACCCATATCCTTAATCTGGTCCCTACAAAGAAGGTTGCCAAAACACCTCACGAGATGTAGACTAGAAAAGTTCCTAGTCTAGCCCACATCAAGGTTTGGGGTTGCGAGGCTTTCGTGAGACGCGAGACTCATGAAAAGCTCGAACCTCGAAGTGAGAGGTGCATTTTCATCGGCTACCCACAAAAATCCTTTGGTTACCTCTTCTACAGACCTAGTGAGAATGTGGTCTTTATAGCAAGGAGGGCTGTCTTTCGAGAGAGAGAGAGAGAGTTCATAAGCCAAGGAGACAGTGGGAGGCTAATTGACCTTGAAGAACTTCAAGAGTCAAGTGGTGAAGGAGCCTCAAAGCCTAGCAGTCAACTTGAGGAGGAACCTCCTGTTGATCCTATTATACCTCCAGTTGTACCTCTGAGGCGCTCCACAAGGGTTAGGAATGTGCCTAAGCATTACTATGGTTTCCATATTACTGCGGAAGGTGAGACACTTATTAGTGATGAGACACTAGTAGGCCTGGATGAACCTAATAGCTATGTGGAACCCACGACAGGCCCTGAGTCTGCTAAATGGAAAGAGGCAATGGATAGCGAGATACAATCCATGTATGACAATCAGGTCTGGGACTTGGTTGACAATGTACAAGGTCATAAGACAGTTGGGTGCAAATGGATCTTCAAGAAGAAGACTGACATGGATGGTAATGTACACACTTATAAGGCACGACTGGTTGCAAATGTGACCTTTTCACCAGTAGCCAAGATTAAGTCTCTTACGGTATTGTTAGCCATTGCTGCATTTCATGACTATGAAATATGGAAAATGGATGTCAAAACCGCTTTCCTTAATGGAAAGTTGGCTGAGGATGTCTACATGAATCAGCCAGAGGGTTTTGTCAGCACAGAGTACCCTAATAGAGTGTGTAAGCTTGAGAAATCCATCTATGGATTAAAGCAAGCACCTCGCAGATGGAATCTTTGCTTTGATGAGAAAGTCAAAGAGTTTGGGTTTTCTAGGAGTGAAGATGAATCTTGTGTATATGTCAAGGCTAGTGGGAGTATAGTTAGCTTTTTGGTTTTGTATGTGGATGACATACTACTCATAGGAAATGACATCCCAACTCTGCAGGAAGCTAAGTCCTGGCTTGGGAAGTGTTTTGCTATGAAGGACCTAGGAGAAGCTACCTATATTTTAGGGATAAGGATTTTGAGAAATCGGAGCAAAAGACTAATTGGACTTAGTCAGAGTACATACTTGGATAAAGTGCTGAAGAGATTCAGCATGCAAGATTCCAAGAAAGGAGAGTTACCCATCCAGAGTAACACTAGACTGAGTAAGACTCAGAGCCTGAGTATTGAGGATGAGATAGCAGAAATGAGTCGGGTACCTTATGCTTCGGCAGTAGGCTCGATCATGTATGCTATGACTTGTACTCGTCCTGATGTAGCTTTTGATTTAAGCATGGTTAGCAGGTATCAGGGGTATCCTAGTAAGGCTCACTGGACAGTGGTAAAGAACATTCTCAACTACCTGCGGAGGACTAAGGACTGGGTCCTTACCCTCGGTGGGAGTGATGACTTCAGAGTTGTAGGGTATAGTGATGCTAGCTTCCAGACTGATAGGGATAATTTTCGATCTCAGTCGGGCTGGGTCTTTACCTTAAACGGAGGAGAAATCTCTTGGAAAAGTTCCAAGCAAGAGACAGTGGCTGATTCAACTTGCGAATTAGAGTATATCGTGGCAAGCGAGCCAGAAAAAGAGGCTACGTGGCTAAATAACTTCATTGTAGACCTTGGAGTTGTACCAGCTATATCGAAGCCTATAGAGATTTGTTGTGATAGTGAAAGTGATGTTGCCTTATCCAAGGAACCAAGGGATCACGGGAGATCCAGAACCATTGACAGAAAATATCATTTCATCAGACATCGTATAAAAGAAGGACTTATCATGGCAAAGAGGGTATCATCGGATGAGAACCCGACAGATCCCCTCACGAAGGAACTGGGTAGCCTTAAGCATCTCCAGCATGCTAGGAGCATAGGGCTGAAGGATGATATTAGTCTTAGTAGTTAGATAATTTTGAAATTTGTAAAATGTAATTGACATTTGATGATGAATAAAAGTTGTGTTTATTTATGAGTAAAGTGTTGCTATCCCTTATCAATCGTTTACTATTATTTCTTTTGCATGTTTTGACTTCCAGAATATTTATGTTGTTTTACATATTATTCAAATTATCCACAATCAGTCTCATGTTGGAAGTAGATATGAAGTAAGATTGTCATGAGTTGGTTGTAGAGGTCTAAAATGTTGGACATGGCCTCAACACTCATGAGTGCTCATAAGTTCTGAGTATTGGATTCAACCCACGCTCGCTGGTATCACTTCATGAAATTTTATCTCGAGTGATCGCGACACGGTAATATCATATAAGTCTTCAAACCTAGAGATATGACTTGTTAACTATGAGTTTGTTATGCATTGAACATGCGAAATCGCATTGGTAACTTGATGTTATAAAACGTGCGTTTGTGTGTAATTTAACAAGTAGTAGAACAATCATATGAGTCGAAGTTTATTTGTTCCTTCTTGGATTAGAAGTTGATATCTGGGCCCCTTGATGATTTTGTTTTGACCTATGTACCGGGCCCGGTCAGAACTAAGTTGATGTGTTCAATTAAGTTCTATGTCAAACAAATCAGAAATCGAGAAACAAACTGCTGGACAATAAGCAAGACCATGTTCCATGTATTTGTCCGGTTGATATATAAGAATAGAGGATTATATGATCCTTTATCTGAAATGGCGTACCATCATCTTCTCAATTCCGAGAAACCTTGAAAAGAGCTACGATTTCCGATCGATTCCTGAAGTCATACTTGCAGTTATAGTTATTAGACTTATCCAAGTGGGAGACTGTTGGATAAGGTGTCTAAGTCCATAACTATTTCTGGTATGTACTTGACCCGACCTGGCATGGTCCATTTGGGTTGCATGGCACCATGCAATTAGATAGACTAAATGAGATAAATAACACTTGTGGTTTATTAATATGTTATAAGTTATAATATATTAATAATATTATTTA
The DNA here is from genome assembly GCF_002870075.4 of Lactuca sativa. Lineage (NCBI taxonomy): Eukaryota > Viridiplantae > Streptophyta > Magnoliopsida > Asterales > Asteraceae > Lactuca > Lactuca sativa. Next base: position 313,652,389 of record NC_056625.2, read on the forward strand.
ATTAGTTTGATCAAGAAATAATTTAGAAATAATTAAGTGATCAAAAGATAACTAATTAAATATATGGGTTGATTATGTAAATCATCCATATCTTGTATAGTGGGCTAAGAGGCTCTATGTATAATCAAGTTGGGTTAAACCTATTGGATGGTCCATGGAGGCTCCATGGGAGATACAAACCCATGGGTTTTGGAAATGAAGAGTGTCACACCCCAAAACCACGAACGGCGGAAACGTTCAGGGGTGGAGGACGTCGTGTACAGTATCACAACAATGTAATATAATAAACAAGCAACAACATCATCCATTGCATTATAAGTAAAGTTTAATACATGTGTGTTCTTTCATTGTAATAAGACACCAAAAATATACAATAAAATAAAAGACAAGACTTGTCTGCTCCGTCTTCTCAAAACCTGGCCTCCGTACCTATCTACTGATGACCTGAGAATACAAGTTATTTTGAAAGCGAGTATCAGCTTTAAAGCTGGTGAGTTCATAAGTATATAAGTGTCATTGCCTTGTTTGTGAAAATCTGTTATGAAAGCCATGTAAACCTTTAAATGAAAATGTTAAGGTAAGTATGAATCCCTAGAAAAACCCTTATTTTCTATAAGTATGAAGTGTAGTCTTCTACCAAGACACGAATGTTTTGTTATGACTATGTAGTCTTCTACCAAGACCCGAATGTTCTATCAGTATGAAGTGTAGTCTTCTACCAAGACCCGAATGTTGTATCAGTATGAAGTGTAGTCTTCTACCAAGACACGAATGTTTTGTAAGTATTATGATAGCTTTTCCTTTCTATTGACTAGTACTTGAGTACTTAGCCTAACTCCTCGTTTATGTGAAAGTATCACAAAATAAAGTAAACAGGAAAATATAATCATGTAAGTGTTATTGTCTTGGGTTACCAGGACAAACACGACATCGCCGAAGCGAAAGATAGACCCTATGGAACATCCGAAGAATGTCCCCTCATCCTCTGTAGCGGCAGCAGGGTGGAGGGAGGGTTAGTCCCCGTATCCATCTCTTAATGTAGATCGTCAACCTAATGATCCTCCGAAGATTCACATCTCATCCACTGTTGCAACAGTGGACAGTGGGATGGTTAGTCCCGTCACTGACTACTAAATAAGTGACAACCTTAGACATCCGTAGACGTTCATCGACCATTGGTGCTAATCAGCGGGATTCGGAATGGTAAGTCCCGCCGAAACATCCCATTGAACTGGGACAGGAAAGATAATTTACACAGTAAATACTAATAAATCATCCTCGTAATTCTAAGTACAAGTATCCAGGTAAGTAAATACAGGATAATGCACCTATGAAGGATTGTTCCTGTATGGTATTCATGTAAGTGTGTTCATGTAACAGATAAGTATATGTAAACATATTCATGTATCATATAATCCTAAGTACGTATACTCATGTATCATGTAAGGCATTAGTATAGACTCATGAATGAACTGACTCTTGTGTGATTCCTTGTAATAGAAGTAATGTTTGATATCTTCTGACTATCCCTATGATAGCTAACTGGAAAGTATGTGGTTGTTCAAGTAGATTTATGCACCCTCGATACGCCAGGGTGCGGGAAACTGAACGAAGGATGAAAACTATAATCTCTAACATATAAATGAACATATGCGCATAAGTATAGTTTGATTCAAGAAGGTAAAATAATGGTTTTGCAAGATATCTAGGAGTTTTGAACAACAATTTAGAGTGACTTGATGTCATTAAACATTTCAAAACTAATACTTCTGTTATCCAAGTATTTTAAGATAGAAAACCATTTCATGTGACACCTTTTGAAATATGTGAAATCTACTGAGTGAAAACACAATTATAAAATACATAAGATTGATTTAATAACATATTGTTTTCTACTTGTATTCCCCCCATTAAAGCATTGAAAATCATTTAAAACATTGACTAAGGGGTATGAACTCACCTGTAGTTGGTGATTGGAATGAACTGAACGGTATAGGACGGCTAGGTGTCAAGCGAGGACTTGTGCACACACTACGATCCTAATGAACATATAATCACACATATATGCACTCAATTAGACTCAAAAGACTAATTGGTAATGTTTAAGACATCCTAGACATAAATAACACTTTATATAAGTGTTTTAAGCCGAAAGGATTTCATCTAAGCTATTGTGGGACAGGGTATTTCTGTTTAGGGTTTCCAAACGACCCTATAAGTGAGTTTACTCTCCATTAACCATCACACATGGAGTTTACGGTTGTAAACTCTTGAGTTTACGGCCGTAAACTCCCAAACATGTGTGTGTGTGGTGTGTTTTGAAGTCCCAAATGCTTTCTAGAATTATCCTAACATAGTGGCTAAGTCCTTGGAAGGGTTTAAGGTCTAGAAGTACTCCAAATAGGAGTTTACTACCTCAAGGCCATTTCCCCTTGGAGTTTACGGCCGTAAACTCCCTTGGGGTGTTGTTTTTGTTGTTTTCAAGCCTCTTGCTTTTGAAGGACATGCTCTAGACAATTGTTTAAGGCAAATGAGGACCTTAGGCACACTTTGGTGCCATTCATTTGAGTTTACGGCCCAAGAGCATTCTCTTGGCCATAAACTCACTTTGATAAGTGATTTTGGTGAGTTTTGGTCCTTCATTTTAATTGGAACAATTTCTTGTAAAGGTCTAGGGCTTTAGGTGTCATGAAAACACCCCTTATGTCCATTTATATGGAGTTTACGGCCTAAGATACATTTGGGCCGTAAACTCACATTTGTTTGTGTCATTTGATGTGTTTAAGACCTTATACTACTTTGGGAAAATAGCCTAGATACAAGCCTTAAGTCCTTAAGTCCTCAAATCACCATTTTGGGTGTGAAAATGGAGTTTACGGCCTATGAGAGTTCTGGGCCGTAAACTCCCAAACTTGGGTGGATTTTGGCTTGTTTTCTTGTCCCTAACATGCATATGTAAAGATCTAAGGCCTTATCATAACACAAGTGTCGGTTTTGGCTTCATTTCGGGAGTTTACCGCCCAAGAACACCTTGGGGTGTAAACTCCTAGATCTAATGATTTAGCCATCTAAATCATGTTATAAGCATCTAATAAGTATTCTAATACTACTAGAAAAGGGTACTCACAATCTGGGATAAAAACCCGAAAATCCGTCAGAGAGAAAATGGCTTTTCTCTAGTTGGAATTGTGGATAATGAATTAATTTATTTCAGGAAACTATTTATAGTCCTGAAATATTTTGACAGAAAATATTTCTATTCTCGAACTTGGACTGTAACATTATGAAACTTGAAATGTTCAAACACAAACCCAGGAGCATCCACTCTCCTGATATTTCCTGAAGTGTAAACCCTAATGTAGACAAACTTGTTCGGAAAAGTCTGAAAATCACTGAAACTGGACTGGCTTCTATTGAATAGATATTGTTTGTACAAATGGAAATTTCGGGTTGTCACAAAGAGTCATGACACATTAGGGTTTACATGGTGTAACCCTAGATGTGTCAACACACTATATAAGCAATCTGTTTCTCCCCAAAATCGGTTACACTAAGACACAAGAGGGCTAGAACCGATTTCAGAGTGTTACACTTTCTCTCTAAGTTTACTCCATAGCATTTGGTGTTGTGTAAAGCATTTGAGGCATCACACTTGGGGTGCTAGGCTCACAAGGTTTCAAGGATCAAAATCAACAACAAGGTATGTAGTTCTATCTTTTATTCAAGTTAAATTGTTCCCCATGTATGCTAGATAGGATCATAGCCTTTGAATTCAACTTTGCATGATAATTAGACAAACATAGATCCAAGGTTATTAGGGTTGCATGTACACTTAGGAAGTGTTAGAATGCTCAAAACCCATTAGTTCCTTGGTCACCTTGTCAACCCGAAGGGTATTTTAGTAGATCCGGCGAATATTGAGGCCGTGATGTAGTGGGAGGTCCCGAAGTCTCCATACGAGATTCGGAGTTTCCTAGGTTTGGCAGGGTATTACAGGAGATTCATCCAGGATTTCTCTAAGATAGCAGTACCGCTCACCCGACTGACCAACAAGTCGGTAGCGTTTAGTTGGGGGCCTGAGCAGCAGGTAGCGTTTGAGACCCTCAGGTAGAGATTGTGCGAGGCTAATTATCCTACACATGATTTAGAGTTGGGGGCAGTGATGTTTGCCCTCAAGATTTGGAGGCATTACCTTTATGGGGTCCGTTGTACCATTTACCCGGATCACAAGAGCTTGAGGTACCTCATGGATAAGCTGAATCTGAACATGAGGCAGAGGCGATGTTTAGATGTGTTGAAGGATTATGATTGTGAGATCCTTTATCACCCAGGGAAGGCCAACGTAGTGGCCAACGCCTTGAGCCGCAAGGCAGTAGCGGCGCCGATCAGAGACATTTGTTTGAGGATGACGGTGATTACTCCATTATTGGAGCAAATCAAGGAGGCACAGGTAGAGGGCCTCAAGGAGGAGAGACAAAAGTGTGAGAGGATCGTGGGTCGAGTTACTTCTTTTGACTATGATAGTAGAGGATTGTTGACCCTTCACGGGAGAGTTTGTGTGTCATACTAGGGCGGAGTACGGAAAGTGTTGATGGATGAGGCTCATAAGTCTCGATTTTCCATTCATCCAGGGGCGAAGAAGATGTATAGAGATCTTCGACCCTATTATTGGTGGCCCTGCATGAAGCGGGATGTCGCCTGGTATGTGGAGAGGTGCCTGACCTGTAGGAAGGTTAAGGAAGAACACCAAAGACCTCACGGCAAGATGCAGCCGTTAGACATTTTGGTGTGGAAATGGGAAGACATTACCATGGATTTCATCATGAAGTGGTGTCAGACCGAGATGTCCGTTTTACTTCCAGATTCTGGAAGCGGTTTCACGACGAGATGGGTACTCGTCTCCATTTTAGCACCGCCTTCCGTCCTCATACGGACGGATAGAGTGAGAGGATGATTCAGACTCTCGAGGACATGCTGCGGGCATGTGTTCTAGACTTCGGTGGCAGTTGGGATACGTATCCTCCATTAGCGTAGTTTTCGTATAACAACAGTTACCACGCAAGTATCGATCGACCTCCTTTCGAAATGCTCTATGGGAGGAAGTGCAGGACCCTGATTTTTTGGGGTGAGGTCGGTCAGCGAGTCATTGGAAGCACCGAGGTGGTGCTCAAGACGACATAATTGATCCAACAGGTTCGTGGCAGACTGCAGACTGCGCAGAGTCGGCAGAACAGTTACGCCGATAGGAGGAGTTCAGATTTGGAGTTCCAGGAGGGCGATATGGTCCTCCTGAAGGCATCACCTTGGAAGGGTGTTATCAGGTTTCGGAAGAGGGGCAAGTTGGGCCCCAGGTTCATTGGTCCTTTTAGGGTTTTGACCCAGGTGGGTCGGGTTGCTTATCGGTTGGATCTTCCGTCAGAGCTTAGCCAGATCCACAACACTTTCCATGTTTCTCAGTTGAGGAAGTGTTTAGTGGACGAGTCAGTAATAATGCCCATTGAGGATATTCAAGTTGATAGCAGCCTGAATTGTGTCGAGAGGCCAGTTGCAATCTTGGAACGGAAGGTGAAGACCTTGAGGAACAAGGTGATTCAGTTGGTGAAGGTGCAGTGGCAGCACCGAAACGGTTCGGAGTGTACGTGGGAGTCCGAGGAGGAGATGCGGGGGATTACCCAGAGTTGTTCCAAGATTCAACGGCAGCAGACTTCGAGGACGAAGTCTGAGACAAGTGGGGGAGGGTTGTAACACCCCAATTCTGGTATGATATTTATATATTTATTTTTTATTCAAGTTTTAAGGGAAACTCGACGAGTCGGTAGCTGGACTTGTCAAGTAGAGTCGGGTTTTCGAGCACGTTTATGATGGCGACTCGACTTGTCCATATTCCGGACTCGGCGAGTCCGCCAGTATGGATGAAACCCTAATTTCAAGGGTTTGCACCATATTTAAACAACTTTTAGGGCCTCAACTCAGCCCCCATCACCCCTCAGAGCATCATTCTCGAAACCCTAGAGACCTCTTTGCATTTTTGTGTGATTTTGGTGTGTTCTTTGAAGATCTTGAGAGAAAAAAGAAGGTAGATCAAGAGTAGAAGAAGGAGATCCTAGATCCTTGAGGAATTTCAGAAGATAGTATGGTATATCTTAGCCCTTTTCTGTTTCTATGCTTAAATCCCCTTTTTGAAGCCATTAAAGCTATTCTTGAACCATTTCTTGGCTTAGTAGTAGCATAGAGGACTCATGGAGTTCATTAGCCGTAGGATCTAGCTAGGTTTGAATTCCAGAAGCCTAGATCTAGCACCTTTATGGAGCCATTTTGCATGAAAGCTCTAGATCTACTCTTATAGTGTGCTTTGAACCCTAAAACCTTCATTTGATGTTATTTACACGTAAATTTGGAAACTTTACGTGTTAATCTAGTCCCAGGAACCCAAATCTATGAATGGAATGGACTGGTTTCAAACAGAATCGAGTATATAGTGTTTGCATGTATATGACTCGGCGAGTCGTTCTTCAGACTCGGTGAGTCGATTCACGAGTCCCCTGTTTTTCCCTTTTTCGAGTTATCCCGAGTGGAACCAGTGAGTGAGAGATGGACTCGGTGAGCTAGAGGGTTAGAATCATTTGTGGAAGAACTCGGCGAGTCAATGCCCTGACTCGGCGAGTCCAAGGAAATCTTCATGCATCAAGAACAGACTCGACGAGTTACTCATACAACTCGGCTAGTCACAGCTAGAGTGTTCATCTGATGAAGGAGAACTCGACGAGTTGTTCATACAACTCGGCGAGTCGGATGCAGATTGTCGGAGTGATAGTAACAGAGAGGAACTCCCCAAGTTTGTGCCAAAACTCGACGAGTAGTAGCAAGTAGAAGCAAGAAAGTAAGAGTAAGGACTCGACGAGTTGGTGATCCAACTCGACGAGTCAGGTCAACTGAATGTTGACTTTGACCGTTAGGTTGACTTGGACCAGGAGTAAGGGAGTCATTTTACCCTCAGTATTATTATCATTATTTGATTGATGGTGCTTATGGAAATTGTAATCGGGGTGAAACCGGAACTGCAGCAGACAGATTCCGGAGCAGTCCTTTCAGCAGCTAGGCTATGAGGTGAGTTTCCTTCCAGTAGGAATGGGTCTACGGCCACAATGCCGGCCCGTTTAGTTAGAAGTAGTTTCGGACCTCGATCCGATGCAGTAGTTAGGGTGCTTGATGTCTTTGTGATTCAAGCATGTTTGGTGTTATGTGTTCCCGACTATGTTCCGATGCAGTATGCAGTATATGTATCCATGTTAGCTGATATGTTTATGCTTTGTTATGTTCAGTCAGTTCCGGACTTCGGTCCGATGAAGGGGACAAGGTCCCAATTAGTTCCGGACTTTGGTCTGACGCAGTTAGTTCCAGACTTTGGTCCAATGCAGAGGGCAAGGCCCTGGTTAGTTTCCGAACTTCGGTTCGATGCAGTGGGCAAGGCCCAGTAGATGCTTCATATGTTATGTATGGTATGTGGTAGTTTGGGGGAGCTCACTAAACTTTGTGCTTACAGTTTCAATTTTGGTTTCAGGTACTTCTGCAAGTAAAGGGAAGAGCTCGGGATGATGGCATCGCACACACCACATCTTCAGTATTTTTCCTGGGAGTTTGTTTTGATTCATAGTTTGATTTGGCACGAATGTTCATGACATTTGATTATGGGTTGAGATATTTGACACATGGTTTTATGATGTGACGATCAGTATATGGTTTTTATTATTATTAAAATAAAAAATTTTGGGTCGTATTTTTGGATGTTACACTTAAGCTCCTTGGTGTTCATCAATCTCTTTTCCTCACACCGCTCACCCCTATATATTTACACATGGGCAACATGGGCCGGTGGACATGGGCCGTAAACAGGGTTTACGGCCGTAAACACGCCCTTGGCCATAAACCTGACTGTAAACATATAAGATATTACATAGAAATACAATTTCCTAGAAAAGCAAAGTATAAACCATATTTTTGACCCAACAATCTCCACCTTGGTTTATAGCTTTCTTTTCTTTTCTTAAATGACCCAACAAGCTCCCCCAGAAAAGTAGCTGACTTTTCTTGTTAATCTTTATTGGGAACGTGGCTTCAGCATTAATCTTCAATGAATGACTTAATATTGAGCGGTTGGGCTTTTCTTCAGAATTTGGCTTTGAACGCACGTCGGATGAGGAGACTTGATGTACTGATTCTTGAAAGATAGCGCTTTGAGCTTGAGAATCTATAGAGAGAACATCAGAGAGAACAAATCTTCTAGATCACTTCAGCAGGTACAAAGATAGCAGCAGACTGATTGAGGAGGATTCAATGCAATCTGTCACATATTCTTCAATTTCAGCTTCACCTTGCTTCTGGGGTTGAAGGATGGAATGTCGAAAGAATAATCTCCATTTCTAGGTCCTTCGAATGTAAATTCTTCGATGCTCACGGACAAAGCATTGGCTTAGAAATCTTCAACACAAACTCAATGAGTCTTATCTATACCTGAAATCACTTTTCAAGACAAAACAAAACTAAAAGAAAACTTAGCACACAAATTAAAACAGAAACAAAATATTTTTGGATATTTGATTTTTCTGAACAAGAAATAAAACAGAAATAAACTATTTTTGGATTTTTAATTTTTCTGATTTTTCTTTGATTTTTGATTTTTTTTGAATTTTTTTTTTATTTTTAATTTTTAATTATCCCCTAATACTATGATATCGAACTTTAAGAGTGATTTGAGATCAATGTGTTTAGACAGCCTTTATCCGCTTGTTGGTACCTTCTATCTTCACATCTTTGTCTGGTCGATCGCCGGTATTGTTGTCCACTTAAAAACGAAAAATTGTGACAAAATTAGGACCTACTATTAGTCATAAGACAAAGTGAACTCAAGTTTCTAGATATTATATCTGATCCTAAGTTCCTAGATACTATATCTTAACCACCATTCTGCTGACGACGACAAGGGATATTGTTGTCCACCTAAATTGAGCAGCGAGATCTATAGACAATCTTTGAGTGTTCAATTTTAATTGTACTGGAACATGTTTCCCGCTTCCTGATATGCCCCAGCCATCAAGAACTTCCAGAGTACTCCTTACACCGGGTGAGCAGACAATCATTCAGAGAGAGAACAGATTCAGATTGCTATTACTTATTGTTTCAGAGGGGTTGAGAAGTAGAAGGTTGCATATGCTGTGTACCAGGTCGGATTGGAAATCACACAAAGGAGACATCATATGGCTAACAGATAAGAGGAATTTCATATATATAACATGCAGAGAAATGGAGTCGCATATGTTGTGTACCAGGTCGGATTGGAAGTCACGCAAAGGAGACAACATATGACTAACAGACAGAAAGAAAGAAAATGATTTTCTACAGACCGAATTTATCATAATTTACCAGTCGCCCCATCCAACCGGAATTAAGGACATAATCCGCACATCGAGGAAAAGTTAAACCACGGTTCCTAGTACGGGTTCATTTAATGTGATGAGTGGATTCCCATATATATCTCCATGCTCAACCTATCCGAGCGTCGTATTGTCATGATGAACGGATCTAACTAGGTCAAAATTTGTCAAGACTAAGAATTCCTTAAGTTCAACTCTGCCTATTCAAGTCCATTTAGAATCTTTCGTGCCTACCGACGCATCAAACCAGAGCATAGACCCTTCAACTTTGGGTACGTTACGCAAACTCAGGTTGCTTGTTATCACTTGATAATATCACTTCCCAAAACATCTCCCTCAAGCACATTTCATAACCAACATATTTTTGATTTTCTGATTTTCTAAAGTTTTTTTTTTTTTTTTAATTTTATAATTTTAGTTTTGTCTTTATTTCTACCCCTAAATTTGTGCATAGGAGAGAAACGAAAGTAAATGCACAAATTTAAACTATCCTAAAACAAAAATTTGTCTTTAAAGCGAATCAGCTTAAGAAAAACTCAAGAGTATAGAGAAGAAAACTCAAACCGTAAGTCACCGATTGAATTTGCATCCAGAAGGTCTGAGAACAGCACGCATAATCTCAGAACAGATCCGAAAAATTCTTCATGTCATTAAGCACAAACCCCGTTTGTGATCTCTTCCTTTCTTCCCTTCCTGCAAAGGACACATTCTCCCAAACAATGTTTTGAGTGTTGTACAGTTGAGAGATGCCTCCTATCATGTGCCTGGAACAGCCACTACCAACAAACTGAAGTCTGATGATATGCCTCCATAGCTGCTCCGACACAAAGCGGAATCAGTTGGTCTTTGGAACCCAGTCCATTTTGAAACCGGGTCGACCTTTGTCATCCTTGCACGGTACTCTCTCCCATGACATATCCTGTTTATCACAAACAGAAGATGAAGAAATATTACAATCATTAGTTGATTTGGGAGAGTGAGCCTTTGGAACCCATTTGTAGTTGGGTTTAACCCATTTCTTTTTTCGATCTGATGGGTGGCTCAGTACTTGCTTTGGTACTTGATGTCGGCCGTTGAGATGACTTTGATTTTGGCTTCCCGGTAGCATCTCTTGGATTAGACTTCTTTGCCGACATTCCCTTCTTGCCCTTGGGATTTTGATTCTTGGCCTTGTGGGTTTGATTCTTGGCCTTCAGTGCATTGCAGTCATCATGGTTTTAATGTGACCTTGAGGGGTTTCTTTTGAAGTATCTCCCTCTTGGCGCGTTCTGCCAACCTTGTGCGTAGTAAGGAACGTATGCGCGATTTCGACAATTTCTGGCAATGTGTCCAGGTGTTCCACAGTGAAAACATGTCTTTTTCTTCACCGTGAAGTTGTTTCTTCCTGCCCCTGGTGGCGTATCCTTGCATTGTCTCTGATTTTTTCCGCATGCACAATTGCCACAAGAACTCTGTTGCGTTGGAATTGGTGGCCAATATTTCTCAACAGCAGGTTGATCAGAAACAGTTGAGTTCGAAGCAACAGATTCAGAGTTCAAGGAGATGTTGGTTTTTTCAATGGTTTTCTCCTTGTTCTCATCTTCTACTACTTTACCTTCACATGAAGCAGAAACATTAGTATTTTCAACATGAACAAATCCTCCTGACACAAATCCAGCTGGTTTGCCATATCGATGATGTGCCTCCCTGTCAACTTCGTCCTATGTCATAGGAATGGATGTGAAGTTATGATTGAAAGGTGGAGGAACACTATCATACCCTAGACCCTTGTTTTGATTTTCTTTGAATTTTAATTGGGTTTCAAACAAGGACTCGAGTGTCCGACTTGACGCAATATAATTTTTGAAACTGACATCTGTTTTTCCACACTTAATTTTCAGTGTGTCAAGTTCTTCAGTTACAGCAGCAAGTTGTCTCTTAATATAGTCATAATTTTCACGCTTGTTGCTATGCTCTTCCTGAAGCTTCCTAAAGTCCTGAGTTTTTGCTTCTAATTCAGCCTTCAGGGGTTTTTGTCCTTTCCTGAGTTGATATCCTTTATATCTCAGGTCCTCAACTTCCCTTTTTAATAAATCAATTTGTTCCCGAAGAAATTTAATCGTATCTTCACATGATTGGGAATGTTAAACTTCACATGAATGAGAACACGACACTTCATTGACCGGAAGGTTTGCGGAACTCATTGTTTTTCGACAATTCAAAGCGTTAAGTTCTTCAATTATATCAGCCAGACTAAGACGATTGAGATCTTTTGTCTTCTTGATGTCAGCCACATCCATATCCCACGATTTCGGAAGTGAATTCAATAGCTTTTTGTTTATCTCAGATTTGGACAAAAAGATCCCAGCTATATTCATCTTAGTAGTGAGTGTAGTAAATCGCTGCAACTGAATTTTGAGGGTTTCTCCAGGGATATAATCGAACATGTTGAAGTTTTGTCTTAACATCTGTTGACGACTCTCTTTGATGTCTTTAATTCCCTCGTAATCTTTAAAAACTATTAAAAGCACAACTAGAAGTTAAAAGTCAAACTTAAATTTAAAAATTTCCTTTGACTATAAACCTCAAATGTCAACCTTAAAAGTCAAATTTAAAAAGTCAAACTCAAAAGTCAAACTTGAAAAGTCAAACTTAAAAGTCAAACCGAAAAGCTAAAATTGAAAATTTAAAAGTTAAATGAGAAAGTCAAAGCTTAAGGTCAAATGTCAAATTTTAAAAATCAAAGTCAAAAATTTAAGTAAAAAGTCAATAATAAAAGTAAAAAAATTAAAATTAAAATTTTTGGTTGAAAATGAAATTTAAAATTGAAAGAAATTGATTTTTGGGGTTAAAAGTGTCAACTTTCGAAATTCGGTGTGGCAGGAAGTGGTTAAGTTTAAAATATCGGAAGGAAATCACAAGTGTTTGGCTAGCCGAGATGGTAAGGCGCTTGGTTTGAGAATTGGAGGTCGCGGGTTCGATCCCTGCCACCCCCAACTTCGCGTCCTTTTTTTTATTTGAAGCTGCTGACGATCAAGAGACCCTGCTGAGCCAAGCCGTTCTTCAAGCCACGCTCCACCAGTTCGATCCGCAAGCCGCCGAGCCAAATTCTGAGCCGAGGCGGCAATCTGAGCCGCGATCCGAGCTGAAGCCGCAAACTCCGACTACCAGTTTCCGACCGTAAACTCCGGCGACCTGTTTCTAGCCGTAAACTCGTTTCCGGTCGTAAACTCCGGACCGTAAACCCTTCAAAGACCGTAAACTCTCAAGAAATCGTTGTTCTTGACGAAAAACAACGTTTTTTTCAACGTTTTTGCTCCAAAACTCGATGAAAAACTCGTTTTTACGAAAAACGCAAAGAAACCCCCCCCCCCCCTAATTTTTCGAGATCTATCCAAAAACGCAAGAATCTTTCCAAAATAAGATCAAATCGGCTCCAGATCTGACAAAAATGAGTGATACAAACCAAGCTCTGATACCAATTGTAAGTCCCTAATTTGCTTGTGTATCAATCAGATCCGTTTGATGGTGCGAAATCCCAATCAAACTAATGATGTCAGATCAAATGGAAGAGAAGGAGAAGAAGAAGAAGATGATGAATCTATGTATGATATGATTAGAATGAAGATCCGGATACAAAGATTCACACACATAAAACTTCTCTCTAGTTTCTCTCTCTAGAACACCTTCAAATGCACACACTTAAGCTCCTTGGTGTTCATCAATCTCTTTTCCTCACACCCCTCACCCCTATATATACACATGGGAAACATGGGCCAGTGCACATGGGCCGTAAACAGGGTTTACGGCCGTAAACACCCCCTTGGCCATAAACCTCACCATAAACACATAAGATATTACATAGAAATACAATTTCCTAGAAAAGCAAAGTATAAACCATATTTTTGACCCAACAAAAACACAATAGATGATTTTAACAAAGTGCCAGACGATATGTTTGCATATGGTGTTGTTAAAATTGATGAGTTTTTAAATGCTGATGAATTGGTTAATATTGTTAATGAAAGTTTAACAAAAGATGAACAAGTGAAAATTTTGTAAAAAACTGAACATTCGAAACTTGATTCACAACTTAATTTTGCTGATGTCGATGCGAATTCGGATAATCTTAGCGAAATCAGTGAAATTAAAGAAGAAGAAAGTATTGATTGTTCTCCGTTGTCTATCATTAACATCACATCTAAGACCAAAGGTAATGAAATTCTAAATGATTTAATGGTTGAGGATGACATTGGATGTGACATCCCCATTTTCACGGCCAGAAAAGACCGATTTTGTTTATACTTTATAAAAATCAGAGTTCTTTTTTTAATAAAAATGTTGTGGAATTTGTTCCCAGAAAAACACGATTAATACGTTATTAAAACACTTTCGAAGAAACTTATTTTATTCATTTTAAAACGTTTGGGATGTCATCGTTAATACAGAAACATAAGCATAAACAGAACTTACATTTATTTACACTAGTGATCTACATCTCTTTAAATCTCTCAGTGTAATGTGACTTCATATCAACACCTGTGATATAAATAAACTGAGTGGGTCAGGTTGGGAAACCTGGTAAGAACATAGGGTTTTCAACCCACAATAATATAATTATTATGTTTAAACAATCAAACAAACAACCCAATTACCCATCCGTATTATCTTCTTTACTCTTAAGGATTTAACCAAAGAGTCATCTATCCTGCATTCGTTTATTCCGAAGTCCCTTACTTCCAGGGTTATAGGACTGGCACTAAATCCATAGCTGCCGATGTTCATTCATAAAGCACTAATTCCATAGGTGCTATAGTCTACTCATCGGGTACTAAATCCATAGCTACGAGTGTTTAATAGGTACTAAGTCCATAGCTACCAATTCCTAACAGGTACTAAATCCATAGCTACTAGCGTCTAACTAATAGGTACTAAGTCCATAACTACCAATTCCTAACATGTACTAAATCCATAGCTACCAACGTCTACTAGGTACTAAGTCCATACCTAGCGGTGTTCGTCCCATAGGCACTAAGTCTATAGCTGCCAATGTATACTCACATCATCTTATATCTCTCATCATTCATCTACCCATCTCATACCCAACATATTCGTATATATAAAATACGTATACAGTTTAAATCCTTTAAAACATGTATAAAACGTTCCTCCAGCATAGACAACAAGTATTCAGACAATATGCACACATAGCACGCAGTTTTTATATAAAATACTTCATATCTATGTGTAAGATGAAAGGGACTATGCACTCACCTGAAAGGTGGTGACTCAGCACTCGAACAACGCTTCGATACTCTCAAAACAATTTCCTTCGATAAAACCTAGTATCAATACCACTAGGGTTTAGTCTGACGATAACCGCGACGAATTAATTGTCTAACTATTATTATTATTATACCAGCATTAATAACACTCAATATAACTAATAATAATAGCCCAAATAATTATTTTAAGGACCTAATAACATTCCTATAATTATTTGAAAGCTATATTGAAATTTGCGTAAGCGTAGCATACTTACAGCGAATTTTATCGAAAACCGGAACTTAATTGGAGCAGCATCTTGAAACCAAAAGGCTCTTTTTCTCGGGACTCCGAGAGCCTCGGGGCTTCCCTTGGGAGCTAGGGGTTTAACTAGAGCTTAGGGGGGCGGGGGTTAGAAACCCTAGAGAGAGAAAGAAATCTAGAGAGAGAAAGGAAATGGTGTGTTTTGCTCGGCAACCCTCGCAGCCCATTTATAGGTGCGAGCCTTCGGAGGTACCCTGGGCGTACAGTAGCATTACGTTGCGCGTAGCTTCGGATATGACTAAGGTGTGGCAAGCTTCGGATGGTGAGACGTGGAGGCTTGTGGACCGAGGAAGAATTCTTCTATGCGGGGCGTTCCGAACCTCGTACGCGAGGCGTACTCATACGCGGGGCGTCTGATGCTAACGTTGGGTGTATGCGAGGGGTTGCGTTTCATGCATCTGAGGTGAGGCTTTCATCAGCGATGGACGGTCTAGATCGTGCCACGTCATCTCATCTGGCAATAGCTTCGCAAATTCAAGTTTAATCTTTAAAAATTCATAACTTTCGCATACGAGCTCCGTTTTCAACGTTCTTTATATCCACGCGAAGGCGGGAACGTACTCTACAACTTTTCTTTAGACTTCGTCGGCAAATTTTGATGCGATTTTATATTTTATATTATTAACTGGTCGGGACAGGATTGGTCCGTTAAATCCTCATAACTTCTTCATCCGACGTCCGTTTTCGCCCATCTTTTTCTTGTTACGCTACTCTTAATGAGATCTTCAATTCCCGTTTAGGTCGTGTCGGCCAAAAACCGCTCGATCTAATATTCGAATTTCGGGCAGTACACTGCTAGTCCGAAACTTCTAAAAATCATAACTTCTTGATACGAAGTCAGATTTTGGCGTTCTTTTTATCAATGTTCTTAGTTTAACATATTCTACGACTTTCGTTAAGATCGCTAAGGCTTAATCTCGCTCTATCATAAATTCACTATTTACGCTTCCCGGTGCCGTGTCGGTTCCGTCGCGAAGCTTCGACGGGTCATAACTTCTTCGTTATAACTTGGATTTCGGCGTTCTTTATATGTACGGAAACCTTGTGACATATTCTACAACTTGGTTAAGATTATTTTTTCTAAATAATCTTTTGTCGAAAAGTCGTTTTCGACCCCTATTGCCTCTAATTTGACTAGCCCAGATGTGCGGGCGTTACAATTATCTCCCTGTTAGGATGATTACATCCTAGAATCATCAATGAAACAGGGCTCGTATAATGACTTCATACATCATCTCTTCATCCTAGGTAATAATTATAAGTTCTATAATCCTTTAAGTCTATCTCTTAGACTCATTGACTGTAAGCAGTACTCGATCGTGCACCTGCTCTCTACCTCACGTTAGACTCCAAATTATGACGTTCAAGTCACAATGTCAATCCTTAGTTGATACAAACTTAAGATAAGTTCTTTTATTACTACTATGGATCGATGTGTCATATTGTAATGACCTGTCATCGTATGTTGCAACGCTTAGACTTAGGAATTTTAGAGTCAAATTCCAGAATGGAATATGCCTTCCTTCATGGTCTAATGTGATATAATCACATTTTAACATGTAGCATTTCTAGCTACCAACTTCTTTAACAGCGAGCTCGATATTTCTATTGATCGCTTTGATTTCAATCGTTTAGTTTAAGTCGGACGCTACACCGATCTTGATTTTCTAAACCACATAGCATACTTAGCGTAGTTGGACACAATTCGATATGACCACTAGGGTTGGAAGATCAAAAATCTTTTTAGTCATTACCGAAACAATGGTAACGACATACTTGAATAAAACGAAATCAATTACTAGTTTCTTGGTAACCTTGTGACTTTCCTTGATCCAAGTGTTAGTCATGTGCTTCCGGTAGTATAGGCCTCTACTACCATTCACACCTACTCATACTCATCCCAAGTATAGTCTCGCAGTTTTCCAAGTCACCATACAAGAAAATCACATAACAATTTAACACACCAGATAACAAAACGAAGATTTTATTATTTCTTGAAACTATTACATAGGTGTTCAAGTTCACCCTGGACTATGCCTCTACTGGGCTACATCATATGATACTATGGCTACTGCATAACCTGATCTTCGGATATAAAGTCCTCATCCTTGATTCCTCGCATGGTTCTCTGCTTCGTCAAGGATCATGTGAAATGCCCTTAGCCTTGGTGGCGTTTCTAGTCTTGCTGCTTTATTTTTCCTTGGGCAGTCTCTGGACATGTGCCCCTTGCCTCCACATCCGTAGCATACTTTATCATTATGTGTGCAGTCTTTGGAATAGTGACCAGTCCTCCCACACTTGTAAGAAGTCACTTCTTTGTTGCACTTCCCACAATGCTTCTTCTTGCATTTATCACACCATCTCGCTTCACCTCCATCTCCTCCTCCAAGCTTTGAGAATTTGCTTTCCTTGTTGGACCTTGAAGATCCTTCAAACTTCCGCTTCTCTCCTGCCTTATCTTTTTCCAGATCCTTTTCTCTTATCTGGGCCTCTACGTTCTTAGCTGCCATAACAGCTGTTTTCAAGGTAGTTGCCATTTTGACCATTGGGCCAAAGTTAGTGGGCAATCCGTTAGCAAACCTATCAATCATGGAGAGTTCAGTAGGAACCAAGTAGGGGAATAACTTCATCCTTTCGATGAATGCGGTGGCATACTCATCAACACTCATCTTCTCTTTCTTCAGGTTCTGAAACTCGTTGTTTAGGTCTATCAGATCTATCTCCGAGCAGTACTGCATTTTCAACTGTTCCAAGAACTCTTCCCATGACATCCTTAAGGCTTCTTCTCGTAGCATCATATATGCCAATAGCTTCCACCAGCTCAAAACTCTAGTTTTCAATTGTCTCACAGCGAAGACGGTCTTCTGTTTCTTGCTACAGTCGCAGCTCTCAAACACCATTTCCATCTCGGAGATCCAATCCATAATCTCAACAGGCTTTGGGCTTCCTGAGAGGCTTGGTGGTTTCGCACCCAAGAAATTCTTGTACATTCGCCCATCCTTGTCGTTTCTCCTCTCCGGGTCATCCCTTTGATCACCTTGAGTCCCCGCTTGACTCACTTGGCGGCTGTAGTTCCCTTCCTCCGATTGCTCGGGAATCAGCTCGGGTTGCTCAGTGGGTATAGTAGGTTCATCCCTATTCGACATCCGCCTCATTTCTTCCCTTTGTTCAGCTAGCATAGCCTAAATCATGGCTTGAACTCCAGCCATGGTGACTGGCTCAAGTGCAACTTCTTCTACAATAGGTATTTGCTGAACCACTAGGGGTTGGTTCCTATTCTCATTTGCATTCACGTTTCCGCTACGGGTCCTTGCCATCTTGATCTATACACCGAATAAGGTGAATCTAGACCGTTACATAGGATTGACGTTTAAATCATCCTTGTCACTCCGAAATGTTTACATGCTAGTTCTATGTCACACCCCAAAACCAAGAACGGCGGAAACGTTATGGGGCGGAGGACGTCATGTATAGTATCAGAACACAGTAAATGTAAATAAGCAAACAACATCATCTATTGCATTAAATATATAATTTTAATACAAGCGTGTTCTGTACAGTTTTAGACACCAAAAATATAATGTAAATCAAAATAATAAGATGAGTCTTGAATGCGCTCCATCTTCTCAAAAGCTGGCATCGATACCTGTCTACTGATGACCTGAGAATACAAGTTATTTTGAAAGAGTTTATCAGCATTAAGCTGGTGAGTTCATAAGTATTTTAGTGTCGATGTTTGTTATCAAAACGTTTGAACGTGTCTCAAGTATAAGTTTGTAAAATGTATGTAAGTGTTTGCAAAAGTTTGAATCTCTCAGAAAAACCTATATTTTCTATTAAAGTAGCCTTCTACCAAGGCTTAACTGGTTTGTATGATCGTTTGTTGTAAAAGTGTGTAATTTCCCAAGTGTAACTATCATTTAACAAAATATAGTTTGTACATTAAAGGCATGCTCAGGCCATGACATTAAAGGCATGCTCGGTTTGTATCACGCTCTCCCTCCAAGAGAATTTTGGCTACAACTCGGGCCATGTCATTTAAGGCATGCTCCGATACAGTGGATCATAATTGTTAACGTATTCTTGTATATGTAGTGTAATGTTTCTCGTCTAGTATAGTTGTATATGTTCTCCTCCTAGTATAGTTGTATATGTTCTCCTTCTAATATAGTTGTATATGTTCTCATAGTAATGTAATGTATATGTTCTCATACTAATGTAATGTATAGACTCATGAATGAATTGACTCACTGATCTAGAAGTTGTAGTAGTATGATCCTGTGTTACCCCGATGGTAACTTACTAATGATGTGTATAGTACGCATGAATATGGAAGTACTTTTATGTCTAAATATGTATATTTGATATATAACTAATATTGCAACGATCTTTGGATGGTTACCCGAAATCCCACCAGACCACATCCAAATCGAGAAAAAGGAAATACGGCGGATGGCCTTCCTAAGCCCTTTAAACATTACTGATATATCTATACATATATGGGCATGCAATTTATAAGAAGTAAAACAAAGTTTAATAAAAGCATTTGATAAGTAAAAGAGTTTGTAAAACATTTTGAAGTAAAACAATTTGATAAACAGTTTGAACAGTGATAAAATCATTGGTTTTCTAGTTATTAATCACATGTGATTAATGTAATCACATGTGATTGTTGCAATAACTATAAGCATTTAACTTGTATCCCCCCATAAAGTATTTAAAACATTTAAAAGCATTTCAAAGGTTAATTAAAGGGGTATGAACTCACTTGTGGTGAGTGGGTTGGATTGTAGTGTCGGATACCGTGCTAGGTGGCAAACAGAGACTTGTTCACATGCACGAGCCTAGTTATCATATAATGAGCATATATATAACTAATTAGCCAAATAATAACTTAATGAAATAAGTTGGGACACTCAGGAACATGTAAACACTTTGTATAAGTGTTATAGGTCCTAATGGTTGCATCTAAGTTGTTATGGGACAAGGCTAAAGGGGTTTAATGTACCAAAGGACCTTGTATAAGAGTTTACTACCCAATAAATCCCACACAAGGAGTTTACGGTCGTAAACCCTTGAGTTTACGGCCGTGAACTCCAATCTTGGTGGTTTTGGTTGTTTAGGTAGTTTAGGGCATAGATAATACTCCTTTGAGGAGTTTACGGCCAAAAGACCATATCCCTTAGAGTTTACAGCCGTAAACTCTCATGGGATGCATGTTTTAATTCTTTCAGGTCTCTTGCACAAGTAGGATAATTTCTAGGCTTTTGTTTAAGGCTAAGGGGAACCCTAGGCACACTTTGGTGCCCTTACTTGGTGTTTACGGCCCAAGAGCATTTCTTGGCCGTAAACTCCCTTTAAGGGGTGTACTTGATGTGTTCAAGTCTCCAAATTAGCTAGAAGTAATTGAGGGTTAAAGTCTAAAGCCTTTGGGGGTGATTAGGGAACATTTAAGCCCTTGAAATTGGTGTTTACGGTCCAAGAAACTCTTGGGCCGTAAACTCCTAAAGCTATGTGTTCTTGATTGTTTTCTAGTCTCAAATGATGCTACATATTATCCTAAGCTAGCTACCTAACAAGGAAATGGGACTAGATGGCCTTTAAGCTTTATTTTGGAGTTTACTCCCCAAGAACGTTCTTAAGCGGTAAACTCCCGGATCTCACATATTTGACATGTAATCTATGTTATTAAGCATAAAAAAGCATTATAACACAACTAGGGAAGTGTACTCACGATTTGGGATGAAAACCCGAAGATCCGTGAGAGAGAAAATGGCTTTTCTCTAGTTGGAAATGTGAATAATGAATGAATTTAGTTCAGAAATCTATTTATAGTCCTGAAATATTTTGGCAGAAAATATTTTTATTCTGGAATTGGACTCTAACATTATGAAGTTTTGAAAGCTCAAGTTTCACAAACCCATGAGCATCCACTCTCCTGATATCTCCTTAAACGTAAACCCTAATGTACACAAACTTATTCGGAAAAGTCTGAAATTCGTTGAAACTGGACTAGCTTCTATTGAATAGCTAATGTTCGTACAAAATGGAAATTTCGGGTTGTCACATCATCCCCCTGTTAGAAGCATTTTAGGCATAATTCCTAAAATAAGTTAGTGCTCACACCTCACAATCATCGCTTAGCATTCTAAGTTTAAGTCTAGAAATAAATCCATATTCCTAGTTCGCTTAAACTAATTCTCTGATACCAACTGTGACATCCCCATTTTCACGGCCAGAAAAGACCGATTTTGTTTATACTTTATAAAAATCAGAGTTCTTTTTTTTTAATAAAAATGTTGCGGAATTTGTTCCCAGAAAAACACGATAAATACGTTATTAAAACACTTTCGAAGAAACTTATTTTATTCATTTTAAAACGTTTGGGATGTCATCGTTAATACAGAAGCATAAGCATAAACAGAACTTACATTTATTTACACTAGTGATCTACATCTCTTTAAATCTCTCAGTGTAATGTGACTTCATATCAATACTTGTGATATAAATAAACTGAGTGGGCCAGGTTGGGAAACCTGGTGAGTACATAGGGTTTTCAACCCACAATAATATAATTATTATGTTTAAACAATCAAACAATCAACCCGATTACCCATCCCCATTATCTTCTTTACTCTTAAGGATTTAACCTAAGAGTCATTTTTCCTGCATTCGTTTATTCCGAAGTCCCTTACTTCCAGGGTTATAGGACTGGCACTAAATCCATAGCTGCCGATGTTCGTTCATAAAGCACTAATTCCATAGCTGCTATAGTCTACTCATCGGGTACTAAATCCATAGCTACCAGTGTTTAATAGGTACTAAGTCCATAGCTACCAATTCCTAACAGGTACTAAATCCATAGCTACCAGCATCTAACTAATAGGTACTAAGTCCATAGCTACCAATTCCTAACAGGTACTAAATCCATAGCTACCAACGTCTACCAGGTACTAAGTCCATAGCTACCAGTGTTCGTCGTATAGGCACTAAGTCTATAGCTGCCAATGTATACTCACATCATCTTATATCTCTCATCATTCATCTACCCATCGCATACCCAACATATTCGTATATATAAAATACGTATACAGTTTAAATCCTTTAAAACATGTATAAAATGTTCATCCAGCATAGATAGCAAGTATTCAGACAATATGCACACATAGCACATAGTTTTTATATAAAATACTTCATATCTATGTGTAAGACGAAAGGGACTATGCACTCACCTGAAAGGTGGTGACTCAGCACTCGAACAACGCTTCGATACTCTCAAAAAAATTTACTTCGATAAAACCTAGTATCAATACCACTAGGGTTTAGTCTAACGATAACCGCGACGAATTAATTGTCTGACTATTATTATTATTATACCAGCGTTAAGAACACTCAATATAACTAATAATAATAGCCCAAATAACTATTTGAAGGACCTAATAACATTCCTATAATTATTTGAAAGCTATATTGAAAATTGCGTAAGCGTAGCATACTTACAGCGAATTTTATCGAAAACCGGAACTTAATTGGAGCAGCATTTCGAAACCGAAAGGCTTTTTTTCTCGGGACTCCGGGAGCCTCGGGGCTTCCCTCGGGAGCTAGGGGTTTAACTAGGGCTTGGGGGGGTTAGAAACCCTAGAGAGAGAAAGAAATCTAGAGAGAGAAAGGAAATGGTGTGTTTTGCTCGGCAACCCTCGCAACCCATTTATAGGTGCGAGCCTTCGGAGGTACGCTGGGCGTACAGCAGCATTACGCTGCGCGTAGCTTCGGATAAGACTGAGGCGTGGCAAACTTCGGATGGCGAGACGTGGTGGCTTGTGGACCGCGGAAGAGTTCTTCTACGTGGAGTGTTCCGAACCTCGTATGCGAGGCGTACTCGTACGCGGGGCGCCTGATGCTAACGCTAGGCGTATGCGAGGTGTTGCGTGTCATGCATTCGAGGCGAGGTTTTCTTCAACGATGGATGGTCTAGATCGTGCCACGTCATCTCATCTAGCAACAGCTTCGCAAATTCAAGTTTAATCTGTAAAAATTCGTAACTTTCGCATACGAGCTCCATTTTCGATGTTCTTTATATCCATGCGAAGGCGGGAACGTACTCTACAACTTTCGTTTAGACTTCGTCGGCTAATTTCAACCCGATTTTATATTTTATATTATTAACAGGTCGGGACAAGATTGGTCCGTTAAATCCTCATAACTTCTTCATCCGACGTCCGTTTTCGCGCATCTTTTTCTCATTACGCTACTCATAACGAGATCTTCGATTCCCGTTTAGGTCGTGTCGGCCAAAAACCGCTCGATCTAATATTCGAATTTCGGGCTGTACACTTCTAATCCGAAACTTCGAAAAATCATAACTTCTTCATACAGAGTCAGATTTGGGCGTTCTCTTTATCGATGTTCTTAGTTTAACATATTCTACGACTTTCGTTTAGATCGCTAAGGCTAAATCTCGCTCTATCATAAATTCACTATTTACGCTTCCCGGTGTTGTGTCGGTTCCGTCGCGAAGCTTCGACGGGTCATAACTTCTTCGTTATAACTCGGATTTCGGTGTTCTTTATATGTACGGAAACCTTGTGACATATTCTACAACTTGGTTAAGATTATTTATTCTAAATAATCTTTGTCGAAAAGTCATTTTCGACCCCTATTGCCTCTAATTTGACTAGCCCGGATTTGCGGGCGTTACATTGGAAAACCCTCTACATTGAAATCTTTTGACTTTGATGATGTGGAAGTTCGAGATAGTCAGAAAGATAGTAGTGATGATGAGGAGGATGAAATTAAAGCTTTGAATGCTCCTAAAATAGAAAAGAAAGTTTCAACTGAAACTTCAATTCCAAGAGTTGTTATTGAACAAGTTTATGGAGAAACTGAGAAATTTGACCAAGTGATGAATGAAAAAGGTGCTCATTATTTGGAAACTCATACTATCGTGTATCCGAATTCTATATGCATAGATGATGTAGTTTTTCCAAATCGAGTATTTGTCACAACCGGTAATGTTGAGAATGTCAAGCCTGAATTCAACAAAAATGTCGAAGAAGACAATAAGCGTTCAACTGATGAAGGATTCTTTTCAAATCAAAACACAGCTGAAAACAATCTCACTAAGAATCCGTATGTTTTTCAAAAACAAAACTCAAAACAAAAATGGGTTGTTAAATCAGAAAAAGAAAAAGATGTTGTTACAAAAGAAGTTGTTTATTCAACTCCAATTGTGAAACTTAATTTAAATGAATTCAAGGTGCTTGTTAACAATTTTTCAAAAGAACACAAAGTATCAAAAAGAAAGGCACGGAAAGTAATTTCTTGGAAAGTGTTATCTAACGAAAAACCCGCTCAGACTAAATCCACAGTTTCGAATGGGACAGTCAGTGTTTCAAAGTCTAAAATCTCAAAATTTTCAAATACTAAGAGTTCTCAAAAACCAATTGTCACAAAAAAACAAAGAGACATGTCTTTTCATCATCCAATGAATCTAATAGACAAATTTCCAATAAACCGAAAGGTTGAACATATTCGAAAATTTGATAACATTCGAATGTATGAGAAATCACAAGTTGTGCATGATCAAAAACTTAAGAATGTTAAAAAATCAACAAATAGTCAACCAGTTTCTAACAAAACTTTCAAATCAAAAGCTAAATTTATTCCACAAAAGCTAAATTTTCCAAATCCTTCAATCACAAATCCAACAAGAGTTTCGTGTTCAAATGAAAAATCTGAAATTCATTCTATCAATAATTGGATTGAAGGACAAGGCAAAAGGTTTCAGTCTGGGAGGTTTTCTCAAGTTCGGATCAAAACTTCTTATGAAAAGTATTTGAATGAGTCAACCACTAGAAGTTTATATTCTCAAGATTCAGAACTTACGGTACAAAGATGGAAACCAGTCAACAAATTAACAAGAATTGAGAAGCCTGAGGTGCAATCTAATGATAATCCGAAACTATCGAAAATTTTATTTCAATATCTTCGGATAGTGATGTTGATTTAATTGATAGTATAATTGCAAAAATTCGAACTTGGGCTTTTAGTTCTAAAATTCACTCCTTGTTTCAAACTAATAACCAAGGACCCAAAAAGCCTTGGGTACCTAAATTCTTTAATTAAATGCAAGTACTTTGTGACGAGCAATATGATACGAAGTGGTATATTGATAGTGGTTGCTCACGTCACATGACTGGAAGAAAGGAGAACTTAAGAGATTTTCAAAGCATTGAAAATGTTGGAGTAGTGAAGTTTGGAAATAATCAAAAATGTTAAGTGAAAGTATATGACAAACTTACAAATGGGCAATTCACAGTAAATCAAGTTGTATATGTGGAAGGTCTTCAACATAACTTGATTAGTGTTCCACAATTAGTTGTGGACACTGGAAATCAAGTGGTGTTTAATGAAGAAGGTAGCATAATCTCAAAAGTAGAGACAAATGAAATATTGCTAAAATTGAAATGATATGGAGATATTTTCACACTGGATTTTAAAACAATAGTGGGAAAACCATATGTTTGTCTACTTTCGAAAGCTTCAGGTGATGTCAGTTGGTTATGGCATAGACATTTATCTCATTTAAATTTTTGAAATCTAAACAAGCTGGTTACAGAAGATTTAGTTCGTGGACTTCCTGTGTTAAAATTTGACAATAATACTCTTTGTGCAGCTTGCGAACAAGGAAAACAACATCGCAAAGGACATCCTATCGTGATAGACTCAAACATTTTTGAACCACTGGAACTTCTTCATATTGACCTTTGTGGACCTTCGACTGTTGAAACAATTAACAAGAAACGGTACATTTTGGTTATAGTTGATGATTTTTCACGTTTCACATGGGTATGTTTTTCTCAGGTTAAAATCTGAAGTAGTTCAAACAATGATTGATTTTATCAAGAAGATAGAGATGAATCTGAAGTAGTTCAAATAATGATTGTTCTTAAACTCAGACCCATTATCACTTTTTATTCTACAAACATTCGTTTCGGATTCATCTCTATCTTTTTGATAAAGTCAATCATCGTTTGAACTACTTCAGATTTTAACCTGAGAAAAAAAAACCCATGTGAAACGTGAAAAATCATCAACTATAACCAAAATGTACCGTTTCTTGTTAATTGTTTCAACAGTCGAAGGTCCACAAAGGTCTGACCTTTGTGGACCTTCGACTGTTGAAACAATTAAAAAGAAACGGTACATTTTAGTTATAGTTGATGATTTTTCACGTTTCACATGGGTATTTTTTTCTCAGGTTAAAATCTGAAGTAGTTCAAACAATGATTGATTTTATCAAGAAGATAGAGATGAATCTGAAAACGAATGTTCGTAGAATAAAAAGTGATAATGGGCTGAGTTTAAGAACAAGATGTTGGATTCATTTTTAACTGAAAAAGGAAATTCACATAATTCCTCATCACCATATACACCACAACAAAATGGTGTTGTTGAAAGAAGGAACAGAGCATTGTGCGAGGCACGAAGAACAATGTTGACATATGCGAATCTTCATCAGTATCTTTGGGCCGAAGCCATTTCAACAATATGTTTCACTCACAATCTTTCTTTTATTCATAAAAGATTTAATATCACTCCTTATGAAATAATAAATAAACGGAAACCTAATGTCAATTTTTTTCATGTTTTTGGTTGTAGCTAAAGTTGATGAAGGCATATTTTTGGGATATTTGCATACGTCATTTGCATATCGAGTGTTGAACAAACGAACTCGCAAAGTTGAAGAAAGTTTTAATCTTACCTTTGATGATTACTTTGTTAAACAAGTAGCAAAAAAGTTTGAAGAAAAACCAATTATTGCTGAATCAAACAATCAAACTGAGATTGATAATTCAATTGATTTTGATTTTGATCTCATTTTTTGTGTTCCAGATAGGGCAATTGATGCTGAAGTTCATGCTGATGATAATCAAACACCCAAATCATCAAAACATACTGATGAATCAACAATAACTTCGAATACTACTGAAAATAGCGAAAGTATGCCAGATGTTCGTATGGAAGGGGAGCATACGTCTATTCCTCTAAATGCTGAGGGGAGCATCCTTTTGAGGGGGAGAAGAGTAGTATGAATCATGAAATTGAGGGGGGCATCAAAATGATAATCATGTTGAGGGGGAGCATGATGATACTGAT
Organism: Lactuca sativa; assembly: GCF_002870075.4. Taxonomy (NCBI): domain Eukaryota; kingdom Viridiplantae; phylum Streptophyta; class Magnoliopsida; order Asterales; family Asteraceae; genus Lactuca; species Lactuca sativa. Next base: position 313,679,547 of record NC_056625.2, read on the forward strand.
GGAATTAATATTGATCAAAGTGATGAATTTCATGAATTTGATGATAATATTTCTATTCCAGGTTCTGAAAATGAAGAAATGTACGAAGAGGCACCATTGGAATTTGATCCTGCATATCCACCACTTGAGAAATGGACAAAGAATCATCCAAAAGAGCAAGTTATAGGAAATCCACAATATGGAGTTTTAACAAGAGCTCAAATTCGTGCGAAAAATGAGGTATTAAATACGAATCAAGAATTTTGCATGTTTAATGTTTTTATTTCGAAAATAGAGCCAAAAATAGTTAAGGTTGCTATGGAACACTTGGATTGGGTTGTTGCTATGCAATTTGAATTTGTTGAATTTGAAAGAAGCAAGGTTTGGAGACTTGTTCCAAAACCTAATGATGTTTTGATTGTCGGGTTAAAATGGATTTTTAAAAATTAAACCGACAAAGAGGGCAATATTATTCGAAATAAAGCTAAGCTTGTAGTTAAAGGTTATTCGCAACAAGAAGGTATCGACTATGAAGAAACCTTTGCCCATGTCGCAAGACTCGAGGTTGTTCAAATACTTTTAGCCTATGTTGCACAAAAAGACTTTGATGTTTATCAAATGGATGTCAAATGTGCATTCTTGAATGGAGAGCTCGAAGAAACAATGTATGTTGAACAACTACCAGGTTTTGTTATTGAAGAATATCCTAATCATGTTTACATTTTAGATAAGGCTGTGTATGGGTTAAAAGAAGCACCAAGAGCATGGTATGCAACTCTTACGAATTTCTTAAAACAATTTAAATTTAAAAAAGGATCTGTTGATCCCACTTTATTTCGTAAGAAAGTTGGTGATCATTTATTGCTTGTTAAAATTTATGTTGATGATATTATTTTTGGCTCTACTGACCCAACTTTGTCTATTGATTTTGAGAATTTGATGAAGACTAAATTCGAAATGAGCATGATGGGTAAAATCAACAATTTTCTTGGGTTAAATATAAGACAAAGTAAAGAAGGAATTTTCATCAACCAAGAAAAATACACAAAGAATTTGCTTGAAAAGTTTGGTATGACTAACAGCATGAAGCTACGTGTGCCAATGGCTGTAGGAACGAAGTTAACACCTTCGTTAGAATCACCTACTGTTGATCTTACCTTGTTTCGAAGCATGATTGGTTCCCTACTTTATTTAACTGCAAGTAGACCTGATATCATGTGTTCTGTGTGCAATTGTGCAAGGTATCAAGAAAATCCAAGAGAACCACATTTAACAGCTGTGAAGAATATTTTTCGTTTTCTCGAAGGAACATTTTCGTTGGGATTGTGGTATCCTTTGAAATCTGGATTTTTCATTCAAGCCTTTTCGGATTCAGACCTTGGTGGATGTACTCTCGACAGAAAAAGTACAAGTGGAGGATGTCAATTATTGGATGGGAAGTTGGTAAGTTGGCAGTCAAAGAAACAAACTTGTGTAGCAATTTCTACTATAGGAGCTGAATACATTTCTGCTACTGCTTGCACTTCTCAAATCATTTGGATTCAAAGCCAATTGCATGATTATGCAATTAATATGAAAAAGATTCCTTTGTATAGTGATTCGCAAAGTGCTATTCGCATTTGTCATAATCCAGTACAACATTCAAAAATGAAAAATATTGCTCTTCGTTATCATTTTATAAAAGATCATGTGGAAGATGGTAATATTGAAGTTCATTTTGTGAAATCTACTAATCAACTTGCTGATATTTTCACTAAATTGCTTGATGAAAAATCTTTTGTGAGAATTTTAGCAGGTTTGGGAATGTTAGATCCGAATTCAATTTCAGTATCAAATACTCAAAATTAACGAAATGTTGACGGTGAAAGAGGTGTCGATTCAGAGGCTTGCTGATTGAACCATTCAGAGGTTACTGTGCGTTAAGAGGCTTCGACACTCTTCGTTTTCGTATTTTCATAATATAAAGTTTCACATGCTTTGTTCTATCATTTCTTTTCATTAGTTTAAAATTTGTACATTGAAAAACTGAAAAATCAAAAATATTTTTATTTCTTTGTATTAATTTTCTAAAAATCAAAAATATCAAAAAGATTTTCTTTTGTTGCATGTTTTTTTTTTTTTGTTGTTGTTTGTTTTTGTTCAAAAATGAAAAATTCAAAAAAGATTTTTGGTTACTTTGTTTTTTTTAGGGTATTCAAGAACATTTTCAAGACAATTCTTCAAAGGGTCATGCTTGTGTTTCTATGGGAAGGTAATTCTATTAAATCTTTGTACTAGTTAAGTTGTCCCTTGAAGCATACTGCTGCATGTCGACTTAAGCCTCAACTGACTCTATGTGTGTTATGAAAGCCTTAATGAAATATTTCATATGAATGTTTCTTCCAAAATAGGCTTACATTCGCATTAGTCAAATGAGCTACCTTACTCTTCTCAAATCAGTTAAGAGTTGTCTGTTTGGTCCATATATAACAGAGGTACATTCGAATCTTAACCAATCTTTTTTATTAGAAAATTTCTTAACACATTTCACACACAAAGACACATGTTCAAGAGGTCATTGATCAAACCAATTGTGACTGAAACATGTCAATAATCTGTCTTAATGATCTTAAATCATGATACTGTGATGGAAGTGAAACCCAAATATCCGATCTTAATAAGGAATTGACGGGGAACTGTATTCCAGATTCTTATGAAACACTTGTTTCTGAACCAAAGTTTTGTATACTCCAAATCACATTCATTTGTATGAGTGGTTTTAATCAAAGGTTCTAAACCCACGACATTTGTTACCCAATAAAATCCAGATAAATAATTTTTCTTGAATGTGATTTCAGTGTGAGTATCAATTATTTTTCCTAGTCACTTTCACAAATTTGAGAAAGCAACTTGTCACTGACTACATTGGTCAAACAAGTAATTTCATTTACAATTACTCACCTTATGTTTAGGATGATATGTAACAAAATTCGTAAGCCACCCATTGAAGCCTTGAAAAAGAAGCCCTTTGATTCTTCGCTAAAAGTATTCGATTGTAATTCACGGGGAAATTCAAAAGCAGTTAGTTATCTCTCTTGATAATTAATGAAGCAACCTTTGCCTGGGGTGTAACTGCTTTCATGTCAACATATTTGACATCACAGATCTAATTTTGTTTTGTTTGCTTCATATCCTTTTTCTTTGAATCACTACACTCACGAAATCCTTGAGGCTCTAAGTAATACCAACTTAGGCTGATGATTTCACAAGACTGGCAAATGTCTTTGTTTCGAATCCCAAAAACGAATGACCCCAACCTCAAATACGAAACGTTTGATCTTATCCACAAGTACTCACGAACAGTCTCAAAATAACCGTTTGATAACTTGGCCCTAGTTTCAAGGAACTTTATCTGACATGGCTACAATAACGGCTACTGGTGCGTGTTTCAAGGGATGACATGATCTTCTTCTTAATGACAAACGGTTCAAATTATTTTTGGTTACTTATAAAAGGAAAATCTTCTTTCCTTTTGAAATCACGCATTCAAGAACTCAAAGAAAACAAAAAGCCCTAATTTTTCCAGAAAGCTTTCTATCAACTTGCAAATGGTTGTTGTTCAGAATTCTACTACTGAAGAAATTGCATCCCAAACTATGATGAAGATTCAAATCAACAACTATCCAGTTGAATCAAATGTCTTGTTGTATCCAGATGATCTTAAGATGCTGATCGTTGTATTGAAAAGATCAGTTCTAGCCACCGCAATGTTCAAATCCTTCGTCGTGCCAATCACTTGGTTGTCAATGGTTGCATCTACTTCTTCATTCAACAAAGGAACAAATATTCTCACTTTCAATTTAGTGAATGAAAAGAGAATTCGTCTTACTAAGAAGATGTTCTCACAGTTCATGGAGTTACCCAATTCACCACCCTTTTTTAAACCATCTAACCCTCAGATTATGAATATGTTCAATGAGATGGGTCATCAGCCACCACTCAAAAAGATAAGTGACTTCAAAAAGTTCGGGCTTCCCTGTATATGGAATTTCTTATTTGGGATTTTTCTACGGTGCTTAACAGGAAGAAAAGTGGGTCTTGACAAGGGAAGACAAGAAGTTTATTCTATGGTCATGGGTTTGTATTATGAAAAGTTTGTAAAGCACAAGTGTAGCTAAGGGAATTTCTTGTGCTAGATACTAGAGTCTAATTTTGGAGAAGGTGTATGAGAAAGAAGGAATTCAAGTTCCTCAGGGAGAAGAAATTGATGAATTTACGAAGTATCAATTTCCAAATAATATTAAAGATGATGAGCACATTTTTACGAGTGTTGGACGAATTCCAGATGCAATGCTAAAGAAGGTGAATTCAACGCACAAGATTCTTGTTAAGTATTTGCAAACGGTAAACGCTAATGTCGAAATTGGGGTGTTGCTTGAAAACAAAACAGGTTCTTCCAAGCCATCCAAGAAAACAAAGTCTGATGGGGATCATGAGAAAACTACAATGTCGAAATCCTCACCCATGAATGTTGAAGGTGGTAATACAAAGAATGTTGAGGGTGATGATCAGCTTTCGAAAGAAGTTGTTCGATCAAAATCTGGAATTCTTAAACGAATTCATAGGAAATCATCTAAACGAAATTCATCTGATGATTCTCCGATGGTTCGTAGACTTAGCTTAGCAGCAAAGGAGTAGTAGTTCGTGAAATCCCTACTCCTGTTTCACCGTTATCCAAGAAAAGGCGTGCTCATGATGTTGCGAAGAACATCACAGAAAAACGGTACAAACTAAAGCTTATCATCAGAGACGATTCTTATGACAATGAAGTTGTTCCTAATACTCCTGTTGCTTCGACGTCTCCTATGGTAACTTCTTTACCTATCATTTCTTCGGTTTCGCATGTTTCAAATATTTCTCCTACTTCAACCATTTCACTCAAAGTAGTGATGAACAAATCAGTTACTGAGGAGGTTCCTATTTCTAACATCACTGCTAACGTATCTGATACAAGAGCAAATGTTACAATGAGTGTCGACATTTCACAGCCAATTGTTCTTTCTTCTTCATTACCACCTATCATTTCCACTCCATTTGTTTCTGTACCACCACCACTATCAACTTCTACTTCCTCTCCATTGTTTGCAAGTATACTTGAACAACCAATTGCTACTCTTTTTCCATCACAATCCACGGACACACCTAAATCTCAATCCGATGATGAAACCGAAGGAGGTGGTTTTGGAGGCACTTTCGAAGACTTGCAATTTGATTCAGAAGAGGACGAGATTCGTGATCATATGCTAATGTCAGGAAAACAGTTTAAAATCTTGAACAGGAAGCTAAATTCACTTCTTCAATCACAAGCTGATTCAAGAGCAAAACATTTAGTTTCTGGTCTTGAAGTTGAGTTAATGATCAAGGCAGCTGAATGAAGACTGCATGAAAAGATAGATTTGTCTGATCAAAATAGGGAGCTTCGTATCAAGACTCGGGCAGGAAATTTTGAAGGAGCCTTAAAAGATTTGAAGGCTGTTGCGAAGGAACGTCATATTCTCTTCGTATAAGATGTCAAAACGATTCGAGAAGATGCTAACCTGAAATTGGAAGAATTGAAGAAGGAAGTATCTCAGGAAATCGAGAATATGAATTCTCAGTACAATTCAATTTAGGAAAAGGTTGATATAATTGTTGGGGCAGTTACAAATTTTGTCAAAACATTTCAAGACACAATGTCGGAATTCGAAACGAAAGCAACTGCAGACACCAATCAGATTGCTAAATTACAGACTCTTCTTGAGGAGCTCAAAGCTGTTGTTTCGAAGCCTACTCCAACTTCGTTTTTAACTCCTGAGTTCCTTACTCAGAAGGTGAATTTACTTGATCAAGTTATTCAGAAGGCAGTTGCTCCTATTTCCAAATTTGCTCAAATGTTGCCACAAATTGCCCCACCTGTTGTTACAGGGGTGCAAGGGGGAGAATCGAAGGTGAGCAAAGGAGATTCGAAGGTTGTTGGAAAAGTGTTTTCTACATAAATTCCAGTTACAATTTCAATGAAATCTGATACTGTCTCTACAACTATTGTTACTATAAAACCGATAACAAAAGGGATTGTGATTGGCCTAGATAAAGAAGGGGGTAGTTCAAGTTCAGTAAAACCAAATCAAGATTCAAAAGACAAAGGAAAGGGTGTGCTAGTCGAAAAGACTAAAGAAGAAAAGAAAGCATAGGTGGAGGTTGAACTCGAACTTCAAGGGCATATACAAAGTATTCTAAGGTTGAGAGAAAGTGACCCACCAGGTATGGAAAAAGGTGATCCCAAAAAGCTGTATTCATATGAATCAATCGAATCGAGAGTTGCATTCAATCACATGTATGCTTTCGAAAAGAAGCCAAGGAAAAGCTATTCGATTGCTAACACTGATTTTTGTCAGTTGGATTTTCCGATAAACAAAATGATGTTTATCACAGCTCAATACAAGGTTAGTGAGAGATTCGAAAACCCAGATGATTATACACACATGAAAATTCGTTTTCATGATGTACTTAGAAAATAGCAAGATGAAGTGTGGTCTCTGATCAAGATCATGAAATTTGTTGCTATCAAGAAAGATGTCTTGTTTGAAAACATGATACAAAATTTCAGGTATCATGTAGTTCGTGCAAACAATCAAGGTGTTGATTTCAATGTTGCAGACTTTCCTCTAATGAAGTTGAATGGTCTTATTCAAGTTGCATTACTTTTAAAAGAAATGGAGGCATCATAACTCAAGGGTACTGACAAAGAAGTGTTCAGACTAGGTCTTGCTCACATAAAAATCTTCATTGACAACTATTATGATTGTCTTGCCCTGACCGACGGAGAGTTGGCTTCGAGTATGGATAGGAAAGTATCTGTTGCAATGGAGCTTTCGAAGACACAGGCTGAGCTGAAAAAGTATGTTGATGGAGAAATTTGTTTAAAATCATTTGGTTTCGTTTTTGCTGGAAAAGACACTAAAGGAAAAGCTAAAAAATTTCTTTTTCAAGTTGCTGAGATCGAAAGATGTACAACGTCACAATATACGAACTTTATTGTTCGTATGAACAACTACAAGAAAAATAATGATGGTGACAAGGAGTTAAAGAAGGTGTTAACGTGGTAATCAGAGATACGAAGAATGATGCACTTAGCTGCTCAAATTATCACAAATTGAGTAGTTCGACTCGTTTACAAATGAGGAGATTGTAAGGGTCGAACTCTTGTAAAGAGTCGAATAGTGTTTAGTCTATTTTTGTATGTAATGTATTTACTAAGTCAATTTGGTACGAAGCATAATAGTATCAGACTTAGTATTTTTTGTACTCTCTTGTTCCCTATAAATAGGGACCAAGCTTTAGTTTAGACTTGGAGAGCTCTTACTAGATTTCAAAGTCTATTTTTGTACCTGAGCTTATAGAGAGAGTAATAAAACTTCACAGACTTATTTACTTTCTGTGTTCATCACATTGATCATTTTGTTCTTAATCGATTTCTCGTATACAATTCTTCTACAGGTAAGCAAAACAAACACCTCTGAATGTTCGTACCATCTCTATTTCTCTGTTGAAACGCCACGCTCCACTTATCTTTTTTAGTCTTTCCTAGCTTCATCTTGATGATGTCATTTGGATCTTTTTTAGGCAACACTATGGGTTTCTTTCGGAGCACAGTTGCAATATCTACATCCATATTCCCAACATCTTTAATCCAGGAGATCAACATCCTTTTTAGATGCGCCATGATAGGTTCAAATTTTTTTTCATCCTTTAACAAAAGAAGAGATAGAGAAACCCGATCATATAGGTTAAGGCATGACAAGTTTGTGTGAGTAAATTCAAAAACTGAACTCTTTTCTCCATGGACAACTTTGAATTTAGCATTGATAAAGCTCTCTGTTTCAATTGGCCCGATGACCTTCACATCTGTAATTTTATTTGAGCTCCATGTTTGATATTGAGGCTTCCTGTGGTTAAGGTAGAAAGAGAAAAGTGAATGGTTGATGTCGTAGTCTGCAGTTGGTGCTTTTTCAATTTTATAAAAACAACAAAATAGGAACGCCTTCGGAGTAATCGGTAGATCAAGCTGCGAATCCAAAGTGTTCTCTAGATCAAAAGAAGTAATTGGCTCCAACCAGTAAGTACTCGGCTTTCCGATAGCTTCGTTCATAATTTTCTCCACGGTCCAGGGAGGAAAAAGTGTCTTTTGAGTTTCCAATGTTACATGTGTGCCATGAAGCTCTTTTTCGCGAGCATCAGCTTCTATCACAACTCGCAGGTTTTCATCAAGCTCTTTATCACGAGACTTTTATTTGAGCTTTTCATCTTCATCCTCTTCTTATTCTTCTTCGTCGATCAACTTTCCTTTGCTTTTCAATACCAAAGCTTCATTACCCTTCGGATCGTTTGGAGTCGGTTTCTATTCTTGTTCAACAGAATCACCAAATGGTTTCTTGACTTCTCCCCTTGTTTCGGAGGTGAGCTAGACTCCAAAACACCTTTTAGATGATTGAGCATTGAGAATACGTGTTTAAGCTTATCATCCATATGTTGGCCAACAGAGACCGTGAGTAAAAAATCACGAGTCTCGATGAGATTTAGCAAGTACTGATTAAATTCTTCAACATAGTTTTTTTTATCACAGCCTTTTCAGACTTCAACTCATCGATCTGATTGTTTGCACTCGCATGTTGAACATTAAGAACCTTCACTTTTTCAGTTTTCGTAGCTTGCTTATCCACTATCTTATTTTCCATTGCAAGATCAGCCTGGATCTTCTCGATCATAGAGACAATGGTGCCACTCATCTCCATATCATCTTCTTTCAGCTCCGAATGAACTTTGGAGAGAGACTCTTTTTCAACTGCTTTAGTGGAGGCTTCGAGACTCTTGGTTTTTCCTTGGTGAAAGTCTTGATTAATGCCTTGACAGGCTCGAAGTAGTATTTAGTGTTTGTCGAGGTTTTAGAAGACTCAATCAAAGTGTCAAACATAGCATTTAGGGCATTATACTACCCTTTCGTCATAGGAACATCTTCTTCATCACTTTCTTGTTGAACACTGAAGGGCTATATTGAAAGTCTTGGAAATCATCTCGTTCATCACCAGATAGAGTGTCAGGATCATCATGACGTAGTGGTGAGATTGGAGAAAAAGAAGGAACAAGAGTGACACTAGAAGCACCTGTCTTTGTATCAGATAAATTGACAGTTACTGGCGGTGTACTAGTGGTGGTTGTGGTTTTTATTGTAGAATCAGTATATAGTGGGGTTGATTGAGTAATGGATATTTGTGGTTGCGCGAAACCAACATATACAGTCGAACATGGAGAAATCGTGATTGGTGTGGAAGGAGATGTAGGTGTAGTAGTAGGAGAAGATGGAGGGGAAGGAACATGAAAAGATTCAATTGCTGAGGGAATAGAAGTAGGAATCAGAGAAGTTATATTCATAGTAATTTGAGTTGGAATGGGCTCGGAGACCACTGGTTGTGAACTGATACCAATATCTTCAGTTTCGTGATGGAATTGGTATGTTCTCCGAACATCGGAAATAGTGTGAGAGTTCGAATCCTCCTCGAAAACTAGAGAAGGTGATTGTAGCTTACGAGTTGCTTGCTTGACTTTCTTCGTCAGAGTTAGAGCCTGTTTAGAAGGACCAACTTTCGCCTTTCGCTTCCCTCTCTTCTTAGGCTTGTTTGTTTCTTACAAAGCCTTTTGCATCTCAGGTCTCAAAGGACGAGGACCTGATGCAGTTTTCTTCCGATATTTGTTGATGAGCTCTTTATCTGTTGGAACACAGTTGAGCATTGCCTTTGGAAAAGATCCAGTAAAGTTGGACTTTGTAGGATTAGACACAATGAAGTTCTAAGTGTGAAAGATCGGGATAGCAGCCTTTATACATCCCTTAGTCACCAGAATGTTGAGTTTAGTGATATCTCTTTGGAAAATGACAGACTAGAACCGAGCACCCTAAATTTCTGAGTGTTGTGTCGTGGAAAGAGTATTATGAACAAGTTGTACCCAAAGGATGGAACCGTAATCTAGGTTGATTCCATCGTATAGGCGGTAGATTATAATGCATAAAAGCTTACTTGCATTGTTCGAGCCCATGAACCGCTCTAAAAAAACTTTTGAAGAGAAGGGTAAATAGGCCATTCTAGATCGAAGGTAGGTTGGGCTTTTTGAACATGCATAAAATGGCGAGATTGCCCACGTAACCCATCCAGTAAAACATCTCCAGAATTGCAGAAGAAGAGATTGACTCTGGATCAACCAGATGCCTTGCTTGAGAAAACCCTAGCAATCGGCTGAATCAAGACTTGGAGATTGACGTTTTGTGGGAATCGATCATAAAGGTAATGATAGACTCACCTTCTAGATAACTTGCAGTTGAGAATGCCATGGATAGATGAACCAAGGGGACATTCTCCGCCATAGAGAGAGTCGAAGCCAAAGGAGAATAACGAAGACACTCAATCATCGGCTGGAGAGAGGCGGCATATTTTGATGAGTCGAGATCCAAAATGAGATTTTGGTTGGCAACGATGTTGAGTATCGTCGATGAGGTGGTTCGTTCAGCCACGTATAGAGTTTCAGATGAAGCAACCATTGATGTAGACGAAGAAGATGAATAAATCTTGAGAGAGAGAGAGAGAGACAGAGAGTTTTTCTTGCCGGAGAGCTTCAAAGATTTGAAATTGGTGAGTGGTAATCAAACATCGGTTTTTTTTATACGGTGTGATACGAGAGAGAAATCCAGAATTTGACGCTTCCAAATCCTGTAAAAGTAGCTTGGAAACACGTGATAGCTGGGCCATGTTAGGTGGCGTAATAGACATGCGTGACGTCAGGAGCCATTTAAAAATTTCACGCATCCAGTTCAAAATATTATCCCTTGAAAACCGTCATTTCAGTTCTCCATATTCGTAAGAAATTTCCCACACCTATTCTCCGAATCTGAAAGTAACCATTTGGAATAAGTGAAACTAGACTGTTGAAAAATCACAAGGATTTTCATGCAAGAGTTTGCTAAAGATAAAGAAATAAAATAAATAAATTTGGGATTCTATGATGTCAATATAAAGTTAACATAAAAGAAAACGGATCCCTAGCAACGATCTCTTCCTTCGGAGTCAAGAGAAACTAGTAAGTGCTTGCATGTTTTCCCATTGAATTACGATCATCTATTTGTTGAGAAATAGTGAAGGGCTTCTTTTCATAGGCTTTAATGGGTGGCTTTTCTTCAACCAAACTATGAAACTCAAAATAAGTTCGAAAGTATGGAAGAAGTACTTGTCTAACTAGTGTAGCCATAATACAAGTATGCTTAGGATTCATTTAAGTGGCTAGACAAAGTCGAAATCTCAAAGAAAAATAAAAGTTGGACCTATAAGGAAGAAATGTCTTAGGTAAAGAGTATTCCAATAAGATCTCACAAAAATAAAAATATTAAGATTTTAAGGTACAAACCACAAGGGTTGAATGTCGTCAATTCCTTGGTGAAAGGTCTAGAACATGTTGATTGTTCACCTTCAATACATAAGTAGGATTCGGATTTTGGGTTTCACTCAAATCGTGGTGATAACAATTTGAAGATCATAAACACATAATTTGTGTAACCATAAACCTCAATTGTAATTATTGAGAGTCTTAGGGGTTACAAATGTGGAAGTGAAGGCGATGGAGAAAAGATAAGGTGGTTATGAAGATATACATGTACCCCTTCTATATTTGTGAATGACTAAGCAGTCAACTATTAAATCGATGTGAGAAGAGTAAGGTAGCTCAACGACTTATGTGAATATTAGCCTAATTGGGAAGAAACATTCGGTATGAAAGTTTCATTAAGGATCCAACATAAAGTCTTAGAGGCTTTGGTAAACATGCATCAACATGCTTCTAGGGACACTTAGGTAGTACACAGAATCAAAGTTATATACCCGCCCCATCATTCTGAATTGTAGTGATGACAAAGTACCTAAGATAAAACGAATTTAAAAAATAGCACTCAAATAAACAAAACAAAAAATATTTTTGGATTTTTTGATTTTCTGAAAAGATAAAACATAAACAAGAAAGTAAATATATTTTTCGATTTTGGATTTTCTTGAAAAAGAAACACACACATAAAACAAAAATATTTTTGTATTTTGAAGTTTTTCTAAAAAAGAAATAAAAAAAGAAAAGAAAATACTTTTGTATTTTGAAATTTTTCTGAAAAAGAAATAAAAACTGAAAATACATAATGTACAAAGGATACATGAAGTTCCGAGTCCCAGAAGAACTGTAGACTGTGAATCGCTCCAAGAGCTTGGACCCGTTTGGAGTGTGAATAGTATGTTGCGAGTACCTCCGAGGGTTCAAAACGGTACAAAACTAAATAGATGCATTCCGATTACGAAGATGGTTTTGGAAGAGATTTTGCTTCTATCATTCCTAAGCCTTGTAGAATGTGATTGATGGTTGTTTCAGGTAAGGATTTTTTGAAGATATCAGCAAGTTGATCAGAGGATCTTAGTAAATGTATTTCGACATTCCCATCCTCTACGTGATCATTTATAAAATGATACCTCAGTGCTATATGTTTCATCTTGGAATGTTGCACTAGGTTGTGATAAATCCGAATAGCACTTTCCGAATCATAGTAGAGTGGAATCCTCTTCATGTTAATGCAATAGTCTCGTACTTGGCTTTGAATCCAGACGACTTGCAAAGTGCATGATGCAGCAGCGATGTATTCAACTTCTGCAGTTGATAGGTTGTGACAAATCCGAATAGCACTTTTCCAATCACAGTAGAGTGGAATCCTCTTCATGTATGTTTCTTTGATTTCCAACTTACTATTTTGCCATCTAGAAACTGACATCCCCCAGAAGTGCTTTTATGATCGAGACCGCATCCTCCTAGATCAGCATCCGAAAAGGCTTGCACGAAGAATCTGGAGTTTGAGGGAGACTATATTCCGAGAGTAGATAATCTTTTGAGATATCTCAGAATATTCTTCACATCAGTCATGTGTTCCTCATGAGGATTTTCCTGAAACCTAGCACAATAACAAACAACAAACATTATGTCTGGTCGACTGGATGTTAGATACATTATTGATCCAATCATTTACCGATAGAGAGTAATACTCGTTGCAGGTTTTTCCAAGGACGGTGTTAGCCTCGTTTGGAATGCCATTAGTACATTGACTCGTGAATCTCCTTCCATTCCGAATTTCACAAGTAATGACTTGGTGTAGGCTTATTGGTTGATAAAAATCCCCTCTGAACTCTGTCTAATATTTAAACCAAGGAAATAGTTAATAGGACCCATTGAGCTCATCTCAAAATTAGTCTCCCTCAACTTTCGGAACTCAACAATCAATATAGGATTGGTTGATCCGAAAATGATATCATCAACATAGATTTGGAAGATCATCAGATGGTCACCATATTTCTTACGAAAGAAGGTTATGTCGACCGAGCTTTGTTTAAACTTTGATTCTTTTAAGAATCGGGTAAGTGTTCCATACCATGCTCTAGGAGCTTGTTTCAAACCGTACACAGCCTTATCCAAGATGTAACAATGGTTTGGACATTTCTGATTCAATAATCCTGGTGGTTGCTCTACATAAACCGTTTCCTCTAAATCACCATTTAGAAAGGCACATTTAACATCCTTGTAATAGACTTCAAAATTCTTATGAGCTGTATAGGCGAGAAAAATGAGAACAGACTCAAGTCTTGCAACCGATGCGAATGTCTCTTTGTAGTCCATGCCTTCTTCCTGGCAATATCCTTTCACAACCAACCTAGCTTTGTTCCGGATAACATTCCCTTCCTTGTCAAGCTTGTTCTGAAACACCCATTTTAAACCAACCACAGAAGCATCCTTCGGGGTTGGAATTAGTCTCCAAACATTATTTTATTCAAATTCATTAATCTCTTCTTGCATAGCTTGCACCCTATCAGAGTGATCAAGGGCAACTTTTATAGTCTTTGGCTCCATTTTGGAGATAAACAAATTGAACATGCAAAATTTCATCTTAAAAAGCAATGCAGCTTGAAGATGGAGCTCTAATAACCTGAGTTTTGGGATCATCTTTGGTCTATTTTTTTAATGGTAGGTAGTTTGGATCATAAGTTGGGTTTAACTCGGCATTGACATCTTCGAATTCTGATTGAACATCGTCAGAGTCGTGATTTTCATTATCATTCTCCCCTTGGGAAATTTCATGTGACTGAACATTCAGAATTGGATTCTCCCCTTGTAACATTCGTGTTTCTAGCCTAGGCATTTATATTGAGTTGATAGTCTAGGTTAACCTTTGTAACTCATTTTGAAGAAACGAAAAGGAATTATGTGAATATTATATCAATTATGTGTTTTATGCTTAATTATTAGGGCATAATTAATTAAGAATAAAAATAAGCGTCAAACTTAAAGTGTGAGATAAGCCCGATGTCTTTACATAAAGTTGTAGTGGTGGAAACAAGGATTTCGGGGATATAAAGAATACCAAAATTCGAGTTATAACGAAGAAGTTATGACCTGTCCAAGTTTCGCGACAAAATCGGCACGACGCTGAATGTCGTAAAAAGTGAGTTTTTCATAAACTACTTTTTAGCCTTAGTAATCTAAACGAAAGTCGTAGTATTCGTTAAACCGAGAAGTTCGATAAAAAGAACGCCGAAATCTGACTTCGTATGAGGAAGTTATAATTTTTTGAAGTTTCAGCTTAGCAGTAGACAGCTAAAAACTTGAATTTTAGATCGAATGATTTTTAGCCGACACAACCTAAACGAGAATTGAAGGTCTCGTCATTAGTAGAACAACTGTAATAAAAAATTAATAATAATAAAAAAAATTAAATTCAAAATTAGATTCAAAATTAGCCGATGAAGTCTAAACGGAAGTTGTAGAGCGTAACTTTAGCTACGCGTGCATATAAAGAACGTCAAAAACGGAGCTCGTATGCGAAAGTTATGGATTTTAGAAGTTTTGGCGCAAAAATCGAGAAAATTCGCATAGTCACACTTTGCCACATCACCCTCGCTTAGAATGTGACACGTGTCCTGCTGAGTCACCGACCTGCTGAGTCATCTGAAGCCGTGGCACATTCGAGGAGCGACGCGTGTGCAGCCTAGTCCGAGCCTCGCAATGCCTCCCGCATGTCCAACCTTCACACCAGCTGTCTCCTTTCCCTCCTGCTTCGGGTCCGAACCTCGGACCTAGACTCCTGTCCACTTAGAAGCTGCCAGCGAGCCCTCGCATGTGCGAGCCATGCACAGCCACGTGCGAGCCACCTCCTCTGCGAGCTTTGGATCTGCGACGCGTGTCTTATTTCTGACCGTCTGATCAGAAGCCTCACCCCTATATATAGAAGGGTGCGAGACCTCCCGGGTAACTTTGAAAAATTGTCAATTTTAACCCCTAAACTCATATTTCTTTCATCTTAACATCCCGCAAAGCCCTGGTATCGATTGTAAAGCCCGAAATACTCCATGAAGTGCCCGAGAAGCCCGGAAAATTTATATTTTCGGTTTCGAAGCCCGACTTTTACAAAGCCCGGTTTCTCAATAAAACTCTTGGTTTTATTTGAAACGATCGTTTTAGGAAACGAATTGCTGCCCGATTATCATCAAATCATGTGAGTGTGTATTTACTTTAAATTTACACATAGATATGAAGCATTACCTTGAAATACGTGTTACGTGTAAATATGTTAATTGTTTATTTGAGGTGGCTGTAGAATTGATGTTTTATACAAGTTTTAAACTATATATGCTTTTTATCTACAAAATATGTTGGGTAGATGAAATAGTTCATGTGTGTTAAAAAGGTGAGAGGCCTCGATGTTGTTGTTGTTGTTGTATTCATCTAGCGGAGTATAGATGACGACCACGGACTTTTCTAGACAGTCCAGTGGAACACTAGCAGGTTCGCAACTTGTAGGTGTTGATGAATTAAATGTTCATTGGCGTACTCCATCCCCCTCATGGTTACCTTTAGGACATGTATGGCTGAGGAAACCCCTTAGCAGTAGTGTCTATCTCGATGATAATCCTTAGGCTAGGTCCCTTGTGATAGGTGTTTAGGGACGTAAAGTGAGGACAACAGGAATGGGTAATCAGGGTTATTGTTGATTGGTGAACTTAATAAGTATATTATTATTGTGGGTTGAAAACGCTATATACTTACCAGGCTCCCAAGCCTGACCCACTCAGTTTTATGATTATAGGTAGTGGACCCCGAGCATAGTCGGAGGACGATGAAAGATTTTTGGATTATAGCCAAGTAGTTTTAAATAACTCTTGAAAGGCTTATAATGTCTTGTTTATGCTTTTGATATTTATCGGAACATGACATCCCGAGGTTTTGATATATCTGGAAAATATATACCTTCTTAATGAAGGGTTTTGATAAACTTTTATCATATGTTGTTTGGGGACCAATTCCGCAATATCTTTTAAAAAGATTTCTCTGATTTTATTTTAAAAAGCATAAATTAAATCGGTCTTTTCGGGCCGAGAAATTAGGGGATGTCACAGTTGGTATCATAGCATTAGTTTAAGCGAACTAAGAAATCGTAGAATTTCTAGACTTGAACTTAGAATGCTAAGTGATGATTGTGAGATGAGTGTCTACCATATTTTAGAGACGAGCACTAGTTTATTTTAGGGAAGAATCCTAAAATGCCCTTATGTTCTAAATGCTATGTGTTTTCCATGTGTGCCATTATTTGTTCGGATCTATGGTCTGTTGCCGACCGGATCTGGAAACCTTATGTGTGTAGGATTCTAAGCGTATGAATACGAGGTTAGAACTAACATGTAAATGTTTCAGAGTGATAAGGGAATTTACATGTCTAACAAGAATAAAGACCTAAATTCACCTTATTTGGTATATAGATTGAAATGGCAATAACTCGGAGTGGAGCTGGAAATGCTAACAGAAACCATCAACCTCAACCCCAAGTGGTGGAACAGGTGCCTATAGTAGGAGCTGCACCCGAACCCATCACCATGGCTGGAGTACGAACTATGATTCAGACCATGTTGGCTGAACAGAGGGAAGAATTGAGGCAAATGTTGCTGAACGATAGGGATGAACCTTCAGTTCCTGTTGAACAACGTGAACTAAATGACGATCGATCTGAAGAAGGGAACAACAGTAGATCGGCTGGTCATAGAGAACTGCTTGTGGTTGGGAGGAATAAACATGAGGGTAGAATAGAGAGAAGTGGGTGCAAGTATAAGGACTTTATGACTTGCAATCCAATGACCTTCAATGAAAAAGAAGATCCCGTCGGAGTAATGGACTGGATCTCGGAAATGGAGTTGGCTTTCATGATTTGTGATTGCCAAGGCAAGTTACAAACTACCTTTGAAGTACGTCAGTTCACGGGTAATGCTGCTCGTTGGTGGAGCACCTTGGGGAAAACCCTAAGCCCTAATGAGCCACTGCAACTAACTTGGGCAGAGTTATTAGTGCACTTCAAGCGCAAGTACTGCTCGGCCCAAAACGTACTTGAGTTAGAAAACTAATTTCTAACGTTGCAGAAAGGGAGTATGACCGTTGATGAATATACGAATAACTTCACAGAAAAAATGGAGTTTCTTTGCGTATTGTCCCAGATGAGTTGGCAAAAATTGACAGGTACACAAAGGGACGTCCATGGGAGTACACGGTGCCAGTACATCAGGCACTTGCTTTGGAGGCAGCTATCTGGGATGCCAAGTCTGTTGAATATATGATAAAAGGGAGAGCCGCCAGCAAGGTTGAAGTTGTCGAAAAGAGAAAGTTTGAAGGAACTTCAAGTTCCAATAAAAAGAAAAAAAATCTCGAAGACTGGTTCGAGAAAATTTGGAGGAAGAGCCGAAGCCAAGTGGTGTGACAACTGTAAGAAGAAACATGCTGGGAAGTGCAACGTGGAAGTCACTTGTTACAAATATGGAAAGCCTGGGCATTATGCCAATGAATGCACCTTCAATAAGAACGTATGTTTTGGGTGAAATGAAGAAGGGCATATTTTGAGGGATTGCCCGAAGAAGAAGGACGCAACAAAACCCAATCTACCACCAAAGCCGAAGGTGAGAGCCTTTCAGATGACACTCGAAGCTGCGACAGAAGAAGCCGACGTTGCTTCAGGTACCTTTCTCATAAACGAATTGCCTGCCCAAATTTTGTTTGATTCTGGAGCCAATTACTCCTTTATATTGCATGAATTTGGTAGAAAGCTAGCTTTGCCTGTAGATATGCTAGTTAATGCTATAATAGTCGAGATTGCTAGTGGCAAGTTTGAACCTATTAGCCATCGTATGAAAAACATCCTCATTGACTTGAATGGGAATAAGTTCCAAGAGGAATTATTTTTTATCGAGTTAAATGGATTCGACATAGTTTTAGGAATGGATTGGCTTTGCGCCAACGATGCAGAAATACTATGTAGAAAGAAGATAGTAAAAGTAAACCCGCCAGGGAAAGAGTCGTTTATGGTGTATGGAGACAAACACAGACTAAATTCTGGAATCATTTCCCTAATGAAAGCCAGAAAGTGTTTGGCTAAGGGATGTACATCATATCTAGCGTTCGTGATCGATGCTAAGATGGAAAAGAAGGATGTGCAGAATATTCTGGTGGTGTGTGATTATCCGGATGTCTTTCCCGAAGATCTTCCCCGATTGCGCCCTGATGGACAAGTATAATTTTGTATCGACTTGTTACCAGGAACGACGCCGATAGCAAAAGCACCTTATCGATTAGCGCCAACCAAAATGAAAGAACTCATGACACAACTTCAGGAGTTAATGGAAAAAGGTTTCATTCGACCTAGTTCATCACCTTGGGGAGCCCCTATGTTATTTGTAAAGAAGAAAGACGGAAGCATGCATGAGAGTGTGCATCGATTACAGAGAGCTGAACAAAGTGACGATAAAGAACAAGTACCCGTTGCCAAGGATTGATGACTTGTTCGACCAGTTGCAGGGTTCGAGCTATTTCTCGAAGATCGATGTTAGGTCGGGATACCATCAACTAAAGGTGAGAGAGCAGGATATCGAAAAGACTATGTTTAGAACGAGATATGGACACTATGAATTTTTGGTTATGTCGTTCGGACTAACCAATGCCCCAACAGCTTTCATGGATTTGATGAATAGGGTTTGTAAACCATTCTTAGATAAATATGTGATAGTATTCATAGACGATATCTTGATTTATTCAAAAAGCAAGCAGGAACATGAAAAGCATCTACGTAAAGTGCTAGAAGTCCTGAAAAAGAAGAAGTTGTATGAAAAGTTCTCCAAATGTGAATTTTGGATTCAAGAAGTCCAATTTTTAGGTCATGTGGTTAACCAAGAAGGAATAATGGTCGACCCAGGAAAGATTGAAGTTATAATGAAGTGGGAACAACCAAAAAGTCCTACGGAAATTCGAAGCTTTTTAGGATTAGCTAGATATTACCGAAGGTTTATCCAAGATTTTTCTTCGATTGCTACTCC
Organism: Lactuca sativa; assembly: GCF_002870075.4. Classification (NCBI taxonomy): domain Eukaryota; kingdom Viridiplantae; phylum Streptophyta; class Magnoliopsida; order Asterales; family Asteraceae; genus Lactuca; species Lactuca sativa. Next base: position 313,699,010 of record NC_056625.2, read on the forward strand.
ATTAAACAGCTTTGACCCACAAAGGAGCAACATATGATTGGAATGAGAAGCATAAGGAAGCCTTTGAGAAGTTGAAGAAGAGATTGTGTGAAGCACCGATTCTTTCATTGCCTGAAGGAGTGTATGACTTCGCAGTTTATAGCGATGCATATGGAGTTGGGTTAGGTTGTGTTCTGACCCAAAGGGATAAAGTGATCGCGTATGCATCGAGGCAATTGAAGGAGCATGAAAAGAACTACCCCACTCATGATCTGGAGTTGGTAGCAATAGTATTTACCTTAAAGATATGGAGGCATTATCTTTATGGCACAAAGTGTAAACTTTTCACTGATCATAAGAGTCTCCAATATCTCTTTAATCAGAAGGAATTGAACATGAGGCAACGACACTGGCTAGAGTTACTCAAGGACTACGACTATCAAATACTTTACCACCCTGGTAAAGCAAATGTGGTTGCTGATGCTCTCAGTCGGAAGGTAAACCTTGAAAAGAAAAGGCCAAGAGCGTTGAGAATTGAAATTGTCTCGACAATTGTGGAAAGTATAAAGAAAGCTCAAGAGGAATCTTTGGAGAAAAATGACCGAAAGGAAGAACGTTTGGGCAAAACGTTAGTGTTTGGTACAAACAACCAAGGGTTGAAGGTATTCCAAGATAGGATTTGGGTACCTAAGACGGGCGAAGTAAGAGATCTTCTGATGGAAGAAGCTCACAAGACCATATACTCGATTCATCCTGGAAGTACAAAAATGTATAGGGATCTAAAACCCTATTATTGGTGGCCGACGATGAAGCTCGATGTTGCTAAGTATGTGGCCGAGTGTATAACTTGTGTTAAGGTTAAGGCACAACATCAGAAACCGTATGGGAGTTTAGAACCTTTACTCGTACCCATGGGTAAATGGGAAGACATCACCATGGATTTTGTGACTAAACTGCCCAAAACAAGGAACGGTCACGACATGATTTGGTGATCGTTGATCGCTTCACTAAGAGTGCGCATTTCATAGCAGCCAAAGAGAAATGGTGTATGGATAAACTTGCGAATTCTTACGTGAAGGAAATTGTGAGGCTTCACGGTGTTCCGTTAACGATTGTGTCCGATCGTGATAGCCGTTTTACCTTGAGATTTTGGAGGAGTCTACTAGAGGAAATGGGTATCAAGTTGTGTTTGAGTACAGCTTACCATCCCCAAAACGATGGTCAGAGCGAACGAATGATTCAAACATTGGAGGATATGCTGAGAGCATGTACCCTAGAATTCCAAGGTAACTGGGATGAACACTTACCTCTAGTAGAATTTTCCTATAATAATAGTTTCCACTCAAGCATTAAGATGGCACCTTATCACGCCTTGTATGGGGAAAAGTGTCGAACGCCATCATGCTGGCTGGAAGCTGGGGAAAAGCAGTTTATGGGACCTAAAATAGTCCATCAGACTGCTGAAAAGTTGAAAGTGATAAGGGAAAGGATGTTAGCTACTCAAGATCGACAAAAGAGGTATGCTGACAAGAAAAGACAACTGATATCCTTCGATGTTGGAGATTTGGTTTTACTTAAAGTCTCGCCATGGAAGGGACTTATAAGATTTGGTAAGAGAGGGAAGTTGATGTTTGATATAATGTCTAAGTCCATAACTATATTTGGTATGTACTTGACCAGACCCGGCATGGTCCATTTGGGTTGCACTTCACCCGAACAATTTATGGATAATCTTTTGAGAATAGTACAACTTATGATTTATTAATATATTATAAGTTCTAATATATTAATATAAGATCATATTATTTAATTACTATTGATCTATAATTAATCTAGGAATAATTTAGAGATCAAAGATATTACTAATTATATATGGGCTTCTATATTTATATAGTGTGGGCTAATGCTTATTTGGAATGGGCTAGGCTTGCATGGAAAGTCCATGGATACTCCGGGGAGCTTTAACCCATGGATCTCATGGAAATGAAGAGACATGGGTATTAAGGTATACATGGATGTAACCCTAATCCACCATACTATATAAAGGAGGCTTTGGCTCTTAAAATCATGCTAGTTGAGGTGAGTAAAGCAAGAGGGCCAATTTCAAGATAGTAGTGACTATTCTCTAAAAGTTCCAAGTTTGTGGTGATTTGTGATTTCCATTTGAGGCATCCAAATTGTTGGTGCTAGGCTCTAAAACTCCAAGCAATCAACTACTACTACAAGATAAGTATTTCTACTAGCTTTATTTGATTCATGTTCCCCATGCCATGCTAGTTAGGATATAAACCTTGATTATTTGCATGATCTTAGACAAACATAGATCCAAGGTTTATTAGGGTTGCATGTACTCTTAGGACGTGTTAGAATGCTCAAAAGCCATCAGTGGTATCAGAGCCTAGGTTTGTTTGTTTAATACTTGATGCAAAATATTGGAAAAAGTTGAAAAACTTGTTGTCTACCCGATGAACTCGCCGAGTCCATGGGGGGACTCGCCGAGTTCATGTGTATCTTCATCCTACTCGGTGAGTAGGTTCGTGCACTCGGCGAGTAGGAGCCACAGAATGCAGATTTTTGACTTTCGCTGCAGGAAATGGACTAGAAACATTACCCTAAACTGTTTTGGTGTTATAAAACTTGTTTTAGATGGTGTAATGTTTGTTCTAATCCATTTACAATGGCTAATATCAATTTTTCATGATTATATGTGTTCATATGGTCTTGAAACTTTGATATGGATATTCATGTTCTTGATCTTATGAATTTAGATGATCATAGGAATTACTTGTAACCTACTTGGTAGTTTAATTCTTGATCATAATGTGTTTTAATGGAGTCCATAACTTGTCCTCAAGTTATGGAAAAACCAAGAGTCACACTTGAATTAAAACCATTAAAAGAACACAAGAGTTAGAAAAATGAAAAGTCTTCATTTTTATTACTCAATTTAACTCATAAGTTACAAGAAATGAAATGTTTTGAAAGTATAAAAAACTTGCCCTCAAGTTTTGGAACAAATAAAGTCATATTAAAAAACTTTAGTTCCAACCCTTAGAATTTTAAAAGTTAAAATTCAACCCTTATACTTATAATATTATAAGTTAATAATATATATATATATATATATATATATATATATATATATATATATATATATATATATATATATGTATAAGATCAAAGTCGTCTTACCGCTAGTACGCCTCATTCACGAAGCTAGTCTATAAGGTGGGTATAAGGTTGTTGCCAATAAAATGGCAACTTAATGGTGTCCACTCTCACCCACCGCTTGCTTGACTGGTGGAGGGTCGTTAGCCGAACGGGTAGGACAAGGACTTATAAACTCTCATTAAAAGTATAGTGATAATTATAAAGTAACTAAATGCTTTATTAAATTCCCAATCTTAGTTACATTAGGAAAATGTGAATAAGGTGCTAATCCATGGAATTACACTTTACACTTTGCTTAAGACGTTAGTGGAGCGTGTGTGGTTAACCGGCACACTAACTTGAACTTAACAGGGTAGGTAAAGAGTGACTTAATGTTTATCATAGTATCGATGGAGCGTGTGTGGTTAACCGACACATCGATTGAGGGGTAGTACCTTAAGGGTACCAAGTAATTTGGATGGTTACTTCACACCTTGTTTTGTGACCCTCGACATCCCAGTCACAAAACCTGAAGGGCACACTCGAGATTGAAGCATGCCATTGAAGAAAGTTCAATGAATCTCAAAGAATCTAGGATTTTCTAAGCCAATTAAAACCTAATTAAAATTTCGTTTTTCATGGTGGAAATTGGTGAATCGTCATTCACCTACCTTCAAATATCTTATAGCTTAGATTACGACATCCCTCTTCTAAGTTATAAAATATTGTGTTGGGTCCTAGCCTTAATACTACATTTGGGTGTTTTATTAAGGACCATCTCAAAATCTAATATAATCTATTCCCTCTTCCTTTTAGATGTCTTCCAATAACAATGCTTCTGGATCTAACCCTACTAGCTCTTTCTCTCTCATGAATCTTAGTGGGAGAGTCATCTTTGATGGATCCAACTTTACTGATTGGATGAGGAACATTAGGATGGTCACTCGGTATGACAACAAAGAATATATTCTTGACAGGAGCTAAAGGTACCCGAGCTAACTGCTACTCCTGAAGAGCTTGCTGATTATGAAGTACATGAAAGGGATGCTACAAAAGTAGCATGCATCATGATGGCCACCATGACAGCCAAGCTCCAAAAGTCCTATGAGGACTATTATCCTTTTGAAATGCACCATAACTTCATGGACCGTTACCATCAAAGTGCTCGTCAAGAGCGATATAAAATAATCTCCTCCGTGATAACAACCTGAATGAAGGATGGTGAACCCATCACGGGCCACTTGCAGAAAATGCAAAGGTATGTGGACCGTTTACTGAAGCATAATGTGAACTTCCCCGAGGAGTTAGCAATAGACACCATTTTGCACTCCTTACCATCGGGTTATGATCAATTCCGCATGACAGATCACATGAACAAGGTGTTGGATTAACGTCTAAGTCCATAACTATAATTGGTAAGACTTGACCCGACCCAGCATGGTCCATTTGGGTTGCATGGCATCATGCACTTGGATAGATTAAAATGAGAGAAAATAACACTTAAGGTTTATTAATATATTATAAGTTCTAATATATTAATAGGATTATTTAATTAGTATTGATCAATAATTGATTTAGAATTAATTATATGATCAAAAGAAGACTAATTAAATTTATGGGTTGATTGTGTAAATCATCCATACATATATAGTGGGCAAATGCTCCATGGATTATCAAGTTGGGCTAAAACCCATTGGATACTCCATGGATGCTCCATGGTGTATTTGAACCCATGGATCCATTGAAATGGATAGCCATGACAATTAGGGTTTACCCCAATTGTAACACACTATATAATGATCTCATTCTTGGGAAAATCGGTGACTAGTTATGCATTGAGGGCAAGCCGATTCTTGAAGTGTTCTAATTTCTCTCTAAGTTATTCCAAGTGCTTATGGTGTTGTGTGAACAATTTGAGGTGTCACACTTGGGGCACTAGGCACTCAAGCTTCATGAAGACAAGCACCAACAAAAGGTATGTTATTCTAACTTGTGTTATTCAAAGTTTTGTATGCTAGAATAGAACTATACATTGGAAAGTTGATATTTGCATGTATAAAAGAGAAAACATAGATCCAAGGTATTTAGGGTTGCATGTACACTTAGGAGTGTTAGATTGCTCAAAACCCAACAGTGGTATAAGAGCCTAGGCTTGTTTTCTTGTTGTACTTGCTTCAACTGCTTAAAAATCGACTTTTGGTGCTGTCTGCCTAGTAGACTCGTCGAGTCCATGAAGGGACTCGACGAGTCCAAGGTAAAATGCATCCAACTCGCCGAGTTTGTTCATGCACTCGACGAGTTGGACCCCTAGACAGCATATTTTCGAGTTTTGGTGCTGGAATTGGTCTAGAATCATTACCTCTGACTGTTTTGGGCTTATAAAATGTGACAACCCGAAATTTCCATTTGTACGAACAATATCTATTCAATAGAAGCCAGTCCAGTTTCAGTGAATTTCAGACTTTTTCGAACAAGTTTGTGCACATTAGGGTTTACGTTTAAGGAGATATCAGGAGAGTGGATGCTCCTGGGTTTGTGAAATTTGAACATTCCAAGTTTCATAATGTTATAGTCCAACTCCTAGAATAAAAATATTTTCTGCCAAAATATTTCAGGACTATAAATAGATTTCTGAATTAAATTAATTCATTATTCACAATTCCAACTAGAGAAAAGCCATTTTCTCTCTAACGGATCTTCGGGTTTTCATCCCAGATTGTGAGTGTACTTTCCTAGATGTGTTTTAATATTTGTGATATGCTTTATAACATTGTTTACATGCCTAAAATGCAAGATCTTAGAGCTTACGGCCCAAGAACGTTATTGGGGTGTAAACTCCAAAACGAGGCCTAAAAGCTTCCTAGTCCCGATTCCTTGTTAGACAACTAGTTTAGGACTTATTGTAGGATCTTTTGAGGATAGAAATCATCCAAGATCATAAGGCTTTTGGAGTTTACGGCCCAAGAGTTTCTTGGACCGGAAACACCATTTCCAAGAGCCAAAGTGAGCCCTAAATCACCCCTAAGGCTTAAGGCATTTACCCTCTAATGCTTGTAGCTAATTTGGACACCAGAACACTTCAAAATCATATAGTTTTAGGAGTTTACGGCCAAGGACATGCTCTTGGGCCGTAAACCCCTTTTTCAAGGGCAAAGTGTACCCTAAACACCCCTAAGGCTTTAAGACAATTACCCTTTAATACTTAGGAATTGAATGGGGAATAAACTACATCAAAATCATCCCTTAAAGGGAGTTTACGGCCAAGGAACATCTCTTGGGCCGTAAACTCCAAGTGAAGGCACAAATGTGTGCCTAATGTCCCCTTTAGCCTTAGACAAAAACATAGAAGCTATCCTCCATGTGCAAGTGGCTTAAAAGAAATAAAACCAACACCCCATAGGAGTTTACGGCCGTAAACTCTATGGGATATGGTCTTTAGGCCGTAAACTCCTCTATGGAGCATTATAGGGCCTTAAACTACTTCAAGGATTATTCCAACAATGCTAGGCTTATTCTAGGATTAAGATAGCACTTTAAAACACCCAAAACCACCAAGTGAGGAGTTCACGGCCGTAAACTCATGGGTTCATGGCCTTAAACTCCAAAGGTGGGGTTTGTTGGGTGGTAAGCTCTTATACAAGGTCATTTGGTGCATTACCCCCTTTTGCCTTGTCCCGTATCGACTTAGATGCAACCCTTAGGACCTATAACATTTATACAAAGTGTTTCAATGTTCCTGAGTGTCCCAACTTATTTCATTAAGTTATTATTTGACTAATTAGTTATATATATGCTTATTATATGATAACTAGGCTCGTGCGTGTAAACAAGTCTCCGTTTGCCACCTAGCACGGTATCCGACACTACAATTCAAACAGCTCACCGCAAGTGAGTTCATACCCCTTTAATCCACCTTTGAAATGATTTTTAAATGTTTTAAATACTTTATGAGGGGGATACAAGTTAAATACTTATAGTTATTGCTTCAATCACATGTGATTGCATTAATCACATGTGATTAATAACTAGGAAACCAATGATTTTATCACTGTTCAAACTGTTTTACTTCAAAATGTTTTACAAACTCTTTTACTTTTCAAACTTATTCACAACTGTGATTCAAACAAATGTTCCTTATACTTAAACTGTTTTATCAAACTTATGCCTTCAAATTGTTTTATAGATTGACATCAAGTCGATCTTTTCTTGAAATAATATTTATGTTTAAAATGTCTTATAAAAACTTATTTATGCTTTTATATTATAAATTGCATGCCCATATATGTATAGATATATAAGTAATGTTTAAAGGGCTTAGGAAGGCCATCCGCCCTATTTCCTTTTCGCGCCTTGAGATGTGGTCTGGTGGGATTTCGGGTGACCATCCGAAGGTCGTTTCAATATTAATTATATATAAAATATAGATATATAGACATAAAAGTACTTCCATATTCATACGTACTAGTCACATCATTAGAAAGTTACCATCGGGGTAACACAGGATCATACTATTACAACTGCTAGATCAAAGAGTCAGTTCATTCATGAGTCCATATACAACTATACTATGAGAACATATACAACTATACTAGGAAGAGAACATATACAACTATACTAAGAGAACATATACAACTATACTATGAGAACATATACACCTATACTATGAGAACATATACAACTATACTAGGAGGAGAACATATACAACTATACTAGAACGAGAAACATTACATTACATATACAAGAATACTTAAATTACTGTGATTTAAATTGGAGCATGACTTAACTGTCATGAATCGAGTTGTGGCCAGAGTCTCTTGGAGGGGGAGCGTGAGTTTGTGTATAGATCTATGCTGGATTGACAATCCTACACCTTGCTGCTAGCTACAGCCGGACCTGCAGGTCTGCGGGTGCCAAACGTCATTTTCTTTATTACGACCATTCATTATGTTGTTGTTACTAGTCGATAGTTTGGTGCAATTTATCACATAATGCCTTAATATAAATCCGGTTTAAGGTAGTTAGTACATCAGTAGTTCCTATAATACAAAACTACAGTACTACATTGATTTACCCATTACATATTTTTCGTGATAACCTCACTTAAACATTAATGTACAAACTATATTTTATTAAATGATAGTTACACTTGGGAAATCACACACTTTTACAACAAACGAGCGTACAAAACAGTTAAGCCTTGGTAGAAGGCTACTTTAATAGAAAATATAGGTTTTTTTGAGAGATCAAACTTTTACAAACACTTACATACATTTTACAAACTTATACTTGAGACACGTTCAAACGTTTTTTATAACAAACATCGACACTAAAATACTTATGAACTCACCAACTTAATGCTGATAACTCTTTCAAAATAACTTGTATTCTCAGGTCATCAGTAGACAGGTACCGAAGCCAGCTTTTGAGACGATGGAGCGCATCCAAGACTCATCATATTATTTTGTTAAACATTATATTTTTGGTGTCTAAAACTGTACAGAACAGGCTTGTATTAAAATTATTTATTTAATGCAATGGATGATGTTGTTTGCTTATTTACATTTACTGTGTTGTGATATCGTACATGACGTCCTCCGCCCCAGAACGTTTCCGCCGTTCTTGGTTTTGGGGTGTGACATAAAACTTGTTTTGAATGTGCTAATGATTATCTTAAACCAATTTCAATGCTATAATAAAAGTTTCAAGTTTATATGTGGTCATGTTATTCTTGAAAATTGTTGAATATGAATGATCATGCTTATGAGTTTTGCTAGATCATAGGAATTGTGTGCAAATTGTTTGTTGATATAATTCATGATCTTGTTGAAAATTGTATGGAGTTCATAACTTGTCCTCAAGTTATGAATTTTCAAGAATTTTATGTTTACTTGATTTATGAGTTAGTTTAGATTGATAATAAAAAAAAATTATGTTTTAGTTGTTTTCAATCCATACTAGTCTAAAAGAAGTTCATAAAATATGTTTTTGTAACTTGTCTTGAAGTTATGTGAAAAGTCATATTCATGAATCTTAAAAACTCATAAAAGTTTTGAAGGTTACATAAAATGTAAGAGTTTTTTCCATTACATAGTTGAATGACTCCATAACTTGTCCTCAAGTTATGGATGTTGAAGAGACACTTCTTTAAAGTGTTTTTAAAGAATAAGGGATTACATTAAAATGAAGAGTCTTCATTTTAATGAACCATTAAACTCATAAGTTATGATTTAAAGAGTCTTGAAATAGTTTCAAAACTTGCCCTCAAGTTTTGGAATTTGAAAAGTTACTCCTCATGTATACTTTAATTCCAAACTGAACATTGAAATTTTAAAAAGTTTAAAATTCAACCCTTATACTATTATTATAATTTTAATTATATAGATATGTACAAGAGGAAGTCAATCTTACCGTTAGTAGGCCTCATTCACGAAGCCGGTCTATAAGGGGGGTATAAGGTTACTGCCTATAAAATGGCAGTTTAATGGGTGTCCACTCTCACCCACCGCTTCCTTGACTGGTGGAGGGTCGTTAGCCGAACGGGTAGGAATGGTCTATAATTCTCCCTTCATTAAAAGTATAATGAAAAATACTAAGTAAAAAAACACTTATAAATTCCCAATCTTAGTTACTTACGAAAATGTGAAAAGGTGCTAGCCCATAAAATTACACTTTGTACCTTACCAAGTCGTTAGTGGAGCGTGTGTGGTTAACCGGCACACTAACATGGAGTAGTAAGAGTGGCAAAGGGTAACTTGACTTTATTATAGATCGGTGGAGCGTGTGTGGTTAATCGGCACATCGATTAGGTAATAATGTTAAGGGTACCAATTCAATTTGTATGGTTATTCACACCTTGTGTTTGATCCTCGGCATCCCAGTCACAAATTTGAGAGGGCACAATCGAGATTCGAACATGCCATTGAAAAGTTCAATGTATCTCAAAAGATCTAGGAGTTTCAAAACCTATAAAACCTAATAATAAAATACTTCGTTTTCATGGTGGAAATTGGTAAATCGTCATTTACGTACCTTCAACTATTTTATAATTTGGATTACAGCATCATTCTTCCAGTTATAAATAGGTTGTTGGGTCCTAGCCTTAATATTTCATATTGGGTGTTATATTAAGGACTTTAAATCAACTTTCTTGAATTTATCCCATTATAGATGTCTAGTTTAGACAGCTATGGTCTTCCCAAATCTTTAGGAACAAGCTTCCTAATGAAGATGATATCCCAAATGGCAATCAAGGTGAAAGATCAATCCCTTTGTTGGGCATTTGTGGGACTAGAAATCATACTTCACGTCATCCACCTCCTCCAATAAATCTCCCTATCCCACAAGTTTTAAGACTTGATAAGTTCTAAGTCACTCAATCCCTATTGGCAAGAAAAGTCTATATGTGCTTAGATCTTGGGGATTAAGCCACATATTGACAAGTCGGGAGAGTCAGGTGTCGAAGTCTCGAGGTAGCTGGCTGCTGACTTGGTTCTTCAGTCACTCCTTGATGACAGGTCGCGACAAGACCCTTAATGATCTTACATGTTTGCTTGATGATGCTAAATCAGCAATGATTTGGAGCATTAGTAAAGCAAATTGGATTGGAAGATCTACTTTCCAAACCTATTTGGACATTGAAAATGGTGACATTGGAGGTCCAAGAAAAACTTTCTCTTCCCAATGGAATGGGATCGGCCATAGTCAACTCGGTTGACCAAATGGTAAAGAGAAAGGTTAAGTCTGTGATAGTCCCATCTACCGTTTCCAAAGAGTCCATATGATTCTATTGCCAAAGGAAAGACATTGGTTGCGAAGCTGCTAAATTTACCTGAAACATCTTAAGGGTGGTAAAGTCAATAGGTTTGACTCTACTTCAGGTAAAGTCCATTGTCTAACTTTATTAAGTTTCTATTCTGAGATTCTTATTGCATAATGTGACGAGGTCATATGTTGATGTTTTAAGAATCAAAGAAAAGGTGAAGAAACTTAAAGGAAGTATATACTGATTCTGATCGCGAAGATGGATTTCGATCGCATGGTTCGGTGATCAGAATTTTGAGTTGTTACTTAAGAGTTATGATATATTGCTGAGGAATAGATAACAACAAGTTTTCCATATGGATTGTAAGGATAAATTTTTCCGCAAAGTTTTAAAATAAAAAGAAAATGGTTTTGATTTTATTTATTTTAAGTATCCTTACAATGACATTTTTGAAAAATTGTTTATTATATGTTTCAATTGATAAGCAATATGGGTAAATGGATTTGATTCTTTCATTAGTGGAAGTGTCATAATATACCAAATAAGGAAAGATTCTCGTCACCCAAGTTTCAGTTGGATCGAAACTTGGAATCATGCAACTTGTATTGTATGATTATGAGAATTTTTATATATTTGGGACATTAAGTCTAATTCCTTGTTCACATGTATATGTGAATCAAGTGAAGGAAAAAGGGATCAGATACACTTGGGTGTGCGCTGATCAGGTCCACCACAAAGTTGATAAGATTATTCATTATGATTTACTAAAGTTTAGTAAATATGGTTATACTTACAAGTTTAAGTATAGTTCTGGATCATTAGAGAAGTTTCAATGATAGACATAATGAGTAAGAAGAATCAAATAAGGCAGAAAGATAAAAGTTTCTCTAATCTGAAGAGATGGGAGAGTACTTGAGTATCTTGCTTTATGATTATCTTAGTGATTATGAAACCATGCCACAATTGATCCTCTAAGGACACCTTAGTTCATTTTGTTTGGCTAAGGAGAGGAATCGTGAATTGTTGAAATGGTTAGATCAAAAGATAAATTATACTTCGTTCCAAAATTAAATCTTAGAGTCATACTCCAAGATTAAGCCTTGAGTCACATAATCTTAAGAAAGGTTTAAAACACTTGTTAAATGTAGAGTAAAATGTGTTCTTACTCTTGTACATTTGAAATTGGTAAGTTGTGATGTTTTGGATAAAACAAAGACCAACTAAGACCAATTGTGAGAAGTGTTTAACTTGATAAGAATCTGCACTAACTCTTGAATCTTCGTTTTTGTCAAGGAATGGTTCTTGACAAAGAGAATCTTATATGTCAAGAGGTCAGTGGGAGTCTTAAAAGGATCTTAAGATATATTTAAGAACTAATCAAGAGATTTGTTAATCACTAGACCACGACTTGAGGTTTGTAACCTATCGTGTTGACATATTTTGTGTCCATTCTAGTTAAAGTTTGTTTTGCATTGGAGTTCTGAGAGTTCTCAACTGGATGCATAACAACTTAGAAGCAATGGCAGGCCCTTGTGCTAACAGGTGGCAAGAAATTAGATTGAGTTCAGTCCATATGAGTTTGGGTTTGTCATTATCCTTGTCTTGTGACTATGGTTTTGACAATTCACATGGATAAGAACACATACACCATTAAATCTAAGTGTCATAAGGTTTCTCTCCGATTCATGAAAATGATACTGAGGAAACTCTTTCACTAAGTAGATTTAAGTGGATAGCAGGTCTGAAGTTTGCATTCTCATGTCGTTAATGGAGTGTGTGTGGTTAACCGGCACACTAACTAATGAGAATGGAAAAGGTTTAGACTCCAAGTGTATGATTTGATAAAGTCTTATCAAGGAAATCTAGTATCAGAAATCTGACTGATTTCTAGGTACATGTCAAAGCTAGTGGGAGCATAAAGTGTTATGCTAGTTAGATAATAATCATTATGCTAGTGGGAGCATGATGATTATGTTGCAAGTTAGCAATGTTAATCATAGAAAACAAAAGTTTCAACTTTCTTTGAAAAAGTTGTTTTACTATAATTAAGGGAGAGAAATTTATACTTCATTCCAATCCTACAAGCTTAGATTGAGATTTTAATCAACTTTAGTCAAGAATATATATGAATGTTATGTTGGAATGGTTCCACATAAGGAATTTCTATATATGTTGCTTTCTCAAGATTCGATTATGATTACGGCATCCCTCTTCATAGTTCGAATTATGAGAACATGGTAAATAAAAATTTTATAGCATGAATCGTATCCCATATGCTTCGGATATAGGATCGATTGCATGTGTTATAATATTCATCCATTCTAAATTTTCCTAATGCTTAGGGCGTTAAGAAGGGAAAAGGGACTAGAACTGGATATGACTAAGATGATTAAGCAATTGTCGATAACAATTTGGGGTTTTCCAAAGTTTGGTTACTCATGGACAATTGGAAGTATAGAGTAAGGATCGTATTGACATATTTTGGAAAGAGGCAACTCTTGTTGAAAAGTGATGGTCAAGATGGGAATATGGAATTGTTTCCATAGGTGGAAGTTATTCTTTGAATCTGTGTAAGATTAAAGAACTTAATGCAAAGAAGGGTGTTCAAAGGAATGTACTTTGAATTTGAGACTTCATCTCCATGGAATTGCTTTCCATTGGAATACTTTGTAATGTTTGTTGCCAAGTCTTTGTGACTTGTGTGAATATCATTACAAGAGGATCATTGCATAGATTACAGTAAATGACAAGAACTTGGTATTCTTACATTTACAATAAGGATTGGAATTGTGAAATGAGAATCATTGAAGTCATGTTCAATTGATATACATTTCACAAAGAGATGACCATATGTAAACATAGTGTGCATACTTGGAGTATGGCATAGCTATTGTTTAGAGAAACATAGTATGCATGCTTGGAGCATGGCATCACTACTGTTTCAATTCAAGTATCAAGTTGATTAATCGAAACATGAATAATGAGTGATCAATATGGTGCTTAGATAAATGGTATTTTATTTATGCTCAAAGTGTTGAGGCCATATAGGACTAGTATTATTTTGTGTTTCACTTTGAATGTTTTGACTTCCAGAATAATGAGGTCATTCTCCTGATTGACCAAGTTATTCAAACCATCCACAGTCGGTCATATGTTGGAAGTAGATATGAATCAAGACTGTCGTGAATTTGGCTTGTATGATTTGTCTATAGTGCTTTAGATAATGAAATAGTTGCTACAACATTCATGAGTACTCATAAGGGCTGAGTATTGGATTCAACCCACGCTCATTTGGATTCACTTCATGGATTTTATCACGAGTGAATCATGAGACGATAATATCTTATATTCTTCAAACCTAGAGATATGAGTTGTTGACTATGAGTTGGTTATACATTGATTGCACATAAACGCATTGGTAACTCGATGTTATAAAATGTGCCTTTGTGTATGATCCAACAAATAGTTAGTACAAGCATATGAGTCGAAGTTTATCCATTCCTTTTACCTTCGGGATAAAAGCGACATCTGTGGGCCCCTCGATGATTTAGTGATGACAAAAGTAACTGCTCGGCCGGGCCTGGACTGATTTGATTTTATCACGAGTGAATCATGAGACGATAATATCTTATATTCTTCAAACCTAGAGATATGAGTTGTTGACTATGAGTTGGTTATACATTGATTGCACATAAACGCATTGGTAACTCGATGTTATAAAATGTGCCTTTGTGTATGATTCAACAAATAGTTAGTACAAGCATATGAGTCGAAGTTTATCCATTCCTTTTACCTTCGGGATAAAAGCGATATCTATGGGCCCCTCGATGATTTAGTGATGACAAAAGTAAGTGCTCGGCCGGGCCTGGAATGATTTGATTTTATCACGAGTGAATCATGAGACGATAATATCTTATATTCTTCAAACCTAGAGATATGAGTTGTTGACTATGAGTTGGTTATACATTGATTGCACATAAACGCATTGGTAACTCGATGTTATAAAATGTGCCTTTCTGTATGATTCAACAAATAGTTAGTACAAGCATATGAGTCGAAGTTTATCCATTCCTTTTACCTTCGGGATAAAAGCGATATCTGTGGGTCCCTCGATGATTTAGTGATGACAAAAGTAAGTGCTCGGCCGGGCCTGGACTGATTTGATTTGTTCAATTAGTCAGTCGTCATAAATTAGAAATCAGGAAACAACAAATGGATAGAGAGAATGATTATAATCCATGTCTCAGTCCATATGATATCTAGAATGGAGGAATATATGATCATTTATCTAATGGACAAGTCATTGACAGAGGTCAGAGTTCATCGACAAGGTCAGAGATCGACAGAAGCTTTTGAGAGCTACGATTGCTAGTCGAGTTCTGAAGTCATACTTGCAATAATAGTTTTAGACTTATCCAAGTGGGAGACTGTTGGATTAATGTCTAAGTCCATAACTATAATTGGTAAGACTTGACCCGACCCGACATGGTCCATTTGGGTTGCATGGCATCATGCACTTGGATAGACTAAAATGAGAGAAATAACACTTAAGGTTTATTAATATATTATAAGTTCTAATATATTAATAAGATTATTTAATTATTATTGATCAATAATTGATTTAGAATTAATTATGTGATCAAAAGAAGACTAATTAAATTTATGGGTTGATTGTGTAAATCATCCATACTTATATAGTGGGCTAATGCTCCATGGATTATCAAGTTGGGCTAAAACCCATTGGATGCTCCATGGTGTATTTGAACCCATGGATCCATTGAAATGGATAGCCATGACAATTAGGGTTTACCCCAAGTGTAACAAACTATATAATGATCTCATTCTTGGGAAAATCGGTGACTAGTTATGCATGGAGGGCAAGCCGATTCTTGAAGTGTTCTAATTTCTCTCTAAGTTATTCCAAGTGCTTATGGTGTTGTGTGAACAATTTGAGGTGTCACACTTGGGGCACTAGGCACTCAAGCTTCATGAAGACAAGCACCAACAAAAGGTATGTTATTCTAACTTGTGTTATTCAAAGTTTTGTATGCTAGAATAGAACAATACTTTGGAAAGTTGATATTTTCATGTATAATAGAGAAAACATAGATCCAAGGTATTTAGGGTTGCATGTACACTTAGGAGTGTTAGATTGCTCAAAACCCAACACAAGGAAGAAGTCACCCTCAGTAAACTTCAGGGACTCTTGAAGACTGCGGAAAGTGGTCTAAATGGTAAGTCGGTTTCTACTACTCCTATTCCTACTCCTACTGCGGCCAATGTCTTGGCAATCGGTCATGGCAAAGGGAAGAAGAAAAAGAACCCCTCTAAGGGTACCAAGGGTAAGACCCTTGAAGGATCCTCTTCAAGCAAAACCAAGAAAGGTTTTGTCACTCCTTCTGCTAACCCTAATGAGGCTGAATGCTTCTATTGTCATGAAAAGTCGCACTGGAAGCGAAACTGCCGAAAGTACCAACAAGATGTGAAGGATGGGAAAGTAAAACCCAACCATGCAGGTATATACACTATATAGTCTAATAACTCACCTCATTCTAAGTCTTGGGTCCTTGATATCGGTTGTGGTATTCACATATGTTGTGATTTGCAGGGACTAAGAAGAAGTGAGAATGTGGAGCAAGGAAAGATAAACTTGATCATGGGAAACAGGAAAGCTTCACCTGTCACCAAGATAGGAGTTTATTCCTTAGTGCTACATAGTGGGTTTACATTAGATTTGAGTAAGTGTTATTATTCGCTAGAAATGGAAAGAAATGTTATTCCTTTCATGCATTATATAAACAAGGTTTTACCTTCTATTTTGATAATAATAACGGTAGTATTGATGCTTTCTTTAATAATGTTCATTATTTTAAGGCATTACCTTGTGATGGCGTGTATGAAACTGTATTTGTTGTAGATAATCGAGGAAATAATGTATTGTATATTGACTCTTCCAGTAACTTAGATAAAGCATCTTTATGGCATTGTCGTCTTGGACATGTAACCAAGAAACGCATAGGCCAACTCCAAAAGGATGGAGTCTTGGAGTCATTTAACCTAAAGTCAGATGATAGTTGTGAATCTTGTTTGCTTGGTAAAATGACAAAGTCACCTTTTACTTGCACTTGTGCTAGGGGTGAAGGTTTGTTGGAACTCTTACAGACGGATGTGTGTGGACCCTTCAGAACTGCCACAAGAGATGCTAATCGGTTTTATGTGACTTTCACTGATGATTTTAGTAGATATGGATATGTCTACTTAATCAAGCATAATTTAGAAACCTTTGAGAAATTCAAAGAGTTTAAGCAAGAAGTGGAGAATCAGTTGGGCAGGAACATTAAGATGCTTTGATCCGATCGTGGTGGTGAGTATCTTAGTACTGAGTTCCTTGACTATCTTAAGGAATGTGGGATTATCTCACAATTGACACCTCCTAGGACACCACAGTTGAATGGTGTAGCCGAGAGGCGTAATCGGACCTTGCTGGACATGGTTCGTTCCATGATGAGTCAAGCTTCGCTACCAATATCATTGTGGGGGTATGCCCTAGAGACTGCTGCCCATATCCTTAATCTAGTCCCTACAAAGAAGGTTTCCAAAACACCTCACAAAATGTGGACTGGAAAAGTTCCCAATCTAAACCACATCAAGATTTAGGGTTGTGAGGCTTTCGTGAGACGTGAGACTCACGATAAGCTCGAACCCCGAAGCGAAAGGTGTATTTTCATCGGCTATACACAAAAATCCTTTAGCTACATCTTCTACGGACCCAGTGATAATGTGGTCTTTGTAGCAAGAAGAGGATTCTTTCGAGAGAGAGAATTCATTAGTCAAGAAGACAGTGGCAGGGAAATTTACCTTGAGGAACTTCAAGAGTCAAGTGATGAAGGAACCTGAAACCCAAGCCCTCAACCTGAGGAGGAAACTCCTGTTGAACCAACTGAAGAATCTATACCTCTAAGGCGTTCCACCAGAGTTAGGAATGCACCTGAGCATTATTATGGTTTCCATATTACTGCAGAAGGTGAGAAACTTATCAGTGATAACACACTGGTAAATCTGGATGAGCCTAATAGATACACAGAAGCCATGGCAGGCTCTGAGGCTGCTAAATGGAAAGAGGCTATGGATAGCGAGATACGGTCCATGTATCACAATCAAGTTTGGAACTTGGTTGACAATGTACCTGATCGAAAGGTAGTTGGGTGCGAATGGATCTTCAAGAAGAAGACCGAAATGGATTGTAATATACACACTTATAAGGCACGACGGGTTGCAAAGGGTTATTCTCAAACTCCGGGAGTTGATTATGATGAGACCTTTTCACCAGTAGCCAAGATTAAGTCTATTAGGGTTCAGTTAGTCATTGCTGCATTTCATGACTATGAAATATGGCAAATGGATGTCAAAACCGCTTTCCTTAATGGAAAGTTGGCTGAAGATGTTTACATGATTCAGCCAAAGGGTTTTGTCAGTACAGAGTACCCCAATAGAGTGTGTAAACTCGAGAAATTCATTTATGGATTGAAACATGCACCTCACAGATGGAATCTTTGCTTTGATGAGAAAGTCAAGGAATTTTGGCTTTTCAAGGAGTGAAGATGAATCTTGTGTCTATATCAAGGCTAGTGGGAGCATATTCAGTTTTTTGGTATTGTATGTGGATGACATACTACTCATAGGAAATGACATTCCAACCCTACAGGAAGTAAATTCCTGACTTGGGAAGTGTTTCGCTATGAAGGACCTTGGTGAAGCTGCCTATATCCTAGGGATAAGGATTTTGAGAAACAAGAGTAAAAGACTAATTGGACTTAGTCAAAGCACCTATGTGGACAAAGTGTTGAAAAGATTCAACATGCATAACTCCAAGAAAGGTGAGTTACCAATTCAGAGTAATGTCAGATTGAGTAAGACACAAAGCCCTAGTACTGAGGCTGAGATAGCAGAAATGAGTTGACTACCTTATGCTTCAGCTGTAGGATCGATCATGTATGCTATGACGTGTACTCGACCTGATGTCGCCTTTGCTTTGAACATGGTTAGCAGGTATCAGGGGAACCCTGGCAAGGCACAACTGACTGCTGTAAAGAATATCCTCAAGTACCTGCGAAGGACTAAGGACTGGGTCCTTACCGTTGGTGGGAGTGATGACTTGAGAGTTGTAGGGTACAGTGATGCTAGCTTTCAGACTGACAGGTATAATTTCCGCTCTCAGTCGGGCTGGGTCTTTACCCTAAACGGAGGGGCATTTACTTGGAAAAGTTCCAAGCAGGACACAGTGGCTGATTCCACTTGTGAATCAGAGTATATAGCAGCAAGCGAGGCTGCAAAGGAGGCTATATGGCTAAAGAACTTCATCGGAGATCTTGGAGCTGTACCAGCTATCAAGGAGCCAATGGAGATTTTCTGTGACAGCAATAGTGCGGTTGCCTTAGCCAAGGAACTAAGAGATCATGGAAGATCTAGACACATTGACAAAAAAATATCACTTCATCAGACATCGAATAGAAGAAGGAATCCTCGTGGCAAAGAGGGTATCATCGGATGAGAACCCAACAGATCCCCTCACGAAGGGACTGACTCGGGCCAAGCATCTCCAGCATGCTCGGAGCATAGGGCTGAAGGATGATATTAGTTTTAGTAGTTAGATAATCTCGAAATTTGTAAAGTGTAATTGACATTAGATGATGAATAAAAGGTTTTTTTATTTATGAGCAAAGTGTTCCTATCTCTTGTCGATCGTTTACTATATTTCTTTTGCATGTTTTGACTTCCAGAATAATTATGTTTGGTTTATCATATTATTCAAACCTCCACAGTCGGTCATATGTCGGAAGTAGGTATGAATCAAGACTGTCATGATTGGTTGCAGAGGTCCAAGGTGTTAGACATGGCTACAACAATCATGAGTGCTCATAAGTTCTAAGCATTGGACTCAACCCACGCTCACTGGAATCACTTGATGGAATTCATCTCGAGTGATCGTGAGACGCTAATATCATATAAGTCTTCAAACCTAGAGATATGATTTGTTACTTACGAGTTGGTTATGCATTGATTGTACGAAAACGCATTAGTAACTCGATGTTATAAAACGTGCCTTTGTGTATAATTCAATGAGTGGTAGAACAAACATATGAGTCGAAGTTTATATGTTCCTTCTAGGATTAGAAACGATATTTGGGCCCCTCGATGATTTTGTTTTGACCTATGTATCGGGCCCGGTCAGAACTAAATTGTTGTGTTCAGTTAAGTTCTCTGTCAAACAAATCGGAAATCGGGAAACAAATGTTGGACAATAAGTAAGACCATGTTCCATGTATTTGTCCGGCTGATATCTAGAACAGAGGATTATATGATCACTTATCTAAAATGACGCGTTCTAGTTCAACAGAGTTTAAAGAGCTACGATTGCTGATCGGTTCCAGAAGTCATACTAGCAACTATAGTTATTAGACTTATCCAACTGGGAGACTATTGGATATAGTGTCTAAGTCCATGACTATATTTGGTATGTACTTGACCCAACCCGGCATGGTCCATTTGGGTTGCACTTCACCCGAACAATTTATGGATAATCTTTTGAGAATAGTACAAGTTATGATTTATTAATATATTATAAGTTCTAATATATTAATATAAGATCATATTATTTAATTAGTATTGATCTATAATTAATCTAGGATTAATTTAGAGATCAAAGATATTACTAATTATATATGGGCTTCTATATTTATATAGTGTGGGCTAATGCTTATTTGGAATGGGCTAGGCTTGCATGTAAAGTCCATGGATACTCCAAGGAGCTTTAACCCATGGATCTCATGGAAATGAAGAGACATGGGTATCAGGGTTTACATGGATGTAACCCTAATCCACCACACTATATAAAGGAGGCTTTGGCTCTTGAAATCATGCTAGTTGAGGTGAGTAAAGCAAGAGGGCCGATTTCAAGATAGTAGTGACTATTCTCTCAAAGTTCCAAGTTTGTGGTGATTTGTGATTTCCGTTTGAGGCATCTACACTATTGATGCGAGGCTCTAAAACTCCAAGCAATCAACTACTACTACAAGGTAAGTATTTCTACTAGCTTTATTTGATTCATGTTCCCCATGCCATGCTAGTTTGGATATAAACCTTGGAAAAATAATTATTTGCATTTATCTTAGACAAACATAGATCCAAGGTTTATTAGGGTTGTAAGTACACTTAGGAAGTGTTAGAATGCTCAAAATCCATGAATTGAGTCCAAGATTTATTGGACCATTTAAAGTTATTCAGAGGATTGAGAATCAAGCTTACAAGCTAGAGTTACCGGAAGAACTGGAAGGTATTCATAATACGTTTCATGTGTGTTATTTGAGAAAGTTCACAGGAGATGTGCCCGAGATAATTCCGATTTCTGAGTTAAGGTTGGATGAAAACAAGAGGTCGATCGAAGAACCTGAGGCAATCGTTGACCGTAAGACTCTGAAGTTATGACGCAAGATGGTTGATTTAGTGCTTGTACACTGGAAACATACGAATGGACCAAATCTCACTTGGGAACGGAGAGTGACATGATGAGTCGCTACCCGCAGTTGTTTGGTGATATGTGATTCCGGGGACGGAATCATCCTAAGGGGAGAGAGTTGTAACACTCGTGTTTCTAGACTAGGCATTTATTTTGAGTTGATAGTCTAGGTTAATCTTTGTAACTCATTTTGAAGAAATGAAAAGGAATTATGTGAATATTATATAAATTGTGTGTTTTATTCTTAATTATTAGGGCTTAATTAATTAAGAATAAAAATAAGCGTCAAAATTAATGTGTGAGACAAGCCCGATGTCTTTACATAAAGTTGTAGTGGTCGAAACAAGGATTTCGGGGATATAAAGAATAACAAAATTCGACTTATAACGAAGAAGTTATGACCTATCGAAGTTTCGCGACAAAACCAGCATGACGCTGAATGTCGTAAAAAGTGAGTTTTTGATAAACTACTTTTTAGACTTAGTAATCTAAATGAAAGTTGTAGTATTCGTTAAACTGAGAAGTTTGATAAAAAGAACGCTGAAATCTGACTTCGTATGAGGAAGTTATGATTTTTCGAAGTTTCAGCTTAGCAGTAAACATGTAAAAACTCGAATTTTAGATCGAGCGATTTTTAGCTGACACAAGCTAAACGAGAATTGAAGGTCTCATCATTAGTAGCACAACGGTAAAAAGTCTGACGAAAATGGACGTCGGATGAAGAAGTTATGAATTTTTAACGGATTTCATGTCTCGGTCTGTTAAAAATAATAATAAAAAAATTAAAGTCCAAATTAGCCAACGAAGTCTAAACAGAAGTCGTAGAGCGTAATTTTAGCTACGCGTGCATATAAAGAACGTAAAAAACAGAGCTCGTATGCGAAAGTTATGGATTTTAGAAGTTTTGGCGCGAAAATCGAGAAAATTCGCATAGTCACACTTTGCCACGTCACCCTCGCTTAGAATGTGACACATTTCCTGCTGAGTCACCGAGCTGCTGAGTTATCTGAAGCCGTGGCACATCCGAGGAGCGACGTGTGTGCAGCCTAGTCCGAGCCTCGCAATGCCTGCCGCGTGTCCAACCTGCGCACCAGCTGTCTCCCTTCCCTCCTGCTTCGGGTCCGAACCTCGGACCTAGACTCCGGTCCACTTAGAAGCTGCCAGCGAGCTCTCGCAGGTGCGACCCATGTGCGAGCCATGCGCAGCCACATGCGAGCCACCTCCACTGCGAGCTTTGGATCTGCGAAGCATGTCTTCTTTTTGACCGTCTGATCATATGCCTCGCCCCTATATATAGAAGGGTGTGAGACCTCCCGGGTAACTTTGAAAAATTATCAATTTTAACCCCTAAACTCATATTTCTTTCATCTTAACATCCCCCAAAGCCCCAGTATCGATTGTAAATCCCGGAATAATCCACGAAGTGCCTGAGAAGCCCGAAAAATTTATCTTTTCGGTTTCGAAGCCCGACTTTTACAAAGCCCAGTTTCTAGATAGTCCAGTGGAACACTTGTAGGTTCGCAACTTGTATGTGTTGATGAATTAAATGTTCATTGGCGTACTCCATCCCCCTCATGGTTGCCTTTAGGACATGTATGGCTGAGGAAACCCCTTAGCAGTACTGTCCATCCCGATGATAATCCTTAGGCTAGGTCCCTTGTGATAGGTGTTTATGGACGTAAAGTGAGGACAACGGGAATGGGTAATCAGGGTTATTGTTGATTGGTGAACTCAATACGTATATTATTATTGTGGGTTGAAAACCATATATGCTCACCAGGCTCCCAAACCTAACCCACTCAGTTTTATGATTATAGGTAGTGGACCCCGAGCATAGTCGGAGGACGATGAGAGATTTTTGGATTAAAGGCCAGTAGTTGTAAATAACTGTTGAAAGGCTTATAATGTCTTGTTTATGCTTTTGATCTGTATCGGAACATGACATCCCGAGGTTTTGATATATATGGAAAATATATACCTTCTTAATGAAGGGTTTTGATAAACTTTTATCATATGTTGTTTGGGGACCAATTCCGCAACATCTTTTAAAAAGATTTCTCTAATTTTATATTGAAAAGCGTAAATTAAATCGGTCTTTTCTGGCCGAGAAATTAGGGGATGGCACACCCCTAGATCGAAATATCAGTACTAAATTCAGGATTTGAATTCTCCCTTTCAAAATATGTATCAAGTGTGGAGGTTGATGTGGAACTCTCCCCCTGGAATGTAGGAGAAGTAGGTTGTGTTCGGGGTGGACCTTCAGACATCTTTTGAATATCATTGTTCACTTCTGGATCCTTCGGAATTTGTAGTTTGGATTCGAGATCTTTTGCAGCATCATCTGTAACGCCCGTAAATTCGGGCTAGTCAATTTAGAGACAATAAGCATTAAAAAATGAGTTTTTGATGGAAGATTATTTAGAAGGATTAATATTTTCCAAATTGTATAATATATCACAAGGGTTTCATACATATAAACAATGCCGAAATCCGAGTTACAACGAAGAAGTTATGACCCGTCGAAGTTTCACGACAGAACCGACACGACACCAGGAAGGGTAAATAGTGAATTTATGATATAGCGATTTTTATCCTTAGCAATCTAAACAAAAGTCGTAGAATATGTTAAACCGAGAGCATCCATAAAAAGAACGCCCAAATCTGACTTCGTATGTGGAAGTTATGATTTTTCGAAGTTTCGACTTAACATTGTACAACCCAAAGTTCGAATATTAGATCGAGCGGTTTTTAGCCGACACAACCTAAACGAGAGTCGAAGATCTCGTTAATAGTAGCATAACGATAAAAAGACAGATGAAAATGGAAGTCAGATGAAGAAGTTATGGAATTTTAACGGACCAATCGTGTACGCGCCTGGTAAAAATATAAATTTACAATAAAGTCAAAAAATAGCTGACGGAGTCTAATTGTAAGTTATAGAGTACGTTCCCACCTACGCGTGGATATAAAGAACGTCGAAAATGGAGCTTGTATGCGAAAGATACGAATTTTTGAATTCGGGATGAGAAATTGTGAAGTCTGTTGCAAGAAGGATGACGTGGCAAGATCCCATCCGTCCGTTGCTGATCTCAGAACTCGCTTCGGATGGACACACATCGCACCTCAGTATGCCCAACATCCGAGCTCGGAATGCACCATGTACAACTGGTTTCCTCGGTCCACCTTGACCCACGTCACCCCAACCTATGCCCGACGTGTGTTGTACGAGCAAGGCACTACGCCCAGTGTAGGTCTGAGGTACGCCCCGCGTACCGAGGCCTCGCAGGATATAAAGGGCAGCGAAGGTAACCATTTTCTTCACTCATTTCTCACTTCTTTCTCTCACTACATTCTCTCTCTAACTTCCCTTAAGCCGCTAAAGCCTATGTAAACCCCCTAGCACCCGAAGGAAGCCCCGAGGCTCCCGGAGTCCTGAGAAAAAGAGTCTTTCGGTTTGGAAACGCTGCTCCAAGCGAAGCCCGATTTTCTATAAACACGCTGTAAATGAGCTACGCCTGCGCTATTTTTAATATAACTTTTAATTACTTATAGTAACATTATTAGGACCTTATAACTATTTAGGCTATTATTTTGAGTTATAAAAGTGTCGTTATAATATCTTTTTAACCACTCGTGGTACGGGGAATTTGGTTTAAATGGCCGCATAGGATTGTTGGATTTCAGAAGTGCTATATGCCAAAATGGGCATGCCTTCCGGTGTTTTATGTCTAGCCCTTGTCTGTACATAGTGGGCAAAGAGTATTGTTTAACGCTTATATAATAATAATAATAATAACTAGACTATTAATTAGTCTCGGTGAATGTTAGACTAAACCCAAGTGGTAATGACTGATGTGTGTGAATAGAACTAGTTTTAATCCTACTAACTTAGACACAAAATAAACACACGGAAGGCTATGTACCTATCGATTAGTAATATAGTTCAAGCAAGTAGGGTATCGAACACAAGGAACGGTAAACAATTAAAATAAATGCTAACATTATCTAAATCAAACAAGTAATAGAAAAGGGGGTTTCTCTAGTTTTTGCAAGACTAGAAACTTAACAATGAAATAAAACTCAAACTAAGCAACTAACAGCTAAAGGAAATAAACAATCACTAAATTCAATAATGGAGAAGACTTTTGTTTAGGTTCGACTCATTTACTCCTATGGTTGATTTTATGGTAAGTGGAATGGATTATTCGTTATTGGCTACCGATTAGTGTGATTAGGTTCACGTTCGCTATTACTAATCCTTAGAAAACAAATTAATTAAAACATTGGCCAATTGGTTAAACTAATGAGTTTCCTAGACTATTGATTCGGCTTAAGTAAGACTTGTAATTAGCTAATCAAATTAATAATTCAATTAACCTCTTGTTGATGGTTCGTCACACAAGGCTCACACATTAATTTACATATTTTCTAGTTACCCCTAGTTTCACATTCATTATTCCTAGGCACATAATCCAACCACAAAAATCAACACATAGTCATACATTCATCTACCCTAAACAGAAGATATGAGTTTTAGCTCATTATTACTGTAGAAAGTTTATCAAAACTGAAATCTAATAGTTTACAAATAGTTCAAACAAAAGATTAAGTAAAGAGTAAACCTAAATTGCCTTTTATCTTCTCCAAATTGAAAGCTAGGGTTGTTCCATGACTTCCAGGGCTTCTAGCTGCACCTCCAGTCGCAAATTAACCCCCAAGGGTTCCCCCATTCGTACGGGTTCAATGAGAAGCTTTTCTATATATATATATATATATATATATATATATATATATATATATATATATATATATATATATATATATATATATATATATGTATATATATAAATATATATATATATATATATATATATATATATATATATATATATATATATATATATATTCTTAAAACAGGGCAGCGAGTCCAGTGACCTACTCGACGATTCCATCACTTAAAATCCCGTGTATGGCAAGGCATAGTCAGGAATCGCGAAACTTCTGACCGACTCGTGGAGTTGATGGCCTACTAGTCGAGTCCATTTGGCATCAACATTTTGTCAAAACATGAAAGTCGTCCGAAAATGTGTCTAGTTTTCAGAACATTTTGAATATCGTCAATCGGAGTTACGGTTCATGAGATATCGCCAAAACACTGACGAGGGGTCAAGCTGTCCAACAACATCCTTCTTTCTTCAAAATCCAAGAACCAAGCCTCCAATCGCTAGTTCTGCTTCGTTTTCCTTCCGAGCATGTCATTATTGCTGAAAAATGAAATTCTAAACTAATTAAGCACCTTTTGTTCATGAAATCAGACAAAAACAACACAAAGTATTAAGATAATGCATAAATTTTGTAACTAAATATGCTCATATCAAAATACCCACACTTGACTTTTGCTTGCCCCCAAGCAAAACTGAATTTTAACATACTAATACCACATAAGATAATCTCAATCGAACCCAGCCATTATGCCAAGACCGCAACGCATGCATTTGTGTCTAAATCGTTTTCTAAGGACCCCCCATTAATCCTAAATACTGACAATCCTCGTAAACAGTCGCCCACTTCTTTTGAACAACGCTCATTTTATGCATCCCTCCGAAACCATCCCTAGAAAACTTTTTTAACCCCAAGGTATTTTTGGTCAAGCAACCCAAGCATACATAATCTAGAAAATTACAACTTTTCGATACCACTATGGAGCTATTGAAATTCTTCACTTCTTTGATAATTTGATCTTTAATTTCTTTAAATCACCACCTTCTCGTTTGATCTTTTTGGCATCTTCAAACTTTTGATTCTTCGGATTTTTGATCTTTTGATCTTCACTTTAACTGCTCCAAAATTCTTACAACTTTTCTTGTAATTTTCTCTCTCTCTCTTTTTTTTACAAGTAACTCACTTTTTTTTCACTCAAAACCTACATGCTTAAGCAAGGGCGCTCAACTTCAACCATTATTGATTAAAGATAAATATTTTCTTGGATACATTTCTGGTACATGATGCTAAAAATATTGCGCTCCTCAAACTAAGCGAGCTTGTGTTTTTGTCCCATGATTTCACTAGAATAAAGGGGGCCACAAATGCACTATAACGTATATAGGCCCAACTAAACATTTGGGTATTCATAGAATCATCAAATATAATACTAGCATGATCCCTAATTGCTTTACCAAAATTTTCTAAATTAGCCCTAGCAATTTTAATGCAGAATTTTCAAATTTTTCAAAATTTAACTAAAATTTTTAACTAATGTAAAACTTTTAACTAATGTAACCAACCCCCTACCCCACACTTAATTTATGCAATGTCCCCATTGCATATAATGCATGATAAAGAACAATAAAATAAAGAGGGAATTGGGTGAAACTCCCCTGGGATAGTAGTTGCGAGGTTGATCTTCTTTATTTAAAGCTCCATCTTCAGCTGACTTTAGACATGGAACAGCTCATCCATGCCTTGGGTGTCAAACATCTCGTGTAGTACAGTCTTTATAAAAGCTCCAAATATAAGAGAAAAACTCTTGGAAATGCTCGGAAAATGATCTTCAAAGAATAGAACCAAAGCCCATATCAAATGTCATGAAATCTTCAGCTCAAAAGTACGAAGAATGAGTGAATCGTCGAGTAAGTATGTAGACTCGCCGAGTTGATGTGTAAATGGCAGAAGAATCGTGAATTTTCACATGGACTCAGCGAGTCCATAAGATGCACTCGGCGAGTAGACCGCTGTGTGACAAAAATTTTATTATGCCCAAGTCCGTTTCTGATGTATGGGGGTTTTTTAACCTAATAAATTCCCTCATTTTTCTTCAGGGAATAAACACTCTATAACCCTTCTATCAATTGGACTCATAGCTTGACTCAAAACTTCGTTTCCTCTCTCGCCTAGACTCGATTTCTTGCATCGTCAACCTTGACTCTAGATCCTCATATGCAATCCTATGCTTCAAACTGAAAAGATCACAACAACACACAAGTAATAGAAAAAGGAAAACAAACATAAAAATTAAATTCCTAAATTACCCTAATAAACTAGAAGTTTAAAAAGAAAAAGAAAAGCAAACTCTAATGATGGGTTGCCTCCTGCAAGCGCTTCTTTTTGTGCGAGTCTTGAGCTGGACTCGCAACTTAATAAACTTCCAATAAACTCAATGTCAATCCATCCGTTGCATTAAATACTTTCTTTGGACCAATTTGTAAAATTTGGCTCTTTTCTTCTAAAATTGGCCAAACGAGCTTGAATACATAAAACCCAAGAATTCTGACAAGGGTTGGGTCCGGTCGGGTACTAATCAGAAATGGATCGTGCTTCACAACTTTCTCCAAAGTTGGAATCGTCACCCCATGCTTCGAAACACAAACCGGAAGAACAGGGGACCATGTCGTGGAAATGGTCAAACCATAACTTGGTTCCTGCAATTCAGCTTGTTCTTGTTCTTCGTCCGACCTCTCTGCTAACAACCTTTCCAGCTCCTCCAAATCTTTTTCTTGGTTAAATTCTTCATCTTGTAACTCTAGCACTTGTAACTCAGATTGCTCTTGTGTGTTGGGCAAGATGCTATCTAACCATCTTCTAAATTCCTTCAAATCATCATCTGAGTCATACTCCTCATCTTCTAGCTCTTGTGACTCAGATGTCCCTTGTGTCTTGGGCAAGATGTTATCTAACCATCTTCCAAATTTCTTCAAATCTTCATCTGAGTCATACTCCTCATCTTCTTGCTCAATTTCCTATACTACTTCCTCAAGAAAAGCATCAAGAGCATCAAGATTTGGAATATACATAATAAATAAAAATAAAAATAAAAATTAAACTAAATAAAAAAATTAATCAACAAATAAAATAAAAAAAATATGATAACAATTAGAAAATAAAATTAACTATTTAGAACCGTTTCCCGGCAACGGGGCCAAAAATTTGATGTGTATGAAACGAACTAGTTTTAATACTACTAACTTGGACACAAAATAAACACACAAAAGGCAGTGTACCTATCGATTAGTAATATAGTTCAAGCAAGTAGGGTATCGAACACAGGGAACGGTAAACAATTAAAATAAATGATAATATTATCTAAATAAAACAAGTAATAGAAATGGGGGTTTCTCTAGTTTTTGCAAGACTAGAAACTTAACAATGAAATAAAACTCAAAGTAAGCAACTAACAGCTAAAGCAAATAGACAGTCACTAAATTCAATAATGGAGAAGACTTCTGTTTAGGTTCGACTCAGTTACTCCTATGGTTGATTTTATGGTAAGTGCAATGGATTATTCGTTATTGGCTACCGATTAGTGTGATTAGGTTCAGGTTACTAATCCTTAGAAAACAAATTAATTCAAACATTGGCCAATTGGTTAAACTAATGAGTTTTCTAGACTATTGATTCGGGTTAAGTAAGGCTTGTAATTAGCTAATCAAATTACTAATTCAATTACCCTCTTGTTGATGGTTCGTCACACAAGGATCACACATTAATTTACCTATTTTCTAGTTAACCCTAGTTTCACATTCATTATTCCTAGGCACATAACAATGTGTTCACATGAGATAAGCAGTTAAGAGATGTTCATGCAGCTTAATTACTTAGCTAATTAACAGAAAATAGTTGTTGTTAACACATGAGGATCTTTAACAAGCATAACAAAACAAATTCATCAATTTCAATTAATCCAACCACAAAAATCAACACATAGTCATAAATTCATCTACGCTAAACAGAAGATATGAGTTTTAGCTCATGATTAGAGTAGAAAGTTTATCAAAAACGAAATCTAATAGTTTACACATAGTTCAAACAAAAGATTAAGTAAACAGTAAACCTAAATTGCCTTTTATCTTCTCAAAATTTCAAGCTAGGGTTGTTCTACAAGTTCCCGGGCTTCTAGGTGCACCTCCAGTCGCAAATTAACCCCCAAGAGTTCCCTCATTCGTAAGGGTTCGAATGAGAAGCATTTATATATATATATATATATATATATATATATATATATATGTATATATATATATATATATATATATATATATATATATATATATGCTTAAAAAAGGGGCTATTCGGCGAGTCCAGTGACCTACTCGACGATTCCATCACTTAAAATCCCATGTATGGCAAGGCAAAGTCAGGAATTGCGAAACTTCTGACCAACTCGTCGAGTTAATGGTCTACTCGTCGAGTCCATTTAGAATCAACATTTTCTCAAAACATGAAAGTCGTCCGAAAATGTGTCTAGTTTTCAGAACATTTTGAATATCGTCAATCGGAGTTACGATTCATGAGGTATCGCGAAAACAATGACGAGGGGTGAAGGTGTCCAACAACATCCTTCTTTCTTTAAAATCCAATATCCAAGCCTCCAATCGCTAGTTCCTCTTCCTTTTCCTTCCGAGCATGTCATTATTGCTGAAAAATGAAATTCTAAACTAATTATGCACCTTTTTTCATTAAATGAGAGAAAAACAACATAAAGTATTAAGATAATGCATGAATTTTATAACTAAATATGCTCATATCAAAATACCCCACACTTGACTTTTGCTTGCCCCCAAGAAAACTAAATTTTAACATACTAATACCACATATGATAATCCCAATCGAACCCAGTCATTATTCCAAGACCGCAACGCATGCATTTGTGTCTAATTTTTTCCTAAGGACCCCCCTTAATCCTAAATAATTACAATCCTCATAAACACTCGCCCACTTCTTTTGAACAACGCGCATTTTATGCATCCCTCCGAATCCATCCCTAGAAAACTTTTTTAACCCCAAGGTATTTTTGGTCAAGCAACCCAAGCATACATAATCTAGAAAATTACAACTTTTTGATACCACTATGGAGCTATTGAAATTCTTCACTTCTTTGATAATTTGATCTTTGGTTTCTTTGAATTCACCACCTACTCGTTTGATCTTTTTAGCATCTTCTAATTTTTTATTCTTCGGATTTTTGATCTTTTGTTCTTCACTTTAACTGCTCCAAAATTCTTACAATTTTTCTTGTAATTCTCTCTCTCTCTCTCTCTCTCTCTCTCTCTCTCTCTCTTTTTTTTTTACATGTAACTCACTTTTTTTTCACTCAAAACCTACATGCTTAAGCAAGGGCGCTCAACTTCAACCTTTATTGATTAAAGATAAATATTTTCCTGGATACATTTCTGGTACACGACGCTAAACATATTGTGATCCTCAAACTAAGTGAGGTTGTGTTTTTGTCCCATGATTTCACTAGAATAAAAGGGGGTCACAAATGCACTATAACGTATATAGGCTGAAATAAACATTTGGGTCTTCATAGAATCATCAAATATAATACTAGCATGATCCCTAATTGCTTTACCAAAATTTTCTAAATTAGCCCTAGCAATTTTAATGCAAAAATTTCAAAAATTTCAAAATTTAACTAAAATTTTAACTAATGTAAAATTTTTAACTAATATAACCAACCCCCTACCTCACTCTTAATTTATGCAATGTCCCCATTGCATATAATGCATGATAAAGAATAATTAAATAAAGAGGGAATTGGAACAAACTCCCTTGGGATAGTAGTCGCGAGGTTGATCTTCTTTATTTAAAGCTCCATCTTCAGCTGACTTTAGACATGGGAACATGTTGGGTCAAAATATGGTTTATACTTTGCTTTTCTGGGCAATTATATTTTTCTGTAATATTTCTGGAGTTTACGGTCATGTTTATGGTTGTGTTTATAGCCGTAAACACCTTACGACCGTAAACTCATTTACAGCTCATGTTATCCGGCCCATGTTCCCTAGTGTATATATATATATATATATATATATATATATATATATATATATATATATATATAGGTGTTAGGGTGAGGAGTAGAGATTGATGAACACGAAGAGAGTTTACGGTCTAGAGAGAAAGGAGCATTTGTGTGTGTGAATCTTGTGTAAAGAATTTAATTCATATTATCAATACATTCAAGATTCATATTATTCTTCGTCTCCTTCTCTTCTATTTGATCTGACATCATCCGTTTGATTGGGATTCCGCACCATCAAACGGATCTGATTGATACACAGGCAAATTAGGGACTTACAATTGGTAACAGAGCCTGGTTGTATTAGTAAAAAGGTTTTGTTGTTTCATCCGGAATCTGAATAATTAGTGTTTCCGGTTCGAGCTTACGACCGTAAACTCCGATACTCGGCCGCAAACCAATCAAGTTCTTCAACCGTGAATCGTAGTTCTTTGGTCGTGAACTGATTTTTGGTGCAAGTTTGTTAATTTGAAGACTGTATTCTAAATCACGTTAAAACGTGGACCGTGAATTAAATTAATCTCGTGAATTTTTGTTAACAATTGAACTGAAAAATATTAATCGAAAAATTGAAGTTTACGGCCGCAAACTCCTTTTGGCAGTAAACTATATTTTCCGGAAGTAAACTATATTCAACAGAAAATCTAGTTTTCAGCAGTTAATTTTATTTTATTTTTGAATCTTAATTAATTTTAATTAATTCTCAAAAATGGAATCTTAAAGTCAAGTCCATTTAAATCAAAGAACTATATTCTCCTCTCAACCGGAAATTTGAAGTTTACGGCCGCAAACTCTGAGTTTACGGCCGCAAACCCCTTTTGGCAGTGAACTATTTATACGACAGTAAATCGGATTTTAACTAAATCACTTTATATTTTAATTTTCTTTTTTAACTTTTGACCTTAAATATTGACTTTGACTTCCAAGTTTGAACCTTGATTTTAAACTTTGACTTATTCGTTTAACTTTTGAATTTTCAAATTTAGTTTTTCGGTTTGACTTTTAAGTTTCACTTTTGAGTTGAACTTTTTAAATTTGACTTTTAAGGTTGACTTTTGAGGTTTATAATCAAAGGGTTTGACTTTTAAGTTTGATTTTGGGTCTAATTGTGCTTTTTAATTGATTTTAAGGTCTACGAGGGAGTTGAAACATGAAAGAGAGTCGTCAGGATATGTTAAGACAAAATGTCAACTTTTTTGATTTTGTCCCTGGAGAAACCCTTGAAACTCGGTTGCAGCGATTTACTACACTTACTACTGAGATGAATATAGCCGGGATCTTCTTGACTAAGTCCGAGATAAACAAAAAGCTGCTAAATTCACTTTCGAAATTATGGGATATGAACGTGGCTATCACCAAGAAGACAAAAGATCTCAATCATCTTAGTCTTGCTGATGTAATTCAAGAACTTGATGCTTTTAAGTGTAGAGAAAGAATGAGTTCAGAAAAGATTCCGGTTACTGAAGTTACATATACTCCAGCTTGTGAAGCTACGATTAAATTTCTTCGGCAACAAATTGATTTATTTAAAAGGGAAGTTAAGGACCTGAGATATGAAGGATATCAACTCAGGAAAGGACAGAAACCCCTGAAGGTTGAATTAGAAGCAAAAACCAAGGACTTTAGGAAGCTTCAAGAAGAGTATAGCAACAAGTGTGAAAATTATGACTATATTAAGAGATAAGTTGTTGCTGTAACTGAAGAACTTAACGCTTTAAAAATTAAGTGTGGAAAAACAGACGTTAGTTTTAAAAATTATACTGTGTCAAGTCAGACAGTCGAGTCCTTATATGAAACCCAATTAAAATTCAGATAAAATCAAAACAAGGGTATAGGGTATGATAGTGCTCTTCCACCTTTCAATTATAACTACACATCCAAATCTATGACACAGGACGAAACTGACAGGGAGCCACATCTTTGATATGGCCAACAAGCTGGATTTGTGTCAGGAAGAGTTATTAATGTTGAAAATACTAATGTTTCTACTTCATGTGCAGGTAAAGTAGCAGAAGATGAGAACAAGGAGAGCATTACTGAACAAACCAATGACACCTTGAACTCAAAATATGTTGCTTCGAATTCTGTTACTCCTAACAAACCTGCCATTGAGAAATACAGGCCTCCAATTCCAACGCAACAGAGTGCTTGTTGCAAGTGTGCATGTGGGAACAACAAGAAACGAGGCAAGGATACGCCACCAGGGGCAGGAAGAAACAACTTCATAGTAAAGAAAAAGACATGTTTTCACTGTGGAACACCTGGACACATTGCCAAAAATTGCCCTAAAAGTGCATACGTTCCCTACTATACACAAGGATGGAAAAACGCGCCAAGTGGGAGATACTTCAAAAGAAACCCTTCCAGGTCACGTTCAGACAATGGTGACTGGAACGCGCAGAATGCCAAGAATCAAACCCACAAGGCAAAGAATCTTAATCCCAAGGGCAAGAAGGAAATGTCGACCAACAAGCCCAATCCAAGAGATGATCCAGTAAAACAAAGATCGGTTAGGTCAAAGTCTCTCAATGGCCGACATCAAGATCAAAAGCAAGCACTGAGCCCCCCATCAGATCGAAAAAGAAATGGGTTAAACCCAACTACAAATGGGTTCCGAAGGCTCAATCTCCCTAATCTTTTAATGCTTCTAACGTTTCTACATCTTCTGTTTGTGATAAGTAGGACATGTCATGGGAGAGAGTACCATGCAAGGATGAAAAAGGTCAACCCAGTTTCAAAATGGACTGGGTTCCAAAGACCAATTAATCTCGCTCTGTGTCAGAGCAACTATGGAGGCATATCATCAGAATTCGGTTTGTTGGTAGTTGTAGGGTCCATTAGGTGTTGCGTCTTGGGCTCGGTTCATAGTCTAATTTTGTATCCGGATTGGGCCTGTCCATCCGTGATTTATTTATTAGGGTTTAGTATTTATAGATGCCCGCATGCATCTTTGTACGTAAGATTTTGGAGTCAATCATTCACAACGAATACTTTTATCGATTGTAACCCTAAACAGCCTCTACAACGGAAGTTCTTTATCGAGCTCTGCTGAGGCGTGAATCTATTGAACCATTCAGCATATTTTGATTCATTCACTTGTTTGATATTTCTGTTTGCATTATTGTGATTAACCTGTTTAAAGATCTAAACGATCAAAAAGTTTTTCAACTCATCAATTGGTATTAGAGCGGGAGATTGTGTAATTCATACACATCCCTTATGTGAAAGAAGTGATTAGGGTTTATTCTGCATTCATTGATATTTATTGAGCCATCACTCCATAATTGACGTATCTCATTAATTATTCATCTTGCCCTAATATTACGTATTACAAAGTCTGATCTTATATCAGGTTAAACAATCAAGCATGGATGATTCTCAATCCAATCCCATCAACATATCTAACAGCATCAGATCAACAACTAAGATTCCAATCCTCTACACTCAAGACTATGGAGTGTGGACGCACCACTTTTAAGATTATGTTATTGGATCGGAAGATAAAGGGTATCTGATATGGGAAGCTATCACGTCTGGCCCTTTCGCTCATTCAAGCACTTCAAGAATCATTAAAACTCAAAAGGAGTATAACACTACTAGAAAAACAACCTTTTACGACGCTCATTGCGCGTCGTAAAAGGCTCAGACGACGCGCAAATGCGCATCAAGGAAGGCCCTGTCATAAAGAGAGACGACGCGCATTTACGACGCTCATTTACGACGCGCAATTACGACGCACGTTTACGACACGCAATGCGTATTAAGGAAGGCCCTATCATAAAGGAAGACGACACACATTCGTGTGTCGTAACCTTACGACGCGCGTGTTAATGACACGCAATGCGTATTAAGAAAGCCCCTGTCAAGAAAGGCCATGTCATAAATGAAGATGACACACATTTTTGCGTATCATAATTTTAAATGTTTAAAAAAAATATTTTTTATAAATTTACTTATTTTCAAATTAAATTTGTATTTAATGTTTCATAATAGAAAATAAAATATCATATACAAAAAATAGAATCCATTGCATAAATTTAATGTCATACAAATAATCGTTCCATGGAATGATAAAACAAATCAATAAAAGTTGTAACAAAAATTTACAAACTAACTAGATACAAGAAATATAAAAAAATATACCCTCAAATGTTTTTCAAAGTCTAATATCCATGTCAGCTCTTCAACTCACTTCTGCAACCATTGGTGGTTGTTGAGTTCACCCGACATCCTTGTTGGAAAAATCAGGGTTTCCTTCAACTTCTCTCACTTTGTCCACACCCTCAAGCCTCTTTACTGCAACCTCATGAAACCTTAATCTCAATTCCAATCCTTGTATCTCATCTTCCCTTTGTTTTGCCCACAAATACCCCAAAATAAAGTAACAAACCTTCTAACTAAATCATAAAAATATACATTTTCTTATAATAAAAGGATTAGAACCAACTATGTTAAGTTACATACCAATTTCTTGGCAGCCTGGCTTTCAGTGGTTACTACCTGTAACGTCAGGTCTTTATCTTTTTCCCTCCTAAAAAATGAAAGTAGCATTTAGCCCAAAATATACATCAACAAATTACAAGAAAAATAGTGTCCTTGAGTAATACTAGAATATGGCATACCTCACGTTTTGGCTTTTAAAAAATAAACAAACTAGGATAGTTTCTTAAAGGAAGCAAATATTGTGGGAGTGGAGGGACTAATATTTCATTTTTTTACTCATTTAAAAAACATATCGAATATCTTTCTATCCCTTTCACCCTTTCACCCACTTATCAAATACGAGATTTCTTAATTAATGACTGCACCTTTGCTTTTCTTAAACCCAGTCACTAATAAGAAAACACAGTAGCAACTTTGCTTTTCGTAAACCCAGACACAAATAATGGTTCATTTAAGAACAAAATAATGGAATGAATAGAAGAATTAAGAGAATCAATGTCGACGCACATTATTTATCAATTAACTTCGTACCTCTTTTCCTTCTCTCTTTTTATTGTTTGATATATATATATATATATATATATATATATATATATATATATATATATATATATATATATATATATATATATATATAGAGAGAGAGAGAGAGAGAGAGAGAGAGAGAGAAAATGTTACCTGTACAGCCCCTATCACGCCAAGGCGTTGAGATGGATTTTCTGTTAGCAACCTGAAATAAACATAAACAAAATTATGTATCATGTATGAATATGTGATATGATTGAATTGATTAATAAACAAATAGAAACTTACTTGTTAATCAAGTCATATGCTTCATAGCTCATCTCCTCGGGGATCATTGGCCATGGTATATCTCTGTTCATAATGTTGGCAAAAACTTGCTACAACCCGAATTTAGAAAATGAGAAGACGTTCATTACCTTTTTATGCAATGCAATCGACATACATAAAAAAGGCATCAGAAGTGGATTTTGATTTTATGAGAGTGAGTGAGTGAGTACCTGTGGAAATTCTGCATTAAAGGTGGTATCCCTAAAAGCAACTCAAAAAGAATAACGCCAACAGACCACAAATCAACTGTTGCACCTACAACAACGAAATTAAGTGTTTCAACTTTCAACTATATAAGCAATAAGCAGAAAGACATTTGAATAAAGGCTAAAGGGTAAAGGGTATAACTATAAATTCCAACCATTCCCCATAAATAAAGCTACTGTTTTCTGATGCACCCCCTGATAAGTCCTCTGTACTGTTAATTAGACCTACCTTCGATAGCCCAAAATCTGACAGCTGTAACAAATAATCATTTTATATTTATTAGTTAGTGCTTGCTTATTTAGATATTCAATTTTTTTACCTTGATATGGCCATCTGGACCAATTATCAAGTTGTCTAGTTTCAGGTCTCGGTGAATGATATTTAAAGAATGTAAATACTCTAGTGCAAGAACCTGAAAACAATCAATGAAATCATATCACTTCTTTGGACGAATATCTACTTTAGTGTAAGTACATTGTTATCATGGGTAAAGAATTGTTACAGATATTGCCTATACAAAGTAATAAAGTATGAGGTTATTTCCTATAGTTTACCCAGAAAAGAAAGGGAAAAAAACTTATAAGTTCTGCAATATAGACACGTGCCATGTCCTTCAAAAGGTGAATTGATAGAAACACATAAAATAAAGGATTTTGTTCATATATATATATATATATATATATATATATATATATATATATATATATATATATATATATATATATATATATATATATATGCAGATATATATATATATATACACACACATATATATATATACATACATACATACATACATATATATATATATATATATATATACATACATACATATATATATATATATATATATATATATATATATATATATATATATATATATATATATATATATATATATATATAGGAAAGCAACTTTTTCATTATAGAAGAAGAAGAGGGTTGAGACTAGTAATACATGGCTAGATCTAAATGGGCTTCTCTTTTCAAGACGTTCACACATCACACATGCATGGCTCAAATTTTATCTCCTGATAAATCATGAACACATAAATATGATTTCACAAACAAACAAACATGCAATGCAATGCAAGAACACCAGAAAACATACCTCATAGAGTTCGATTTCTTCATCCAGACTAAATCCAGCCCTCTCATTTAATTTTTATGTAATTTCAGTTGGTTTACCAGAACTCTTGACAAAAAACCTACCAACATATCTCCAAAAATAATATAACATATGATATGATTACACAATAACCCCATCCCATTAGGCTACTGAAGGATATAACTAACTTGTTGAAAGTACCTGAGTTCTTCCTTCACGGGATCATAAAGCTTGAAGAAAATAAGTATATCATCCATGCTTTTCTCAGTTGGTGGAAGAGGATGCAGCAAATCCTGAAAACAATGTTCGGTTCTTAATCGGGAGAATTAGGAAATTCAAAGGTACCGGACCGGCCGGAGTGAATATCAAATCCAATACAAATACAAGACCGGTATCAGACCACTTATAAACAATCAGTATCAGCCTTAACCAAAAGGAAAAAAAAAACTCAACCAAATTGGTGTCCTTCATCTGTGATCCAATCCTGCAAAGTGACTCAACAACTTTATCCCTCACACATGTTTCTGCATGAAAACAAGAAAGTATTAGGGGCATTCATAGTAAAGAGGATCTCAAATCAATTTACTTACAATTTCAACCGATACTGCAAGTACATTAGTACATAAGTAGTATAATACCTTAAATGCCCTTAAATTTTCCGTGTAGCGTGATGTGCTCTTACCAATAGTGTCAACATTTTGTCAAATGTTAGATTATGTAATATGTTCTTAAGATTCAATCACATTGGGGCCAGCTAACACAAAGAATGGTTGTGTTCCCTGTAATTGTTGCAGCAACGAGCCATTAAGCTTAATGCTTGCTAAGAAACTTACTTCAAACACAGAGCAACGTACAAGGTAAGATAAATCCATTAAAGTCCATTATAAAAGACATTTACTATTACTCCAAATGATTTTTCTATCCTTCCCACTACTAAAGTGATTTGCATTTATAGTATTTACTGATTTTGGGATCGAGCTTCCCAGGATGAGGTTGACTAGGCCATAATAAAAAAATAACTCAAAATCAAATAACAAGATGATGTGACAACTGTATTAAAAAAAATCAAATGATCTAAAGACAAATAATTTAATAAACCTTCGATCATGAAATAGCATCTACAGTCTGAAGCATTATCCGACCTTCAAAAAGGATTAAACGACACCAACACCAAAAGAAGACTCAAAGAAAACCGGGGATAGATTGTACGTCAGGAACTGAAAAATAAAATAGACCGGGGAGAAATGGTTGATCAATGAACATATTTAGCATAGAAATACCTAATTTAATGTGTCGATTGACTTTCAGATCATTCGAATTAACCTACTTAGGGAGAAAAATAATATACCTGTGTAAGATAAACCCTAAATAGTAATCCTTTAAATCGCGAGAGAGTTAATAGTGACAGAAATGGCGAGGGGGTGAGAGGTGGCGGCGATAGCAAATCGATTTCTTGACCACAAAACCGGTCGAGTAATCCTAATCATAGGTCATTTCCATTTTCGTTTTCGTGAGCGTTAGCGAGTCGGTTTCTTTGAGGATGAGGTGAGAGAACTGCAAATGGTGATGGTGGATGAAGTGTTGGTCGAGGATTTTACAACATACAAATAAGAAGGAAAGAGAGTATCAAGGCGGGGTTTTTTATTTTTGGATTTCATTCCCTCCTTGGCAATTAAAAAATTTGGGGAACGCGTGTTCATAAAGAAAAATATAAAGCGACAGTTTTCGACGACACACTTTTTTATGATAGGTGCCCTCCGTGTTTTTAATTTTTTTTGTTGGACACTAATTTTAGGGCACACACAAATGCGTGTCCACTATCCTTCAAATTTTGCAAAACTGACATTATTTTTTAGGGCACGCACAAATGCACATCCTCTATCTGCGAGTGTCATTGTTTGCGCGTCATTAAAGGCTTGTTTTCTAGTAGTGTAATCATCTGTTAAAAGATGTGAAAGACGTCGCTCAGGATGAAAAGGAGAAGTTCCAGTGCAACATTAAGGCATTGAGACTAATCCGATTCGCTCTTCAATCCGACACATTTCAGTTAGTAAGTTCTTGTGGTACAGCAAAGGAAATCTGGGATCGGTTACGAGAGCTGTACTGTACAGATGAAGATCTAGAGCACTCAATTCAGACCCTATTTCTCTCTGAATTTGGAGAGTTCAAGCAGAAGCCAGAGGAGGTTGTTACACATACATTTGATCGGTTCAATCATCTTCTCAGCAAGATGATCAAACATGACATTGAAAGGAAGCTTATCGAACAGAAGGTCACTTTCTTGAATGGCCTAAGACCCGAATGTGAATAACCATACCAATTCACTTGGTACCCTTAATATTATCACCTAATCAATGTGCCGGTTAACCACAAATGCTCCATTGATCTATGAGAAACATTAAGTCACCCTTCGTGATCCTTACTAGTCCAAGTTAGTGTGTCGGTTAACCACACACGCTCCACCAACGACTTGGTAAGGTACAAAGTGTGAATTCCAGGGGCTAGCACCAAATTCACATTTTTCCTAAAGTAAATAAGATTGGGAATAAAATAAAAAAAATATTTAGTTACTTTATAATAATCATTATACTTTTAATGAGAATTTAAAGTCATTGTCCTACCCGTTCGGCTAACGACCCTCCACCAGTCAAGCAAGCGGTGGGTGAGAGTGGACACCCATTAAGTTGCCATTTTATAGGCAACAACCTTATACCCACCTTATAGACCGGCTTCGTGAATGAGGCGTACTAGCGGTAAGACGACTTTGAAAACTTCTAGGGTATGGATTTAAAGTTTGTGTGAGACTTTACAAATTCCAAAATTTGAGGGCAAGTTTTGATCAATTCATAAACTTTTGGATATTCATAACTTATGATTTTTAATTAAGTGTTTAAAACTTTTAATGAAGAGTCTCTTCGAAATCCATAAATTGAGGACAAGTTATGAAGTCCATAAAAGCATTTATTAGAAAACTCTTAAAAAGTGTAACTTATGACTTCTTAAAAAACATTTAAAAGAAAAAACTTTTGGAATTCCATAACTTGAGGACAAATTATGAATTCCATTAAAACACATTAAGATCAAGAATTAACTAACAAACAATTTTGCAAATAATTCCTATGATCTAACAAAACTCATATGAACATGAACATCCACATCAACAAGTTCAAGAATCATATGAACACATATAAACTTGAAATTTTGATTATAACTTTTAAATTGGTCCACCATCATCATTACCACATCAAAAACAGGTTTTATAAGATCAAAACAGTTTAAGGTAATGATTCTAGACCAATTCCAACACCAAAACTCGAAAATCTGCACTCAGGCGAGCCAACTCGTCGAGTGCATGAACTGACTCGGCGAGTTGGTTGAATATACACATGGACTCGGTGAGTACCATGAATGGACTCGGCGAGTATGCTGTGCAGAATGCAGTTTTTCGACATTTTTCAACAATTTGCATCAAGTATTCAAGAAAACAAGCCTTGGCTCTGATACCACTGTTGGGTTTTGAGCAATCTAACACTTCCTAAGTGTGCATGCAACCCTAATAAACCTTGGATCTATGTTTTCTTCAAAAATACATGCAAATAATAACTTCCAAGGTTTCTTCCTAACTAGCATAGCATAAGGATTATGAATCATAAAAGTACTAGTAGAAATACATACCTTTTGATGATGGTTGATTGTTTGGAGTTTGAGAGCCAAGCACCAATAGTGTGAATGCCTCAAATGGAATAACAAATTACCACAAACACTTGGAAAGCTTTGAGAGAGTAGTATACTTTCTTTTGAAATCGGCCACCACTAAGTCTCACACTACTAGTATCTCATTTCTTGCATCATATGCTTCTTTATATAGTGCGCATGGTTAGGGTGAAACCCTAATAACCCATGTCTTTTCCTTTCCAAGCATCCATGGGTTAAAAGCTCCATGGACCATCCATGGACTTCCATATTAGCTTAGCCCATTAACAAATGAGTATTAGCCCACACTACATAAAATATAATAGCCCATAATTTAATCAGTCTTCTTTTTAATCTCTAAATTAATTCATAATCAATTTAAGACTAAAACTAATTAAATAACATGACTTCATATTAATATATTATAACTTATAATATATTAATAAATCGTAAGTATACAATTCTCATAAAATTATCCATAAATCATTTGGGTGAAGTGCAACCCAAATGGACCATGTCGGGTCGGGTCAAGTATGTACCAAATAAGTTATGGACTTAGACACCTTATCCAACAGATACACATCCGGTGTGAACCATCCTTTTTCTTGACAAAAAGGATCGGCGCTCCCCAAGGTGAGCTACTCGGTCGAATAAATCTCTTCCCTAACAGCTCCTGAAGCTGCGAGGATAACTCTTGCATCTCTGGCGGCGCGAGGCGATAAGGTTCCTTGGCGATAGGTGCTGCTCCCGGAACCAAATCGATACGGAACTCCACTTGCCTCTCCGGAGGCACGAACGGTAGTTCCTCGGGAAAAACTATTGGATTAATTTCTAAGTCCATAACTATATTTGGTATGTACTTGACCCGACCCAGCATGGTCCATTTGGGTTGCACTTCACCGGCACAATTTATATGGATAGTATTTTGAGAATAGTATATTTATGATTTATATTAATATAGTATAAGTTCTAATATATTAATATAATCATATTATTTAATTAGTATTGATCAAGAATTAATTTATAATTAATTAAGTGATCAAAATGAACTAATTAAATATGGACTCTTAGATATATGTGTGTAGTGGGCCAAGTTAATTTAGGTTGGGCTAAGTCTTCATGGATAGTCTATGGAGCTTTAACCCATGGATCCTAGGAAAGGAAAGGTCATGGGTATTAGGGTTTAACCCTAATCCTCCACACTATATAAAGATGTCCTTGGTTGGTGAAATGGGCACTAGTGTGGGTACACTAAGAGGGATAGCCAATTTCACTAGAGAGAACCAAGTATCCATATTCTCTAAAGTCTTCCAAGGTGTTTTGGTGATTTGTGATTCCATTTGAGGCTTCCACACTATTGGGGCTAAGCTCTTAAAGCTTGAAGACATCAAGCTACACCAAAAGGTATGTCATCTAACTAGTCTTTGTAGTATAGTTACCTCACAGTATGCTAGTTAGGATTAAAGCCTTGGAAAGTTCTTATTTGCATGTATAATAGAGAAAACATAGATCCAAGGTTTATAAGGTTGCATGTACACCATAGGAGTGTTAGAATGCTCAAAACCCAACAGTGGTATCAGAGCCATGGGTTGTTTTCAGTTATATTGATGCAAATGTTTTATTTTCAAAGTTGAAAAAAAAAGGAAAAAAAAAACATGACGTTTGTCAAATTTTAAGATAATTACTTTTTTTTTTTGTGAAAAACTAATTATTTGTAAAATTTGAATCATTTGCTATATGAGTTGAATTATGTCAAATTTAGTAAAAGATAAAATGATATGATTATTTTATTGGTTTTAAAAGTTTGATCTAAAGAGTTTTTTGAAACCTCCATAAGTTATGGATATGAAAAGGTTTAAAAAAAATTGATTGAAAGTTTTTATGGAGTTACAAAATTTGGTGTTAATGTTTTAAAGAATTCCATAACTTATTCTAAAGTTATGGTACATGAAAAGTTTCATCATAAAACAAACATTTAACTCCATAAGTTATGGATTACCAAAACTTTTATGTTTCCTTGTTTTATGAGTTATTTTTTAGATTAATGAAAAATATGTGTTAGATGTTTCAATCCAAATTAATCTAAAAGTTGTTCATAAAATGTGTTTTTGTAACTTGTCCTCAAGTTATATGAAAATTCACATTTATGAATCTTAAAAACTCATAAAAATGCCTTAGGTTATAAAAAAAATGAAGAGTCTTTTCTTATAAATAGTTTTATGGCTCCATAACTTGTCCTCAAGTTATAGATGTCCAAGAGTCTCTTCATTAAAAGTTTTAATACTTTAATTAAAACTCATAAGTTATGAAAATCCAAGAGTTTTGAATATTTTCAAAACATGCCCTCAAGTTTTGGAA
Organism: Lactuca sativa; assembly: GCF_002870075.4. Lineage (NCBI taxonomy): Eukaryota > Viridiplantae > Streptophyta > Magnoliopsida > Asterales > Asteraceae > Lactuca > Lactuca sativa. Next base: position 313,743,873 of record NC_056625.2, read on the forward strand.
TTTGAAAAGTTTTCTTTTATGAATACTTTAATTCCAAGTTAATCCCTTAGAATTTTAAAGAGTTAGAATTCAACACTTATACTTTATAATATTATAAGTTAATAATATTTATATATATATATATATATATATATATATATATATATATATATATATATATATATATATATATATATATATATATATGTATAAGAGTAAAGTCAGTCTTACCGTTAGTAGGCCTCATTCACGAAGCCGGTGTATAAGGGGGGGTATAAGGTTACTGCCTATAAAATGGCAGTTTAATGGGTGTCCACTCTCACCCACCGCTTCCTTGACTGGTGGAGGGTCGTTAGCCGAACGGGATTGACAGGACTATAGTTCTCCCTTCATTAAAAGTATTAATGATAAATACTAAGTAACTAAACTCTTAATAATACCCAATCTTAGTTCGTTAGGAAAATGTGAATAAGGTGCTAATCCATGAAATTACACTTTGCACTTTGTTTAAGTCGGTTAGTGGAGCGTGTGTGGTTAACCGGCACACTAACTCGTATTTAACAAGGTAGGCAAAGGGTAACTTAATGCTTATCATAGTATCGATGGAGCGTGTGTGGTTAACCGGCACATCGATTGAGGGGTAAACACTTAAGGGTACCAAGTAATTTGCATGGTTACTTCACACCTTGTTTGGTGATCCTCGGTATCCCAGTCACAAAACCTGAAGGGCACACTCGAGATTGAAACATGCCATTGAAAGTTCAATGAATCTCAAAGATCTAGGAATTTCAAATTCAATTAAAACCTAATTAATTATCTCGTTTTTCATGGTGGAAGTTGGTGAATCGTCATTCACCTACCTTCAAATATTCTATAGCTTGGATTACGGCATCCCTCTTCCAAGTTATAAAATAGTTTGTTGGGTCCTAGCCTTAATATTTCATATTGGGTGTTATATTAACGACTTTAAATCAACTATCTTGAATATCTCCAAAAAGATGTCTAGTTCATACATCTATGATCTTCCCAAATATCTTGGAACTTCACTTCCTCCACATCCTCCAATTATTCTCCCTAACCCACAAGTTCAAGGTCACTCAAGCCCTATTGGCAAGGCAAGGTCTAGGTGTGATCACATATTGGAGATGAAGTCACATATTGACAAGCCGGGAGAGTTGGGTGTCAAAGTATTGAGAAGGTTAGTGGTTCAATCACTTTCTAAGACACATAGTGAGTTCCTTTGGGACTCCTATGAGATAGACTATGACAAGACCCTTAATGATCTTATCTATTTGCTTTGTTCTGCTAAATCAGAAATGATTTAGTGTACTAGTAAAGCAAATTTGATTAGGAGATCAACTTCCAAAAACATTATGTACATGGACAATAGTGACATAGGAAATCCAGAAATGCATTCTCTTCCCAATGGAAAGGGATTGGCCATAGTCAACTTGGTTGACCAAATGGTAAAGAGAAAGGATAAGTCTGAGATAGTCCCATGTACTATTACCTAAGGATCGATATATTTCTATTGCCAAAGGAAGGGGCTTTGGTTATGAAGCTGCCAAACTTACCTAAGGATGATAAAGTCAATAAGTTTGACTTTATTTCAGGTAAAGTCCATGGTCTAACTCTATTAAGTTCCTACTTGGAGATTCTTATTACATGATGTGGCTGGGTCACATGTTGATGTTTTAAGAATCAAAGAAAAGTAAAGAAAATTAAAGGAAGTATATGCTGATTATGATCGCGAAGATGGATTTCGATTGCATGGTTCGGTGATCAGAATTTTGAGCACGTGCTTAAGAGTTATGATAGATTGCTTAGGAATAGATGACAACAAGTTGTCATATACATCTGCATTGTAAGGATTAGCTTTTCCGCAAAGTTTTAAAATAAAAGAAAAGTTTTTAATTTTATTTATTTTAAAAAAATATCCTTACAATGGCATTTGGGAAAAAAGATGTTGTTTATATGATTCCATTTATAGCAATATTGGAAATATGATTTTAAGTCTTTCATTTGTGGTAGCGTCTAAATTTACCAAATAACGAAAGATTCTCATCACCCAAGTTTCAGTTGGATAGAAACTTGGAATCATGCAAGTTGTATAGTATGATGAATGAGAACTTTCGAGCATTGGAAAATTAAGACTAACTGCTTGTACACATGGATGTGTGAGTCAAGAGAAGGACTAAGGGATCAAGTACACTTTCTTGTGCACTTGTCAAAGTCCACCACAACAAAAGGATAAGACTATTTGTCATGATTTACTAAGGTTTAGTAAATATGATTATACTTACAAGCTTAAGTATAATTCTGAAGCATTGGAAAAATTTTCAATGTATGACAGAACGAATAAGAAGAATCAAATTAGGCAGAAGGATAAAAGTTTCTCAAATCTGAAAAGATGGGGGAGTCCTTTAGTATCATGTTTTAAGATCATCTTAATGATTTTGAGACCTTATCACAATTCATCCTCTAAGTACATTCTGAGAGTTAAGAAGAGGAGTTATGAATTGTTGAAGTGGTTAAATCAAGAAGATGATTCATACTTCATTCGAAAACAGTTCATAGAGTTATACTCTAAGATTGTAACTTGAGTGACATGTCTTAAAGAAGGTTTAAAACACTTGTCAAATGTAAGAGTAAAAGTTTTCTACTCTTGTACATTTGAAATTGGTAAGTTGTGATGTTTTGGATAAAACAAAGTCAACTAAGGCTAATTGTGTTAAGTGTCTGTCTTGATTAGAATCCACACACTATCTCTTGAATATTTGGCAAGAATGTCTTATAGGTCAAGGAGAAAGTGGGAGTCTAAAAGATCCTGAAAGGGTTTCAAGAAGTAATCAAGAACAAAAACCTGTATTTCATCACTAGCACACAACTAGAGGTTTATAACCTATCGTGTTGACATTTCTGTGCCCATTCCAGTTAAATTGGCTATACATTTGAGTTCTACATGTTCTCAATTGTTTCGATAACTACTTGGAAGCAATGGAAGGCCCTTGAGCTGCCAGGTGGCAAGAAGTTAAGATTGCACAAGTTCAATCCATATGAGTTAGTATTTGTCACTAACCTAGTCATGTGGTTATGGTTTTGACAAATTCACATGGATAGGAACTCTTACACCATAAAATCTAAGTGTCATCAGGTTTCTCTTCGATTCATGAAAATGATGGTAAGGAAACTCTTTCACTAAGTAGATTTTAAGTAGATAGCAATTATGATATTTGCAGTTCTCAAAGTCGTTAGTGGAGCGTGCGTGGTTAACCGACACACTAATATTGACTTATGAGAAATGGCAAAACGTCTAAATAATTTAGACTATGATTACGGCATCCCTTTTCATAGTTCTGAAATTGTTTAGACACACATGTGAGCTATCTAAGAGAGGTGTATGATATTCATAAAGTCTTATCAAGGCAATCTAGTATCAGAAATCTGAACTTTGGTAAGAAAGTCAATAGAGTATTGATTTCTAGAAGTCCAGTTGATTTTTGGGTACATGTCGAAGCTAGTGGGAGCATAAGTATTATGCTATTAATCATCATGTTAGGTGGAGCATGATAAAGGTTGCAAGTTAGCAATGTTAATTATAGAAAACAAAAGGTCTCAATTGGGAAAAGTTGTTTTACTATAATTAAGGGAGAGGAAATTATACTTCATCTCAAGTCTAAAAGCTTAGATTGAGGTCTTAATCGTATTAAGTCAAGAATATGTATATGAAATTCATGTTGGAATGGCTCAACATAAGGAAATTCTATGTATGGGTTTATTATTTGTGTTCTAAAATTCGATTATGATTACGGCATTTCCTTTTCATAATCTGAATTATGATAACTTGGCAAATAGAAATGGAAATATTATAGCAAAAGACTGGTTTAGTCTTCATGTGAGATATCATGAATCGTGTCCCATATGCTTCGGATATAGGATCGATTACATGTGCTATATTCATCCTTTCTAAAATTTTCCAAATGCCTAGGGCATTAAGAAGGGAAAAGGTCTAGAATTGGATATGACTAAAATGATTAAGCAATTGTTAAGGACAATCTAAGGTTTACCAAGGATTGGTTGCTCAAGGACAGTTGGAAGTATCGTGTTGACTTTGGAAGGACCATATTGACATAGTCTGAAAAGAGGCAACTCTTGTTCGGAAGTGATAGTCAAAATGGAATATGGAAAGTATTCAATCTGTAAGATTAGGAAACTTAATGAAAGAAGGATGTTTCCAAGGAGTTGATCTCCATTGGAATAATCTGTAATGATTGTTGCCAAGTCTAGTTGAATTTGTGCATAATCATTACAAGAGGATCAATGCATATAAGTTTAGAATCTAACAGATTTCAGTAAATGGCATGAATTTGGAATTCTTGCATTTGCAGTAAGGGTTTGGGACTGTGAAAAGATGATCATTGGAGTTATGCTCAATTGATCTACTTCACAAAGTAAAGATCATAGACAAACATAGTATGCATACTTTGTGTATGGCATGACTAGTGTTTAGAAAACATAGTGTACATGCTTGGAGCATGGGACAACTATTGTTTTAAATTCAAGTATAAAGTTGATAACACCGAAACAATGAATAATGAGTAATCAATATGGTAATAAATAAAAGTGTTTATTTATATTCATAGGGTTTGATACCATATTTGATTCATTTATTCTTGTGTTTCACTTTGCATGTTTTGACTTCCAGAATAAACTAGGTTATTCTTCTGGAATGACTAAGTTATTCAAACCATCCACAGTCGGTCATATGTTGGAAGTAGATATGAATTAAGACTGTCATGGGTTGGGCTTGTAGAGGTCTAAGTTGTTGGACAAAGAGCTACAACACTCATGAGTGCTCATAAATTCTGAGTATTGGATTCAACCCGCGCTCATTGGAATCACTTCATGGATTTTATCACGAGTGATCATGAGAAGATAATATATTATATTCTTCAAACCTAGAGACATGAGTTGTTACTATAAGTTGGTTGTACATTGATTGCACGAAAACGCATTCGGTAACTCGGTGTTATAAAACGTGCCTTTGTGTATGATTAAACAAGTATTAGAACAAGCCATATGAGTCAAAGTTTATCCATTCCTTTTACCTTCGGGATAAAAGTGATATCTATGGGCCCCTCGATGATTTAATGATGATACATGTGAGTGCTTGGCCAAGCCAGGACTGATTTGATTTGTTCAATCAATCAGTCATCATGAATCGGAAATCGGGAAACAACAAATGGACAGAGAGAATGATTATAATCCATGTCTCAGTCCATATGATATCTAGAATGGAGGAATATATGATCCCTTATCTAATAGACAAGATCAGAGTTCGATAGCGGCTTTAAGAGCTACGATTGCCAGTTAGGTTTTGAAGTCATACTCAATAATAGTTTTAGACTTATCCAAGTGGGAGACTGTTGGATTAATGTCTAAGTCCACAACTACATTTGGTATGTACTTGACCCAACCCGGCATGGTCCATTTGGGTTGCACTTCACCGGCACAATTTATATGGATAGTATTTTGAGAATAGTATATTTATGATTTATATTAATATATTATAAGTTCTAATATATTAATATAATCATATTATTTAATTAGTATTGATCAAGAATTAATTTATAATTAATTAAGTGATCAAAATGAACTAATTAAATATGGACTCTTAGATATATATGTGTAGTGGGCCAAGTTCATTTAAGTTGGGCTAAGTCTTAATGGATATTCCATGGAGCTTTAACCCATGGATCCTAGGAAATGAAAGGTCATGGGTATTAGGGTTTAACCCTAATCGTCCACACTATATAAAGATGTCCTTAGTTGGTGAAATGGGCACTAGTGTGGGTACACTAAGAGGGCTAGCCAATTTCACTAGAGAGAACCAAGTATCCATATTCTCTAAAGTCTTCCAAGGTGTTTTGGTGATTTGTGATTCCATTTGAGGCTTCCACACTATTGGGCATAAGCTCTTAAAGCTTGAAGACATCAAGCTACACCAAAAGGTATGTCATCTAACTAGTGTTTGTAGTATAGTTACCTCACAGTATGCTAGTTGGGATTAAAGCCTTGGAAAGTTCTTATTTGCCTATATAATAGAGAAAACATAGATCCAAGGTTTATAGGGTTGCATGTACACCATAGGAGTGTTAGAATGCTTATATACCAACAAAAACATACAGAAACTCGCACACTATTGGAACCTAATCAATCGAACTTGGCATCCCCGCGGCCACTCGTGTGTCCATCACATAGGCTACGAATCCACTATAGCCTTGCTGCAAACTCTGTCTCGCCCTGGCAGCCAAACAAAACGCTAACCCACACCGGGTCCCCTCGCCATACACCGTAAGCAATCCCCCACTAGGGTCTCGTATCGTCACCAACTGACACTCGTAGTCTATAACAGCTCCAAATCGGCTCAACCAATCAATGCCCACTATAACATACATGTCCCCCATCGCAATCGGGACCAGATCTTCAGTGTCGGGAACTCCACACCGAAGATCTCAAGGATACACCCTCGAATCACCTCCGAAGCATACATTGCTCGCTCATTAGCTAGGGAAACTCGCAGAGGTCGACTCAACGCCTCTCGACGGATACTAATGTGCTAACTAAATGCCAAGGAAACAAATGACCGACTCGCTCCCGAGTCAAATAATACCAAAACAGGTACAAAACTCACACGAAAAGTACCTGCGCATATCATCATATAAGCACAATATCACAAACAAAAGATAAAATACAGAAGGCATACCAGCCACAACATCGGGCACCGTGCGGACCTCCTCCGCATTCAACTGGAAAACTCTCCAACGAGCCTTCGGAGCCTTGGCCTTCACCGGTCGAACCTCGAAAACCCTACTAGTAGGCGCAGATCCCTGTGCTGATCCCTGGTGTAGCTAAGGGCACTCTGCCTTCCGATGGCCGGTCTAGTTGCAATGGAAAAAAACTATAAATCCCTTGGGGCAATCCCTGACGATATGCCCCTCCTTGCCACATTTGTAGCAAGCACCTGATCAACAGGCCCCCTTGTGACCCTTGCCAAACTTCCCGTAAGTGCGGCCCTTCTGGCCTCCAGTCCTCGAATCGACGGACTTGGTCCGCTTGGTTGCCGGCTGAGACTGAGCTGGCCGCCGATCCATCCTCTGAGACTCAGCCTCCTCCCTGGCCTGAGTCTCCAACTCAATCTCCCTCTTCCGGACATTTTCTTGGAGCTCAGCAAATGTCCGGTATGTCGAGTTCGACACGAACTCCCGAATGTCCCTCCTCAGAACGCCCAAATACCGGCTCATCCATGCATGCTCAGTAGACACTTGCTCAGGGCAGAACATCGCCCTCTCATGAAACTTTTGGGTGACCACAGTAACCGAATCATTACCCTGCTTGAGGGTCAAGAAATCATGAACCAGCCGTTCCCTCTCCACTGGGGGAACATACTCGTCTCTGAACATGGTGGTGAACCTCTCCCAGGTCACCGCTAAAATCTCTGCAAGAGTGAAGTTCGCTGTCACGAACTTCCACCAATCCTTCGCTCCCAAGCGAAGCTGGTTCAAAGCGAACCGTACCCTCAGATGCTCCGGACATGAACATGTATAGAAGCATCCCTCGATGTCAGCAATCCATCTCATCGCAGCGATCAGATCCTGCGTCCCATCAAACTCGGGTGGCTTCGTGTTGCTGAACTCCCGGAACAACAACGAGTCACCTCCCTAAGGCCTGGCAGCAGCCATAGCTGTTGTAGCTGCAGCAGCTGTGGCCTCAGTCACCGCGGCGTACTGCTCATCAAAAGTCTCCAACAGTGTGGTCTTCATAGACCCAAACATCTCCGGAATCTCGACCCTGATCGCCGCAACCACCTCATCGTGGATCATCTGACGAACCTCCTCGTCACTGACACCGCTCGCCTCAGGTCTGTTTCTCTGAAATATAATATAATAATAATAATAATATCAAAGACTCATTCGAGCATGCTCACACTCAAAATCTCGACCCTACTTGTTCCTTAGTGCCTAAAGGATTCTTACCTAGAGTGTGCACTGCTCCGGTGTCTTCGGTAGTACGGGCACTTATACTACCGTCTACACAGCATCAGTATTTACCCTAAGTCCTCATCCTTGGGTCCAAGTCACAAGTACTCTATATCTCATTGGCATAGGCTACTCCTCGATAGACCTCTCATAAGCCCCTCACGGCTACCTACTCGCTCACAAGCATCACATAGCAGCACAATCCTTCCTAGGCTAAGGCATCACAAAATCAGGCCACTCTAGTCCTAATACGAATACCTAACCAACTCTAGCATGCATAATATAACATGTCATATCACAAAATGTAAAGGCATTTTGGGGATTCACCGTTCGGGTGCTGGCTGACCGTACACACTTCTCCGCTTTGGTTGTCTCAAAACCTCTTGTAAAAAAAATTAATGCTTTTATCATTCAAATTTTTTTCTCAAATCCTCGGTTTGAATTTAGTTACGCCCGAAAGTGCATCCGAATCCCTCAAACCAAAGCTCTGATACCAACTTGTAACAACGTAATTCTTCAAAAAAAAAATTTCATTTCGTCACAACCATTTTCACATAAAATATTTTCAAAAATATCCAACAATAGTTATCAAAACATATCGTATCCCAAGATCACAAAATCAAATCCTCTCTCTAGTCTGTACGAGTCACGTTGGCGCCTTCCCACGGTCCTCGCTAGTACCTGAAGCACATAACACAACAACTGTAAGCATAAATGCTTAGTGAGTTCCCCAAAATACCCTTACACACATACGCCTTTCCAGGCCATACTCTACACGACCTTCCGGTCCATGTGTCTCAGGGGACTTCCGTCCCAGTAGACCATCCGATCCAACTCGTATCGACCTTCTGGTCCATGACTCCCTGTCCTTCTGGTCCACGTCATAATGCCTTCCGGCCCATATCATACATAGCATACATATCACATACATAACGCATACAGAACATGCAATGCATAGCATACAAAACATGCATCTCATAGCATACAAGACCTTCTGGTCACACATAGGTACCTTTCCAGGTACAGTATAGTGAGAAGACTCACCTCGTATGATGTCTAGAATCTCACGTGCTCGATATCTCTGAATCTCGAAACGATGACCTAGCCTCGTCTAATCACAACAAATAATCATTCTAATTATTAACGGCTTCCAAGGCTATGCTACACCCTTTTCCCACTATCCCACAGAAGGGTAAAAGACCATTTCACCCCTCACTGACTCGAAAGTCTACATGTTGACCAAAACCCTAAAAGTCAACAAAAGTCAACAGCAAGCAGTACGCGGGGCGTACCAGCTCCTGTACACGGGGCGTACCCTTGCATTCCAGAAACGGGGGACGTGACCCAGTACGCGGCGTGTACTGGGATTACGCCCAGCGTACATCCTAGTTTCTTACTTTCCTATTCTAATGTCTTAAACGATTAAGACATAACCCCATATTCCAGATCTGGCCATTTTAATAGTTCTTAATCCATAAAGTCGAAACCTTTAAGCCTTTGCATGGCTATAAATGTTCCCCACACCTTCTAACACCTTTCCTTTCTCCTCCAAAAGTCTAGATCTCATGCATGGCTCAACATTCACGTCCAAGATTGCATTTTTATGAACATATAACTCATATAGTTCTGGAATATGATAGATCTAGCCCTATGGAGACTACTTGCTCATAAAGTCTCCATCTTGGGACCAAAAAAACCCTAGAAATTGGTCCAAGAAGCACACCATGTAAACTACAAGGCAAGATCTGAACTCTTTACCTCGAGAAGAAGCTCCAACCTTTATAGCCCTCAGATCTACACTTGTCCACAAACTTCTAGCCTCCACAATGGTTTCCTCTTCTCTTTCACCACCTTGAAAAAACACTTGAAGCTTAGAACACTCACACCCAAGCTAAAAACGAAGGAAATGCTCTCTTAGGGTTTCTTTTTGAAAGATGGTGGCTGAGGGACAAGACCATCTCATTCCTTTTATAGCCCTCAAGTCATATTAGGGTTTTGAATATGTGCCGGTTACACCCGGCGTCACCTTTGGTACGCCTAATATACCCGGTTGGAACCGCGTACAAAATAAGCATGCGAGTACGCGCAGCGTACTCCTTGTATGCCCAGCGTACTCACAAGCTTAACACTCAACACAAAGGGCCGAATATGAAAACTTGGAAAAGATGAAGGGTTAAATGGTTAAACCTGAATTTTAGGTTGTTACACTAACTCGGTGAACCTTCCGGTTCTAACTCTATGAACCTTGCAGTTCTAACTCTTTGAACTCTGGAACATACACGACATGAATCACATAGAAATAATGCAGTGTATCACAATCACATGAATAGCATACAAGATAATCTGTCATATAACTCTAATTACCACTCTAGGTAAAGTATAGTGAGAAGACTCACCTCGGGTAACTTGGTAAATATCAGACTCGGTAAAATCTGGTCTAGCCCCCGCCTAATCACATGGAATAAGCAATCTAATGAATACAACCCTCAAGGATAGACTAATCCATCTCTTAGTACTCTTAGAAGGGTAAAAGACCATTTTACTCCTCTCATGGCTCAAAGACCCTAACATTGACCAAACCCTAAAACTCAACAAAAGTCAACGGTCAAACTTTGACCAGACTCGTCGAGTGTACTCGTGTGACTCGGTGAGTACATGCATGTCCTCTTCACCCCTAGTCCTCACTCGACTCGCTGAGTCAACCCTACACTCAACGAGTTATCACAGGTCGTGAATCACGGGGCAACCCGACTCAACATGTCGAGTCCACTTATGAACTTGACGAGTTGCTCCCATGACAACACTCATCTGACCTCCTGAGGTCAGATCTGCTTCACTAATCTATAGATCTGGCTTCCCAATGAGTAATAATCACGTAAAGGTTGAATCTTGCTACACATGCATTGCTCCCAACGCTTATTTTGGTGAAATCCCTTCTAACATGGAAACCTATGTACATTTCCTCCATATAACAACAAAAAGCAGAATGTTTCAGGCTCTCTGGACCTCAAAAGGTCCAGATCTAGAGTTTAGCACTCAATGGGATGCTATACTCAACTAAACAAGCCATAAAAGGGTATAGAAAACCCTAAATTCAATGCCCTTAAGCAAAACAGAAGGATAGGATCGAATAGCTACCTCAAAATTGAAGATCCAAGCTGAAAGCCCACTGAAATGCAATCCTCTTGACTTCCCCATGCTGGAAACACTTTCTCCTTTGCAAAATCACACCAAAAATGATCAAAATAGCTCAATCTCTCTCACAACTCGCTCAATCTCTCTAGGGTTTCTCTCTCAGGACTGGTATCCACAAATGGACGCCATAAAGGCCTTTAAATAGGGCACAAAGCCCGAGAATTAGGGTTTCAATCCAAAGCGCGGACTCGTCGAGTGCTCCCTCTCCGACTCGTCGAGTTCGTTCATTAATCCAGTCAACAATTGCGGTCCTACTCAACGAGTCTACGACTCAACTCGTCGAGTCCCTCTCTTTTACTGAAAAATAAATGGTAATATATAATACCAGGAAATCTGGATGTTACAAATCTCCCCTCCTAGAATCAGACTTCGCCCTCGAAGTTTTACTCCGCAAACAACCTTGGATGTTGCCCACGCATCTCCAACTTTGGCTCCCAAGTCAGCTCGAACCCTCTCCGATATTGCCACTGGACCTGTACTAGAGGCACCTCCTTGTTCCTCAGAACCTTGGTCTTCCAATTCACATTCGCAACTGGCCTCTCAACATAATTCAGGATGGTATCCACCTGAATATCCTCCAACGGTACCACCGTCATCTTGTCGGATATACACTTCCTCAACTGAGACACATGGAAGGTATCATGGATCTGACTCAACTCCATAGGTAGCTCCAGACGATATGCTACCCTGCCTACCCTCGCAGTCACCCTGAACGAACCGATGTACCGGGCCCCCAGCTTGCCCCTCTTCCTGAATCGAATCACTCCTTTCCAAGGAGACACCTTTAGGAGTACTGAATCCCCCACCTGGAAATCAAGCTCAGATCAGCGCCTATTCGCATAACTTTTCTGGCGGCTCTGAGCTGTCAACAACCTCTGTCTGACCTATTGTATCTGGCCAGTCATCTGAAGCACTAACTCAGTGCTACCCATTACTCGCTTCCCGACCTCTCCACAGCATATGGGAGTCCGACACCTCCCATACAACAACTCAAAGGGAGGCATGCTGATACTTGAATGGTGGCTGTTGTTATAAGAAAACTCAGCCAACGGCAAATACGTGTCCCAACTTTGTCCGAAGTCCAACACACGTGCTCGCAGCATGTCTTCGAGCGTCTGAATCGTCCGCTCACTCTGTCCGTCCGTCTGTGGGTGGTATGCGGTACTAAAATGCAGCCTCGTACCCAGCTCCTCATGGAATTTCTTCCAGAATCTGGAAGTGAAACGCACATCTCGACCTGACATGATCGAGATCGGTACTTCATGCCGCGATACCACCTCTCTCACATATGACTCTGCTAGCCTCTCAGCAAAAGAGCTTTCACTGATAGCAAGAAAGTGAGTGCTCTTCGTCATCCGGTCAACAATCACCCAAACTGCATCGACACCCCTCGCAGTTCTCGGCAATTTGGTGATAAAATCCATGGAAATATGTTCCAACTTCCACTCGGGAACCTCAAGTGGCTGCAAATTGCCATGCGGACGCTGGTGCTCGGCCTTCACCCTGCGAAAGGTCAAGCACCTCTCTATGAACCACGCGACATCCCTCCTCATATATGGCCACCAATACTCCCTCTTCGAGTCCAAATATATCTTAGTGGCCCTAGGATGGATCGAGAACCTCGATCTATGCGCCTCCTCCATCAGAATGGTATGTGACCTGCCTCCGAACAGCTCCCAAATCCGACCCTGAAAGGTCATAAGCCCACGGCTATCAGCAACGAACTCAGATATCTGCCCGATCACCCGCTCTCTTTTGCGGTTCTCCGGTCTCATGGCCTCTACCTGGGCCTCCCGAATGGTGTCCAACACTGGAGTCATCACGGTCAATCTCAAACAAACATCTCGCATCGGGGCACTCTCCAACCTGCGACTTAGGGCATCGGCTACAACATTGGCCTTGCCCGGGTGGTACAGGATCTCACACTCATAATCCTTTACCACATCCAACCATCTCCTATGGCGCATATTCAGGTTGGGCTGTTCCATCAGATACTTCAAGCTCTTGTGATCCATGTATATGGTACACCAGGCCCCATAAAAATAGTGACGCCAGATCTTGAGGGTGAACACCATAGCCCCCAACTTCAGATCGTGGGTGGGATATCTCATCTCATGAGGCTTCAACTGCCTCGATGCGTATGCTATCACATGGCCTCTCTGCATCAACACCGCACCCAATCCTGATATCGACACGTCACAATACACCACAAAATCCTCCATCCCCTCCGGAAGGGCTAATACTAGGGCTTCGTATAATCTCTAGCGAAGTGTCTCGAATGAGTCCTGCTGCTTTGGGCCCCAATTGAATGCCACGCCCTTCTGGGTCAACCTGGTGAGAGGAACAACAATCTTGGAGAAATCTCTTGATCTCTGAAAGGGATCTCGGTACCTCCCAACTCGTAACCTTGTTAATCTTGGCCGGATCGACCAATATCCCATTCTGGTTGACAAGGTGTCCTAAGAACTGGACCTCTCGTAACCAGAAATCGCACTTGGAGAATTTGGCGTAAGGCCTCTCCGATCTCAGAACTCCGAGGATCTCCCTTAAATGCTCCTCATGCTGCTCTCTCGATCTCGAATACACCAATATGTCATCGATGAACACAATCACTGAACGATCCAACATCGGCCTACACACTATGTACATGAGATCCATGAACGCCGCTGGTGCATTGGTAAGTTCGAAAGGCATCACCACGAACTCGTAATGCCCATAATGAGTCCTAAATGTTGTCTTCTAGAAATCCTCTTCACGCACTCTCATATGATGATATTCAGACCTCAGATCAATCTTGGAGAACCAAGACGCTCCCTGCAACTAATCGAACAAATCGTCGATCCTCGGTACGGGGTAACGGTTCTGGACCGTCAACTTGTTCAACTTCTGGTAATCAATGCACATCCGGTGTGAACCATCCTTTTTCTTGACAAAAAGGATTGGCACTCCCCACGGCTAGCTACTCGGCCGAATAAACCCCCTCCCCAGGAGCTCCTACAACTGTGAGGATAACTCTTGCATCTTTGGTGCCGCAAGGCGATAGGGCGCCTTGGCGATAGGCGCTGCCCCCGGAACCAAATCGATACGGAACTCTACCTGCCTCTCAGGAGGCACACCCGACAACTCCTCGGGGAAAACATACGGGAACTCATACACTATCGGGACCTCATCGACCGACCTCGGTCTCTCTGCATCTACTCTCGTATCCACCACATAAGCTACTAACCCATTACAGCCCTGCTGTAGGCTTTGCCTCGCTCTAGGGGCCGAACAAAATGCTGACCCAGAACGGGTACCCTCACCATAAATCGTAAGAAATCCCCCACTAAGGTTTCGTATGGTCACCAACTATCGCTACCAGTCGATAACCGCTCCAAAACTGCTCAACCAGTCCATGTCCACGATAACACAGACATCTCCCATCGCAATCGGGACCAAATCAATCGGAAACTCAATGCCGAAGATCTCGAGTACACATCCTCGAATCACATCAGTGGCATACACTGCTCTCTCGTCAACTATCGAAACTCACAAAGGTCGACTCAACGTCTCTCGATAGATACTGATGTGCCAACTAAAGGCTAACGACACAAACAACCGACTCGCAACCGAGTCAAATAACACCAAAGCAGGTACAGAACTCACAAGAAATGTACCTACGCATATCATAATAAAAGCATAACACCACAACTCAAAATAAATAGATGCAAGAATACATACCAGCCACAACATCTGGCGCTGCGCGGACCTCCTCCGCTGTCTACTGGAAGACTCTCCCGCGATCCTTTGGAGCCTCGGCCTTCACTGGCCGACTCTCTACAGCCCGAAAGGCATCAGGGGCAGATCCCTGTGACGCTCCCTGGGCTGACCCCCGCAACTGCGGACACTCGGTCTTCCGGTGTCCGATCTGGTTGCAGTGAAAACAGACTGCAAACCCCTTGGGGCAATCCTTGGCCATGTGCCCCTCCTTTCCACACTAGTAGCAAGACCCTGCTCTACAAACCCCCTCACGACTCTTGTCGCACTTGCCACAAGTGTGACTCTTCTGTTTCCTTGATCTCGAATCGGCGGGCTTGGCCTGCTTGGCTGCCGGCTGGGACTGTGTCGGTCACCGACCCCTCCCTTGAGACTCCGCCTCCTCCCTAGCCTGAGTCTCGAGCTCAATCTCCCTCTTCTGGGCATTTTCTTGAAGATCGGCAAACGTCCGGTACAATGAGTTCGCCACGAACTCGCGGATGTCTCTCCTGAAAATGCTCAAATACTGACTCATGCATGCCTGCTCGGAAGGCACATGCTCAGGGCATAACATCGCCCTCTCATGGAACATCTTGGTGATCACTGTAACAGGCTCGGTACCCTACTTGAGGGTCAAGAAATCCTGGGCCAAACGTGTTGGGTTTTGAGCATTCTAACACTCCTAAGTGTACATGCAACCCTAAATACCTTGGATCTATGTTTTCTCTATTATACATGAAAATATGAATTTTCCAAGGTATTCATCCTAACTAGCATAACAACATTGATTCATATGAATATCTCAAGTTAGAATTACATACCTCTTTGATGTAGAATGTCTTCATGAAGCTTAAGTGCCTAGTGCTCCTAGTGTGACACCTCAAATGGTTCACACAACACCAAATACACTTGGAATAGATTAGAGAGAAATCCACACTTCATGAAAATCGGATAGCCCTTTCACATATACTCTATTCCCAATTTTGTCAACAATAAGATGCTTATATAGTTAGTGACAATTAGGGTGTGTAGTGACAAAGAACATGGTTTGGGATGCAGAATTAAAGCTTGCATAATTGAACATGGTGATTTGGGTGTTTAAGAGATATATTGAATGTATATGGTGTTTACAAAAAAAGGATCTAGATCTAGACTACATAATTAACACACACTTACACACTCACTTCTACATCTCTCAAGCACACCTTTACAAGTGGACAAACCCACTATTTATAGAGGTGTTTACATGTCTCTCTCTCACTCTAACAATCAAATGGGTCTAAAGGCTAAAGCACCACATGCAAGTGGGTTTTACAAAAGTCAAACATTTACAAAGTCATGAATGAATAACTTTGCACCCCAACATTCTCCCCCTTAAAGTTAGGAATGAATGACCCACTTCAAATCTTCCAAAATCAAGCACTACGCGGTTCGAGCCTCAAAGGTGACACATGTCGAAACGAACTTCAATCTTCAAATCTTCCATGACTCTTCAATTTGGGCTCTAGGATGTGAGACCATACAATCCGAGCAGCAACGAATGATTAACTCCAAATAATCACCCTAAAGTTGTGCATAAAAACACACCCCAAAAATCTTCAATAATTCCAAACCCATTTCGAATACATCACTTCCAAACTTCCAATTGCATCATCTCGTAGGCTTCAAAACTTCAAGATCACTTCGGTCTTCAAATCCGTGTAATATGAAAAATTCAAGTTCGAATTTCCATATAAAACTTCTCCCCCTTTTTATAATCAAAATTTGATTATAAAACTCCAAAGGAAAAAGAACGTGCTCTATTCGGAATTTTTCATTTCAAAACTCCCCCTTAACATGTGGCATAAACATTATGCTTCAATCCGGAAAATCCAAAAAATATTGAATTTTTTTTAGCTTCGTTCACGGATCGCCTTTGACAAAATTTCTTAAAATGGGTAGAAATTGTCAATTTCAAAATTCTGTAGTGACCCTTTGCCCCAAAAACAGTCAAATATGCGAAACTCTAGCCCATTTGCGAAACCGGGCATAAAGCGTAAATTCGCACAAACTGCAAGGACCAAAACTGAAAATTCTGCATTTTTTCAGCTTTTATTACCCATATGCGAAGTTGGGTACTTGTTGCCAAAAATGTGAAATTTTAGGGATGCTTTTTGAAACTTCTATTGTCTTCCCCAATTCACCAATGTTTCACAGTAAAGACTTCGCACATTTTAACTTCGCATTTTGACTCTTCGCACATTTGTGAATCATGAATGCGAACGATGTATAAGAAAATTTCATGAATGCGAATCATGGATGAGATGACTTCTCATTTTGACTCCAAATGCGAACAAATCACCAAATGCAAATTCCATTCACACAAATGCGAACCTGATTTTGCTTTTATATGGAACTGCTCCCAAATGCGAACAGTATTACAACCTTATGTGCAAATCTTGTGTTACCATTAACCACACATTTTTCTCACCAAATGCGAATTTATGTTTGAAATCCAGATGCGAATACAATTTAAGTCACTCATATGCAAACTGATCTCAAATGCGAACCCTTTTTAGATGCAAACATTTTTGACCTCCATATCACAGATGCAAACATTTTTATATGCGAACCCAATTTTGATTCACACATGCAAATCCAGTTCTTCCAGTTCTTCAACAACGACAACTAAACATCATCGAGTTCCCGACTCCAAATCAACAATCAAAATCACAAGTATCGACCATCACCTTGTAAGGATTCAAAATCGAATTTTCGTTCTTTTGTAAACATCAATTTCCCAGTCGATTATCTGTAAACACTTTTCATGACTTCGTTCCATCAACATCATTTTTCAATTCCAAACTTGCAAACTCACACAATCAACCAAATCATCTTTGAAAATAACACCGATTTTGCAAACAACAATTGATCGAGCATATCAGTTCTCAGTTCGTTCCCATCCATCGTTCGTCAATAAGATCATAAATCCAACAGATTTCGAAATTAATCTCCAAATTGGACTTGATTTCAAGATCTATATCCCCAAACCAACTTATATTGAGCAAAATCAATCTCCAATCCACTGAATCAGCTCCAGAATGTCACATTTGAGTGTTTCATAGTTTGACTTTTCAAAGTCAACGAATCATAAACACTAAATCAATGGTTTTGAGGTCCGATTTCAGATCAAAAGGTGTTCAATCAATTGTTCTTCCCAACAGTTTCAAATTTCATGATCAATTTTATAAAAAAATCAATGAATCATTTACAGATTTTTGAGTCAAACATCGATATCATCATACAACAAATCGACTGAAATCGATTTCTAAATTCAGATTAACAATCAACAACAAATGATTGTTAAAAACGATGATATACATTCAGATCACACAGAACAATCGATTCGTAGATGATCAACTGAGGAAAAATTATAGATGTTTGACTAGAATGTACAACCACCTAAAGCTTGTGTGTATCGGATCCATATACATGAGAATGAACTTGAGAATGGATTTGATGTGATCCGATTACAACTCTTTAGATTATGGATTGGGCTTAACCTTTGAATATGCGAACAATGAATAGAAATTGGGCTCAAACTGGAAGTATATCGGATATTAAATGATTTGAAAATTTCTTGTGCTCAATGATCGGACATGAAACAGTAACGAGTTTCTTTTGGTAGCAATTAAAATGTTTATGAACAGTACAAGATTCGAAAATTGTAGATCATAAAAGAATTTTGGGCATAAATCTCGATTCAAACAAACAAATATGATTGGATCGGGCTTTGATCAATGAAAAATTATTGGATCAACAATGAGATTTGAAACGAACTAGATCCAATGAATCAAAATGATCAAAAATCAAGAACGTAACACACGAATCAAATATTACGAGAGATCATAGAGAGAGACTCACCAAAATTGTTCAAATTGCGACAATAGTTTCCAAACCGAGAATCGTTCTTCAAAAGTCACGTTGATCGTGAAAACCAAGCTCTGATACCAATTGTAGTGACAAAGAACATGGTTTGACATGCGGAATTAAAGCTTGCACAATTGAACATGGTGATTTGGGTATTTAAGTGATATATTGAATGTATATGGTGTTTACAAAAAAAGGATCTAGATCTAAACTACATAATTAACACACACTTACACACTCACTTCTACATCTCTCAAGCACACCTCTATTTATAGAGGTGTTTACATGTCTCTCTATCACTCTAACAATCAAATGGGTCTAAAGGCTAAAGCACCACATGCAAGTGGGTTTTACAAAAGTCAAACATTTACAAAGTCATGAATGAATAACTTTGCACCCCAACATGGTGAACCCTAATTTTCATGGCTTTCCATTTCCTTGGGTTCAAATATACCATGGAGCATCTTATGGGTTTTAGCCCATCTTGATAATCCATGGAGCATTAGCCCACTATAAAGGTATGGATGATTTACACAATCAACCCATATATTTAATTAGTCTTCTTTTGATCACTTAATTAATCCTAGATTAATTCTGGATCAATACTAGTTAAATGATCTTATAAATATATTAGAACTAATAATATATTATCAAACCTTAAGTGTTATTTCTCTCATTATAGTCTATCCAAATGCATGATGCTATGCAACCCAAATGGATCATGTCGGGTCGGGTCAAGTCTTACCAATTATAGTTATGGACTTAGACATTAATCCAACAGTCTCCCACTTGGATAATTCTAAAACTATTATTGCAAGTATGACTTTAAGAACCGACTGGCAATCGTAGTTCTCAAAAGCTTATGTCGAACTCTGACCTTGTAGATGAACTCTAACTTTTGTCAATGACTTGTCCATTAGATAAGGGATCATATATTCCTCCATTCTAGATATCATATGGACCGCGGCATGGATTCTAATCATTCTCTGTGTCCATTTGTTGTTTCCCGATTTCCGATTTATGACGACTAACTGATTGAACAAATCAAATTAGTCCAGGCCCGACCGAGTACTTATATTTGTCATCACCAAATTATCGAGGGGCCTACAGATATCGCTTTTATCCCGAAGGTAAAAGGAGTGGATAAACTTCGAATCATATGGCTTGTTCTATTGCTTGTTGAATCATACACAAAGGCACGTTTTATAACATTGAGTTACCAATGCGTTTTCGTGGAATCAATGTATAACCAACATATAGTAACAACTCATATCTCCAGGTTTGAAGAATATAAGATATTATCATCTCATGATTACTCGTGATAAAATCCATGAAGTGATTCAAATAAGCGGGGGTTGAATCCAATACTCAGAACTTAGGATCACTCATGAATGTTGTAGCACCTCTTGGCTATGTCCCATACCTTGGACATCAACAAACCCAATTCATGACAGTCTTGCCTTAATACCTACTTCCAACGTATTATCGACTATGGATGGTTTGAATAACTTAGTCATTCGAGAAGAGTAACCTAGTTTATTCTGGAAGTCAAAACATGCAAAATGAAACACAAGAATAAATGAATCAAATATGGTATTAAACCCTATGAAAATAAATAGACCACTTTTATTTATCACCATACTGATTAGTCATTATTCATTGTTTCGGTTTTATCAACTTTATACTTAAATTAAAAACACTAGTTGTCCCATGCTCCAAGCATGTACACTATGTTTTTTTCTAAACAATACTCATGCCATACACCAAGTATGCATACTAAGTTTATCTATGATCTTTACTTTGTGAATTATATCGATTGAACATAACTTCAATGATTCACAATCCCAAATCCTTATCGAAAATGTAAGAATTCTAAATTCCTATCATTTTCCGAAATCTGTTATATTCTAAACTTATATGCATTGATCCTCTTGTAATGATTATGCACAAACTCACAAAGACTTGACAACAAACATTACAGAGCATTCCAAAGGAGATCAACTCCTTGGAAACATCCTTCTTGCATTAAGTTTCCTAATCTTACATAGATTGAATAATTTCTAAATTTGAAACATTTCCATATTTCATTTTGACTATCACTTCTGAACAAGAGTTGCCTCCTTACAGATTATGTCATTATGGTCCTTTCAACAATTAACAATGTACTTCCAACTGTCCCTAAGCAACCAATCTTTGGTAAACCTTAGATTGTCCTCAACAATTGCTTAATCCTCTTAGTCATATCCAATTCTAGACCTTTTTTCCTTCTTAATGCCCCGGGCATTTGAAAAATTCTAGAAAGGATGAATATTATAGCACATGCAATCGATCCTATATCCGAAGCATATGGGACACGATTCATGATGTCTCACATAAAGACATGATACTAGACCAATCCTTTTTCTACAATATTTCTATTTGCCAAGTTCTCATAATTTCATATTATGAAAAGGGATGTCGTAATCATAGAATTTTAGAACGCAAATAATAGACCCATATATAGAATTTCCTTATGTTGAGCCATTCCAACATGAAATTCATATATATATATATATATATATATATATATATATATATATATATATATATATATATATATATATATATATATATATATATATATATATATATATATATATCGTTGACTAAATACGATTAAAACCTCAATCTAAGCATTTAGATTTGAGATGAAGTATAATTTCCTCTCCCTTAATTATGGGAAAACAACTTTTTCCAATTTGAAACCTTTTGTTTTCTAGAATTAACATTGCTACCTTGCAACCTTTATCATAATTATCATGCTCCTACTAACATGATGATTATTATCATAACACTTATGCTCCCACTAGCTTTGACATGTACTCAGAAATCAGCTGAACTTCTAGAAAACAATACTTTATTGACTTTCTTACCAAAGTTCAGATTTCTGATACTAGATTGCGTTGATAAAACTTTATCAATATCATACACCTTATCTTAGATAGCTCACAGGTGTGTCTAAACAATTTTAAGAACTATGAAAAGGTATGTCGTAATCATAGTCTCGATTGTTTAGACCTTTGCCACTTTTCACAAGTCCATGTTAGTGTACCGGTTAAGCACACATGCTCCAATAATGAATTTGAGAATGCAAATATCACAATTGCTATCTAGCTAAAACCTACTTAGTGAAAGTGTTTCCTCACCATCATTTTCATGAATAGGAGAGAAACCTTATGACGCTTAGATGTAATGGTGTATGTGCTCTTATCCATGTAAATTGTCAAAACCATAGTCACACGACAAAGATAATGACAAATCCAAACTCATATGGACTAAACTCAATCTTAATTTTTTGCCATCTGACAGTTTAAGGGCCTGCCATTGCTTCCAAGTTGTTGTGAAACCAATTGAGAACTCTAAGAACTCATATGCAAAGCCAACTTTAATTGGAATGGGCACAGAATATGTCAACACGATAGGTTATTAACCTCAAGTGGTGCACTAGTGAAGAACTTCAAGTTTTATTCTTGATTAGTTCTTGAGACATTCAAGACTTTAAGACTCCCACTGTCCTCTTGACATATAAGACTTTCTTGTCAGATATTCAAGAGATAGTGTGGATTCTAATCAAGACAAACACTTCACACAATTGGCCTTAGTTGGTCTTTGTTTTATCCAAAACATCACAACTGACCAATTTCTAATGTAAGAGTAGAAAACTTGTACTCTTACATTTGACAAGTGTTTTAAACCTTCTTTAAGACATGTCACTCAATTTACAATCTTAGAGTATAACTCTAAGAATTGTTTTTGGAACGGAGTATGAATCGTCTTCTTGATTTAACCACTTCAACAATTCATATCTCCTCTTCTTAGCTATCAGAATGCACTTAGAGGATGAATTGTGATAAGGTCTCTTAATCATTAAGATGATTATATAACATGATACTAAAGTACTCTCCCATCTTTTCAGATTTGAGAAACTTTTATCCTTCTGCCTAATTTGATTCTCCTCATTCGTTCTGCCATAGACTGAAAATTTTCCAATGCTTCAGAGTTATACTTAAGCTTGTAAGTATAACCATATTTACTACACTTTAGTAAATAATGACGAATAGTCTTATCGATCTTTTGTGGTGGACTTAATCAGTGCACAAGAATGTGTACTCGATCCCTTAGTCCTTTACTTGACTCACACATCGATGTGGACAAGTAATTAGTCTTAATTTTCCAATGTTTGAATGTTCTCATTCATCATACTATACAACTTGCGTGATTCCAAGTTTTGGTCCAATTGAAACTTGGGTGATGAGAAACTTTCCTTAATTGGTAAATTTAGACCCTACCACAAATGAAAAAATCAAAACCATTTTCCTATATTACTAGCAATGGAATCACACAAACAACAATTTTTCACAAATGCTATTGTAAGGATACTTAAAATAAATAAAATCAAAAATTTCGTATTATTTTTTAAAACTTGCGGAAAAACTTATCCTTACAATCCATATGAAAACCTGGTTGTTATCTATTCCTAAGCAATCTGTCATAACTCCTAAGTAACAACTTCAAAATTCTGATGCGATCGAAATCCATTTTCGCGATCAGAAGCAACATATACTTCCTTTAAGCTCTCTCTCTCTCTTTTCTTTGATTCTTATAACATCACTGTGTGACTCTGTCACATTATGTAATAAGAATCTCCAAATTAGAGCTTAACAGAGTTAGACTATGGACTTTACCTGAAGTAGGGTCAAACTTATTGACTTTAACATCCTTAGGTAAATTTGGCAGCTTCGCAAACAGTGCCCTTTGCTTTGGCAATTCTAACAAATGGACCTTTTGGTAATGGTACATGGGACTATCTCAGACTTAGCCTCTCTCTTTACCATTTGGTCAACCGAGTTGACTATGGTCTATCCCTTTCCATTGGGAAGAGAGAGCTTTACTAGATACCCAATGTCATCATTGTCAATGTCCATAAAGTTTTAGGAAGTTGGTCTTAGCAAATAGATAAGATCATTAAGGGTCTTGTCATAGTCTGTTTCATAGGAGTCCCAAAGGAACTCACTATGTGAGTTAAAAAGTGATTGAACCACCAACTTTCTCAAGACTTTGACACCCAACTCTCCCGGGTTGTCAATATGAGACTTCAACTCCAAGATGTGATCACACCTAGACCTTACCTTGCCAATAGGGCTTCAGTGACCTTGAACTTTTCAAGAACTTGTGGGTTACGGAGAACAATTAGAGGAGGTGGAGGAAGTATGATTTCCATGGGACATCATCTTCATTTAGGAAAACTTGTTTCAAGAGATTTGGGAAGATCATAAATGTCTAAACCACACATCTTTTGGGAGATATTCAAGATATCTGATTTAAATTCCTTAATATAACACCCAATATGAAATTTTCAGGCTAGGACCCAACACAATACTTTTATAACTTGGAAGAGGGATGCCGTAATCCAAGCTATAAAATATTTGAATGTAAGTGAATGACGATTCACCTATTTCCACCAAGATAAACGAAATGTATTATTAGGTTTTAAATGGTTTTGAAACTCCTAGATTCTTTAAAGATTCATTGAACTTTTCAATGGCATGTTTCAATCTCGTGTGTGCCCTTCAGGCTTTGCGACTGGGATGCCGAGGATCACAAAACAAGGTGTGAAGTAACAATGCAAATTACTTGGTACCCTTAATATTTACCCCTCACTCGGTGTGCTGGTTAACCACAGGCGCTCCACCGATACTATGATAAACATTAAGTTACCATTTGCCTATCTTGTTAAATCCAGGTTAGTCTGCCGGTTAACCACACATGCTCCACTAACGACTTAAGCAAAGTGCAAAGTGTAATTTCATAAGTTAGCACCAAATTCACATTTTCCTAAGTAACTAAGATTGATAATTGATAAGAGTTTAGTTACTTAGTATTTATCATTAATACTTTTTATGAAGGGAGAATTATAGTCCTTGTCCTACCTGTTCGGCTAACGACCCTCCACCAGTCAAGGAAGTGGTCGGTGAGAGTGGACACCCATTAAACTGCCATTTTGTAGGCAATAACCTTATACCCCCCTTATAGACTGGCTTCGTGAATGTGGCCTACTAATAGTAAGACTGACTTGCTCTTGTACATACACACATACAGACACACACACACACATACATGTATATATATATATATATATATATATATATATATATATATATATATATATTATTAATTTATAATATTATAAACTATAAGGGTTGAATTTTAACTTTTAAAATTCTAAGGGATTAACTTGAAATTAAAGTATTCAAAAGAGAAAACTTTTCAAATTCCAAAACATGAGGGCAAGTTTTGAAAATATTCAAAACTAATTAATTCCATAGCTTATGTGTTTAAAGTAGTTTTAAATAAAAAAACTCTTCAAGTTGCATAACTTGAGGACATGTTATGGAAGACTTTAACCTATTAAAGAATGTAACTCTTTTTCTTTGTAACTTATGGAACTAATTAAGGTTGCATATTTTAATGATTTAATGAAGTGACTCTTGAACCTCCATAATTTGAGTACAAGTTATGGAGTCATAAAACCATTTAATGAGGACAAGACTCTTCATTTTGTAACCATTGCCAACTTTTATGAGTTTTAAGAAACTTTAATGTGACTTTTCATGTAACTTGAGGACAAGTTACACAAACACATTTTAGGATCAATTCTTAGATTAAAATGGATCAAAGACACATAATCAATCAACCTTTTCTATTAATCTAAGCAACTCATATGAACAAAATAATTGAAATCAAATTTTTTCATGTAATTAGCATAACACTTAAACTAATACAAAACAAGAATCTATTGACAATGATCTTTGAAATTGGATTAGTATGAACATTACAAGATAAAAAAACAAGTTTGTAAGTTCAAAAACAGCTTAGGGTAATGTTCCTAGTCCATTTTTATCCAAAAAACTCGAAAATATGATGTGTGGGGCTCATACTCGTAGAGTGTATCAACCTACTCGATGAGTAGGATGATTTTCTTCATCGAATCGGCGAGTCCCGTGCCCTGAAAGCCAGAAAATTGATTTTTTCAGCATTTTTCAGCACGTTGCATCAAGTATAATTGAAAACAAGCCTAGTCTCTAATACCACTGTTGGGTTTTAAGCATTCTAACACTCCTAATTGTACATGCAACCCTAAATACCTTGGATCTATGTTTTCTCTATTATACATACAAATATGAACTTTCCAAGGTATTCATCCTTACTAGCATAACAACATTGATTCATATGAATATCTCATGTTAGAATTACATACCTCTTTGATGTATAATGTCTGCATGAAGCTTGGGTGCCTAGTGCCCCAAGTGTGACACCTCAAATGGTTCACACAACACCAAATACACTTGGAATAGATTAGAGAGAAATCCACAATTCATGAAAATCAGATAGCCCTTTCATATATTCTCTAGTCCCGATTTTGTCAACAATAAGATGCTTATATAGTTAGTGACAATTAGGGTGAACCCTAATTGTCTTGGCTTTCCATTTCCTTGGATCCATGGGTTCAAATATACCATGGAGCATCCATGGAGCATTTTATGGGTTTTAGCCCAACTTGATAATCAATGGAGCATTAGCTCACTATATAAGTATGGATGATTTACACAATCAACCCATATATTTAATTAGTCTTCTTTTGATCACTTAATTAATCCTAGGTTAATTCTTGATCAATACTAATTAAATGATCTTATTAATATATTAGAACTTATAATATATTAACAAACCTTAAGTGTTATTTCTCTCATTATAGTCTATCCAAATGCATCATGCCATGCAACCCAAATGGACCATGCCGGGTCGGGTCAAGTCTTACCAACTATAGTTATGGACATAGACATTAATCGAACAAAATGTTCGCTTTCCACCGGGGGAACGTACTCATCACGAATCATAGCGGTGAACCTCTCCCAGGTCACCGTGGCATGTTGTGCAGAAGAGTAGTGCGCTGTCACAAACTTCCACCAGTCCTTCGCTCCCAAGCGAAGCTGGTTCAGCGTGAACCGAACTTTCAAATGCTTCGGACAAGAACACGTATAGAAGCATCCCTCAATATCCGAAATCCATCTCATCGCAGCGATTGG
This sequence comes from Lactuca sativa, assembly GCF_002870075.4. Taxonomy (NCBI): domain Eukaryota; kingdom Viridiplantae; phylum Streptophyta; class Magnoliopsida; order Asterales; family Asteraceae; genus Lactuca; species Lactuca sativa. The sequence goes on from NC_056625.2 coordinate 313,770,856, forward strand.
ATCATGCGTCCCCTCAAACTCTGGTGGTTTCGTGTTGCTGAACTCTCGGTACAACAACAAGTCACCCCCGTACGGCCTCGCAACAGTGATGGTTGTTGTGGCAGCAGCAACATCAGCATCAGTAAGAGCAGCGTAACGCTCGTCAAAATCTCGATCAGTGTGGTCTTGATAGACCCAAACATTTCTGGCATCTCGGCTCAGATGGCAGCAACCACCTCCTCATGAATCAACCTACAGATCTCCTCATCACTAACACCACTGCTCTCAGGTGTGTGGCGTGTCCCAACCATGATGTCTCTCTGAAATACAACACAAAATATCAGAGACTCGCTCGAGGGTACACAAACTCGATATCCCATTCCTACTTGATCCCTGGTACCCTAAGTATTCTTACTTGGGCTGCGCACTGATCCGGTGTCTTCGGAAGTACGGGCCCAATACTACCGTCCACACCGCAGAAGTATTCACCCCAAGTCCTCCTCCTAGGATCCTAATTCCCAAGTACTCTATTCTCACTATGCATAGTCTACTCTCTAGCATATCTCTCATAAGCTCCTTGCTACTAACTACTCACTCTCAAGCATCTCCTAGCAGCAAAACCCCTAGGCTAAGGTATCACAAATCAAGCCACTCTAGTCCTAATAAGAATACCTAGCCTACTCTAGCATGCATAACATATCATCTCATATATCATAACACATAATATAAGGGTATTTTGGGAAATCACCGTTCGGGCGCTGGCTGATCGTACACACTGCTCTGCTCTGCTCTTTTCAAAACCTTTTTACTTATTTAGAAAAAATTTTGCTTTATTTCGAAAAATTCCTCAAATCCTCAGTTTAAGTTCAAATGCGCTCGAAGGAGCATCCGAATCCCTCAAACCAAGGCCCTGATACCAACTTGTAGCACCGTAATTTTTCAAACAATTTTTCACATTTTCAAAACATACTTTCATTCATAAATATTACAAAAATAACGTTGTGTCACATATCAATCCATAGAAACACAACCCCAAGATCATAATGTATAAAAACTCCTCTTATGTGTACTGATCATGCCGACACCTTCCCGCGATCCTCACTGGTACCTGAAACACATAACACAACATTGTAAACATAAATGCTTAGTGAGTTCCCCAAAATACCACATATAACACATATTAGCCACTCGAGGCCATAACTTTGTGAACCCTCCGGTCCTAACTCTATGGACCCTCTGGTCCTAACTCGGTGAACCTTCCGGTTCTAACTCTATAAACTCTGGAACATACACGGCATGAATCACATAGAAATAATGTATTGTATCACAATCACATGAATAGCATACAAGATACTTTTTCATATAACTCTAATTACAAATCTAGGTAAAGTATAGTGAGAAGACTCACCTTGGGTAACTCGGTAAAATCTGGTCTAGCCACCTCCTAATCCCATGGAATAAGCAATCTAATCAATAAAACCCTCAAGGCTAGACTAATCCCTCTCTTAGTACTCTCAGAAGGGTAAAAGACCTTTTTACCCCTCTCATGGCTCAAAGACCCTAACATTGACCAAACCCTAAAAGTCAACAAAAGTCAACGGTCAAACTTTGACCAAATTCGTCGAATGCACTCGTGTGACTCAGAGAGTACATGCATGTCCTCTTCGCCCCTAGTCCTCACTCTACTCATTAAGTCAACCATAAACTCAACGGGTTATCACAGGTCGCGAATCGCGGGGCAACCTGACTCGACTCGTCGAGTCCACTTATGAACTCGGCGAGTTGCTCCCATGACAACACTCATCTGACCTCCTGAGGTCTGATATGCTTCACTAATCTATAGATTTGGCTCCCACTGTAACACCCTGTTTATTTATTAATTAAATAAATAAATTGATGAATATACAGTAGCCCTAAAATAAATAATTATATATCAAATGATGGTCCCATAGAGCTAATTGTCACACTTTAAGAGATTGGGGTTAAAAGTGTGAAATCCAGACTTAATTGGTAAGTATTTAAGAAGGCAGGGATTACTTGGTTAATTATAGGACTCAATTGAATGGATTTTGGAAGCTTAGGGGCTGCATGGTAATTATTCGCTTGTTTTAAAACAAAAAGGGAAGGGAGGGGTCGTTATTGCCATTATGGCAAATTCATAAATGGAGCCAGGTATATAAGTTTCCTTATCAGTCAAACCCTAGCACCCAGCCACTAAACCCTAAGCAGGAAGAGACTTCTCCAGCCGCCATGAGCGATCCGCAACCGCCGCATGCTTACCTCCTCGCCACCGCTGAAGGCAGTCGTCGGAGTCCATATCTTCTACATCGGAAAGTGAGTACGGTGGTTGGATGGTCTGTTGCTGTTATGAACCACCAGACCTCCGCCGTCGTTTCTGTTGCTGCTGGAGGCAGAGGACGATGATGGAGCATCATTCAGTCGGAAGCAGCGAAAGACAAGTCGTAGCCACCTACGCCGCCTCCTCCTCCTCATCTGTGAATCCAAAGAAGCGGGGCCATCGATGGAGCCACAAGATCAGTCGACAATGAGGCTGGGAGCCACTAATCGCCATTGTTATGTTGTTGTTATGGAACCCCCCTCTGCTAGGTTCGTTGCTGCTGAACCACTATCTCTATCCGGCCGGCATGAAACCATCGATGTCGCCCCCATACGCCATTATCGGGTGGATGGTTTCTCTTTTCAAGCAAAGGACATGATGGTGTGCGTGTTTTTGTTTATGAGTATGATTTGTTTGACCGGAAATCACAAGAGCCGCCGCTGCCACCACCGTGAGTGGTGGCTGCCGCCAAGGACCACCACATGTGTGTGTTGGTATTAGTGTAGTGTGTGTGTTTGTTTTAGGAATTCACTTTAAAAGTTGTAAGAGCCAAGAATAATAAAAGAAATTGAAAACCACCACCTTAGGGTGGTGGTTGGCACCTCCTGCCGCCACCGGCCGCCGTGTCGGGTGGCGGTGTACTTTGCATGGTTGTGTTGACTAGTTTGGGGTGCTAGAAACCCTAATTGGCCCAAGGAAGCCCTAATGGGCCCAATGAAGCCTAATGGGGTTAATGAGAACCCTAATGGGCTTAATAATATTCTAGTGGACTTAATAGGCCCAATAAAGCCCTAATTGATCTAAAAGTCCGACAAGCTAATAAATGGACTAGTATTTGGGTTAGAAACCCTAATTAGGGTTTGGAAAACCCTAATGCCAATAAAACCCTAATTTGAGAATAAATTGGGACACACACACACACTCGGGAATTATTAATAACTTGAAACATGAATAATAATCATGGGCAAGGTTTAGCTAAGCGATATGGGACTTGATGAGTTAAGTCCTCAGAGGATTAAGTTCTTAATGGGTTAATTAGGGAACTTAACCCTAATCGTTAGGTTGCATATACAATACAAAGATGTACTATCACTAAAAACACTTAACCCTAAAGGTATGAATCATATATAAAGATGTACTATCACTACAAACACTTATAATAAATTATAATGAGTTATACATCACAAACAATTAAGATAAACTATAAGATAAACTATAATAGGCATAGTTAGGTTGCATATACAATACAAACATTTTGATAAACTATAATAGGTATACTTTATAGTTCATTTACTTCTCAAACACATTACAAAAAGGTTTCCATACTAAAAAGGTACATTACAAAGTACCGGGTTTTCATACTAAAGGGGTACATTACAAAGTACCGAATTTTCATACTAAAGGGCTACATTACAAAGTACTGTGTTTTCATAACTAAAGGGGTACATTACAAAGTATTGGTTCATACTAAAGGAGTACATTACTAAGTACCGGGTTTTCATACTAAAGGGGTACATTACAAAGTACTGGTTTTCATAACTAAAGGGGTACATTACAAAGTACCGGGTTTACACAAAATGGTTTTATGATATTAGAACTACAATTCATCTAGAATTTGTTAGTTTCTGGCTATAATTGCTAAGTGTATATGTTTGAGTTATATAAGAATTTGATCGCGATCAACTTAGAATTGGTGGGCCCGCATTACTTCCTGTTCCTTGTATGGTTGTGGACTTAGGGCAGACCCATTATATTCGACGGTTTTATATAACTTACATACACTTGGTTATTATAGAGGAAATATATGGGTCTTCCTAGGGTACATTATTGCATAACATAGGAGCTTTCATTACACATTTTATAAAGAAAATGTTGGATTTTCTGGAATCATATGCATTCGCTTTTACAAGGAAAATGACATCTTTATCAAATAAAACTCTTATGAACTCACCAAATTAACTATTGACACTTTTTGAAAACTACTTGTATTCTCAGGGAATCAGTAAAACATGAAATCAGTGGCTTTTGAGGATGGAACGCTAAGGTGTTAAACATTTCATTGTTGTCAACATAATGTAATCGATTTAGAAACATGTAAACACATACTATGGTGTAACTTTTTCAATTATATTTATGTTGGTTGTTTTTACTTTGAGCACTATTATACTCATTGTTGTGATACTATACATGAAATCCTCCACCCCCGGATGTTTCCGCCATCCTTGGTTCGGCGGTGTGAGAGATTGGTATTAGAGCATTGTTTATAGTGAACTAAGTATATCGAACCACATAAGATATACAAACAATAAATGCATTAGGACTAAAAGTCTGTAATTAAATGTTGTTCAAATAAATATACTTTTAGAAATGAAATAGTTTCTTTATTTAAGGTGTGAGTACATGCATGCATACATACAAAGGTCAGTATCCTGCCAGAATAGAACAAAAGTGGTGATTGTTGAACGGCACAAGTAGTCTTGGGGATGTATGGTCAGGTCTGGGAATGACATAGCTTGATCAACTATGTCTATCCCAGACGTGATTAGCATATGCCCGGGAATGGTTGTGGTGTTGCAACTAGTCTAAAAACTTACCAACATTATCTACAAGGAAACATTGAGAACATAAGATAAACATTAAAATATTATAGAAGTATTTTGTGATACTATAACCAACTTATGTGAAAACTAAACATCCCTGTTAAGTAGGTCTATAATGATTGAGTGTATACGCTAAGGTTATATATAATTATAGATATTATAGGCTCAGAATCTATAACTATTGCTCTACTTCCTGTTCCTTGTTAGGTTGTGGATTTAGAGTAGATTCAATTATTCGAAGGTCTATTTTATCTCAGATTATGTATAACTGGTGTGCACTATGTGATTATAGAAGTGACTAATTGTTGGGTTTTGAGCAATCTAACACTTCCTAAGTGTGCATGCAACCCTAATAAACCTTGTATCTATGTTTGTCTAATACATGAAAAATAATAATTTTCCAAGGTTCATAACTTATCTAACATGGCATGGGGAACTTTTAAACACAAAAGAGTTAGATGAGATTACATACCTTTTGATGAGATTGATTCCTTGGAGTTTGAGAGCTAAGCACCAATAGTGTGAATGCCTCAAATAGAAATCACAAATCACCAAAAACACTTGGAAACCTTTAGAGAGTGTACACACACTTGTAATTTTCGGCCACACACAAGCACACACACTAGTGGCTATTTCATGCAACATAAGCATGCTTATATAATGTACATGGTTAGGGTGAAACCCTAATAACCCATGCTCTTTCCTTTTCCAAGGATCCATGGGTTAAAAGCTCCATGGATCATCCATGGACTTCCATATAAGCCTAGCCCATTAACAAATGAGTGTTAGCCCACACCATATAAAACCAATAGCTCGTAATCTAATTAGTCTTCCTTTTAATCTCTAAATTAATTCATAATTAATTTAAGACTAAGACTAATTAAATAACATGATTTCATATTAATATATTATAACTTATAATATATTAATAAACATATGTGTATAACTCTCATAAAATTATCCATAAATAGTTCGGGTGAAGTGCAACCCAAATGGACCATGCCAGGTCGGGTCAAGTATATACCAAATAATTTATGGACTTAGACACCTTATCCAACAGTCTCCCACTTGGATAAGTCTAATAACTGTATTTCCCTATATAACTTCAGGAACCAACCAACAATCGTAGCTCTCAAAAACTCTGTTGAACTATGAAGCGCCGTTTTAAGACAAGTGATCATATAATCCTCTGTTCTCATGATATCAGCCGGACAAACACATGGAACTATGTCTTGCTTATTGTCTGGCAGTTGTTTCTCGATCTCCGATTTGTTTGACAAAGAACTTTACTGAACACATCAGTTTAGTTCTGACCGGGCCCGGTGCGTGGGTCAACACAAAATCATCGAGGGGCCCAGATATCGCTTCTATTTCTAGAAGGAACAGATAAACTTCGACTCGTATGCTTGTTCTACTACTTGTTGAATTGTACACAAAGGCACGTTTTATAACATCAAGTTACTGATGCGTTTACGTGCAATCAATGCACAACCAACTCATAGGTAACAACTCATATTTCTAGTTTTGAAGACTTATATGATATTATCGTCTCACGATCACTCGAGATAAATTCCATGAAGTGATACAAGTGAGCGTGGGTTTATACCAATACTCATAACTTATGAGTACTCATGTACGTTGCAGCAACCATTTCCATGTCTAAACACCTTTAGCCATCTACAATCCCAATTCATGACAATCTTGATTCATACCTACTTCCGACGTATGACCGATTGTGGAGGTTTGAATAAATTAATTATTCTGGAAGTCAAAACATGCAAAACTGAAACAATAGTAAATAATTGACAATGACAGTAACACCTTACTCATAAATAAATCACAAATTTTATTCAACATCAAATGTCGATTACATTTTACAAGTTTCAGGAAAACTATCTAATCTGTAAAACTAATATCGTCCCTCAGCTCGATGCGCCTCGCATGCTGAAAATGCTTAACCCTCGTCAGTCCCTTCGTAAGGGGATCTGTAGGATTCTCATATGACGTTACCCTCTTTGCCACGAGGAGTCCTTCTTCAATCTTGTGTCTTATGAAGTGACATTTTCTATCAATGATTCGGGATCTGCCATGATCTGTTGGTTCTTTGGCTAAGGCAACCGCACTATTCCTGTCACAGCAAATCTCCATAGGTTCTTTAATAGCTGGTACAACTCCAAGGTCTCCGATGAAGTTCTTCAGCCATATCGCCTCCTTCGCTGCTTCACTCGCTGCTATATACTCTGATTCACATGTCGAATCAGCCACCGTCTCCTACTTGGAACTCTTCCAAGAAATTGCCCCTCCATTTAAGGTAAAGACCCAGCCCGACTGAGAGCGGAAGTTATCCCTATCAGTCTGAAAACTAGCATCACTATACCCTAATACTCTCAAGTCATCACTCCCACCAAGGGTAAGGATCCAATCCTTAGTCCTCCGTAGGTACTTGAGAATGTTCTTTACCGTGGTCCAATGAGCCTTGCCAGGGTTCCCTTGATACCTGCTGACCATGCTCAAAGCAAAGGCCACATCGGGGAGGGTACAAGTCATAGCATACATGATCGAGCCAACAGCGGAAGCATATGGTAATTGCTCATCTCAGCTATCTCTGCCTCTGTACTCGGGCTCTGAGTCTTACTCAGTTTGGCATTGCTTTGGATCGCTAAATCTCCTTTCTTGGAATTCTGCATGTTGAACCTTTTCAAGACCTTATCCAAGTAGGTACTCTGATGAAGTCCAACTAGTCTTTTACTCCTTTCTCTTAATATCCTTATCCCTAGGATATAGGCAGCCTCCCCTAGGTCCTTCATAGCAAAGCACTTCCCAAGCCAGGACTTAACCTCCTGCAAGGTTGGGATGTCGTTTCCTATAAGTAGTATGTCATCCACATACAGTACCAAGAAGCTAACTATACTCCCACTAGCTTTGACATACACGCAAGACTCATATTCACTTCTCGAGAAGCCAAACTCTTTGACCTTCTCATCAAAACAAAGATTCCAACTACGAAATGCTTGTTTTAATCCATAAATGGATTTCTCAAGCTTGCATACTCTATTAGGGTACTCTGCACTGACAAAACCCTCTGGCTGATTCATGTACACATCCTCAGCCAACTTTCCATTAAGAAAAGCGGTTTTGACATCCATTTGCCATATTTCATAATCATGAAACGCAGCAATGGCTAGCATAACCCTAATAGACTTAATCTTTGCTACCGATGAGAAAGTTTCATCATAATCAATACCTTGAGTCTGAGTAAAACCCTTCGCAACCAGTCGAGCCTTATAAGTATGCACTTTTGCTTCCATGTCGGTCTTCTTCTTGAAGATCCATTTGCACCCGACTGTTTTACGGCCTGGTACATTGTCAACCAAGTTCCAAACTTGATTGTCATACATGGACTGTATCTCGCTGTCCATAGCCTCCTTCCATTTAGCAGACTCCGGGCCTGCCATGGCTTCCTTAACACTGCTAGGTTCATCCAAATTTACCAGTATACTATCGCTGATAAACGTATCACCTTCCGTAGTAATATGGAAGCCATAATAAAACGAAGGTGTGTTCCTAACCCGTGTGGAACGCCTCAGAGGTACAGACTTGTCAGCTTGCTCAACAGGAGTTTCCTCCTCAGGTTGATTGCTAGTGTCTGAGGTTCCTTCACCAATTGCTTCTTGAATTTCTTCAAGATCAATTTGCATCCCACTGTCTCCTTGGCTTATAAACTCCCTCTCACGAAAGACCCCTCTTCTTGCTACAAAGACCACATTCTCACTAGGTCTGTAGAAGAGGTAACCGAAAGATTTCTGTGGGTAGCCGATGAAAATACACCTTTCACTTCAGGGTTTGAGCTTATCATGAGTCTCACGCCTCACGAAAGCCTCGCAACCCCAAATCTTGATGTGGTCTAAATTGGGAACCTTCCCAGTCCACATCTCATGAGGTGTTTTGGTTACCTTCTTTGTAGGGACTAGATTAAGGATATGGGCGGCAGTCTCTAAGGCATACCCCCAAAAAGAGATTGGTAGCGAAGCTCGACTCATCATAGAGTGAACCATGTCTAACAAGGTTCGATTACGCCTCTCAGCCACACCATTTAGCTGTGGTGTGCTGGGAGGAGTCAATTGTGAGACAATCCCACACCCCTTAAGATAGTCAAGGAACGCGGTACTAAGATACTTACCACCTCGATCGGATCGAAGCCTCTTAATGTTCCTGCCCAATTGATTTTCTACTTCCTGTTTGAATTCCTTAAACCTTTCAAAGGTTTCTGACTTATGTTTGATTAAGTAGACATACCCATATCTACTAAAATCATCAATAAAAGTCACATAATACCGATTAGCATCCCTTATGGCGGTTTTGAATGGCCCACATACATCAGTATGTATTAATTTCCAACAAACCCTCACCCCATTCACAAGTTCCAATGAAGGGTGATTTTGTCATCTTTCCAAGTAGACAACATTCACAACTATCATCCGATTTAAGGTCGAATGACTCCAAGACTGCACTCTTTTGGAGTTGGCCTCTGCTTTTCTTCTTTATATGTCCAAGACGATAATGCCACAATGATGCTTTATCTAGGCTAGTAGAAGAATCAATATACAACACATTATTTCCTAAGTTGTCTACAATCGACACAGTTTCATACACACCATCACAAGGTAATGCTTTAAAATAAAACATATTTTTAAAGAAAGCATTAATACCACCACACTCATTATCAAACGAAAAGGTAAAACCTTGTTTGTACAAAGCATGAAAAGAAATAATATTCCTTGCCATTTCAGAAGAGTACACACATTTATTCAAATCTAATTTAAACCCATTATTAAGCAACAAAGTATAAACTCCAATCTTGGAAACAGGTGAAGCCTTCCTATTCCCCATGATCAAGTTTATCTTCCCGTGCTCCACATCCTCACTTCTTCTTAGGCCCTGCAAATCAAAACATATGTGATTACCACATCCTATATCAAGCACCCAAGAGTTAGAATATGATGAGTAATTAGACAATATTGTGTAAATACCTGCATGGGTGGGTTTCACTTTCCCATCCTTTAGATCCTGCAAGTACTTAGGGCAGTTTCGCTTCCAATGCCCCTTGTCCAAGCAATAGTAGCAATCAGCATCCTTGGGAATGGCAGAAGGAGTGACAGAACCGCTCTTGGTCTTCGATGAGGAGCCTTCAAGAGACTTTCCCTTGGTACCCTTCGAAGGGTGCTTCCTCTTTTTCCCTTTGCCTTGCCCGATAGCCAAAACAGGGGTAGATGTTGGAGTAGGAGTAGTAGAGGTAACAACCGCGTTGCCCTTAAGACCGGTTTCAGCGGTCTTCAAGAGTCCTTGAAGCTTACTGAGGGTAACTTCCTCCTTGTTCATATGATATGTCATACGAAAATGGTCATAACAAGAAGGTAAGGAGTGCAAAATGATGTCAATTGCCAACTCCTCAGGGAAGTTCACATTCAGCTTCAGCAAACGGTCCACATACCTTTGCATCTTTTGCATGTGGGTCGTGACGGATTCACCGTCCTTCATGCGGGTAGTTATTATGGAGGAGATTATTTCATACCGCTCCTGACGAGCACTCTGATGGTACCTTTACATCAGGTCTTGGTGCATCTCAAAAGGGTAGAAGTCCTCATAGGACTTTTGGAGCTCGGCTGTCATCGTGGCCATCATGATGCATGCCATCTTAGTAGCATCTCTCTCATGTGTCCTAAATTCAGCGATCTCCTCAGGAGTAGCAGCAGACTCATCAAGCTCTTTTAACTCCTTATCAAGGACATATTCCTTGTCCTCATAACGAGTAACCATCCTGATGTTCCTAATCCAATCCATGAAGTTGGAACCATCAAAGATGACTCTCCCACAAAGATTCATGAGAGAGAAAGAACCAGCTGGGTTAGAGTCTGAAGCATTAGTGTTGGAAGACATCTGAAAGAAGAAAGCAAGTTTAGATTAGATATATATAATCCTTAATAAGACACCCAAATGTAATATTAAGGCTAGGATCCAATCACAATATATTACACTTAGAACAGGGATGCCGTAATCTAAGTAATAATATATTTGAAAGGTAGGTGAATGATGATTCACCAATTTCCACCATGAAAAACAAAATGAATTATTAGGTTTTAATTGGATTTGAAATTCCTAGATTCTTTTGAGATTCATTGAACTTTTCAATGGCATGTTTCAATCTCGATTGTGCCCTTCAAGTTTTGTGACTGGGATGCCGAGGATCACAAAACAAGGTGTGAATAACCATGCTAATTCACTTGGTGCCCTTAATATTATCACCTAATCAATGTGCCGGTTAACCACACACGCTCCATTGATCTATGACAAACATTAAGTCACCCTTCGTGATCCTTACTAGTCCAAGTTAGTGTGTCGGTTAACCACACACGCTCCACCAACGACTTTGTAAGGTACAATGTGTGAATTCCATGGACTAGCACCATGTTCACATTTTCCTAAAGTAACTAAGATTGAGAATTAAAAAAATGTTTAGTTACTTTATAATAATCATTATCTTTTAATGAGGATTTAAAGTCATTGTCCTACCCATTTGGCTAACGACCCTCCACCGATCAAGGAAGCGGTGGGTGAGAGTGGACACCCATTAAGCTGCCATTTTATAGGCAACAACCTTATACCCCCCTTATAGACCGGCTTCGTGAATGAGGCCTACTAACAGTAGAGCGAATTATTCTTATACATATATATATATATATATATATATATATATATATATATATATATATATATACGTATATATATATATAATTATTAACCTTTAATGTTATAAATAGTATAAGGGTTGAATTTTAACTATTAAAACTCTAAGGGTTGGAATTAAAGTTTATTAAAGTGTGTGAAACTTTACAAATTCCAAAACTTGAGGGCAAGTTTTGTAACTATCCAAAACTTTTCATTTCATAACTTATGAATTAAAGGTTCATAAAAATGAAGACTCTTCATTTCCATAACTTGAGGACAAATTATGGACTCCATTAATACACATAAATGATCAAGAATTAATTCTAAACAATTCAGCAAATAATTCCTATCATCTTCTAAATTCATAAGAACATGAACATGATCATCAAAATTTCAAGAATTATATGAACATATAAAAATCATGGAATTTTGATATATGCTATTGTAAATGGATAAGAAAAACCATTACACCAACTAAAACAAGTTTTAAAACACCAAAACAGGTTAGGGTAATGTTTCTAGTCCATTTCCAGCAACAAAAGTCAAAATTCTGCATGCAACCCTAATAAACCTTGGATCTATGTTAGTCTAATAGATGCAAAATAATAATTTTCCAAGGTTCATAACTTATCTAACATGGCATGGGGAACTTTTAAACATAAAAGAGTTAGATGAGATTACATACCTTCTAATGAGATTGATTCCTTGGAGTTTGAGAGCCAAGCACCAATAGTGTGAATGCCTCAAATGGAAATCACAAATCACCACAAACACTTGGAAACCTTTAGAGAGTGTACACACACTTGTAATTTTCGGCCACACACAAGCACACACACTAGTGGCTATTTCATGCAACATAAGCATGCTTATATAGTGTACATGGTTAGGGTGAAACCCTAATAACCCATGACCTTTCCTTTTCCAAGGATCCATGGGTTAAAAGATCCATGGATCATCCATGGACTTCCATATAAGCCTAGCCCTTTAACAAATGAGTGTTAGCCCACACCATATAAAACCAATAGCCCATAATCTAATTAGTCTTCCTTTTAATCTCTAAATTAATTCATAATTAATTTAAGACTAAGACTAATTAAATAACATGACTTCATATTAATGTATTATAACTTATAATATATTAATAAACATATGTGTATAACTTTCATAAAATTATCCATAAATAGTTCGGGTGAAGTGCAACCCAAATGGACCATGCCGGGTCGGGTGATGTATATACCAAATAAGTTATGGACTTAGACACCTTATCCAACACTAATGAGGATCACCCCCTATAAATAATTGTAGGATTTGACGTCTATTAATTATCTCCTCTACCCCTATTCTCGCACGAACAACATGGCAGAAACTCAACTACCAGGAGGCCCTACTCTTCTTAACTAGGAAAATGGTAGTTAGAAACGGATAGAACTTCGAAGAGGATACTAAAGAAATAATAGAGGAAGACCACGACGGTACTTCCATGGTCAGACATCTCGATGAGCCGTAGATTTACAAAGACAGAGTTAGGAACAAGGTCAACACCCTTCGTATGGCATGAATGAGGCTTCTACGACCTCAATAGAGGAGGATTTGTAGACAAGGCTCTCCTTGTCATAGTACGCCGCATCACTCACTAGAGGGTGCAAATGCAAGCATCGGCCACCCTAATCAAGGAGGTTGGCACTACCACCAAGATCACCGCATTTCGCCTTAGTCACCTGGATGGAGGCTAGGAACAGATCAAAAACCACATTAAAACCTTCAAAGGGGAGTGACCGAAACTCGATCCGAGATTAGAGAGTATCAGGAACGTCAAACAACATTAGAGAAAACGCGTGATAAAAGCAGAACATCAAATGACAGAAGCCAGGGCAGAGATTAGGTCAATGCAGACTTTCATGTCTTCATTCTATGGCCCACGAAACATCACCCACCGCGAGTAATGTGTACACTACTGACAAATTGATAAAGACTCAAACTACTAGAATACATTTAAACACTACCCCTCACATGCATGAATTTGAACCTTCAAATTTAGAGACTATGCCATTCAAAGGGTCGTGTCACTGTCGAAATTTTCCGTACCATAATGTAATGTGGACCTTCTATAAGGTCAAACTTTCCAGAACTTTATGTACTAGATTATATCAATGAAATTAGCACACATTTTATTTCATTTGGAGTTTACCAAATATTTCATAACTTGGTATTACCAACGATTTGCTTATGGTAACTCTAAGAATTCTTAATGTATACCTCAAGGTTAGGTGTAATTAAGAGACGATCGACTTAGAAATGGTGAGTCTACATTATGTCCTATTCCTTGTTTGGTTGTGGGCCTAGGGCAGACTCATTATGCTTAATGGCCTATTAAACCTTAATTACACACAGTTGGTATACATCGGGTGATCTTAGAGTGAATCAGACATGGGACAAATCACAAGAATACATTCGAGTCATTACTGCTAAATTCATAAGTTATCTATATGGACTTTCATTATGAATTGCTTTCAAATTACCCTTGAGTCGGGACATAATACAGAAAAATCTAGTTCAATAACATCTAACTTGTCTCTACTATTGGAGACTTAATGTCTGTTCGTCTCTACAAACTTATGACAAAACCATGCCGCCAAAGAAAAAGTCCAGACCTTCTAGTAGTGCAACACCACCACCTTCGCAGTTTGATCCCACCATGTTCCAAGTTGTCGTAACTGCAGCAATAGCTTCCGCAATGTCACAAATTGGTATGAATGGTAACGGTGGTGCTGGATCTAGTGCCAGAAACTCCAACCATTCGGATAGTATGGGACGTACGAAGGAATGTTCCTACAAGGATTTTACTAGTGGCGAACCCGATTCTTTCAATGGAAGCGGGGGAGTCATCACACTGATGCAATGGTTCGAAAAGATCGAATTGGTCTTCGAAATTTGTGCATGCCCCGAAGCAAGCAAGGTCAAATTTGCAGCTTGTACTTTCTCCGGCCAGACCCTTACTTGGTGGAACAACCACATTAAGTTACTGACGCTTACAGTGTCTAACTCGATGAGCTGGGAGGATTTGAAGGCAATGATGTTGAAGGAGTATTACCCAAGGGGCGAAGTGCAAAATCTGGAGCAAGAACTGTGGTACCTCAAGATGAAAGACTCTAACCTTGCAACTTATACCGCCCGATTATGTGATCTAGCACTCCTGTGTCCCGCTATGGTCACCCCGGAAGACAAAAAGGTGGAACGATACCTTTGGGGATTGTCTTCCCAAATTTAGAATAGCGTGTTGGCCTCAAGACCAACTACCTTTGACAGTGCTAAGGAGTCGGCACAACAACTCATCGACCATATGGCCGGCCACGACACTGTAACAACCACCGATGAGCAAGACGGAGGGAGAAGCTGTTGGATTAGTGTCTAACGCTGTAACTATATTTGGTAAGTACTTGAACCCTTGCAAAGAAGTTAGTGGAGCGTGTGTGGTTTACCAACACACTAATTGGTTCTAAGCAAAGGTGACAAAGGGTGATTCATTGTTTATCATGGTTCGATGGAGCGTGTGTGGTTTACCGACACATTGAATGGGTGATTGTAACAATGAAGGCCCCGTGTAGATTTGGATGGTTATTCACACCCACTTTGTGATCCTCGGTATCCTAGTCACAAACTAGAGGGGCATATCGATATTTAAACATGCCATTGAAAGCTTCAGTGAATCTCAAACCAAATATAGGAATTCTCAATAAAAACTTAAGGTTATGTTTTCAAGGTGAAGAATTAGTGAATCGTCATTCACTTACCTCCATATTATTTGCATGTTGGATTACGGCATCACTTTTTTAATATGTAAATAATGTTGTTGGCTCCTAGCCTTAATTTTTCATTTTGGGTGTTTAATTAGGGATCCAATTCTAATCAAACTTTGTCCTTTCTAATTATAGATGTCGAACGCAAACAACGTTGCTGCTAACTCATTCACGTTAACGAGTCTTTGCCAAAAGGTGACCTTCATGTCGGATAAGGTGTCTAAGCCATAATTATTTCTGGTAAATACTTGACCCGACCCGACATGGTCCATTTGGGTTGCATGGCACCATGAAATTGGATAAACTAAATGAGAGAAATAACACATATGGTTTATTAATATATTATAAGTTCTAATATGTTAATAATATTATTTAATTAGTTTTGATCAAGAATTAATTTAGAATTAATTAAGTGATCAAAAGAATAACTAATTAAATATATGGGTAGATTATGTAAATCTTCAATATCTTATATAGTGGGCTAAAAGGCTCCATGGATTATCAAGTTGGGTTCCACCCATAGGATGCTCCATCGATGCTCCATGGAGTTAACCCATGGATTGAGAAATGAAGAGTCATGCTACATTAGGGTTTTACCAAATGCAACACACTATATAAGGACCATGTCTCTACCCAAAATCGGTTACACTAGTGATACACTAGAGAAACAAGAGGGCTTGGCCGATTTTGAGTGTGTTAGAGTATTCTCTCAAGTTTATACTTTGCATTTGGTGTTGTGTGAAGCATTTGAGGGATCACACTTGAGGTGCTAGGCTCACAAGGTTTCAAGGAACACTTACAACAACAAGGTATGTGATAGCTTCATTTTATTTACTTATTTTTATAGTTTATTTTAGTACATTTCATTCGCATTTTAGTTAACTTTCATGCATATTTTCCCTTTTGTTATTTTTATGACCATTTCGGGGTACTTTCTAGTTTCTTGAGCATTATTGCAGATTTTCTTGGAAACTAGCGGGGCGGCACTCTTGCGAGGCGATTGGGCTTGAAGGGAATTGGAGATTTCATGCTTGATGGCTATGAAGGTGATTCATGGGGTGGACTTGTCAATTGCTTGAAGGCTTGGAAGAATTGAGCTTTAAATTTGAAAGATGCGGGGGAACATTCAAGCGTATGAAAATTATTAATCGGGCGAGTTCACGAGCTTTGGAGGATTTAGAGAGGTCAAATTGGGCTTTAAATGAAGAAAAACTTGAAGAAAATGGGATAGGAGGTGATTGGATTCGATCTGGGCTAGTGGGATATGCTTTAGAGGCCCAAAATCTCAAAGGAGCCCATGTCAGGTACCACCCGCGCAACCCACCCGCGCAGCAGCACGCGGGTCGCGCAAGGCCCTGCAGGGGCAATTTCGGGAATCCTTCTTTTGAGCTATTTGAGGAAGGTTGGTGCCCATCTTTTGCATACTCTTGGACATCCGATTTTTGAAGATTCTCTCTGGAGTTTTGGAGACTTTTGAAGGCCAAGAACCCTTGAAGAACATCATATTTTTACCTCTTGATTCTTGCTTAATGTTTGGTACAAATTTCTCTAACTTTGTTTCTTTGTGTTTAGCCATGCTTGGCTAAACTAATTTTGGTTGACTTTCGGTTAATCCTTTGAACTTTTGTTGAATGTTGAAGAATCCATGAACATGTTCTTAAATCTTTATGGGAATGTTTTGTGTTTTAACATCTTATCACTACTTGTATGTTTTAGTTCATGAGTTTAAATATGTTTGTGGTGATTAGTTGGCTAATTTCTTGATTAAGTAAAGGATCTTCAAATTAGCAAGCAACAAATGATTTTTGTGTTGTTTTTGCTTCACACAATCATAAAAACATTTCCTCCAGCATGGTGGTGAAAGCATTTGACCCCTCTTGGATTTGGTGACTTTTTGGTTCTTAATGCTAGTTGACTTTCACTAATTACATGCTATTTGGAATTAGTGACTTTGACTAAGGAAATTGTTATGAGCTTCTCTAGCCATTTCAACAATTAAGAAAAGTCTAGGTAATCTCAAGCTCCTTGGATTACTATAGCCAAATTAAGGATTTAAATCAAAGTATTGCACCATTGGATTCTAATGATATGTTCATCAAAAGTCAAAGTGAGGAAACTTTAAGTCAACCATCTCTCCCTCATTGGTTTTACATCAAACTCTTATTTTTGTTGCATTTGTCTATTTAAATCATAGTTAATTCTAGTTGTTTCAAGTATTTCAAAACACCAAAACCCCCCATTTTATTTTTATTGTCATTTTCAAGTATTTTTACAAAGAGATTTTTCATAGAGTTATAAATTGAACCAATCTCCGTGGATTCGATCCCTTTACCACTATACACTATTTTAGTGTGTAATAGTTAGGGTTATTATTTGTGTTGGCCTCGACAACCACCAAATTTTTGGCGCCGTTGCCGGGGATTGGTTTATTTTTAATCAATTTGTTTCTCTATGCCCAGATCTCAGCGTACAGGTGACTTGATTTACAACCCCGAAATCGAAAAAGAAGCAAGGCGTTTGGCTAAGGAAAAACGAGTTGAACGTGGTCAAACTTCTAACCCCCACGGGGACCCGGAGGTTGAAACCGCTTCATTAAGTGATATAGAACCCGATTCTAGTCCCGACCCTCGCCAAGAAATTCCCGAAACACCACCCCTACAACAAAATCCACCCATTATTGAACCAATTGTAATGGCGGACGGAGGAGAAGTTCCCGAGAGAACCTTGAGGCAAATGATGGAGACCGATGTTACACAAACTCCAACCGGTATCAATTACCCGGTTTTGGAAGGAGGTTCGGAATTGAAGTCAAGTTTAGTCCACCACCTACCAACTTTTCATGGATTGGAGAACGAAGACCCTCATAAGCACTTGAAGATGTTCCACATTATTTGCACTAGCATGAAGCCACAAGGGTCAACCGATGACCAAATCAAGCTAAGGGCATTCCCCTTTTCATTGGCCGATAGAGCAAAAGATTGGTTATTCTATCTTCCACCGGGGTCGATCAACTCATGGACCGACATGGCAAGAGCTTTCCTTGATAAGTTCTATCCCGCCTCAAGAGTCTCAAGTCTTCGAAATGAGATTTGTGGAATCCGCCAAGGTCAAAATGAGACTTTCCATGATTATTGGGAGAGGTTCAACAACTTGTGTTATAGTTGACCACAACATCAAATTCCGGAACAACTCCTCATTCAACACTTCTACGAGGGATTGTTGCCAATGGAGAGAAGACTAGTTGATGCCTCAAGTGGTGGAGATGTCTTTAGTAAAACCCCACAACAAACAAGACAACTTTTCAACACCATAGCCGCGAATTCACAACATTTTGGCCCTCGCCAAGATATGAAAAGAGACACACAACACAAAGTCAATGAAGTGGGAACATCAAATCTCGAGTCTCAAATCAAAGATCTAACCTCCGTTGTCCAAAAGCTAGCCATGGGACAAACTCCACAAGTGATGGTTTGTGGAATATGTGCAACAATGGGACATCCTACGGATATGTGTCCCATCCTTCAAGAAGATGCGGAGCATGTGAATGCCACGGGAGAGTTCCAAAACTACCACAACAAACCATCCGGTTACCAAAATGCATATAACTCAAGTTGGAAGCCAAATCCCAATATGAGCTACAACCCAAGACCATTGCCTCAAAATGCATTGGTTAGACCATCCTATCCACCACCACAACCTCATTACCAACATCAACAACCACACTATCAACCCAAACCGCACCCTCCACATCATCATCAACAACCTCCTCAATCCCAACCAAGTAGCTCCGGAATGTCTCTTGAAGACATTGTCAAATCTCTAGCCACTAGTACCCACCAATTCCAAAAAGAAACAAGGACTAGTATCTCCAACCTTGAAGCACAAATGGGAGATATAGTTACATCCATAAGCAAGTTGGAATCCCGTGGTAAACTCCCTTCTCAAACCGAAAAGAACCCAAATGTCAATGTAGTGACATTGAGAAGTGGCAAACAAGCCGGAGAAAGTAGTTCAAAGAAGAAGTCGAGGGAAGAAGAGGAAGAGATAGAAGTTATTCCCGTTGAAGTACCTATGATCAAGAATGATGCACAAGCCGGAGTTCCAAAGAAGGCTGCCCCTCTAGTAACACCAATAGTCACTCAACCACCGTTCCCCTCCCGACTTTCAACTTCAAAGAAGAATATGGAGGAGAAAGAGATTTTGGACACCTTCCGAAAGGTGGAAGTAAACATCCCTCTACTTGACGCAATCAAGCAAATCCCGAGA
Organism: Lactuca sativa; assembly: GCF_002870075.4. Lineage (NCBI taxonomy): Eukaryota > Viridiplantae > Streptophyta > Magnoliopsida > Asterales > Asteraceae > Lactuca > Lactuca sativa. The sequence continues at coordinate 313,790,562 of NC_056625.2, forward strand.
TATGCAAAGTTCTTGAAAGAACTTTGTACCAACAAGAGGAAGTTGAAGGGAAATGAGAAAATTTTGATGAATGAAAACGCATCCGCGGTTTTACAAAGGAAACTTCCACCCAAATGCAAAGATCCCGGAATGTTCACGGTTCCTTGCAAGATTGGGGATATCACTTTTAGTAGTGCTATGCTTGATCTTGGTGCTTCTATCAATGTCATGCCCTATTCGGTATATGAATCATTAAATGTCGGACCCTTAAGTGAAACCGGTGTCATAATCTCTCTTGCGGATAAATCGAGTGTCTTTCCTAGAGGTGTTTTAGAAGATGTCCTAGTGCAAGTGAACCAATTAGTCTTCCCGGCGGATTTCTATGTGATTGATCTAGATGAGCAAGTGTCCTCCAAATCGGCTCTAATCTTGCTTGGGAGACCGTTTTTGAAGACGGCTAGGACAAAGATCGATGTGTATGCGGGAAGTTTGACAATGGAGTTTGATGGTGAAACAATAAGTTTTAATATTTGTGATGCCATGAGATATCCTAGTGACGTGTCATCTTTGTACTTTGTTGATGTTGTTGAGCCAATTACTCAAGAATTGTTTGAGTTGTCTAACGGTGATATGTTGAAAATGATCTTGAGCAAAGGATTCGATTGTGGGAAGCTAGCCGAACAATTAAAGCTTTATTCTTTGGATCCGGAAGTTGAGAAGTTGGTAAGTAAAATGGAGATGAAAAAATTCACAAGATTAGATGTCAAGCAAATTGAATTGCCCCCAACTCACACAAAATTGCCGCCATCCCTTGTTCAACCACCCGAATTGGAATTGAAGGTCTTACCTCAACATTTGAAGTATGCTTACTTGGGAAAGAATGAAACCCTTCCGGTTATCATTTCAACTCATTTAACCGAATTCGAAGAAGAGCAACTCCTCAAGGTGTTGAAGGAGCATAAAGAAGCCATGGGTTGGACGATTGCGGATATCAAGGGTTTGAGCCCCTCCACTTGTATGCACAAGATCTTAATGGAGGATGAATGCAAGCCAAGTAGAGACGCGCAAAGAAGGTTAAATCCGCCAATGATGGAAGTTGTGAAGAAAGAGATATTAAAGCTTCTTGATGCGGGGATGATCTATCCAATCTCGGATAGCAAGTGGGTGAGCCCGGTGCAAGTCGTTCCAAAGAAGACGGGAATCACGGTGGTCGAGAACAACAAAGGTATGATGGTCCCCACTCGTGTGCAAAACGGGTGGAGAGTATGTATTGACTACCGCAAACTCAATGCAAGCACAAGAAAAGATCATTTCCCATTGCCTTTCATTGACCAAATGTTAGAAAGGTTGGCCGGGAAATCTCATTATTGTTGTCTCGACGGGTATTCCGGTTTTCACCAAATCCCGGTGGCACCGGAAGACCAAGAAAAGACGACATTTACATGTCCATTTTGTACTTTTGCCTACCGGAGAATGCCATTTGGATTGTGTAACGCCCCGGCCACTTTCCAACGTTGTATGGTTAGTATCTTTTCGGAATATGTTGAAAACATAATTGAGGTTTTTATGGATGATTTCACGGTATATGGCAACTCCTTTCAAGAATGTTTGATTAACCTCACAAAAATTTTAAAAAGATGCATCGAAACAAACTTGGTTTTGAATTTTGAGAAATGTCATTTCATGGTGAGTCAAGGTCTCATTTTGGGTCACATTGTGTCTAAAAAAGGAATTGAGGTAGATAAGGCAAAAATTGATGTTATTCAAAGCTTACCTTATCCGACTTGTGTTCGGGAAGTTCATTCTTTTTTGGGCCATGCAGGTTTCTACCGAAGGTTCATCAAGGATTTTTCAAAGATAACAAGACCAATGTGCCAACTCTTGCAAAAGGAGGTCGATTTCGAGTTCAATGAGGCGTGCAAAGAAGCTTTTGACAAGCTCAAAGAGTTGCTTACATCCGCTCCCATCATGCAAGCACCAAATTGGGATCTCCCTTTTGAGATCATGTGTGATGCAAGCAACTATGCGATAGGCGCCGTTTTGGGTCAAAAGAATGGGAGGGCCTCCCACGTGATCTATTATGCATCAAGGACACTAGACAATGCTCAAAGCAACTACTCTACCACGGAGAAGGAGCTATTGGCCATAGTGTTCGCCTTGGAGAAATTTAGACAATACCTACTTGGTACCAAGGTGATAGTGTATTCGGATCACGCAGCACTTAAGTACTTGATGACGAAGAAAGATGCAAAGCCGAGACTCATCCGGTGGATCCTACTGTTACAAGAATTTGACTTGGAAATCCGAGACAAGAGTGGATGCGAGAACCTCGTTGCCGATCATCTAAGCCGGATCATTTCAAATGAAACTCCTCTCCCATTGTGGGACGAGTTTCCGGATGAGCATCTCTTTTCCCTTACTCAATCTATTCCTTGGTATGCCGATATCGTTAACTTTTTGGTCACAAAAAGCTATCCCGACACATTCACACGTGCTCAAAAAGACAAGTTGAAAAGTGATGCAAAATACTATGTGTGGGATGAACCTTATTTGTGGAAACATTGTCCCGATCAAATCATTAGGCGATGTGTGCCCCAACAAGAGCACCAATCCATTTTGCAATTCTGTCATGAATTTGCTTGTGGGGGACACTTCGGACCTAGCCGGACTTTGAGAAAGGTCCTTGAGTGTGGATTATTTTGGCCAACCATGTCACGCGATTGTTATATGTTTTGCAAAAGTTGTGAGCGGTGCCAAAGGACGGGAAACATTTCGCAAAAGAACCAAATGCCCCAAAACCCAATCCTTGTTTGTGAAATTTTTGACGTATGGGGGATTGATTTCATGGGCCCATTTCCCGTCTCATTTGGCAATGCTTATATTTTACTCGCGGTTGACTATGTTTCTAAATGGGTTGAAGCCAAAGCCACAAGATCGGACGATGCCAAAACGGTTATTGAGTTTTTAAAGTCTAATGTTTTTGCGAGATTTGGTGTGCCTAGGGCTTTGATTAGTGATAGAGGGACGCACTTTTGCAACAAAATGATGGAGGCTCTATTGAAGAAGTATCACGTGACTCATCGTGTCTCTACTGCCTATCACCCTCAAACGAATGGTCAAGCGGAGGTCTCGAATCGTGAAGTGAAGTCTATTCTAGAAAAAACGGTGAACCCGACAAGGAAGGATTGGAGTTTGAGACTTGACGATGCCTTATGGGCGTATCGGACCGCTTATAAGACCCCGATTGGAATGTCGCCCTTCAGATTGGTTTTCGGAAAACCTTGTCATCTTCCCGTCGAGTTAGAGCACCGAGCATTTTGGGCGGTCAAGAAATGCAATTTCGACATTGACGAGGCTGGAAGGCATAGGAAACTTCAACTCCAAGAGCTAGAAGAATTGAGAAACGAATCCTATGAAAACGCAAGGATTTATAAGGAGAAAACGAAGCTCTTCCACGACAAGTCCATCACCCGGAAGAATTTTGAACCGGGACATAGGGTCTTACTTTACCATTCACGGTTGAAGTTATTCCCGGGCAAATTAAGATCAAGGTGGATTGGCCCATTTGTTGTAATAAAGACTTTTGACCATGGAGCGGTCGAAATCCAAAGTGAAGAAACGGGACAAATTTTCAAAGTCAATGGGCACCGATTAAAGCCATTCTATGAAGGTTTTAATGCAAGTGTTATTGAAATCATCCACTTGGATGTCCCGGTGTGTTGAACCAAGCTAGAAGGACGTCTCGCCTAAGACGTTAAAAAGGGGCATTTTTGGAAAAGCTTTATGCTTTCGTGTTTCTACATCCGAATAAAGAAGTTTTGAAAATGTTTTGATGTGTCTTTTGAAGTCATTTTTGAAGAAACCAAGAGTTCCTAGGTGTTTGGGGCATTTGGGATCAAGAACTAGTGAAGAAACAGAAGAAAACAGAGAAAAATCGATTTCCGGGAGCAGGGATCTGCGCGACCCGCGCATAGGTGCGCGGCTGGTGTGCGCGGCCGGTCTTCAACTCGCGACAAAGATCGAAATCCCAAACTGCAACATGTGCGCGACCCGTGCATAGGTGCGCGGCTGGTGTGCGCGGCCGGTCTCCAACATGCAACAAAGATCAAATCCAAACTGCAACATGTGCGCGACCCGCGCGCCCCCTCTGCGCGACCCGCGTGCTGTTTTGACGAATATCCCCTATTTTGTTGACCAACTTTGACTTTCGTTGACCAGGTGGTTTAATGAGTTGACCAACATTGACCGGGTGTTGACCACACTTGAATATGGATTGAAAACCTCTAGCAACTCTCCTTCTTCATTTCATTCTCTCAAAACCCTCTCATTCTCTCTCAAACTCTCAAGAACACATACACCCACTTTTCACAAAAAATTGATTTCCCGGAGTTCCACCGGTCGGAATACGACGAGACCACCACCATTCTTCACCATTTTCCGTGCTCTACAAACCCCACCTGAAGTTTACTCCGATCCATCGCCGGGTCTAGGGGCGCCACCACCACCCAACTCGCCGCTTTCCGGCCATTTTCCGGCCAACTCCCACCACCTCTCGCAAATCCGACACCACCAAAGTGTTTCTTTTTCGGGGATCTTTACATCTAACCAAACAAAACCTCAAAATCTCACAAAAAAATTTTCCATAATTTTTGAGCCACCACGCGCCGCCGCCGGATTTTTCACACAAATCAAGTTGAAAATATCCGTTCAATGAACAACTCTTGCATTTAGGCGCCCACGAATAACCAAAGCTTGGGGTGCACGGTAGCGGATTCCGGGTTCAAGTTCAATTTTGGGATAAAACGGGTATTCTCTTTCCTTGGTTTTTATTACCTTGCTTTGTTTCAATTCAGTAATTGCATTCAATTATGCTTTGGAAATTGCCTAAGATCGTTAGTTGTTGCCCGGTTTATTTGGAAACATTGATTTGAGAAAGGTTGAGATTGGTTAATTTGTTTGGAAATTTGTTCAAAAATTGTTTAAACTTTGGTTGGGATTTCCTCATTTTGTCTCGTATTGCTGCCGAATTTTTGTTGGGATTATCAAATTAACCGAGTGTTGTTGTTGGAACAATTTTACATTGTCAAAGTTGGGTGTCATTATTTCTTGGATTTTTTTTGTGTTCAGTCTAAAGATAGTTGCATTAATTTGAGAGTGGTGAGGTGAGGGGTTACGTTGGTGAAGTTGTTTTTGATATTGTAGGTTTCGAAAATGGGTAAAACCACGGCTCGGACACGCACCCATGGATCATCGATCGATCCTAACCCGCAAAAAGATACCGCCGGTCCATCACGCAAAGCAGCCGGTAAACGGAAAAAAAGAGGAGAAGAGGGAAGCGATCCTTCCCTTACAAATGCTGAGATCAAAACCTATCGCTCCAATCTTCGGGGTCGCGCAATCCGGCCGACAAAATTCTACCATAAAAAGTCCATGAAAAAGCTTGGGGTGCATGATGGTGTATACCATTTGTTCATAAAACTCGGTTGGCGTGGTTTTCTTCGACTTTGTGACAGAACTTACGAGGAACCCACAATGGAATTTCTTAGCACATATGCACGAGATGATGACACGGAAGTCCTCACATTCCAGTTGAAAGGGGAGCATCATAGACTCACATACGCAGAGCTTGATTCTATCATGGGTATAGACGATCCGTTCCGCATCAACCCCCAAAGTCAAGAGTACCAAGATTTTCTGCGTTGCCCTGATGCAAACTTCTGGATGCAAATTTCCGGTCTCCCAACCTTCAACCCAAGCCGACAGCGAGCCAAGCACATCGTTCACCCCTGTTGGCGAATTGCTCACCGAGTCCTTACGACGAGTATCTTCGGGCGTCTCGAGCCCGGTTAAATCAACAGATGTGAGCTATTTTTCCTCCGAAGCATGAGGCATGCACTCTCCCTCAGTTTTTCAGGCTTCTTTTCAGACAAATGTGACTCCATACGCCAACGTTCCTCGGGGGAAATTTTCATCGGGGGACTCATCACGATCATAGGTCGAGCCGTCGGCCTAGACTTCCCGACCCCCGAGTACATACCTGTCGACACCCCACCGAACTTCCTGCTAGATTGTGATACTCTCATCCGGATGGAGATGTTGCTCGATCGGGGAACACGCACGTACAATTGGTTAGACTCTGACAAAGCCCCGGTTTACATCCTGCCAAGTTGGATCGGTTCTTCATTCGATACAGACGACCCCGACACTTGGCTTCCTCCAGATCAGTTGACCCAAGCAGGTGTATTCCCAGAATTCAGTGACGATGCAGATGAACAAGAGGAAGAAGATGAAGAAGAGGACGATGAGATGCCCAAAGCTGAGGACCATTTTGACCAGCCTTCGATGCAGCAGCCGATGTTTCAGCATAATCAATTCCAGGCCCCTCCACATCATTTTGACCAGCCGCATCAGCAGGAGGGACACGAAGTCCCACCATATTTCCCCCCCACGTTCTTTGACCAATTTGCCACAATGTTCTCCACGGTGCAGCGTATCGACGCCCAAATGCAAGAGAATTCGAGAGCCATTCTAGATGTGGCAAGCCGTGTTGATCGATTGGAGCAGTCCTCCTCTCACACTTCCCGCCAGCTCCAGGATCTGTGGGACTACCACCATCGCCACGGGCATTTCCCGCCGCCCGACCCCCCGATCTAGGTCCTTTCTGCCCTTTCCTTAAGCATTGAGGACAATGCTTGTTCTTAAGCTTGGGGTGGGGCATTTCCCTTTTTTTTCTTACTCTTTTTCATGCATTTTTAGTTAGGTTGCAAAACATATTAGTTTAAGTTAATTTGCATTCATTCTTTTTTTATTTTATTAAATTTTAAAAAGATTTTATTTTCTTCTTTTCTACTTTTTATTTTTGCATAACATTTAGCTTAAGACATTAGCATTCATGCATTTTTGTTGTCTGTTTATTCCCACCTCTCTTGGATGCCATGGAACAGGTTCATAGTTATTGTATCATTATTGGTCCAGGATCTTGTTGCTATCTCACCCATCGAACCGGGACCACTAGCTGCAGTTTGGGATTTCATACTTGGGATCAGATGCTGGTAGCTTAAAGGGGTAAGTGATCATGGACAGGTAGTTTTCATGAAGAATTATGCATACAATACTAACAACTGTAGGATATACTATAGCAATGGGTGTTCTTAGCCTTGCGGTCACTACCGCGGAGAGGATCACACTTGATCATGTTTGAACTGTTAGGATGAAGCATTGGTGCTTGTCCCCGAGTAGAATCTATATCCGGTCCCTTTACATCACCATATCTTTTTGCGATTTTCTTAGGATTTTAGAGAAGTCTTTTAGTCCGCATGTGGACATTTTCATTATTTTTGAAAAAAAAAATCACAAATTTGAAGAGGAGCTTACATTACATCTTTATGCTCCACACATGGTAATTTTCACACTTAGGCCATTCGGATTATATCATTACCCTTTCGGTTCCACCTACACACCTTTGGGAACCAAATTTTGAGTCAAAGGGTTTTATCACTAAAAAAAAAAAAATTAATAAAAAAAAATAAAAAAAAAATAAAAATAAAAAAAATAAAAAAAAATAAAAAAAAAATGGTGGACAAATTCCCAGCTGCAGAAATCTGAGAAGGGTGACCGGTTCAATTATTGAACTAAATCTTCCAACATTTTGGTCACCCGGCGTTTGATATTCATTTATTTAGGTATGTTTTAGTGTATATAGATCAAGTTGTTTTTCGCAAATTGGTGATGTTAGGAGACTGTCGAGTCGGATACTACGGGAGGTTTGGGCCAACACTAAGTGAACTGATTCCTACAACGGTGCCCGAGCGATTAAACCTAGTTACACATGAGAGAAACCGGCAAATGTGAGATCAGAGTGTACACTTAAAGAAGAGCTCCACCCGAGCCCATCCAGTCGCTTTCTCCCTACTACAGATGTTCTTCATTGTATACATGTTCCATTGAGGCTGCGACTGCTCATCACTCCTTACTCACCTAAAGGAGTTGTCCTGGCTGTGGTTTATGGTTCCATTGTCATCGGATGAAAAAGTTGTGAGATAGCAGCGAAATCAATTCTGACCATGTTGACTAACGTCGAACAGGTTCCATGGTTCTATCCATTCTTTTTATTTCTAGGGTAGTTCATCCCAAGTTCATTTAGTCTTGTCTTACTTGAGGACAAGTAAGGTTTAAGCTTGGGGTGATTTGATAGCTTCATTTTATTTACTTATTTTTATAGTTTATTTTAGTACATTTCATTCGCATTTTAGTTAACTTTCATGCATATTTTCCCTTTTGTTATTTTTATGACCATTTCGGGGTACTTTCTAGTTTCTTGAGCATTATTGCAGATTTTCTTGGAAACTAGCGGGGCGGCACTCTTGCGAGGCGATTGGGCTTGAAGGGAATTGGAGATTTCATGCTTGATGGCTATGAAGGTGATTCATGGGGTGGACTTGTCAATTGCTTGAAGGCTTGGAAGAATTGAGCTTTAAATTTGAAAGATGCGGGGGAACATTCAAGCGTATGAAAATTATTAATCGGGCGAGTTCACGAGCTTTGGAGGATTTAGAGAGGTCAAATTGGGCTTTAAATGAAGAAAAACTTGAAGAAAATGGGCTAGGAGGTGATTGGATTCGATCTGGGCTAGTGGGATATGCTTTAGAGGCCCAAAATCTCAAAGGAACCCATGTCAGGTACCACCCGCGCAACCCACCCGCGCAGCAGCACGCGGGTCGCGCAAGGCCCTGCAGGGGCAATTTCGGGAATCCTTCTTTTGAGCTATTTGAGGAAGGTTGGTGCCCATCTTTTGCATACTCTTGGACATCCGATTTTTGAAGATTCTCTCTGGAGTTTTGGAGACTTTTGAAGGCCAAGAACCCTTGAAGAACATCATATTTTTACCTCTTGATTCTTGCTTAATGTTTGGTACAAATTTCTCTAACTTTGTTTCTTTGTGTTTAGCCATGCTTGGCTAAACTAATTTTGGTTGACTTTCGGTTAATCCTTTGAACTTTTGTTGAATGTTGAAGAATCCATGAACATGTTCTTAAATCTTTATGGGAATGTTTTGTGTTTTAACATCTTATCACTACTTGTATGTTTTAGTTCATGAGTTTAAATATGTTTGTGGTGATTAGTTGGCTAATTTCTTGATTAAGTAAAGGATCTTCAAATTAGCAAGCAACAAATGATTTTTGTGTTGTTTTTGCTTCACACAATCATAAAAACATTTCCTCCAGCATGGTGGTGAAAGCATTTGACCCCTCTTGGATTTGGTGACTTTTTGGTTCTTAATGCTAGTTGACTTTCACTAATTACATGCTATTTGGAATTAGTGACTTTGACTAAGGAAATTGTTATGAGCTTCTCTAGCCATTTCAACAATTAAGAAAAGTCTAGGTAATCTCAAGCTCCTTGGATTACTATAGCCAAATTAAGGATTTAAATCAAAGTATTGCACCATTGGATTCTAATGATATGTTCATCAAAAGTCAAAGTGAGGAAACTTTAAGTCAACCATCTCTCCCTCATTGGTTTTACATCAAACTCTTATTTTTGTTGCATTTGTCTATTTAAATCATAGTTAATTCTAGTTGTTTCAAGTATTTCAAAACACCAAAACCCCCCATTTTATTTTTATTGTCATTTTCAAGTATTTTTACAAAGAGATTTTTCATAGAGTTATAAATTGAACCAATCTCCGTGGATTCGATCCCTTTACCACTATACACTATTTTAGTGTGTAATATTTAGGGTTATTATTTGTGTTGGCCTCGACAACCACCAGTATGTAATTCTATCTATTATTCAAGTTAGAATTGTTCCCCATGTGTGCTAGATAGGATCATAGCCTTGGAAATCGACTTTGCATGATAATTAGACAATCATAGATCCAAGGCTATTAGGGTTACATGTACACTTAGGAAGTGTTAGAATGCTCATAAACCAATAGTGGTATCAGAGCCTAGGCTTGTTTTTTTGTTATTTGTGCTAAATAGTTGAAAAAGTCGATATTTTCACATTCTGCCTGATAAACTCGCCGAGTCCATGGGGGGAATCGCCGAGTTCATGTGAATCTTCAACCTACTCGCCGAGTAGGTTCATGCACTCGGCGAGTAGGAGCCTCAGAATTCAGATTTTCGACTTTAGTTGCTAGAAATGGACTAGGAACATTACCCTAAACTGTTTTGGTACTTGAAAACTTGTTTTAGATGGTGTAATGTCTTTGCTAATCCATTTACAACAACTAGATATCGAAATTACAAGTTTTAAAATGTAATTTTTGATTCATGAAAGTGTTCATATTCATGTTCTTGATCATATGATGTTTAGATGATCATAGGAACTGTTTGTAACCTATGCGGTTGATTAATTCTTGATCATTATGTGTTTTGATGGAGTCCATAACTTGTCCTCAAGTTATGGAAAACCAAAAGTTACTTTGTTTAAAAACCATTAAAAGAACACATGGGTTATAAAAATGAAGAGTCTTCATTTTTAATACCCCAATAAACTCATAAGTTACAAGAAATGAAAAGTTTTGAAAGTTTACAAAACTTGCCATCAAGTTTTGGAACAAGTAAAGTCTTGATTAAAACATTGGTTCCAACCCTTAGATTTTTAAAAGTTAAAATTCAACCCTTGTACTTATAATATTATAAGTTAATAATATATATATATATATATATATATATATATATATATATATATATATATATATATATATATATATATATATATATATATATATAAGATTAAAGTCGTCATACCGCTAGTACGCCTCATTCACGAAGCCGGTCTATAAGGTGGGTATCAGGTTGTTGCCTATAAAATGGCAACTTAATAGGTGTCCACTCTCACCCACCGCTTGCTTGACTGGTGGAGGGTCGTTAGCTGAACGGGTAAGACAAGGACTTATAAATTCTCATTAAAAGTATGATGAATATTATAAAGTAACTAAATGTTTTATTAAATTCCCAATCTTAGATACTTTAGGAAAAATGTGAATAAGGTGCTAATCCATGAAATTACACTTTACACTTTGTCTAAGTCGTTAGTTGAGCCTGTGTGGTTAACCGGCACACTATGTAGCAACTGGTTCCTGGTACGTTAATCTTATTTGTGTATTTTCCATTTTTAGCCTTGGAATCGGCGAGTCATAGGTCCGACTCGCCGAGTAGAGACGGGACCCGGGACACGTTTAAGTAGGCGAATCGGCGAGTCACCGCTGTTGGATGAAACCCTAAGTTTCAGGGGTTTGCACCCTATTTAAGCACTCATTTCCGCCCCAAGCCAGCCCCCATTCACCCTTAGAGCCCTATACCTCGTTCAAGCCTTGTTTCTTGTGGATTTGAAGCCTTTTTTGAAGCTTTGGAGTGAGAAGCAGAGGAGATCAAGAAGAAGAAGAGGAGGTCAAGCACCTTTGAGCAATCTCAGAGTGTTCACTAAGGTACGGCTCGTTTCCCCCATGTTTTCATACTTATGGCTCCATTAAATCCCTTTTTGATCCGTTTCCAGGCATATGTATGCTTGTAAACTCGTAATAAGCTGGGTAACTTCTAGATCTAGGTGAGATCGAGCTCCAGAAGCTTGGATGTACTGCCTTTATGGACCCATGTTGCATGTACACCCTAGATCTACCCTTTTTGGTGCATTTTGAACCCTAAAACCCTCATTAGTGAGTATCTACATGTAAAGTTAGAAACTTTATGTGTTATTCATGCTCTAGGAACCCAGATCTGTTGATAGCATAAGCTGGATTCAAGCAAAATCGACCATATAGAGACTGCATGGTAGCGACTCGGCGAGTCGTTCATCTGACTCGGCGAGTCTGCTCGCGAGTCTCCGAGTTTGTCCCCTTTTCGTTGTGTCGAGTAGAGTAGTGAGTCACGGGGTGTGACTCAGTGAGTTGGAAGCCGAACTCATCCATGAAGGAACTCGGCGAGTCATTGCCATGACTCGGCGAGTTCAAGGCAATCTCCTTAGATCAAGATCAGACTCGGCGAGTTGTTCATGCAACTCGGCGAGTCGCAGCATAAGTGTTCATCGGATGAAGATGAACTCGGCGAGTTGTTCATACAACTCGGCGAGTAGGATGAAGGACTTGAACATCAGTTTGGAAGGAGAACTCGTCGAGTCAACACCTAACTCGACGAGTAGAGACAGGATCCAGGTCAGTCAATAGGACAGGGACTCGGCGAGTTGGCGAGCCAACTCAGCGAGTTGGGTCAACTGAAAGTTGACTCTGACTTTGACTTCGGGCATGATCAGGGGTAAAATGGTCATTTTACCCAAAGGACAGTTAGCAGTGTTTGATTGAGTATGTTGTGGACATTACAGCTGAGTCCCGATCAGATCAGCAGCTACTTCGAGGTGAGTTACCTTCCAGTAGCGGTTGGTCTACAGCCACAATGCCGGCCCACCAGTAGGAGTCGTATGTTAGATGATTGTCTTTGTGATATCATCTTGGTTTGCTACTACCTGATATGTTATACGCTAGCATGATATGTTATATGTGATAGAAGTAGAGATCGGTTGTTAGGACCGAAGGGTAGTTCAGACACCCCAGAAATGTCTGACAGTATGTGATGATATGTTTTCATGTTGGCTTGTTATGTTATATATGAAAGAGGTAGTAGGAGGGGACCAGTCCCTGAGTTCGGTTGTTATGACCGAAGGGTAGCCTAGACACCCCAGATATGTCTGATAATATGTTATGTATGATATATGTGTAAGTAGCAGTAAGGGGTGAAACAATCCCCGAGGATCGGTTGTCAGGACCGACAGGTAGTCAGCACCCCAAAATAGCTTGACACGGGTAGTCTACACCCCAAAATGGCTTGACACGGGTAGGACGACACCTCGGAATAGCCGCACGGGTAGTCGGCACCCCAGAATGACCGTACCGGGTAGTCAGGCACCGCATAATAGCCTGACTGTATGTATGTTATGTGTTTGTATGGTATGTGGTACGATGGGGGAACTCACTAAGCTTTGTGCTTACAATTTACAGTTTTGGCTTCATGTACGTCTTCATCAAAGGGGAAGGAGCTTGGCGCGGTAGCGGCACATCATGCACACACACTGGTTTCCGCATTTACGAGATTTCTCTGGGATTTATACTCTGATATTTTGATTGGTTGTATGATTTGGCTTTTAGACATGGTTTACGTTGTGATGTGGTTTGATCAAACAATGTTTTTATATATTAGTGTTTTCTAAAGTAATGTTTTAAAAACGAAATTTTTGGACGTGAAAATTGGGTCGTCTCAAGTTGGTATCAGAGCCCTGGTTTGAGGGATTCGGACACACCTTCGGGGGTGTCTGAACTGAAACCGAGGGATTAAAAGATTTTGAAAAAGAAAATGTTTTCCAAAAGGATAAGTAAAGTGTTTTAAGAAGGAACGAAGTGTGTGATGTGTGCGACCGGCCGAGCTCAAGTAAGTATTCCCCAAAGTACCCATACAAGCTTATGTTGTGTTTATCAGTTTCAGTAGAACAACATGCTAGAATAGGACTAAGGATCTAGGAGTGATGCCTTATGTGCCTGCTTTATGTGCTTTAGTGTATGAAAATTGCATGCTAGAATTGAGTAGACAGCAGTAGGATAGCTTGTTAGGTTATGCCTAATAGTATGAGTTTAGCTCTGTATGCTAGATCTGTTTCACTCTATGAGAGCGGATTTGTTTGAGAGTGTTCCCTGAGTTCAAATGCTGCTTGCTTTGTGCCTTGTGGGACTCTGTGTGGTGGGAGTTAGCCATTAGGTGAATACGTCACGTCACATGTGATCAGGGTTGAATAATCTTAGAGTGCTGGATTTGGCCCTATTGCGCAACTCTCGTTTGAGTCTAACCGTTGTAGGGATGAGCCTATTACTCGAAGGATTATCCGAGCCTCACCACATGTGATGGTATCCAGGTAATGGTTAATTGGCACTACTAAGAGGCCTTCTGCAGCTAAGGACCTGGTAGGGTGGAGCCTGAGATTTCCCTAGGGCAAGCGTAGGATGAGTATAGCAGTGATCAGCCGTAGTGGAAGGGATCTGGTGGAGTCGAGGCAGTACTTGAAGAAGGTACGGATAGATGTGGAAGGTAGTATGGGCCCGTACTACTGAAAGCAGAGGATCCGTACCCAAACAAAGGGAGGCCAAGATAAGACCAGGGAACTTGAATTAGTTGTCATCCCTCAAGAGGTATCAGTATCACTAACGATTGTTATTTATGTATTGCAGAATGGTGGTACTTTGATCGAGGCCGGTAGATGGCAGTTCAGGAGAGGGGTCAGGTTCGGGATCAGGTTCCGAGCCGGTAGATGAGGGACTACGCGAGTTCATCGCGTCAGAGATCACCAGGGGTATCCTTGAGTCGACCCCCATTATCTTCGGGTCGATCAAGGAAGGGATCATCGAGTTGATGGAGGATCGCCTCAAGGCGTTCAGGAGTGACATGGCATCTGGCCAGTCGGGATATCGCACGCTGTCCTTTAAGGACTTTAGGGGCAGTGGTGCGTCGGATTTCCACGGGGTGAAAGACCCCATTGCTGCCAGGCGATGGATTGCGGACATCGAGTCTGCACAGTTGACTAGCTTCTGCCCCGAGGGTTCGAAGGTGAGGTATGCAGCAGGGTGTTTACGAGACCGAGCTCGAGATTGGTGGGAGTCAGTGGGTGACTCGTTGGGAGCCTCAGCTATCGAGGCTATGACCTAGTCGGACTTTGTGACCAGGTTCAGGGAAGAGTTTGTGCCGGCTGTCTAGCTTCAGCAGCTGGCCAGGGAGTTTTCAGACATGAGACAGACGACGAAGACTGTGCCGAAGATCACCGCCAAGTTCCGGGAGAGGCCACTGTTGGTGCCCCAGTATGCGGGCGATGAGGACATGAGGAGGACCCGCTATCATGACATGCTCCGAGCTGATATCCGGGAGCACGTTAGCTTTTCAGCTTGCCCCACCTTGGACTCCATGATTGCCAGGGCGAGGGAGAGGGAGATAGATTTGGAGCATATCCGGAAACGGAAGTCAGAGGAGGGACATATAGGAGGGGCTTCGGGGAAGAAGCCCAAGGGGTCAGATGGTAGGCCGAATGGCCAGTCAGGACCGAGCTGCTGCAGGAAATGCGGCAGGCCTCATGAGGGGGCATGTAGACTGGGATCGTCAGGCTGCTATAAGTGCGGCAAGACGGGGCATTTTAGCAGGGATTGTACCACCCCTGCACCTGTGTTACAGACATCGGAGTTGCTCTGTTTCCACTACAACCAGAGAGGCCACAAGAAGGCCAATTGTCCCCAGTTGACAACTACAATGTCAGTGAAGGCGCCAGCACCAGCGACCCTACGGATTATTGATGGCCGGCAGGGCAAGGCAGAGGCTCCATTGGTGAGGAGTCGGGCATTTCAGCTAACTACCGAGGAGGCACGCGCCGCACCCGATGTGGTGATGGGTATGATTCTTTCCCTCTATTTTATTTTATGATGTTATGATATTGATATGTGATCGGTATACATGTATGTGTTAGGATCATTCCATGTGAACGGTATCCCAGTTCAGGTGTTGTTCGACTCGGGTGCTACCCGATCGTTTGTTTCTCTTGCGCTTAGCAAGAAGTTCACTGAGTCTTCAGGCGTGTTGGATTGCCCTTTGGAGGTAGAGATTGCTGACGAACGATCGGTGCGAGCGTCATCAATGTTCAGGGATTGTGTTTTGAGGTTATTCGAGGAGCGCTTTTTGGTGGATTTGGTTCCCATTCCGTTGCGTGGGAACAAAGTGATTATAGGCATGGATTGGTTGAGCCCTAATGGGGCAGTGATAGATTGCGCACAGCAGCTAGTATGGGTTAGGACCCCAGGTGGGGGAGAGTTAGTGATACATGGTGAGAGGCCACAGTGTGGACCCACAGTCTGTTCGGCAGCGAGGGCTAGACAATACCTTCAGCAGGGATGCGCAGGGTATATTGCGTACATGATGGATACCCGGGAGGCGGGTAAGGCGACCATTAGCGAGGTTCCGGTGGTGCGAGATTTCGCAGATGTATTTCCAGAGGAGCTTCCTGGGATACCTTCGGAGCGACAGGTTGAGTTCAGGATTGACCTCGTTCCTGGTGCGGCTCCGATAACCAAGGCACCGTATCGGTTGGCTCCTCCTGAGATGCAGGAGTTGTCTACACAGCTGCAGGAGATGTTAGACAAGGGATTCATTCGACCGAGCAGTTCACCCTAGGTAGCCCCGATTCTGTTAGTGAAAAAGAAGGACGGGTCGCAGAGGATGTGTATAGATTACCGGGAGCTGAACAAGGTAACGGTGAAGAACCGTTACCCACTCCCGAGGATTGATGATCTCTTTGACCAGCTTCAGGGAGCATCTTGGTTCTCCATGTTTGATTTGCGTTCGGGTTATCATCAGATGAGGGTCAGGGAGGAGGATACGCAGAAGACTGTGTTTCGGACGCGCTATGGCCATTATGAGTTCGTGGTGATGCCGTTTGGGCTCACCAATGCTCCTGCCGCGTTCATGGACCTCATGAACCGCCTATGCAGACCGATGCTGGATCGGTCTGTGATAGTTTTCATTGACGACATCTTGGTTTATTCCAAGACACAGGAGGAGCGTGAGGAGCATCTGAGAGAGGTATTGGAGACCCTGAGGAAGGAGAGCTTGTATGCCAGTTTATCCAAGTGTGAGATTTGGTTGCGCGAGGTGCAATTTCTCGGACACCTTGTCAACCAGAATAGGATTCTGTTCAATCCGGCTAAGGTCGAGGCCTTGATGAGGTGGGAGGTTCCGAAGTCTCCATCTGAGATTCGGAGTTTCCTAGGATTGGCAGGCTACTATCGGAGATTCATTCAGGATTTCTCCAAGATAGTCGTACCCGTGACGCGGCTGACGAAGAAAGCCGTAGTCTTTCGGTGGGGACCCGAGAAGCAGGCTGCGTTTGAGACACTGAGACAGAGATTGTGCGAGGCGCCAATCTTAGCCCTGCCAGAGGGCATAGAGGATTTTGTGATTTACTATGACGCGTCCATTTCAGGGTTGGGCGCGGTACTGATGCAGACGGGGCATGTCATTGCCTACGCTTCGAGGCAGCTCAAGCCTAACGAGACGATCTACCCGACGCATGATTTGGATTTGGGGGTGGTGGTTTTTTCCTTCAAGATTTGGCGGCATTACCTCTACGGGGTTCGATGTACCATCTACACGGACCACAAGAGTTTGAGGTACCTCATGGATCAGCCGAATCTGAACATGAGGCAGCGTCAGTGGTTGGACGTGGTGAAGGATTATGATTGCGAGATCCTCTACCACCCGGGGAAGGCCAACGTGGTGGCCGATGAACTTAGCCGCAAGGCGGCGCCGATCAGGAATATTTGCATGAGGATGACTGTAGTGATTCCCCTGTTGGAGCAAATTCGGTGGGCTCAACAGGAGGCTATCAAGGAGGAGCATCGGAAGAGCGAGCGTGTGGTGGGTCAGCTTTCCTCCATCGATTATGATAGCCAAGGACTATTGACACTACACCGTAGGGTGTGGGTGCTGTATCACGGAGGCGTGCGCCAGATCTTGATGGAGGAGGCGCATAAATCCTGAATCTATATTTATCTAGGGGAGACGAAGAAGTATAGGGATCTTCTTCTAGATTATTGGTGGCCCTGCATGAAGCGGGATGTGGCTTGGTACGTCGAGCGGTGCTTGACCTGCAGGAAGGTCAAGGCCGAACATTAGAGACCGCATGGCAAGATGCAGCCGTTCGACATCCCGTTGTGGAAATGGGAAGATATCACGATGGATTTCATCACGAAGCTTTCCAGGACCGCGCGTGGGGTAGATTCGATTTGGGTCATCGTGGATCGATTGACCAAGAGTGCTCATTTTATTCCGATTCAGGGGAGCATATCGGCCGAGAAATTGGCCGACATCTATATTAGGGAGATTGTGGCGCGGCACGGGGTGCCAGTATCGGTTATCTAGGACAGGGATGTGCGTTTTACTTCCAGGTTTTGGAAGAGGTTTCATGACAAGTTGGGCACTCGTTTGCATTTTAGTACCGCCTTTCACCGGCAGACAGATGGTCAGACCGAGCGGACCATCCAGACTCTGGAAGATATGTTGCGGGCGTGCATGCTAGACTTCGGTGGTAGCTGGGATACTTATCTTCCCTTGGTTGAGTTCTCATACAACAACAGCTACCACGCGAGTATTGACCGTCCCCCATTCGAGATGTTGTACGGTCGGAGGTGTAGGATCTCGATATGCTGGGGTGAAGTTGGCCAGAGAGTCATGGAGAGCATCGAGGTGGTGCTCAAGACAACCGAGAGGACTCAGTAGGTTCGGAGCAGGCTTCAGACCGCGCTGAGTTGGCAGAAAAGTTACGCCGACAAGCGTCGATCCGACTTGGAGTTCCAAGTCGGGGATATGGTTCTCCTGAAGGTGTCGCCTTGGAAAGGAATCACTCGATTCAGGAAGCGGGTCAAGTTGGGCCCGAGATTCACCAGACCGTTCAGAGTTGTAGCCCGGGTGGGGAAGGTGGCGTATAGGCTAGATCTGCCAGTCGAGCTCAGCTAGATCCACAGCACTTTTCATGTTTATCAGCTGCGAAAGTGCCTCGTGGACGATTCAGTAGTAGTGCCGTTAGAGGATATACAGGTTGATGACAACCTGAATTACATTGAGCGCCCAGTCGCAATCCTCGACAGGAAGTCGAAGGATTTGAGGAACAAGAGGGTGGAGCTAGTAAAGGTGCAAAGGCAGCACCGCAAGGGTTCGGAATGGACTTGGGAGCCGGAAGAAGAAATGATGGAGCATTACCCCGAGCTGTTTCAGGGTCAAGCGGTAGACTTCGGGAACGAAGTCTAAAATAAGTGGGGGATATTTGTAGCACCTGGTTCCTGGTACATTAATCTTATTTGAGTGTTTTCCATTTTTAGCCTTGGACTCGACAAGTCATAGGTCCGACTCGCCGAGTAAAGACGGGACCCGTGACACGTTTAAGTAGGCGAGTTGGCGATTCCATATCCTGGACTCGGCGAGTCACCGCTGTTGGATGAAAGCCTAATTTTCAGGGATTTGCACCCTATTTAAGCAATCATTTCCGCCCCAAGCCAGCCCCCATTCACCCTCAGAGCCCTACACCTCATTCAAGCCTTGTTTCTTGTGGATTTGAAGCCTTTTTTGAAGCATTGGAGTGAGAAGGAGAGGAGATCAAGAAGAAGAAGAGGAGGTCAATCACCTTTGAGCAATCTCAGAGTGTTCACTAAGGTATGGCTCGTCTCCCCTATGTTTTCATACTTATGGCTCCATTAAAGCCCTTTTTGATCCGTTTCCAAGCTTATGTATGCTTGTGGACTTGTAATAAGCTGGGTAACTTCTAGATCTAGTTGAGATCGAGCTCCAACAGCTTGGATCAACTGCCTTTATGGACCCATGTTGCATGTACACCCTAGATATACCCTTTTTGGTGCATTTTGAGCCCTAAAACCCTCATTAGTGAGTATCTACACGTAAAGTTGGAAACTTTACGTGTTATTCATGCTCTAGGAACCCAGATCTGTGGATAGCATAAGCTGGATTCAAGCAAAATCGACCATATAGAGACTGCATGGTAGCGACTCGGCGAGTCGTTCATCTGACTCGGCGAGTCTGCTTGCGAGTCTCCGAGTTTGTCCCCTTTTCGTTGTTCGAGTAGAGTAGCGACTCACGGGGTGTGACTCAGTGATTTGGAAGCCGAACTCATCCATGAAGAAACTCAACGAGTCATTGCCATGACTCGGCGAGTTCAAGGCAATTTCCTTAGATCAAAATCAGACTCGGCGAGTTGTTCATGCAACTCAGCGAGTCGCAGCATAAGTGTTCATCGGATGAAGATGAACTCGGCGAGTTGTTCATACAACTCGGCGAGTAGGATGAAGGACATGAACATCAGTTTGGAAGGAGAACTCGTCGAGTCAACGCCTAACTCGACGAGTAGAGACAAGATCCAGGTCAGTCGATAGGACAGGGACTCGGCGAGTTGGCGAGCCAACTCGGCGAGTCGGGTCAATTGAAAGTTGACTCTGACTTTGACTTAGGGCATGATCAGGGGTAAAATGGTCATTTTACCCAAAGGACAGTTAGCAGTGTTTGATTGAGTATGTTGTGGGAATTACAGCCGGAGGATTTCCGGAGCAACAGCAGCAGTAGTAGACAGTCGCTTCCCGATCAGATCAGCAGCTACTTCGAGGTGAGTTACCTTCCAGTAGCGGTGGGTCTACGGCCACAATGCCGGCCAACCAGTAGGAGTCGTATGTTAGATGATTGTCTTTGTGATATCATCTAGGTTTGCTACTACCTGATATGTTATATGCTAGCATGATATGTTATATGTGATAGAAGTAGAGATCGTTTGTTAGGACCGAAGGGTAGTTCAGACACCCCAGAAATGTCTGACAGTATGTGACGATATGTTTGCATGCTGGCTTGTTATGTTATATGCGATAGAGGTAGTAGGAGGGGACCAGTCGCCGAGTTCGGTTGTTAGGACCGAAGGGTAGCCCAGACACCCCATTTGTGTCTGATAATATGTTATGTATGATATATATGTAAGTAGCAGTAGGGGGTGAAACAGTCCCCGAGGATCGGTTGTCAGGACCGACAGGTAGTCAGCACCCCCGAATAGCTTGACACGGGTAGTCTGCACCCCAGAATGGCTTGACACGGGTAGGACGGCACCCCAGAATGGCCGCACGGGTAGTCGGCATCCCAAAATGGCCGTACCGGGTAGTCAGGCATCCCAGAATAGCCTGGCAGTATGTATGTTATGTGTTTGTATGGTATGTGGTACGATGGGGGAATTCACTAAGCTTTGTGCTTACAGTATACAGTTTTGGTTTCAGGTACCTCTTCATCAAAGGGGAAGGAGCTGGCGCGGTAGCGGCACATCATGCACACACACTGGTTTCCGTTGGTTGTATGATTTGGTGTTTAGACATGGTTTACGTTGTGATGTGGTTTGATCAAACAATGTTTTTAATTATTAATGTTTTCTAAAGTAATGTTTTAAAAACAAAATTTTTAGACGTGAAAATTGGGTCGTCTCAAGTTGGTATCAGAGCCCTGGTTTAAGGGATTCAGACATACCTTCGGGGGTGTCTGAACTCAAATCGAGGGTTTAAAAGATTTTGAAAAAGAAATTTTTTTCCAAAAGGATAAGTAAAGTGATGAAGGAAATTCAAGACTGGGAGGCAAATTGACCTTGAAGAACTTCAAGAGTCAAGTGATGAAGGAAATTCAAACCCTAGCCCTCAACTTGAGGAGGAAACTCCTGTTGAGCCAATTGACGAATCTGTACCTCTGAGGCGTTCGACAAGAGTTAGGAATGCACCTGAGCATTACTATGGTTTCCATGTTACTGCGGAAGGTGATGAGACACTTATTAGTGATGAGTCACTAGTAGGTCTGGATGAACCTAATAGCTACGTGGAAGCCATGGCAGGCCCCGAGTTTGCGAAATGGAAAGAGGCTATAGATAGCAAGATACAATCCATGTATGACAATAAAGTTTGTAACTTGGTTGAGAATGTACCAGGTCGTAAGACTGTAGGGTGCAAATGGATCTTCAAGAAGAAGACCGACATGGATGGTAATGTACACACTTATAAGGCTCGACTGGTTGCAAAGGGCTTCTCTCAAATTCCTGGAGTGGACTATGATGAGATCTTTTCTCCAGTAGCCCTGATTAAGTCTATTAGGGTTATGTTAGCCATAACTGCATTTCATGACTATGAAATTTGGCAAATGGATGTCAAAACCGCTTTCCTTAATGGAAAGTTGACTGAAGATGTTTACATGAGTCATGCAGAAGGTTTTGTCAGCAACGAGTACCCTAATAGAGTGTGTAAGCTTGAGAAATCCATTTATGGATTAAAGCAAGCACCTCGCAGATGGAATCTTTGCTTTGATGAAAAGGTCAAGGAATTTGGCTTTTCTAGAAGTGAACATGAATCTTGTGTTTATGTCAAGGCTAGTGGGAGTATAGTTAGCTTTTTGGTATTGTATGTGGATGACATACTACTCATAGGAAATGACATCCCAACTCTGTAGGAAGTTAAGTTCTAGCTTGGGATGTGTTTCTCTATGAAGGACCTAGGAGAAGCTGCCTATATTCTAGGGATAAGGATTTTGAGAAACCGGAGTAAAAGACTAATTGGACTTAGCCAAAGTACCTACTTGGACAAGGTGTTGAAAAGATTCAGCATGCAGAACTCCAAGAAAGGAGAGTTACCCATCCAGAGTAACTCCGGATTGAGTAAGACACAAAGCCCAAGTATCGAGGCTGAGATAGCAGAAATGAGTCAAGTACCTAATGCTTCGGCAGTAGGCTCGATCATGTATGCTATGATGTGTACTCGACCTGATGTAGCCTTTGCTTTGAGCATGGTTAGCAGGCATCAGGGGAATCCTGTCAAGGCACACTGGACTGCGGTAAAGAATATCCTCAAGTACCTACGGAAGACTAAGGACTGGGTCCTTACCCTCGGCGAGAGTGATGACTTGAGAGTTGTAGGGTATAGTGATGCGAGGGATAATTTCCGCTCTCAGTCGGGCTGGGTCTTTACCGTAAACGGAGGAGCAATCACTTGGAAGAGTTCCAAGCAGGAGACAAAGGCTGATTCCACATGTGAATCGGAGTATATAGCAGCGAGTGAGGCAGCAAAGGAGGCAATATGGCTAAAGAACTTCATTGGAGACCTTGGCGTTGTACAAGCTATAAAGGAGCCCATGGAAATTTTCTGTGATAGTGCAAGTGCGGTTGCCTTAGCCAAGGAACCAAGGGATCATGGGAGATCCAGCCACATCGACAGAAAATATCATTTTATCAGACATCACATAGAAGAAGGAATCCTCGTGGCAAAGAGGGTATCATCGGATGAGAACCCAGCAGATTCCCTCACTAAGGGACTGAGTAGGGTTAAGCATTTCCAGCATGCTCGGAGCATAGGGCTGAAGGATGATATAAGTTTTAGTAGTTAGATAAATTATTAAATTTGTAAAGTGTAATTGACATTTGATGATGAATAAAAGTTGTGTTTATTTATGAGTAAAGTGTTACTATCTTTTGTCAATCGTTTACTATAATTTCTTTTGCATGTTTTGACTTCCACAATAATTATGGCTGGTATATCATATTATTCAAACCTCCACACTCATTCATATGTCGGAAGTAGGTATGAATCAAGACTGTCATGATTGGTTGTAGAGGTCTAAGGTGTTGGACATGGCTACAACAATCATGAGTGCTCATAAGTTCTGAGCATTGGACACAACCCATGCTCACTGAAATCACTTCATGGAATTTTATCTCGAGTGATCGTGAGACGGTAATATCATATAAGTCTTCAAACCTAGAGATATGATTTGTTACTTACGAGTTGGTTATGCATTGATTGTACGAAAACGCATTGGTAACTCGATGTTATAAAACGTGCTTTTGTGTGTAATTCAATGAGTGGTAGAACAAACATATGAGTCAAAGTTTATATGTTCCTTCTTGGATTAGAAGCTGATATCTGGGCCCCTCGATGATTTTGTTTAGACCTATGTACCGGCCCGGTCAGAACTAAGTTGATGTGTTCAATTAAGTTCTTTGTCAAACAAATTGAAAATTGGGAAACAAACTGCTGGACAATAAGTAAGACATTATTCCATGTATTTGTCTTGTTGATATCTAGAACAGAGGATTATATGATCACTTATCTTAAATGGCGTATCAACATCTTCTCAGTTCCGAAAGACCTTGAAAGAGCTACGATTGTCGATCAGTTCCTAAAGTATTGCATTTATAGTTATTAGACTTATCCAAGTGGGAGACTGTTGGATAAGGTGTCTAAGTCCATAACTATTTCTGGTAAATACTTGACCCGACCCGGCATGGTCCATTTGGGTTGCATGACACCAAGCAATTGGATAAACTAAATGAGAGAAATAACACATATGGTTTATTAATATATTATAGGTTCTAATATATTAATAATATTATTTAATTAGTTTTGATCAAGAATTAATTTAGAATTAATTAAGTGATCAAAATAATAACTAATTAAATATATGGGTAGATTATGTAGATCTTCCATATCTTATATAGTGGGCTAAAAGGCTCCATGGATTATAAAGTTGGGTTCCACCCATAGGATGCTCCATGGATGCTCCATGGAGTTAACCCATGGATTGAGAAATGAAGAGTCATGTTACATTAGGGTTTTACCTAATGCAACACACTATATAAGGACCATGTCTCTACCCAAAATCAGTTACACTAGTGATACACTATAGAAACAAGAGGGCTTGGCCGATTTTGAGTGTGTTAGAGTATTCTCTCAAGTTTATACTTTGCATTTGGTGTTGTGTGAAGAATTTGAGGCATCACACTTGAGGTGCTAGGCTCACAAGGTTTCAAGTAACACGTACAACAACAAGGTATGTAATTCAAGTTAGAATTGTTCCCCATGTATGCTAGATAGGATCATAGACTTGGAAATCAACTTTGCATGATAATTAGACAAACATAGATCCAAGGTTATTCGGGTAGCATGTACACTTAGGAAGTGTTAGAATGCTCATAACCCAACACTTCGATGGTACGAAATTTAGCGAATAGATAAGATACATTCGCACCATTGCACGCTACGAGGACAAAGAGTATGTCCTCGACGAAAAGCTCGAGAAGGTCAACCCGGAAATCGCTACTCACGAAGAGATGGCTGTCTTTGAGACACACGAACGTGATGCAACGAAAGTCCATTGCATCATGATAGCCACTATGAACCAAGAATTCCAAAAGTCCTATGAGGACATGTATCCCTATGAAATGCATCAAGACTTGATGGAGAGATACCACCAAAGCGCGAGGCAAGAGCGCTACGAGATCATCACCAACATGATCACCGCCAAGATGGAAAGTGGAGAATCATTAACCGTGCAATTGCAAAAGATGCAAAGATATGTTGATCGTCTTCACAAGTTAAATGTAACTTTGGGGAGGATTTGGCCATCTACATTGTTCTTCACTCCTTGCCTTCATGCTACAACCAATTTAGGATGACCTACCACATGAACAAGGAAGAGGTCACCCTAAGCAAACTCCAAGGACTCCTAAGGACTGCTGAGAGCAACCTAAAGGACAAGTCTGTTGCACCAACTCCCGCACCAACCGTTCCTCCTGGTTTGGCTATAGGGCAGGGAAGGGGCAAGAAGAGGAAGGCTCCGTCAAAGAGCCACCTCAAGGGAAAGTCCCAAGATGGTTGCTCTTCTAGTGGGACCAAGGTTGATCCTGCTAATCCCAACCCTAACCCGAAGGAGGCAGAGCACCATCATTGCCACAAAATAGGGCATTGGAAGAGAAGTTGCCCGGTATATATGCAAGCCATCAAGGATGGAAAGATCAAGCCGTCTTTTGCAGGTATATACACAATTAAATCTAATGATTCATCTCATACTATTTCTTGGATTCTTGATACAGGATGTGGTTACCACATTTGTTCTGATTTGCAGGGACTAAGAAGAGATAGAGATGTGGAGCAAGGAAGAATAAATCTAATCATGGGAAACAGAAGATCGTCGCCTGTCACCAAGATTGGAGTGTATTATTTAGTGCTTAGTAATGGATTAGGTTTAGATTTAAATAATTGTTGCTACTCGCCAGATATAGCAAGAAACATCATTTCATTTCATGGTTTGTTTAGACAAGGATTTAGATATTCGTTTAATAATATGAATTCTTCTATTTATACTTATCTAAATGGTGTTTTATACTTTAAAGCAATGCCTTGTAATGGAATTTATGAAACTCTTATGGTTGTAGATAACCTAAGAAATGATGTGTTGTGTATGGATTCTTCCAATAGTGTGTGTAGGGTCCATTATGTGTTGCGTCTTGGGCTCGGTCCATAGTCCATTTTGTTTTCCGGATTGGGCCTGTCCATTCGTGATTTATTTATTAGGGTTTGGTATTTATAGATGCTTGCATGTATCTTTGTACGTAGCTTTGAAGTCGATCATTCACAACGAATACTTTTTATCAATTGTAACCCTAAAATCCTCTACAGCAGAAGTTCTTTATCGAGCTCTGCTGAGGCGTCAATCTATTGAATCATTCAGCTTATTTTGATTCATTCTCTTGTTTGATATTTTTGTTTGCATTATTCTGATTAACCTGTGTAAGATCTAAATGATCAAAGAGTTTTTCAACTCATCAGTTGGTATCAGAGCGGGAGACTGTGTAATTCATATACATCTCTTCTGTGAAAGAAGCGATTATGGTTCATTCTGCATTCGTTGATATTTATTGAGCCGTCACTCCATAATTGACGTATCTCATTAATTATTCATCTTGCCATAATATTACGTATTACAAAGTCTGATCCTATAACAGGTTAAACGATCAAGCATGGACGATTCTCAATCCAATCCAATCAACATCTCTAACAACATCGGATCAACAACCGAGATCCCAATCCTCTACACTCAAGATTATGAGGTGTGGACGCACCATTTTGATGACTACGTTATTGGATCGGAAGATAATGAGTATCTGATATGGGAAGCTATCACAGCTGGCCCCTTCGCTCACTCAAGCACTTCAAGAATCATTAAAACTCAAAAGAAGTACAATGACCTATTAAAAGATGTGAAGGACGTCGCTCAGGACGAAAAGGAGAAGTTCCAATGCCCATTAAGGCATTGAGACTAATTCGATTTGCCCTTCAATCCGACACATTTCGATTAGTAAGTTCTTGTGGTACAACAAACGAAATCTGGGATCGGCTGCGAGAGCTGTATTCCACAGATGAAGATCTAGAGCACTCGATTCAGACCCTACTTCTCTCTGAATTTGGAGAGTTCAACCAGAAGCCGGATGTAACAGCCCGAGATCTCAGGTATTGTTTAATTATGTTTTTGGGTGGTTTAAGAGGGGACTCGGCGAGTTGGAGCCTAGACTCGCCGAGTAGGATCGCAGACTTGGTCGCAAGATCGCGACTGGACTCGACGAGTCTAGGTATGGACTCGGCGAGTCGACGCTGTTTAGCGGAAACCCTAACCGTTCAGGTTTGGGACGTATAAAAGGGACTCATAGGCCATCATTGTTCGTTTTAGCCTTCTGAGAAGAACCCTAAATCGATTGGGTGCAGCTGGAGCAAGGATCTTAGGCCATTGTTGGTTATAGAAGAGTGGTTGTGCAAGGAAGAGAAAGGATTGGCTAAAGGAGCAGCAAGGGGTCACATTCTGAGGATTGGGAATACAGAGAATACATCATCCAGGTAAGAATTCGTGTATGCTCTGCTATATTGATGTATTTATGAAATTAGGGTTTATAGAACCCATTTAGTGATTAGATGAATTAGTGCCTTGTTACCCAACGACTATAATCTTGTAGTAGGACCTTTAGAGGTCCAGAAGGTCCCATGCATGTGTATTTCGGGACGAGGCCTATCTCAGGAAGCAGTTTGATCGACTGCATGGCGTGGACTCGCCGAGTCCGATGAACAGACTCGGCGAGTAGCTTGAAGATTTACTGGGACTCGCCGAGTTGTTCTTCAGACTCGGCGAGTGGAGTCGGGGTGGCCCCGCGATTCTTCCAGGAGCAACTCGTCGGGTCGAGGAGGGTACTCGACGAGTAGATAAGGAATGTCAGAAAGTTGGAAGACGTCTAGACTCGCCGAGTCGCCATGGTACTCGCCGAGTCCGGTCGAGTTGACAGTTGACCGTTGACCAGAGTTGACCTAAGTCTGACTTCTTAGGGATAGTCACACTTAGAAGATATAAGTATTAATGAGATATGTAATGTTATAGGGAGGTTGTAGCTCGTCGGTTGTGCACGAGTCATTTCGGGATTTGCTAGCGTTCAGCTTTTACGAGGTGAGTTTTCTCACTATACTGTACCCGAAAGGGTTTGACTGTGTGACCGGAAGGTCGGATATGTTATGTGATATGTATGCTATATGTGGTAAGTTAATTGTTATATGTGCTATGTATGATATGTGGGCCGGAAGGCGATTATGTTATGGGCCGGAAGGCGTTGTAATGAGGACTGGAAGGTCAGGGCCTGGAAAGGCGTATGTGCGTAAGTGTATATTGGGGAACTCACTAAGCATTTATGCTTACAGTTGTTGTGCATGTATTTCAGGTACTAGCGAGAACCGTGGGAAGGCGCCGGCGTGATCGATACACACTGAAGAATGTTTTATGATCTTGGGATTTTGAATATTTGTATTTGACAGAATACTAAAACTATTTATGCCTTGTTTTAAATGGAAATAATTATATTTTAAAAATGAAAAATTTGTTGGAAAATTTGAGTTGTTACAATTGGTATCAGAGCCTTGGTTTGAGAGATTCGGGTGCACCTTCGGGGGTAACTGAACTCAAACCGAGGATTTGAGGAAACTTTTCAAATAAAGGCATAAACTTTTGTAAATGGTTTTGTGGTAAGCAAGAAAGAAGCAGTGTGTACGATCAGTCAGCGCCCGAACGGTAAAGATCCCCAAAATACCTTACAATATTATATGATATGAATTGTTATGTATGCTAGAAGACTAGGTATTCATGATAGGACTAGAGTGGCCTGATTTGTGATGCCTTAGTCTAGGGGAGTTTGCCTATATGAGATGCGTTGCTAGTATGCGGGTAGATGGTGCATAACAGAAGTAGAGTACTCACTATCCGAAGTCTGGGGAGGAGGACTTGGGATGAACACTGATGCGGTGTGGTCGGTAGTATTGGGCCCATACTACCGAGGACACCAGGTCAGTGGGAGACCCAAGTAAGAATCCCTGGATATCGGGGACGGGGTAGGGTTGCGTTATCGAGTGCTATTACACTTGATGGAGTCTCTGATAGTTTTATGTTGTATTTCAGAGACATCATGGTTAGACCACGCCACGGAGCGAGTACGAGCGGTGTGAGTGACGAGGATATTCGTCAGTTGATTCACGAGGAGGTGGCGGCGGCGATCCGGGCTGAGATCCCGGAGATGTTTGGGTCTATCAAGACCACCCTGATGGAGACGTTCGACGAGCGGTACGCCGCATTGACTGAGGCTGCAACCGCTGCAGCTACCGCAGCTGTGGCCGCTGCTAGGCCACAGGGGGGTGACTCATTGCTGTTCCGAGAGTTCAGCAACACGAAGCCACCAGAGTTCGATGGGACGCAGGATCCGATTGCTGCGATGAGGTGGATCGCAGATATAGAGGGGTGCTTCTACACTTGTTCATGCCCGGAGCACCTGAGGGTACGGTTCGCTTTGAACCAGCTCCGTCTGGGAGCAAAGGACTGGTGGAAGTTCGTGACGGCGAACTTCACTTTGGCAGAGACTGCGGCAGTGACATGGGAGGGGTTCACTACTATGTTCAGGGAGGAGTACGTTCCCCCGGTGGAGCGGGAACGATTGGTTCAGGAGTTCTTAACCCTCAAGCAGGGTACTGACTCAGTGGCGGCGATCACGCGGAAGTTCCATGAGAGGGCGATGTTTTGCCCCGAGCTGGTGGCCACAGAGCAGGCTCGGATGAGCCGGTACTTGGGTGTTCTGAGGAGGGAGATCCGGGAGTTTGTGTCAAACTCCACTTACCATACTTTTACTGAGCTTCAGGCGAATGCCAGGAAGCGTGAGATCGAGTTAGAGACTCAGGCCAGGGAGGAGGCCGAATCTCAGCAGGCAGACCGGCGGCCGACTCATTCTCAGCCGGCATCCAAGCGGATCAAGTCCGCCGATTCGAGGACGGGAGGTTCGAAGAACCGCATTTGCGTAAAGTGCGGCAAGGGTCACGATGGGGCGTGTCGAGCCGGTGCTTGCTACAAGTGTGGCAAGGAGGGGCACATTGCTAGGGAGTGTCCCAAGGGATTAACGGTTTGCTTTCATTGCAACCAGACCGGCCATCGGAAGGCCGAGTGCCCTCAGCTTCGTCAGGGATCTGCACCTACTGCCAGGACTACTGAGACTCGACCGGTGAAGGTCGAGGCCCCGAGGGCTCGTGGGAGAGCCTTTCAGCTGACTGCGGAGGAGGTCCGCGCTGCGCCCGATGTTGTGGCAGGTATGTCGTAATTCATGTATTTATTTTAATGTCGAGATGTTATGCTTATGTTATTATATGCGTAGGTACCTTCCTTGTGAACTCTGTGCCTGCCTTAGTGTTATTTGACTCGGGTGCTAGTAGGTCCTTTGTGTCCTTAGCCTTTAGTCAGCATATCAGCGTTAGTCGTGAGTCGTTGAGTCGACCTTTGAGAGTTTCCATAGCTGACGAGAAATCCATTTATGCCACGGAGGTTCTTCGAGGATGTGTGCTAGAGATTTTCGGGGTTGAATTCCCGATTGACCTGATTCCTATTGCGATGGGTGACGTCTGTGTTATCGTGGGCATGGACTGGTTGAGCCGATTTGGCGCTGTCATCGACTGTGAGCGTCAGTTGGTGACCATACGAGACCATAGAGGGGGAGTTCTTTCGGTGTACGGTGAGGGTACCCGTTCAGGATCAGCTTTTTGTTCGGCCGCTAGGGCGAGGCAGTGTCTACAGCAGGGCTGTAAGGGTTTTGTGGCGTATGTGATGGATACGCGGGGGGTTTCCGAGAGACCGAAGTCAGTTAAGGAGGTCCCTGTGGTGCGTGAGTTTTCAGATGTTTTTCCCGAGGAACTGCCGGGAGTACCTCCTGTGAGGCAAGTAGAATTCGGTATCGATCTGATTCCGGGGGCTGCGCCCATTGCTAGGGTGCCTTATCGTCTTGCACCTCCAGAGATGCAAGAGTTGTCCTCGCAGCTCCAGGAGTTGCTGGGAAGGGATTCATTCGGCCGAGCAGCTCGCCATGGGGAGCACCTATTCTGTTCGTCAAGAAGAAGGATGGTTCACACCGGATGTGCATTGATTACCGGGAGTTGAACAAGCTAACGGTCAAGAACCGTTACCCGTTGCCGAGGATCGATGATTTATTCGATCAGTTGCAGGGAGCATCTTGGTTTTCCAAGATCGATCTGAGGTCAGGATACCATCAGGTGAGAGTACGGAATGAGGACGTCCAGAAGACAGCGTTTAGGACGCGATATGGGCATTATGAGTTTGTGGTGATGCCTTTTGGACTCACCAATGCCCCGGCTGTGTTCATGGATCTCATGAACAGGGTATGCAGGCCGATGTTGGATCGGTCAGTGATTGTATTTATCGACGACATTCTGGTGTATTCGAGATCTAGAGAGCAGCATGAGGAGCATTTGAGGGAGGTCCTGGAGGTATTGAGGTCGGAGAAGCTTTATGCAAAGTTCTCCAAATGTGACTTCTGGTTGCGGGAGGTCCAGTTTCTAGGACATGTGGTTAATCAGAAAGGAATATTGGTCGATCCGGCCAAGGTTGAGGCGGTGATGAGTTGGGAGGTGCCGAAGTCACCCTCTGAGATCAGAAGTTTCCTTGGGTTGGCAGGGTATTATCGGAGATTTATCAAGGATTTCTCCAAGATCGCAGTGCCACTCACCAGATTGACCCGGAAGGGTGTTGCATTCTCATGGGGGCCCGAGCAGCAGACCTCCTTTGACACACTTCGCCAGAGATTGTGCGAAGCCCCGGTATTAGCCCTCCCATAAGGGATGGAAGACTTTGTGGTATATTGCGACGCGTCGATTTCGGGACTGGGTGCAGTGTTGATGCAGAGGGGTCATGTGATAGCTTATGCGTCGAGGCAGCTGAAGCCTCATGAGGCGAGATATCCCACGCATGATTTGGAGTTGGGGGCAGTAGTGTTCGCTCTCAAAATTTGGCTTCACTACTTGTATGGGGTTCGATGTACGATATACACGGACCATAAGAGTTTGAAGTATTTGATGGATCAACCCAACCTAAATATGCGTCAGAGGAAGTGGTTGGATGTGGTCAAGGATTATGATTGTGAGATCCTGTACCACCCAGGCAAGGCTAATGTGGTAGCCGATGCATTGAGCCGCAGGGCGGAGAGCACTCCATTGCGAGACGTATGCTTGAGACTGACTGTGATGACTCCTGTATTGGATGATATTCGTAGGGCACAGGCTGAAGCTGTGCGACCAGAAATGCAGAAGAAAGAGCGGGTTGTGGGGTTAATCTCAGAGCTTGTCAAGGATAGTCGAGGGCTTATGACGTTTCAGGGTCGGATTTGGGTACCGTTCGTGGGCGGCACGCGTACTACTTTGATGGAAGAGGCTCATAGATCGAGATTCTCGATTCATCCCGGTGCTACAAAGATGTATTTGGATTTGAGGAAGGAATATTGGTGGCCCTGTATGAAGAGGGACGTGGCATGGTTCGTTGAGAGGTGCTTGACCTGCCGTAGGGTTAAGGCTGAGCACCAGAGACCGCATGGCAAATTACAGCCATTGGAGATCCCCGAGTGGAAGTGGGAACAGATCACTATGGATTTTATCACCAAATTGCCGAGGACTGCTAGGGGAGTTGACGCAATTTGGGTGATCGTGGATAGGTTGACGAAGAGTGCACACTTCCTTGCCATCAGTGAGAGTTCTTCAGCGGAGAAGTTGGCGGAGATATATGTGAGAGAGGTGGTATCTCGGCATGGGGTGCCGATCTCGATTGTGTCAGACCGTGATGTGTGCCTTACTTCCAGATTCTGGAAGAAATTCCATGAGGAGTTGGGTACTAAATTGCATTTTAGTACCGCATACCATCCCCAGACCGATGGTCAGAGCGAGCGGACGATTCAGACGCTGGAGGACATGCTCCGGGCGTGTGTGTTAGACTTCGGGGGTAGTTGGGATGCGTATTTGCCATTGGCAGAGTTTTCCTACAACAACAGCCACCATTCGAGCATTGGGATGCCACCTTTTGAGCTGTTGTATGGTAGGAGGTGTCGGACTCCCATTTGTTGGGGAGAGGTGGGACAAAGAGTGATGGGCAGCACGGAGATCGTGCTACAGACGACAGAGCAGATCCAGCAAGTGAGACAAAGGTTATTGACGGCCCAGAGCCGACAGAAGAGTTATGCAGACAGGCGCCGATCCGAGCTTGAATTTCAGGTCGGCGACTTCGTTCTCCTGAAGGTCTCTCCTTGGAAAGGGGTGATTCGATTCAGGAAGAGGGGCAAATTGGGGCCCCGGTATATTGGGCCATTTCGTGTGATTGCAAGGATAGGTCGGGTAGCCTACCGGTTGGAATTGCCAGCGGAGCTGGGTCAGATCCATGACACTTTTCATGTGTCGCAGTTGAGGAAGGGCATAGCCGATGAGTCGGCAGTGGTTCCATTGGAGGATATTCAGGTGGATGCGAGCCTGAATTATGCGGAGAGACCAGTGGCTATCAGAGATCGGAAGATCAAGGTTCTGAGGAACAAGGAGGTACCTCTGGTATTGATTCAATGGCAACACCGTAAGGGATCGGAAATGACTTGGGAACCGGAACGCGAGATGCGGGAGCAGTATCCGGAATTATTTGCAGAGTGAGACTTCGAGGGCGAAGTCTAATCCAAGTGGGGGAGAGTTGTAACAGCCCGAGATCTCAGGTATTGTTTAATTATGTTTTTGGGTGGTTTAAGAGGGGACTCGGCGAGTTGGAGCCTAGACTCGCCGAGTAGGATCGCAGACTTGGTCGCAGGATCGCGACTGGACTCGACGAGTCCAAGTATGGACTCGGCGAGTCGACGCTGTTTAGCGGAAACCCTAACCGTTCAGGTTTGGGACGTATAAAAGGGACTCATAGGCCGTCATTGTTCGTTTTAGCCTTCTGAGAAGAACCCTAAATCGATTGGGTGCAGCTGGAGCAAGGATCTTAGGCCATTGTTGGTTATAGAAGAGTGGTTGTGCAAGGAAGAGAAAGGATTGGCTAAAGGAGCAGCAAGGGGTCACATTCTGAGGATTGGGAATACAGAGAATACATCATCCAGGTAAGAATTCGTGTATGCTCTGCTATATTGATGTATTTATGAAATTAGGGTTTATAGAACCCATTTAGTGATTAGATGAATTAGTGCCTTGTTACCCAACGACTATAATCTTGTAGTAGGACCTTTAGAGGTCCAGAAGGTCCCATGCATGTGTATTTCGGGACGAGGCCTATCTCAGGAAGCAGTTTGATCGACTGCATGGCGTGGACTCGCCGAGTCCGATGAACAGACTCGGCGAGTAGCTTGAAGATTTACTGGGACTCGCCGAGTTGTTCTTCAGACTCGGCGAGTGGAGTCGGGGTGGCCCCGCGATTCTTCCAGGAGCAACTCGTCGGGTCGAGGAGGGTACTCGACGAGTAGATAAGGAATCTCAGAAAGTTGGAAGACGTTTAGACTCGCCGAGTCGCCATGGTACTCGCCGAGTCCGGTCGAGTTGACAGTTGGCCGTTGACCAGAGTTGACCTAAGTCTGACTTCTTAGGGATAGTCACACTTAGAAGATATAAGTATTAATGAGATATGTAATGTTATAGGGAGGTTGTAGCTCGTCGGTTGTGCACGAGTCATTTCGGGATTTGCTAGCGTTCAGCTTTTACGAGGTGAGTTTTCTCACTATACTGTACCCGGAAGGGTTTGACTGTGTGACCGGAAGGTCGGATATGTTATGTGATATGTATGCTATATGTGGTAAGTTAATTGTTATATGTGCTATGTATGATATGTGGGCCGGAAGGCAATATGTTATGGGCCGGAAGGCGATTATGTTATGGGCCGGAAGGCGTTGTAATGAGGACCGGAAGGTTAGGGCCTGGAAAGGCGTATGTGCGTAAGTGTATATTGGGGAACTCACTAAGCATTTATGCTTACAGTTGTTGTGCATGTATTTCAGGTACTAGCGAGAACCGTGGGAAGGCGCCGGCGTGATCGATACACACTGAAGAATGTTTTATGATCTTGGGATTTTGAATATTTGTATTTGACAGAATACTAAAACTATTTATGCCTTGTTTTAAATGGAAATAATTATATTTTAAAAATGAAAAATTTGTTGGAAAATTTGAGTTGTTACACCGGAGGAGGTTGTCGCACAAACATTTGATCGGTTCAATCATCTTCTTAGCAAGATGATCAAACATGACATAGAAAGAAAGCTCATCGAACAAAAGATCACTTTCTTAAAGCGATTGTGTTGACGGTTAAAGCGCATGAGCAGTTCAAATCATATTCTTTGGAGAAACTGGTGGGGATTCTGAAATCCCAGGAAAAGATTGTGCTACAAGAGAAGAGCATGGTTTCAAACTTGGGGTCTTTGGCCCTTCTGTCTAAAGGTAAGAATGCGGCAGAAGAAGAAGAAGATTTAAATCTGGGAGACTACGATCTGACATCTGAAGACTATGCAATGATGGTGTCAAATCCCTGGAAGTTCATCAAGAAGAAGTTCCCTACCAACAAGAACCGAAATTGGCAGGGAAGCTATAGTTTTGAAAAAGTGAAAGAGGAGCCGAAGGTTGAAGAATCAAAGAAAGAAGCGAAAGGTGAAGTTGATTCGGGTGTCAGCTGTTTTTACTGTGGAAGGAAAAATCACAACGCAAAAGATTGCGTGTTGAAGAAAATGGCAGAGAAAGATGAGGAGAATGATGAAGAAGCAAGTCTCCTGAAAAGACTTGAGGAGATTAAAAGGAAGAAAGCTACTGCTAATCCCTCTATGAATGCTCTTGTTGTGCAGGATTCGGTAGATGATGATGAGTTCGGTGGTGTACAGGTGTGGTCAACCGACTCAGAAGATGATGAAGTGAGATAGCCCTCTCATGAAAAGGCTTATGTGGCGAAGAGTGGGGATGCTGGTGGAAGATGTTTGATGGTGACAGATGTATCCCAGATGAGGGGATACAACACTGATGGTGGAAACAAAGTGGCTAAGCAGCGAGAGGACGCGTGCTTTACAACGAAGCCTCTCAGTGTGCAGATCAATGAACTAGATGAACTGATCAAGAAGGTACAATCCATTTTTGTTTCGCTTAAAATTCCACAAACAACATATGAAAAAGAATTAAATAACTTGAATTCAAGAATTTCAAATCTAGATAGTTGTTTAACTCAAACACGTGTCACAAATTCTAATCTAACTGACCAAATAAGCAGGGTATCATCCAAAAGTGAGGAGCGAAGAATGTGGATTGAGCAGAAGGAGTTGGAGCTGGTTAAATCTAGGGATGAAGGTATCTATTTGCAAAGAGACAATGTTAATTTGTTAAAACAAAGGAATGTTTTATGTTTAATTGCAAAAAGACTTTATACTAACATTACTCAGCTGCATTTTGACTGTGAAATAGGCCAGAAGATACATCGCATGATTTTGCCCTTCCTTGAGTTAAAGTAGGATGAAATCGATGCCGAAGCATACAACTGTGAAAGTGTTGTATCTTCAGATGATGTAAATCCCACTTATATGTATGGTCTGGACAAAATTGAATCTTTTATAAAGTCCAAACACCATAAGGACATGCTTAAGAACTTTTGGATGAAAATGATAAGTTGGAACTCAGAGCCGAAACTATACAAAAATTTGACTCGTTGAGTACCAAATTAAGTTCAGAAAATGAAATTGATGTTGAAAATGCATCTAAACTTAATGAGGACAATGACATGAGTGAAATCTCTGTAGAGGATGAGGTTGATTGTTTAGAGTCTATTTGGAGCGAACCTAAAAACCACAAAAACCTGATTTCTGAAAATTCTGTGGAATTCGCTCGTCTGTCCAAAAATAAGTCCCCAATCCTTAAAGAAAAGGCCGTTGTATATCAAAATGTTAGAACCACTCCCAATAAGGTTTATAAGGTCATAGGAGTAACCGAACATCAGACAGCCAAACTCACTGCATTGGTGAATGAAGATAATGCAGATGGTTGTGATGAGTTTTTCTGGTCTTCACCGATAGACAACGCAGATGAAACAGTTGGTTTGTCGGAGCGAACATCAAGGAAGGCCAAAGGTAGATATGTGGCAGAACCACTGAATAAACCTACCAACTTCGACGTACCTAGTTCCAGTGGCACAAAAGAGGTTCTGGTAGAATGCGTCTCCTCAACAAGCGAAACCTCTTCAATGGAAAGTGAACCAGTTGTTCAAAAGCCGAAACAGAAGGCAAATATTCATAGGAAACCGAAACAAGTGAAAAATCAAAAGCAGTAGAGAAATATGAGGTACAAGAAAAATCTCTCAGAGCGAAAGCAATTCTGGCGCTCCCAAAATCCTCACTATACTCACTTTGATAGAAACTCCAAGCCAAAAGGAGAAGAAAATAAGAGTAAAAGGAGCTTCGGTCCAATGGATCAAAAGAACCAGAAAAAGACTTTCGGGCCATGGGAAGAACAAAACTGGAAGGATAGGTTCGGTCCTAAAAGTAACAACAACTGAAAGCCTGGTTTCGGTCCACCAAACAACAACAGACAAAGACCGAAGTTCAGTCCATCAAGCTTTTACAGCAGAAGACCCAGTTTCGGCCCAATAACCTACAACAACCAAAAAGCCAGTTTCGGTCCATCAACAAACAGCAACCGAAGGTCTAGGTTTGGTCCCTTAAATGGTCACAACCGAAAGGGTCATTTCGAATCTCAAGTCAGGAAAGATTCTCATTCTAACTTCTATTCCTCTAATTCTTCTCGTTTTCATTCTCCTTCTAAGCCTAATTCTCATCCTACACCAAGCTCATACTCGAAGAAGGATTTGAAAGGAAAAAGTAAGATTTCCTCAGCAAATGAAGACCGAAAACAAGCTAAAGTCCAAACTCCCGAACCTGAATCCAAAATACCTGCATCTAACTCCAATAAAATCAAAGTGTTTACTATTAAGAGGAAAGATGAAACAACCTTAATAAAACAAACTTATCTTGTTGATGTTTCTCTTACTATTCCTATTTTTGTAAAAGGCTCACAAGGACCCAAGAAACTTTGGGTTCCTAAATCTGCTAAATTTTTGCAGGTTATAAGTGACAAGTAGTACGACAAAGAATGGTACATAGACAGTGGCTGCTCACGTCACATGACAGGAAGGAAGGAAGAGCTAAGGGAGTTTCAGTCACTTCAAAACAGTGGCAACGTCATGTTTGGTAACAACTCTTATGGAACGACACAGGGTTATGGGATGATAACCAATGTAGGCTTTACAATCAGTAAGGTGGCGTATGTAGAAGGGTTGCAACATAACCTCATCAGTGTGTCTCAACTGGTGGGAGGTACAGGTCTCAAAGTCTCGTTCGATGACGAAGGTTCAAAGATAATAGAGAAGAAATCCAACAAAGTTATTCTTAAGTCTGAACGAAAAGGTGAGATGTTCCCTCTGAATCTCAAACCGATCAAAGAGAATCTAGGCATATGTCTTTTGTCCAAAGCCTATTCAGACGAAAGTTGGTTGTGGAACAGAAGGCTCTTACACCTCAACTTCAAAGACATCAACAAGCTAGTCACCGGTGGTCATGTTCGGGGACTTCCACTGCTTAAGTTCGATCGAGAACACTTATGTGCTGCATGTGAAATGGGGAAACAAAGTCGCCAAAGTCACCCAACAATCATAAACACGAATATTGTTGAACCACTTGAGTTGCTTCACATCGACTTATGTGGTCCATCATCAATCGAGAGCATTGGCGGTAACAAGTATATCCTTGTTATTGTTGATGACTTCTCACGATTTACTTGGGTATTCTTTCTAAAGCACACATCTGAGGCGACTCCCAAACTGAAGATCTTTATCAAACAAGTCGAAGTGCAACTGAGAAAAGTCTTTCGAAACATCAGGAGCGAGAATGGACTGGAATTCAAGAACAAAGAATTTGAAGATTTCTTAGCAGAAAAAGGCACCAGTCACAATTTCTCAGCCCCCTATACACCTCAACAGAACGGAATTGTCGAAAGGCGAAACCGATCCCTGTGTGAGGCGGCCCGAACCATGTTGAGTTTTGCTTCCATTCCTCTATATTTCTGGGTAAACGCCATTGTTGCAGCTTGTTTCACTCAAAACAGGTCATATCTCAACAAGCGTTTCTCTCTCACTCCTTATGAGATTATTAACAACAGGAAGTTGAATGTCAAGTTCTTTCACGTGTTCGGTTCAAGGTGCTTCATCTTCAACTCCAAAGAGCATCCCAACAAATTTGATGTTAAAGCTGATGAAGGTATCTTTCTGGGATATTCTCTTACTTCAAAGGCGTACAGGGTTTTGAATAAGCGTTCTAAACGAATTGAAGAAACCTATTATGTGACGTTTGATGACAATTACGTCAAGAAGTTGAAGTCTACCAAAGAAGCAATTGGAGAGATTTTCTCTCAAACAGGTCAAGTGACAGCCTCAATCGCCAATTTCTTTGACCAGTTCATGGATTTATTTGATGAACCTGAGAAAGCTACTCACTCTGAGGCCACGACAGCAGACAATAAGATTGATCACCTTAAGATGATTGTCGAAGATGCAGCCAAACAAATGGGAGAAGAAGAACCAGTTCGAAACGAACCTCCCCAGAGCGATACTTCGGTCGAGGGAAAGAATCAATTCTCTTCAAATCGACAGGACTCACATATCCAGGGGGAGAATCCAATCTTTGGAACAACCCAATGTCCAGATCAACCCGAAAGTCATGTAGCACCCAAAAGCCCAATTGCACCCGAAAGTCCTGTAGCACCGGAAAGGCCAATTGCACCTGAAAGTCCTGTAGCACCTGAAAGCCCGGTTGCACCCGAAAGCCCAATTGCACCCGAAAGTCCTGTAACAACCGAAAGTTCGGATCAACCCGAAAGCCCAGTAGAAGAAGAATTTTTTAGTTCACATTCAAATGATTCATCATCTGTCGAGGGGGAGAATTCCGATATGCACTATGATGATGATATTCAATCAGAGTTGGAAGAAATGGTAAATGCTGAATTGGATCCATCCTATGATCCAAATTATCCTCCTCTCACCAAATGGACCAGAGATCATCCTGTATCTCAAATAGTGGGTGATGCATCTGAAGAGGTTCTAACTCGATCTCAACTGAAGGCGAAGCAAACTGCTATATTCTCCAAAGTAGAATTATGCATGTTTAATTCATTCATTTCAAAAATAGAGCTGAAGACCATAAATATTGCTCTCGATCATTCTGATTGGGTTCAGGAAATGCAAGACGAACTCAATGAGTTTGAAAGAAACAAGGCCTGGAGACTCATTCAAACACCAAAAGATGCCTCGATTGTCGGTCTCAAATGGGTGTTCATAAACAAAATGGACAAGGAGGGAAATGTGATTCGGAATAAGGCTTGGCTAGTGGTGAAAGGATATTGCTAGGAAGAAGGAATCGATTACAAAGAGACATTCGCTCCAGTTGCAAGGTTGGAATCCGTTCGTATATTTCTTGCCTATGTTGCACACAAAAACTTTGTGGTCTACCAGATGGATGTGAAGTGCACCTTTCTGAATGGGGAACTTGAAGAAACCGTGTACGTGGAGCAACCTCCTAGTTTTGTAAATGAAAATATCCAGATCACTGCTACATCTTGGATAAGGCTGTTTATGGTCTGAAACAAGCACCTAGAGCATGGTATGAAACATTAACTAAGTTTTTAAAGATGTCTAAATTCAAACAAGGTTCAGTTGACCCAACCTTCTTTCGTAAAAAGGAAGGTAACCACCTTATGATAGTTCAAATCTATGTCGATGATGTCATCTTCGGCTCAACAAATCCTAGCCTAACAGTTGAATTCAGGAAGTTGTTGGAGACTAAATTTGAAATGAGCTCAATGGGTCCGATTAACTTTTTCCTTGGCTTAAATATTAGACAGGGACCCGAAGGCATCTTTATCAACCAGGAAGCATATACGAAGACCCTCCTTGCCAAATTCGGCATGATGGGAGACTCAAAGGTCAAAGTCCCTATGGCGTTTGGCACCAAGCTCACACCATCTTTGGAAAAAACAACAGTCGACCTAACGCTATATCGCCAAATGATTGGTTCCCTAATGTACCTCACAGCTAGCAGGCCCGATATAATGTTTTCAGTATGCTATTGTGCCAGGTTTCAAGCAAATCCTCGTGAACCACACATGACGGCAGTAAAGAATATATTCCGGTACTTGAAGTGAACCACCTCTCTCGGTCTATGGTATCACTCAAACTTAGGTTTCTTCGTTCAAGCCTACTTAGATGCAGACTTAGGGGGATGTGGTCTAGACCGAAAAAGCACCCCAGGAGGATGTCAATTCCTAGATGGGAAGTTAGTCAGCTGGCAATCGAAGAAACAAACATGTGTTTCTCTATCTACAGCCGAAGCAGAGTACATTGCAGCCGCCTCCTGCACATCACAAGTGATTTGGATCCAAAGCCAACTCCAAGATTATGGACTGAATATGAAAAAGATTCCACTATATTGTGACTCAGAAAGTGCAATTAGGATCTGTCATAACCCAGTGCAACATTCAAGACCAAGCATATAGCACTGAGGTATCACTTTATTAAGGATCATGTGGAAGATGGAAACGTCGAAATTCACTTTGTTCGAACCACTGATCAACTGGCCGACATCTTCACCAAAGCTCTTCCTGAAGCAAGTTTCAATAAAATCCTACAAGGCCTAGGTATGATGGAATCGGAGTCAGTACCAAAAACACCTTCTCAAAACTAAAAGTTGGAAGCGAAATGAACCGAACGCTCGGTCTATTTCGGGTTCGGTTCACACGGGAACCGAAATGAACCGAACGCTCGGTCTATTTCGGGTTCGGTCCCACTGCACTTGTTTTCGCTTATCTCAAAAAGGTGATATCTTTGGTTGTATACTTTTGTATAATTGTTTTTCAAAAATCCAAAAATAAATATTTTTAAGGAACCGAAATGAACCGAGCGTTCGGTCCATTTCGGGTTCGGTTCACAAAAAATTTTTGATTGGTTTGTTTTGTTTTTCTCTTTACAAAAATATCAAAAAAAATCCAAAAATATTGTTTCTTTTTGTCTCTACTTCTTTTTATGTTAACAGTTTATGGAATATCTATGGGGAAGGTATCATTCTCACACTTTTTACTAGCTAAGTGTCCCTAGAAGCATGCTGTTGCATGTTGTCCAAAGCCTTAACTGATTTTGAATAAAGCCTTATTGACTAGGTATATCCAAACCTTGTCTTCCCAATTAGGCTACTAAATTTATTCTAATCATGAGCTACCTTACTCTTTTCTCATATGAGTTAACAGTTTTCTGCTTTGTCCCTATTTTTATAGCAGAGGTACTTTGATTTCTTTACACCACCTCAAACATTTTTCTCCATCATATTCGGTTCATACATGTAACCCTTGAGACTCTCAGAAATAACCACTAAGGTTTATGGTTACACAATCTCTGTGTTTATGATCTTAGCTTCGTGTGACTACGTGCTAAGTGAAACCCATAATTTAATACCTACTAAGCATTGACGGTGAACAATTAAATTTGCTCTAGCTTTCACTCATGAATTAACGAATCCACCCAAGTGGTTGTACCATGAAATCTCTATTTTTCTTTTTGTGTGATTCTTATGAAATTGTTACACACTATAACATTTCTTCCCATAGAGTCCATTTTTAAATTGTTTTTGAGATTTCACACTAAACATTTCTAACAAGTCACTAAATACTGTCCAAACCTACTTGTTCAAAAGACCACATTGGTCTCACAAGTACTTCATTCGGTTTCTATCTTATGTCAAGATCTGGAATTCTGAACTGAAGCGAAAGCCACCCCTCTAAGCCTTATTACAAGATACCTTTCAACATTTCTTAACAAGTGCTTGATCATAATTCAATGGGAAACCTCACAGACACTTTAAAGTCTCTCTTGACTTTGAAGGAAGAGATCCACTATTTCGTGTCTATATTGCATCACAATTTCCCTCATATATGTTGCTTTATTTCTTCATCTTTGACACTCTATGCACGAAAATCTTTTTGATTTTCCAAGAGTCTGGTTTGGTTCACTACAAGCTACTAT
This sequence comes from Lactuca sativa, assembly GCF_002870075.4. Lineage (NCBI taxonomy): Eukaryota > Viridiplantae > Streptophyta > Magnoliopsida > Asterales > Asteraceae > Lactuca > Lactuca sativa. The sequence continues at coordinate 313,833,374 of NC_056625.2, forward strand.
TTTATGTAGCTCCGATTCTTAATGCTATATTCCTAAAGGAATGTTGTGGTTTATCTACGTGTTTGATTTTATGAAGACAACTCATTTTACAGATAAGATGATGACTCAGCCGGGAGGCTAAAGGTTTCAAGAATTCAAAAAGGTATTTGATGGGAAGGCGTGCAAAATGGAAACATTTTTCTCTCTCATGCGTAATCATAGGGGTTGCCAACTGTCACGCGTCAATCAACTCCGGAACCGATTCGCTTTTCAAGAGGATTTGGGGGCGAATTTTCTCTCTCACCTCTAGACACGGTATAAAGGGTTAGACCCTAGGCGTTTTACCTCTTTACTGAACCCAAATTTCTGAGAGCAAACAAAGACGCTTTTCTCCTACTGTTTATCTTCTTCTTCGAAGCACTCAATAATGGCGGATTCCTCCTCTGTTCATGAAACCTCCCACATTCTCTCAATCAGAACCCAACAGAGCTTGATCATTGATCTCACCCCAATTTCCTATGATGCCTTCATGTATCCCATAGTGGAGTGTCTCAAGTACTCTCCACTGGTTCTCGCACTGACGAAGGTCGAAACGGTACCTATGGAGTGTCTTTCCTAGATATTCTCCACAGCTTACTACCATAAATCTATTGATCGCATCTACTTCGACATCCTTGATACCAACTCCTGCATCTCCAAGCAGCGATTTTGCTCGATTCTAGGGTTTGAACCTGATGAGTCGAGGGTTAACCATGAATCCATCCCTGTGGTCCAATTATTTTCCATGTTTTATAACATGGGTTGCACTAAAATCCTTACCAATGTCACGAAGTTCAAGAAGTCATGTCTTCCTCCTCAGTGGAATGGCTTTTTCACGGTACTATTCAAAGGATTATCAAAGAGGAGTGTAGGTTCTGATGGGGCCAGTCGTCTGTTCATAACGATTCTCTATGGGTTGTACAATGGGGTCAGCCTTGAATATGGCTTAGTTCTATGGCAGCAGTTAATCCAAACCCTTGCCTCTACTTCTCGCCACTCTGAAATTTCCTACGCCAGGTTCTGGACGCTCGTCACCAAATGGGCAATGGACAAGTATCATGTCCTTATTGTGGCCACTTCTCCACTCTCCTCTATTGGTGTCTTCCATACTTTGAAGATCATTGTGACTGATCCTTCCAAGTTCCTATTTGTTGGCTCAATTCCAGAGTCAATGTATGCTTGTGTATCAGAGGAGAGCCGCATCATCAAGACTTACAAGGAGTTTCTTCCTTCGGGTCCTACAGAGTTGACCCCAGAGATGCTTCAGTCCATCAACGATGCTGACAAACTTGCTCCTAGGGGCAAGAAACCAAAAAAAGGGAAAGACAAGAAAGTGGTCAATGGGGAGAAAGGCCCTTCTCCTAAAAAGAGAAAACCAACGAAGGCAGCCCAATCACCTCCACCGAAGAAGAGGAAAACCCAGCCTAGACGAAAACTCATTCTTGCTTCTTCCTCTAGTGAATCAGAGGATGAAAGTTTAGACTCAAGGGAGTCGTTTCGAGGTGACTCTCCTTCTCGATCGCCTTAACATGAGGTACCAATTACAACCAAACCTGTCTCTCCTCCCCCAATCACTATCTCTATTTCCATTCCCCCCATAACCTCCACTACTCATATTCCACCCACTTCTATTCCTCTACCACCTCCCATTTTCTCAGACGCTACAACAACAACAACCACTGGAGTTCGAACCAACGTATCTGATACAGGGGCTCGTACTTCAGCACCCAAACACACACCTGCAACCAAACATACTTCCACACCTGAACCTACTCCCACAACCAAACCTCCACCTTTGCCTTCATCTCCCAATCACTCAGCTGAAACTGAGACTTTTCTTGGAGGGGAAGACATGACCTTTGATTCTGTTTACTACAGTCCCTACCAGGTTCAAAGCGATGATGATAATGATGCTCCTGTCACCAAAAAGAACATCAAGGAACTTCATGAGAAAATTGATAGTCCCGTCGCTTCCTCCTCCTCCTCTCAGTCCAATATCTCAGAAGCTGCCATTCAGGGGATGTTTGATAATTTCACCAAGGCACATGAAGCCTCTATCAACTTCGCCACTGCTGCTATAGATGCATCCACAAAGGCTTGTGCTGCGGCGACCGAAAAAGTCGAAAAACTATTTTACGATGCTAACATCCTTTTACAGTCTTTAGAGGGGGCAACTGAATCTAATGCAGCGAAGGTTGATTCAATTGTTGAGAAGCTGGCTACTTCCTTTCAATCTGAACAACAACACTTTGCCGGTCTTCGTCAGACCCTTGAAGCTGACAATAAATCTTTCCAGGCAGTTGTTGAGGAGTGATTGACCAAGCTCCAAGAAGACCTTGCTACGGAAAACTCTGTGATGGATGCGCTTGCACGCAAAACCACTGCTCTAAAGATCAAGACTCTTTAGCTTTCCCAATCAGAAAAGGAGGTTAATTCTCTTCGTTCTAAGAGAGCAGTCATTTCGAGTTGTGTTTCGGATATCCACGGAGCCCTCTCAAACATTATTGAAGCGCACGACCCAATTCTCAACTACTCAGTGAGGCGGACTCTTGCTGAGAAACTTGCTCCTGCCCTTGCCTTCCTCAACAAAATTGAGGGGCTTCCTGAGTACGTGGTCCATACAAAACAAGGGGCGCGAAGGAGCTTCAAAGGACGAAAAATCAATCTCAACCGCCTCCTACTTCCACATCAGCTTCAACTAAAGCAACCGAACCACCAACAACTGTTCATGCTTCAGGTTCAGGTGCACAAGACAAAGGGAAAAAGGCTCTTGATGACAGTGATGGCGATGATGACAAAGAAACCATTGCTGATCTCTTGGACAAACAGGCCAGGGATAAAGATTCAGACATGAGTGCTCGGATCGCTAGAGAGGCCGCAACAAACGAAAGGAGGATGAAGGAGGCTCATGATCTCCTTGAAAGTCGAAAAACCCTATTCCCTCCATGGACTCTCGAGAAGCTTATCAAAGAAGCTATCAAGTCCCCCAGCATCCTCTGGCTTGAACCTGTGATCTCATTGGACAGGGTTAATTCTGTCGACTCTCAGTTCGACATGCCCTTGACCCAAAAGGCCTTTATATTTCATGCATTTCCCCACATTACTGAAGTCCCTCATCCTCACCTGAAGGTCGATAGGGAACTTATTGATTTCTATCTGAGGATTGCTCAGCCTCAGTATCAGACGTGGAGTGCACAGAAGATCGTCAACGTTCGGGTCCTCAAACCCTTTCGGGAGGGTAACTTCACGAACGTCAGGTTAAAAGTATTGAGGGGGTCAGATAAAGCTGAACATGCCATTTCTCTCACTGATCTTCCTAACCTGAACCCTCACGATTGGATCATCCTGCATAACATTCTTCTCACCAATGAAGCTGAATTTGGGTCGATCATAGATCACTTCAAGAGGATGTTGGTTTGCTACATCATGGAGGTTGCTAAGATGGATTAGGAAATTGCCAACGTATTCAGGAAGAAGCCCACCATCTCCCCAGTCGATTCTGCAAGTGATTTGAATAAAATGCAGATGGGGAGGATTGATCCAAAGCGAAACTCAATCATGTTTACCAGGAATGAAGGCCAAAAATGTCTGTTTTCCTTGGCTGACAAGCATCTTTATACCACTTTGTGTTTGGAGCATGTTCTGGGGATCATCAATCGGTGCAAACAGAATTCTAAAGATGACAAGAAGTAATTCAATGATATGATCCACTGGTACATTTGTTTTCAGCCAAACTATTCTTGCTATCATTCCTTGTCTGTTCGATACCACGAAAAAAAGTTACTGCAGTAGGATCCAGCAAGCCCAAGTAGAGTCTCGCTCCAATTGATGCAAAGGGGGAGATTGTAGGGTCCATTATGTGTTGCGTCCTCGGCTGGGTCTATAGTCCATTTTGTTTTCTGGATTGGGCCTGTCCATCCGTGATTTATTTATTAGGGTTTTGTATTTATAGATGCTTGCATGCATCTTTGTACGTAGCTTTGAAGTCGATCATTCACAGCGAATACTTTTTATCAATTGTAACCCTAAAAGCCTCTACAGCGGAAGTTCTTTATCGAGCTCTGCTGAGGCGTGAATCTAAACGATCAAAGAGTTTTTCAACTCATCAGTGTGGATAAAGCATCTTTGTAACATTGTCGTCTTGGACATGTCAAGAAGAAACGCATAGCCCAACTCCAAAAGGATGGAGTGTTGGAGTCATTCGACCTTAGGGAAGATGACACGTGTGAATCTTGTTTACTTGGAAACATGACCAAGTCACCCTTCACTGGCACTTGTGAGAGGGGTGAGGGTTTATTGGATCTCATACATACCGATGTATGTGGGCCCTTTAGATCCACCACAAAGGATGGAAACCGCTTCTACGTGACTTTCACCAATGATTATAGTAGATATGGGTATATTTACTTAATCAAGCACAAGTCTGAAACGTTTGAAAAGTTCAAAGAGTTCAAGAATGAAGTGGAGAATCAATTGGGCATGAAGATCAAGATGCTTCGATCCGATCGAGGAGGAGAGTACCTAAGTCTTGAATTCCACGACTATCTCAAGGAATGCGGAATAGTTTCAAAATTGACGCCACCTAGGACACCGCAGTTAAACGGTGTGGCAGAAAGGCACAATCGAACCTTGTTAGACATGGTTCATTCTATGATGAGTCGTGCTTCACTACCTATCTCATTTTGGGGGTATGCCTTGCAGACTCCCGACCATATCCTTAATCGATTCCCGACAAAGAAGGTTGCCAAAACACCTCACGAGATGTGGACAGGGAAAGCTCCCTCGTTGGCACATATTAAGGTTTGGGGTTGTGAAGTTTTCGTAAGACGAGAAACTCATGACAAGCTCGAACCTCGTAGTGAGTGATGTATTTTCATTGGCTACCCACAGAAATCCTTTGGATATCTCTTCTATAGACCGAGTGACAATGTTGTCTTCGTAGCTAGAACAAGGGTTTTACGAGAACGAGAACTCATAAACCACGGACACAGTGGGAGGCAGATTGATCTTGAAGAGATTCAAGAGTCGAGTGATGAAGGAACCTCTACCACTGGCGCTTAACCCGAGGAGGAGACTCCGGTTGAACCAATTGACGAGTCATTACCTCTTAGACGTTCCGAAAGAGTTAGAGTTCAACCCTAGTTGTATGGTTTTCATATTACTACCGAAAGGGACATGTATATTAGTGATAGTACACTAATAAATCTAGATGAACCTAATTGCTGTAAGGAAGCCATGGCAGGACCGGAGTCTGGAAAATGGAAAGAGGCGATGGACAACGAGATTCAATCCATGTATGAAAACCAAGTTTGGAATTTGGTTGACAATGTGCCCGGACGTAAGACAATTGGGTGCAAATGGATCTTCAAGAAGAAGACCGGCGTGGATGGGAATGTGCACACGTATAAGGCACGACTGGTGGCGAAGGGCTTTACTCAAACTCCCGGAGTTGACTATGATGAGAACTTCTCACCAGTTGCTAAGATAAAATCTATTAGGGTGATGCTAGCCATTGTAGTATTTCATGATTATGAGATATGGCAAATGGATGTCAAGACCACTTTCCTTAATTGGAAGTTGGCTGAGGATGTTTACATGGCTCAGCCAGAGGGTTTTGTCGATCCCAAGCATCGAAATAGAGTGTGCAAGCTTGAGAAGTCGGTTTATGGACTTAAGAAAGCATCTCGCAGACGGAATCTTTGCTTTGATGAGAAAGTCAAAGAGTTTGGATTTGTACGAAGCAAAGATGAATCATGTGTATATGTCAAAGCCAGTGGTAGCATAATTAGCTTTCTCGTTTTGTATGTCGATGACATACTGCTCATAGGAAACGACATCCCAACTCTGCAGGAGGTAAAGTCCTGGCTCGGGAAGTGCTTCGTTATGAAGGACCTCGGAGAGGCTTCCTATATTTTGGGAATAAGGATAGTGAGAGAAAGAAGTAAGAGGCTAATAGGAATTAGTTAGAATTGTTACTTAGATAAAGTACTAAAACGTTTTAGTATGGAGAACTCGAAGAAGGGAGAACTACCGATACAAAGTAATACAAAGTTGAGTAAGACTCAAAGTCCAGGTACCGAAGCCGAGATAGCTGAGATGAGCCGAGTACCTTAAGCTTCCGCAGTTGGCTCAATCATGTATGCTATGACTTGTACTCGTCCTGATGTGGCCTTTGCTTTGAGCATGGTCAGTAGATATCAAGGGAATCCTGGAAGAGCGCATTGGAGCGAGTGAAGCGTTAAAGGAGGAAATATGGTTGAAGAAATTCATTGGCGATCTTGGAGCTGTGCCTACTATAAAGGAGCCCATGGAAATTTTCTTTGATAATGAAGGAGCGGTTGCCTTGACCAAGGAACCGAGGGATCATGGTAGATCTCGGCATATCGACAGAAAATATCACTTTATTAGACATCGAGTAGAACAGCGACACCTCATGGTTAAGAGGATATCATCAGAAGATAACCCAGCAGATCTACTTACGAAGGGACTGAGCAGGGTTAAGCACCCGCAGCATGCTAGGAGTATTGGGCTGAAGGATGCTATTAGTTTAGGTTAGTTAGTTTTAGAAACATGTAATAGGTAAATGTAATTGGCATTTGATGATTAAATAAAAGAGTATTGTTTATAAGTAAAGTGACTATCTTATGTTAATTGTTTAGCTATTGTTTCACTTTGGATGTTTTGACTTCCAGAATAATTGAGTTTATTAAGAATAATCGAATTATTCAAACTGTCCACAATCGTTCATATGTTGGAAGTAGGTATGAATAAAGATTGTCATGAATTGGTGTGTAGATTGTCTAAATGGTATTAGACATAGCAAAGGTTTGCTACTACGTTCATGAGTGCTTATGAACAAGTTTTGAACATTGGAATAAACCCGTGCTTGCTGGAATCACTTTGGGGTGATCGCAAGACGATAATATCATACGGTCTTAAAACCCAGATATATGGTTTATTATTTACTAATTGGTTGTACATTGATAATGCGAAACCGCATCAGTAAATTGATGTCATAAAACGCATTGTTGTGTATAGTTGATTAGTCGATAAGTAAATGCATATAAGTCAAAGTTTATCTGTTACTTTTATCCTATGATGGTAAAAGCGATATCACGGCCGCTCGATGATTTTATTTGACTTATGTGCTGGGCCCGGTCAGGACTGAATTGATGTGTTCAATTAAGTTCTATTTCAAATAAATCTAAGATCGAGAAAATAGTTGCTGGACAATAAGTATGACAATGTTTCATGAAATTGTCTGCACGATATCAAAACAGAGGACTGTACGATCCCTTATCTAAAGGACAAGTTACTGATACGATCAGAGTTGACAGCATCTTTGAGAGCTACGATTGCTAATCGAATTGTGTTTGCGTTTATAGTTACTAGACTTATCCAAGTGGGAGACTGTTGGATTAGTGTCTAAGGATGTAACTATATTTGGTAAGTACTTGACCCGATTGTGTAGGGTCCTTTTGGGTTGCCTTCACCATAGCAACTTGAAAGGGTGATTTATATAGAGAGAAGAGATATTATTATTAATGTATTATAAGAATAATATGTTAAAGGAATAATAATATTATTTGATTAATATAAGTCATAAATTAATTAGGAATTAATTTGGTGACTTAAAGCGATTAATTGAAGAAATGGGTACAAACTGTCAAATGTGTGATAGTTGTATTTTGAGCTAAGAATCCTTATGGATATGGGGTGGACGATTTTAGGGATATGGATCACCTAGAAATCGTCCAAGGCCTTATCTAGAAGGGATATTGGATTGCTTTGAGGATAAGTTATCGAATTAGGGTTTTAGGGTGAAACCCTAGGAGCTCACAATATAAATAGATACTTAGGGTTGTGGAAATCGACCGCCCTTGTTATTAGAGTAACCCTAGAGCCAATTTCCTTCTTCCTTACCTCTCCCAAATCATCTTCTTGCTAGTTGGTGTTTGTAATCCATTAGAGGAGTGACAATTGTGACTCTAAGCTCCAAGAAGAAGAAGGTTTCAAGCAAGTAACTCAAGGTATTATTCTAGATCTGTTTTCATATGTTTTAATTGTTAGTTTACATTAGATCTAGCCATGAAAGTCTTGGATATATTGAATGTTCAATTAGAGAAACCTAGATCCAAGCTATAGGGTTGTATTTGCACATAGGAAATATCTTATGTCCAAAACCCATCAGAAGCAACAAAAGGAAGTTCTGGAACAACAAGAAGGACCAACCAGCCTAGGACTCCACCAAGAAGCAACAGACTATTGTTGTTCATTCTGCCACAACTATTGCTACTCCAGCACCCATAAATCGATACGTTGGAAACCTTCTGAAACGCAACAAGTGTAACTTCCATCATACTGGGGTTTGTCGGGAGATGCATTGCAAGAATTGCAACAGGAAGGTGCACACTGTCCGTTTCTGTATAGCACCGGCACAACCCATCACTCAGGTCCCCGGCACTGGAGTAAGCCCACCCTGCTACAATTGCGACGCAACGGGACAATTTAAAAGGGACTTCTCAAGAGCAAGAAATTTTGATGATGATGGAAGGGTGCTTATGATCACCGCGGGAGAAACTCCGCCTGAACCACCCGTGAATAGTGGTACGTGCTTCTAACAGCCGCATGTAGGTTTTAAATCCTTAGTAAGACTAGTGTCAATCTAGGATTTACTAACAATGGGTCTAGAGAACACGACAAAATATGAAGAAGTCGTATCACTTATATAAAAACATAAGATTTGTATTGGTGAGCTTTTGATGGCTAGTGTAAACATAAGTTAGCTTGGTCCTTACCATATCAATGTCATATATTACAAAAAATACCCCCCCCCCCCCATGTTATCCCCAAATTCTTGAAGTCCTAGTCAAAACGTTAATTTCAGGACGAAATTCTTTCTAACGGGGGGATGATGTGACAACCGTCAATTTCCGGTCAAGTAAAAGTCAAATAAAGTCAACAAGTCAAACCGGTCAACTCCGTTAACCCTGGTATATTAGGGTTTACAATATGTTATCTATTGTACAACTCGCTATTTTAATAATAAGTTATCACTTGAAAAGTTCATATGATTGAAATTCTTAAACCCTAAACGGGATAAGTAAGGTATCAAAACGATAAAACACAATTACATACCCTTTGGGGGTATGTAAGACTCTTAAACATGGCTTAACGGGGTTTACGAACATTGCCTTACGAAGTTAAACACTCAAAAAGGTCACAAACAAAGTCTCTTTCAATCTCTCTTTATCAATCTTAATCTCTCCTAAATCTCTCCCAAATCTTCCTCAAAATCTCTTTTAACTTTTTATAATCATTCATGGCATCCCGACACTTAACTTGGTGAAAAACCGCTCAAAACACGAAGTTTATACAAAAAAATAGCCTTAAAGGACCGAAACATCTCTATTGGAACTGAACCCTCTTGGAACCGAACTGCCATGGACCGAAGTGCTACAGGACCGAAGTTGGCTGGAACCGAACCCGAAGCTCCTGCTGAGCCGAACCCGAAGCTTCTTATGAACCGAACCCGAAGGTCCCTTCGGACCGAACTGCTAGCCTACTTCGCCTTCGGTCCCTTCTGATGAGTTCGCATGCGAGATTGCTCGGACCGAACCTCCCCCTCTCGGTTCCAATACACCATCTGAACCGGCCTTCGATTCTAACCCTCCCAGGACCAAGTCTTCGGCCAGACTTCATATTTTTCCATTTTCTTCCAGGCTTGTTACCCCACCTCCGTTTTCAGCCCGTTTTTGATTATTTTAACACGGTTCATTCACCCAAACTCATATTTGACATATAACAAACTATATATTCATAATTTAAACATATTTTTAGGGAAATATTTACTTAAGAATAAAATCTAGTGGGTGAGATTTTGAGGTGGAGTGTTGACTTTATCTTTAAGTTATGACACAAGCAACCCACCACACCCACTCCAGGGCCGTACTCAGTCACTATTCACCCATACCTAGTCAACTATTTGTCCTTTCATTCTCTTTCTCCAGCTCATAATCTTGATTAAAGGCTGGAAATTATTGTCTCTCCTCCCACATTATTCACTCTTTCTGAAGAAGAATCAAACCCATTTCTCCCTCACTTTTTCTCTCTAAAACTCGAAATTCAATGCTATTCTTGAGAATTTCCCTCCAAGTTTGGTAAGTAACTTCATCCTACACTTGATTATCTTACATCCTTGCACTCAAATTACGGATTCCTTACACAAATATCATCATATTTGTTCATAGGATCTTCGAATCCTCAAGCACCTCCCAAGTGTTCTTGACTTGGAAACTCCTTTCCTTCATCATCCATCTTCTAAAATCACTCAATGTGAGTTCATACCCCTACATTTTCATGTTTTCTTCAAGTTTTAGGAGGTGAATAAAAGTTAAATCACCATAATATAACTTAAACTCTATCATCAGCTTTCAATAGGAAAACTAAGTCCCATTCACAGACTGTTTTGACCTTCTAAAACTTTTTACTTTCCAAAACTGTTTAATATTCAAATAGTTAAGGTTAATACCTTTAAAATGACTAGTTGAACATCTCCACAAGATTTTTCTACAATTTATGGCGATTTTTACAAAACAACCTATCATTTCAGCAACCACTTCGGACCAGTCTGTGAAGTTGGACATTTTTACACAAGTTTAAGGTAACTAAAAATCATGATAAAAATTATGAATAAAATAGACAACTTTTCTAAGCCTTCAGAGTTTATGGATCTAAATTTTGACCTCGGATGATTTTTTTATAAATTTTCCAATAGCAGGATCAGAAAGCTTAAAAACTATAAAATATTTAACAATCATATTTACACCTTGTAATTGATGGGTTTTGAGCGTTCTAACACTTCCTAAGTGTACATGAAACCCTAATATACCTTGGATCTATGTTTGTCTAAGATACATGTAAATAATTAATTTTCCAAGGTTCATATCCTAACTAGCATGGCATGGGGAACATGAATCAAATAAAGCTAGTAGAAATACTTACCTTGTAGTAGTAGTTGATTCCTTGAAGTTTTAGAGCCTAGCACCAATAGTGTGGATGCCTCAAATGGAAATCACAAATCACCACAAACTTGGAATTTTGAGAGAATAGTCACTACTGTCTTGAAATTGGCCCTCTTGTTTTTCCTCACTCAACTAGTGTCCACTAGTTTATTTCAAGAACCAAAGCCTCCTTTATATAGTGTGGTGGATTAGGGTTACATCCATGTAAACCCTGATACCCATGTCTATTCATTTCCATAAGATCCAAGGGTTAAAGCTCCATGGAGTATCCATGGACTTTCCATGCAAGCCTAGCCCATTCCAAATAAGCATTAGCCCTCGCTATATAAATATAGAAGCCCATATTTAATTAGTAATACCTTTGATCTCTAAATTAATCCTAGATTAATTATAGATCAATACTAATTAAATAATATGATCTTATATTAATATATTACAACTTATAATATATTAATAAATCATAACATGTACTATTTTCAAAAGGTTATCCATAAATTGTTCGGGTGAAGTGCAACCTAAATGGACCATGCTGGGTCGGGTCAAGTACATACCAAATATAGTTATGGATTTAGACACTATATCCAACAGTCTCCCACTTAGATAAGTCTAATAACTATAGTTGGAAGTATGAATTTAGGAACCGATCAGCAATCGTAGCTCTTTAAACTCTGTTGAACTAGAACGCGCCATTTAAGATAAGTGATCATATAATCCTCTGTTCTAGATATCATCCGGACAAATATATGGAACATGGTCTTACTTATTGTCCAACATGTGTTTCCTGATTTCCGATTTGTTTGACAAAGAACTTAATTGAACACATCAACTTAGTTCTGACCGGGCCGGTACATAGGTCTAAACAAAATCATCGAGGGGCCCAGATATCGCTTCTAATCCTAGAAGGAACACATAAACTTCGACTCATATGTTTGTTCTACCACTCATTGAATTATACACAAGGGCACGTTTTATAACATCGAGTTACCAATGCGTTTTCATACAATCAATGCATAACCAACTCGTAAGTAACAAATCATATCTCTAGGTTTGAAGACTTATATGATATTACCGTCTCACGATCACTCGAGATAAAATTCCATGAAGTGATTCTAGTGAGCGTGGGTTGAGTCCAATGCTCAGAACTTATGAGCACTCATGATTGTTGTAGCCATGTCCAACACCTTAGACATATGCAACCAATCATGACAGTCTTTATTCATACCTACTTCCGACATATGACCGACTTTGGAGGTTTGAATAATATGATGTACCAAACATAATTATTCTGCAAGTCAAAACATGCAAACAAAATATAGTAAATGATCGACAAGAGATAGCAACACTTTATTCATAAATAAAACACCTTTTATTCATCATCTAATGTCAATTACACTTTACAAATTTCATAATTTATCTAACTACTAAAACTTATCTCATCCTTCAACCCTATGCTCCGAACATGTTGGAGATGCTTAACCTTACTCAGTCCCTTCGTGAGGGGATCTGTTGGGTTCTCATCCGATGATACCCTCTTTGCCACGAGGATTCCTTCTTCTATTCGATGTCTGATGAAGTGATATTTTCTGTCAATGTGTCTGGATCTCCCATGATCTCCTGGTTCCTTGGCTAAGGCAACCGCACTATTGTTGTCACAGAAAATCTCCATTGGCTCTGTTATAGCTAGTATAACTCCAAGGTCTCCAATGAAGTTCTTTAGCCATATAGCCTCCTTTGCTGCCTCGCTTGCTGTTATATAGTCTGATTCACAAGTGGAATCAGCCACTGTCTCCTGCTTGGAACTCTTCCAAGTGATCGCTCCTCCGTTTAAGGTAAAGACCCAGCCTGACTGAGAGCGGAAATTATCCCTATCAGTCTGGAAGCTAGCATCAATATACCCTACAACTCTCAAATCATCACTCCCGCCGAGGGTAAGGACCCAGTCCTTAGTCCTCCGCAGGTACTTGAGGATATTCTTTACCGCAGTCCAGTGTGCCTTGCTAGGGTTCCCCTGGTACCTGCTAACCATGCTCAAATCAAAGGATACATCAGGTCGAGTACACGTCATAGCATACATGATCGATCCTATAGCTGAAGCATAAGGTAGTCGACTCATTTCTGCTATCTCAACCTCAGTACTAGGGCTTTGTGTCTTACTCAATCTAGCATTACTCTAAATGGGTAACTCACCTTTCTTGGAGTTATGCATGTCGAATCTTTTCAACACTTTGTGCACATACGTGCTTTGAATAAGTCGAATTAGTCTTTTACTCCTGTTTCTCAAAATCCTTATCCCTAGGATATAGGCAGCTTCACCAAGTTCCTTCATAGCAAAACACTTCCCAAGCCAGGACTTAACTTCGTGCAGAGTTGGGATGTCATTTCCTATGAGTAGTATGTCATCCACATACAACACCAAAAAGCTAACTATACTCCCACTAGCCTTGACATACACACAAGATTCATCTTCACTCCTAGAAAAGCCAAATTCCTTGATCTTTTCATCGAAGCAATGATTCCATCTACGACGTGCTTGCTTTAATCCATAAATGGATTTCTCAAGCTTACACACTCTATTAGGGTACTCGTTGCTGACAAAACCTTCTGGCTGACTCATGTAAACATCTTTAGTCAACTTTTCATTAAGGAAAGTGGTTTTGACATCCATTTGCCAAATTTCATAGTCATGAAATGCAGCTATGGCTAACATAACCCTAATAGACTTAATCTTGGCTACCGGAGAAAAGGTCTCATCATAATCCACTCCAGGAATTTGAGAAAATCCCTTTGCAACTAGCCGAGCCTTATAAGTGTGTACATTACCATCCATGTCGGTCTTCTCCTTGAAGATCCATTTGCACCCTACAGTCTTACGACCTAGTACATTCTCAACCAAGTTCGAAACTTGATTGTCATACATGGATTGTATCTCGCTATCCATAGCCTCTTTCCATTTAGAAGACTCAGGGCCTGCCATGGCTTCCGTGTAGCTGTTAGGTTCTTCCAGACCTACTAGTATCTCATCACTAATAAGTGTCTTACCTTCCATAGTAATATGGAAACCATAGTAATGCTCAGGTGCATTCCTAACTCTCGTGGAACGCCTCATAGGTACAGACTCGTCAATTGGCTCAACAGGAGTTTCCTCCTCAAGTTGAGGGCTATGGTTTGAAGTTCCTTCACTGCTTGACTCTTGAATTTCTTCAAGATCAATTTGCCTCCCACTGTCTCCTTGGCTTATAAACTCTCTCTCTCTCTCTCTCTCTCTCTCAAAAGACTCCTCTTCTTGCTACAAAGACCACATTATCACTAGGTCTTTGTGGGAAGCTGATGAAAATACACCTCTCGCTTCGGGGTTCTAGCTAATCATGAGTCTCATGCCTCACAAAATCCTCGCAACCCCAAATCTTGATGTGGTCTAGGTTGGGTAGTTTACCAGTCCACATCTCGTGATAAGTTTTGGCAACTTTCTTTGTAGGGACTAGATTTAGAATATGGGCGGCGGTCTCTAAGGCATACCCCCAAAATGAGATTGGTAGCGAAGCTCGACTCATCATGGAACGAACCATATCAAACAAGGTTCGATTACGCCTCTCAGCCACATTGTTCAACTGCGGTGTCCTGGGAGGTGTCAATTGTGAGACAATCCCACATTCCTTAAGATAGTCGAGGAACTCTGAACTAAGATACTCACCACCTCGATCGGACCGTAGCATCTTAATGTTCCTGCCCAATTGATTCTCGACTTCCGGTTTAAATTCCTTAAACCTTTCGAAAGTCTCTGACTTATGCTTGATTAAGTAGACATATCCATATCTACAGTAATCATCAGTAAAAGTCAAATAATAATGATTAGCATCCCTTGTGGCATGTTTGAATGGTCTACACACATCCGTGTGTACAAGGTCCAATAAACCTTCACCCCTCTCACAAGAGCCTGTGAAGGGTGAGCTTGTCATTTTTCCAAGTAAGCATGATTCGCAACTATCATCTGACTTTAGGTCAAACAAACTCCAATAATCCATCCTTTTGGAGTTGGCCTATGCGTTTCTTGCTTATATGTCCAAGTCAACAATGCCATAATGATGCTTTATCCAAGTTATTATTATTAACAGAATCAATACACAATACATTATTTCCTAAGTTATCAACCACAGATACTGTTTCATACACGCCATCACAAGGTAATTCTTTAAAATAATGAACATTATTAAAGAAAGCATTAATCGAACCAACTTCATTATCAAATGAAAAGGTGAAACCTTGTTTATACATTGCATGAAAGGAAATAATATTTCATGCCATTTCTGGCGAATAACAACACTTATTCAAATCTAAACTAAACCCACTACTTAGTGATAAAGTATAAACTCCAATCTTGGTGACAGGTGAAACTTTCTTGTTTCCCATGATCAAGTTTATTCTTCCTTGCTCCACATCCTCACTTCTTCTTAGTCCCTGTAAATTAGAAAAGATATGAATACCACAACCGGTATCAAGGACCCAAGAATTAGAATGGGGTGAGTTATTAGATAAGATAGTGTAAATACCTGCATGGTTGGGTATAACTTTCCCATTCTTCACATCTTTCTGGTACTTTGGGCAGTTCCGCTTCCAATGTGCCTTTTCATGGAAATAGAAGCATTCAGCCTCTTTTGGGTCAGAAGAAGCAGTGATGAAACCTTTCTTGGTTCCACTTGAAGAAGAGCCATCAATGGTCCTAACCTTGGTACCCTTCGAAGAACTCTTTCTCTTCTTCACTCGTCCTTTCCCTATTGCCAAGACAGGGGCAGAGTTGGTAGGAGTAGGATTAGTAACAACCGCCTTACCCTTAAGACCACTTTCCACGGTCTTTAAGAGTCCTTGAAGTTTGCTGAGAGTGACCTCTTCCTTGTTCATGTGGTATGTCATGCAGAATTAATCATAACATAAAGGTAAGGAGTGCAAAATAATATCTATTGCTAGCTCCTCGAGGAAGTTCACATTAAGCTTCAGCAAACGGTCGACAAATCTTTGCATTTTCTGCATGTGGCCCGTGATGGGTTCACCATCCTTCATGCGAGTTGTTATCATGGAGGAGATGATTTCATACCTCTCTTGACGAGCACTTTGAAGGTATCTTTCCATCAAGTCTTGATGCATCTCATAGGGGTAGAAATCCTCATAGGATTTTTGGAGATCCGCGGTCATAGTGGCCTTCATGATGCATGCCACTTTGCTGGCATCCCTTTCATGTGACCTAAACTTAGCGATCTCTTGAGGAGTAGCAACTGTCTCATCAATCTCCTTAAGCTCCTTATCGAGGACATATTCCTTGTCCTCATAGCGAGTAATCATTCTGATGTTTCTGATCCATTCATTAAAGTTGGATCCATCAAAAGTGACTTTCCCACACAAGTTCATAAGAGAAAAGGAGCCACTAGGATTAGAGCCAGAAGCAGCGTTGTTTGCAGACATCTAGTAAGAGAAGAAAGAAAGAATTAGTTTAGATATAGAGATAGACCTTAATAAAACACCCAAATGTAATATTAAGGCTAGGACCCAATCACAATATATTATACTTAGAAGAGGTATGCCATAATCTAAGTAATAACATATTTGAAAGGTAGGTGAATGACGATTCACTAATTTCCACCAAAGTCGAAATATTAAAAATATTTAATTTGGTTTTTAGAAACTCCTAGATTCTTTTGAGATTTAATGAACTTTTCAAAGGCATGTTTCAATCTTGAGTGTGCCCTCCAATTTTTGTGACTGGGATGCCGAGGATCACAAAACGAGGTGTGAAGTAACCATGCAAATTACTTGGTACGCTTAATAAATTACCCCTCTCAATCGATGTGCCGGTTAACCACACACGCTCCATCGATACTATGATAAATATTAAGTCACCCTTTACCTACCTTGTTAAGTCCAAGTTATTGTGCCGGTTACCATACACGCTCCACTAACGACGTAGACAAAGTGTAAAGTGTAATTTCATGGATTAGCACCTTATTCACATATTTCCTAAAGTAACTAAGATAGGGAATTTAATAAAACATTTAGTTACTTTATAATATTCATCATACTTTTAATGAGAATTTATAAGTCCTTGTCTTACCCGTTCGGCTAACGACCCGCCACCAGTCAAGCAAGCTGTGGGTGAGAGTGGACACCCATTAAGTTGCCATTTTATAGGCAACAACCTTATACCCACCTTATAGACCGGCTTCGTGAATGAGGCGTACTAGCGGTAAGATGACTTTAATCATATACATATATATATATATATATATATATATATATATATATATATATATATATATATATATATATATATATATATTATTAACTTATAATATTATAAGTATAAGGGTTGAATTTTAACTTTTAAAATTCTAAGGGTTGGAACTAAGTTTTTAATATGACTTTACTTGTTCCAAAACTTGAGGGCAACTTTTGTAAACTTTCAAAACTTTTCATTTCTTGTAACTTATGAGTTTAATAGAGTAATAAAAATGAAGACTCTTCATTTTTCTAACTCTTGTGTTCTTTTAATGGTTTTAATTCAAGTGACTTTTGGTTTTCCATAACTTGAGGACAAGTTATGGACTCCATTAAAACACATAATGATCATGAATTAATCTACCACATAGGTTACAAATAATTCCTCTGATCATCTAAACATCATAAGATCAAGAACATGAATATGAACATTTTCATGAATCAAAAATTACACATAAAACTTTGTAATTTTGATAACAAGTTGTTGTAAATGGATTAGCAAAGACATTACACCATCTAAAACAAGTTTTCAACTACCAAAACAGTTTACGGTAATGTTTCTAGTCCATTTCTAGCAACTAAAGACAAAAATCTGCACTCTGTGGCTCCTACTCGCTGAGTGCATGAACCTACTCGGCGAGTAGGTTGACGATACACATGAACTCGGCGAGTCCCCCATGGACTCGGCGAGTTCATCAGGCAGACAACAAGTTTTTTGACTTTTTTCAATATCTTGCATCAAGTATCAAACAAACAAGCCTAGGCTCTGATACCACTGACGGTTTTGAGCATTCTAACACTTCCTAAGTGTACATGCAACCCTAATAAACCTTGGATCTATGTTTGTCTAAGATACATGCAAATAATTAATTTTCCAAGGTTCATATCCTAACTAGCATGGCATGGGGAACATGAATCAAATAAAGCTAGTAGAAATACTTACCTTGAAGTAGTAGTTGATTCCTTGAAGTTTTAGAGCCTAGCACCAATAGTGTGGATGCCTCAAATGGAAATCACAAATCACCACAAACTTGGAACTTTGATAGAATAGTCACTACTATCATGAAATTGGCCCTCTTGTTTTTCATCACTCAACTAGTGTCCACTAGTTTATTTCAAGAACCAAAGCCTCCTTTATATAGTGTGGTGGATTAGGGTTACATCCATGTAAACCCTAATACCCATGTCTCTTCATTTCCATGAGATCCATGGGTTAAAGCTCCATGGAGTATCCATGGACTTTCCATGCAAGCCTAGCCCATTCCAAATAAGCATTAGCCCTCGCTATATAAATATAGAAGCCCATATTTAATTAGTAATATCTTTGATCTCTAAATTAATCCTAGATTAATTATAGATCAATACTAATTAAATAATATGATCTTATATTAATATATTACAACTTATAATATATTAATAAATCATAACTTGTACTATTCTCAAAAGATTATCCATAAATTGTTCGGGTGAAGTGCAACCCAAATGGACCATGCCGGGTCGGGTGAAGTACATACCAAATATAGTTATGGACTTAGACACTATATCTAACAGTAACTTGCTGAGCAAGGTGTGTAGTTTTATTTGAATACACATCATTGATAGTACTTATTATTTACATATTTTAAAGGTATGAATCATATATAAAGATGTACTATCACTACAAACACTTATAATAAATTATAATGAGTATGGTTGAGTCTATTATACATCACACACAATTAAGATAAACTATAATAGGTATAGTTTTTGTTTCATTTACTTCTCGAAAACATTACATAAAGGTTTCCATACTAAAAGGCTACATTACAAAGTACCGGGTTTTCATACTAAAGGGGTACATCACAAAGTACCGGATGTTCATACTAAAGGGGTACATTACAAAGTACCGGGTTTTCATAACTAAATAGGTTCATTACAAAGTACTAGTTCATACTAAAGGAGTACACTACAAAGTACCGGGTTTTCATACTAAAGGGGTACATTACAAAGTACCGGGTTTTCATAACTAAAGGGGTACATTACAAAGTACCGGGTTTACACAAAATGGTTTTCTGATATTAGAAATACAATTCATCTAGAATTTGTTAGATTCTGGCTATAATTGCTAAGTGTATATGTTTGAGTTATATAAGAATTTAGTCGCGATCAACTTAGAATTGGTGGGCCCGCCTTACTTCCTGTTCCTTGTTTGGTTGTGGACTTAGGGTAGACCCATTATATTCGATGGTTTATTTAACTTAAATTTTATATAACTTATATACACTTGGTGATTATAGAGGAAAACTGTGGGTCTTTCTAGGGTACATTATTGTATAACATAGGAGTTTTCATTACACATTTTATAAAGACAATGTTGGATTTTCTGGAACCATATTCATTCGCTTTTACAAGGAAAATGACACCTTTATCAAATAAAACTCTTATGAACTCACCAACTTAATTGTTGACACCATTTCAAAACTACTTGTATTCTCAGGGAATCAATAAAATAGGAAATCAGCGGCTTTTGAGGATGGAATGCTATGGTGCTAAACATTTCATTGTTGTCAACATAATGTAATTTATTTAGAAACATGTAAACTCATACTATGGTGTAACTTTTTCAATTATATTTATGTTGGTTGTTTTTACTTTGAGCACTATTATACTCTTTTTTGTTATACTATACATGAAGTCCTCCACCCCCGGACGTTTCTGCCATCCTTGTTTTGGGGGTGTGACATTTTCTCAAACTATTGCGAGAGAGAAATGATTCCCCTAGTCCCGTTAAAGGTTTTGGGTTTGCAGTTGGTGAATTCCTTATACAAACACTCCCTAGAGTATACGGGAGCATCACCTTGAGTAGAATGTACAGCTGTTCCACTCCCGCTAGTACCGCTACCGCTGAATTGGGCTATGGTTGTTGTAACAACCACATCCACCGCAACTTGGAAAGCTGCAAGATCATATTGTGGAGGAGGTGGTGGTTGAGTTAAAGTTATCAGAGGATTGTGTCTCTTTGATCAATAGGGAGGCATCTTTCAACTGAAAGTCTACTAAGATGTAGATGATAGTAAGCATTCAATAGTATGAGTAACGAGAGTGATCCATGAACTAACTCGACATAGTTCAACAAATATATGAGAGTGTGATTGCAACAGAGATCTAAGAATAGAAGGATGAAAGCATTTGGATAAGGATTTCCCCATGAGATTAGATGTCTGTCAATATCATTGGTATTAAAGATGTAGCAAGTTCGGGAAAATGACCTTGGAGTAGGTCTTACATCATACCAGAAATGAGAAAATTTTGACAGCACAAAGACCTAACATACTGAAAGTTCAAGGTCTTAACATAAGCCGGAAATTAATAATAGAGTCTATACATAGACCTAATTTATATCCAAAATATAGAGTAGTGTATGCTTTACTCGTAAGGGGAGTTGTTCTGGTTGGTACTTGATTAAGCCCTGGACTCAGCCAGCTATTGTTCTGTTTCCCACACATGCCTTTGTAGTACCACTTGGTTTTGATGAAGATCCCTAGTTTCAGATCGACAAGCATTCAGCTCCACCTATAGGGCATCAGTTCGAGACCTTTCAAAGTTCTAGTCATCGGTCATATAATGAAGGCGAGCTGTGTTGGCTTCGGAGTTAGCACGGATCTCCATGACTTGGTCGAGGTTTGCTCTTCCATGCTCAGCATTGCAATCAACACGACGAACCATCATAGGAAGGACTCTGTCTGTTGATCCTCCCACATTCATGTTGTAGAAGCTTCGGTCCCCATTGTAAGGAGGTGGTTGTTCCTGCTTGTGGCTCCACCTTCCCAAGTTCACCACCAACATGTAACGTCCAAAATTTCAAAACAATTAAAACTTTTCAAAATCACCCATTTTATTAACGTTGTTACAAAAAGGTTTTCAATACATTGTTAAACAGAGTAATTTCCCAGGTTCATATCATAAAACATCAACGCGAGGAACAGTACGATCACGCCTTTGCGTTGCCACAGACTCTTGAGAACCTGAAACATAAAACCACAACTGTAAGCCCGAAAGCTTAGTGAGATACCCCCGGAATACCAACCACATATACGCCCTTCCAGGCCACGGCCTTCCGGTCCATTCATATCGCCTTCCGGCCCATAGCATATTGCCTTCCGGCCCATAACATATTGCCTTCCGGCCCATAGCATAAAACGCATACATAACATAACAAATCATAGAACGACCCTGCATACCGGGTCACACCCCAGATCTAGCAATCATACGCATAACACATGATCATATAACAGTTCACAGTTAGCAATTGGTCAACAAATCACATAACGTAGCATTACTCTAATCAAGATATCGGACTAACCCGTCACTAACATAACATAATCATAGGAATCAGTCAATATACTAATTACACACATACGCCTTTCCAGGCCATGACCTTCCGGTCCACATAGTAATGCCTTCCGGCCCATAACATGTATTGCCTTCCGGCCCATAACATATAACAACTGACAACTACCCGGATTTCCATCCGATAAAAGGGTTGGCATTGGTGCCATAAACCCTAGTGATATAGTGAGGATAACTCACCTCGAACTGCCGACTGAACTGATAGCTCAAGCTGCTCCGATCACTGATACGATCTCCACCTCTGGATAGCCACCAATGCACTGAACTCAAACAATAAACAACAATTACCAAAATACCCCTGGAACCACTGGTCAATCCTTGGTCAAGGACAAGGTCAAAGTCAACCCCTGACTGACCCTACTCGCCGAGTCAATCCTATGACTCGCCGAGTCCCCATACTCAGAACTTCACTCAACCCGCGATCTAACTCGCCGAGTCACCCCAAGACTCGCCGAGTTCAACGACTCTGAGTCCACTCGCCCTTAACTCACCGATTCCTTAAGACTCCCTTTCTACACGTCGAGTATCCCCTTTTTACTCAACGAGTTCCTCCTGGAAGAATCGCGGGGCCACCCCGACTCAACTCGCCGAGTCTGAAGAACAACTCGACGAGTCCCAGTTATTCTTCAAGCTACTTGCCGAGTCTGTTCCTCGGACTCGGCGAGTCCATGCCATGCAACCACTCAAACTGCTTCCTAAGGTCAGAACTGCTCCGACCATTCATAGGTCTGGCCTTCCTAATCTGATTCATCATGTAAGGTCCTCATTTCGGTGCTCATAATACACCCCATGACTCCTAATTTACATTTTGACCTAAGGCATAAGGATTCCAATCCAAAACCTCCATCAATTCCCGAAATGCTCAGGCATGGGACATTCTGGACCTCCAAAGGTCCCAATACAGGGTTACAATCGTTTGGGGGACTAGGGTAACATTCAATCTTGCCACAAAAGGGTTCCATAAACCCTAATTCCATAAACACATCAACATAGCAGAGTATACTCGAATTCTTACCTGGATGATGTACTCTCTGTGTCCCCAATCCTCAGAATGTGACTCCCTTGCTGTTCCTTTAGCCAAGCCCTTCTCTTCCTTACACAACAACTCCTTCAAAATCACCGATGGCCTTTGATCTTGCTCCAGATGCACACAATCGATTTAGGGTTCCTCTCAGAAAGCTAAAATGAACAATGACGGCCAATAAGTCCCTTTTATACGTCCCAAACCTGAACGGTTAGGGTTTTCGCTAAACAGCGCAGACTCGCCGAGTCCATATCTGGACTCATCGAGTCCAGTCGCGAATCCGCGACCAGGTCTGCGATCCTACTCGGCGAGTCTGAGCTCCGACTCACCGAGTCCCCTCTTAAAATACCCAAAATCATAATTATAGCAATATCTGAAATTCCGGGCTGTTACAACTCTCCCCCACTAGAACTAGACTTCGCCCTCGAAGTCTCACTCTGAAAATAGCCCCGGATGCTGCTCCCACATCTCATGTTCCAGTTCACAGGTCATTTTCCGATCCCCTCCGGTGCTGCCACCGAACTAACACCAGAGGTATCTCCTTATACCTCAGAACCTCGACCTTCCGATCCCTGATGACCACTGGTCTCTCGGCATAATTCAGGCTCGCATCCACCTGAATGTCTTCTAATGGGACCACTGCCGACTCATCGGCTATATACTTTCTCAACTGCGACACATGAAAAATGTCGTGGATTTGTCTCAAATCCGTGGGCAACTCCAAACGGTAGGCCACCCGGCCTACCCCCGCAATCACATGAAAAGCCCAATATACCGGGGCCCATCACATGAAAAGGCCCAATATACCGCAACTCCAAACGCGGTCAACAACCTCTGTCTCATCTGTTGAATTTGCTTTGTCGACTGAAGCACGATCTCTGTACTACCCATCACTCTCTGTAACCGAGAATTACCCAAGATGCAACTCTGCTCTAAATCTCAACAATCACTCGACCCATAAGGGTTAGGAAACCATGAATCACCGGATCCCCGATCCAAAGCCCACTTTGTCCATTCCGGACCGACTGAGGGACCCATTCTCATTCTCAGAGCAACTCTCACGAGTTCTCCTCTTGCAATCACATACACCTGCCGAACTAGCCCCCAACACCCGTAGGTTGGAAGACCCGATACACTGCTGATATCCTCGAACATCTCCCAGGATGAACCACTAATATCCACCCTATACCCTGATCGGAATCACACAGAGAATTCAAGATTCTCTCTCCCCCTGCATCCCTTCTGCCTCGACAGACATCCCAAACCGGATGGTTTCCTACTTCGCTGCCGCGAACACGATGCTCAAAGCCATACTCGAAATACTCTAACCATAACTTCTGCTCCGCAGCTTTCACTTTCGTGAACTTGCACTCCCCTTCGGAGTTACACACCTTTCTCTTTTCCTTTTTCCAAGGAACCCTCTTGGCCATAATGCCACTCCAACCAGTGTCACGGTGCTCACCCCAAGCGACACCACCCTTTTTGCGTAACCGCTATTCACATACTCTGGCTCTCATTGCAGGGGCTCTCAATCTCATGCATTCTCTCCACTCATCAAAAACACTGTCTCAGCTAAACAAGATCACTAACCCGGGGCCAGACCTTCCAATGTAATCACATCGCAACATACACAATCCGAAATCTCAAACCGATCCAACAATACCATCAGAGTCCCCAGCATGATTGGACCGACTCTCATAACACACACTAGCCACTCGGGGCTATATCTCTGTGGGTCCGTACACCCAAACTCTGTGAACCCTCAGGTTCTAACTCTGGGAACCTTCCGGTTCCAACTCTAGAAACATGCACAACATAAATCCCGTTGGATTAATGCAGTACAACCCGTCACGTACCTCAAGCATACAAATACTCTGATCACGTAACCCCGGTTACTTACTCAAGCTTGATCCCGGCCTGCTCCCAGGCCTCCATAATCAAATGCCCTAGGTCTGTATCCTACCCCGCATACCCAACACTCGCTCTTGTCAGCCTATACTCTGAGCTGACAGAACACTGCTGAATCTCAACAGCTAAGCACCCTCACATACTCATCGATCTCCCGGAGAATTCTCCAATCCTCCCCCACTTAAAGCACTGACTAACAGCCACCGATCGCCATTAACGACCTTTCAGAACAATCCTGCACAAAGAGAACATTTACACATTGACTGCTTCCCACAAGCATAAGCAACCCTCAGCAGAACACATCTCTTCCCTGATCAATCCGCTCAAAAGAATCCGGTCTTTCAATTATCCACTCCACGACTGCAGATGCTACCCGACATTCAACCCAGTGCCGCATCTCTACTATCAACCCTCACGAACGATAACCAACGGAATTCCCAAACAATAACCCGTAACCAAACCCACAACCTGCAAAAGGATGAATACCGCATCGAAAACCGCACAAGGCTACCGGCACCAAAACACCAAACTATAACCATACCAAACCATCAGGGAACAACGAATGCCAAAGCGAAAACCTGAAACACCAATCCATAACCATGCCAAACCTGCGAAACAACGAATACCGCATCGAAATCCACACCAGATACCAGCACAGACAATACGCCACAATCAACGCAAGATAATCAAAACATCAAGAAATCATCATACCCGCAGCTGCCTCCGGCACTGCTCCGTCTCCCTCTGCCGCAAGCTGATAAGCACGACCCTGAGCCCTTGGGGCTCCACTCCATCCTGTCCTCCTCCTGAACTCCTCAAGGTGGCGGTGCTAAAGCCTGCACCGGTCCTGCAGAAAGCTGTGGACAGTTGACCCTCAAATGTCCAACCTGTCGACAATGATAACAATTCCTCAAATCCCGAATCGGCACTGACTGCCGACAATCCCGTGTATAGTGCCTCTCCTTTCCGCACTTGCGGCATGCACCACCGGACCAGCAAACTCCGGTGTGACCCCTCCCACACTTCCCACAAGTGTGGCCGCTCCGATCCCCCACTCTAACATCGACGGTACTGGACCGTTTCGGCGCTGGCTGCGACTGCATCGGAGCCTGCCTCAGCTCACACAATTGCAAATCAACCTCTAACTCACGCCGCATGGCGGCCTCCTGCAACACCAACAAGGTCTCGCACCTCTGCGCAGACACGAACTGTCTGATATCCCCCTTGAGCATACTCAGATATCGGGACATCTGAGCCTGCTCCGAAGCGAACTCAGGGCAAAACATCGCCCTCTCAATAAACATCCTGGTGATCTCAGTCACCGACTCCAAATCCTGCTTTAGCTCAAGGAACTCCCGAGCCAATCTCTCCTTTTCATCCCGCGGAACGTAGCGAGTACTGAACATCTCTCTGAATTGATCCCATGAAACCGCAGCCCTCTGCGCATCGGAAAATGACCTCGTAGTCAATCTCCACCAATCCTTCGCTCCGAGCCTCAATAGGTTCAGAGCACCCCTCACCCTCTGATCAGTAGGGCATAAACTCGTGGAGAAACACCCCTCTACGTCTGATAACCATCTCATAGCAACAATCGGGTTCTGAACTCCATCGAATGTGGGAGGCTTCGTATAATAGAAGTCCCGATACTGAAAACCCCGACTAGCTCCTCCCCTTGCCACTGCTACAACCGATGTAGTCGCTGCGGCAACCGTCTCTACGAGAGCCGCATATCGCTCATCGAAATACTCAATCATGGCGGTCTTGATCGACCCAAACAATTCCGGCAACTCAGCCCGGAACAATGCAGCAACCCCATTACGCAGGATCTCGCGAATCCTCGCATCCCGCTCGTTCGTGCTTGTCTGATCGATAACCTCAGACGGTACCGATCCACCCGGAACTCGCTCTCCAGCTCCCGATCCTGATCCGGATCCACTATCATCATTCCTCGAAATCTCCATGCCGAAAACACCATACCAAATCCCAGACACTTCCTATAATCCTGGGATCCAACTCTCGCAACCCTACCCTAGAGATCATGGTTTCCCTGATACGCGTATGGGTCCTGTGCTTCCAGTAGTACGGGCCCATACTACCTTCCACACCTACCCATATTTGTATGAAGTACTACCATAATACCCTAGAGAACATGCATAACAACTATCAACCCTCACCACTAAAGAAACACTTAGAATCTCCCATAAGGGACCCTAGGCTACAGGCATCACAAATCAGGCAACATTATCATGAATTCCTGAAGATCCCTAGCCTAACTCTATCATGCTGTTCTATCAAGCTCAAATAAAACAAATATCATGTATGGTATCTTGGGGTTACTTACTAGCTCTGGCTGATCGTACCTCCGCGTCCTCCTTTTACTTAATTTGAAAGCCATTTTAATTTCTCTTTTTAAAATCCTCCTCGATTTGAGACTGGGGTCACACAAATGTTTCCCCAATTCACTCAAACCAAGGCTCTGATACCAACTTGTAACGTCCAAAATTTCAAAACAATTAAAACTTTTCAAAATCACCCATTTTATTAACGTTGTTACAAAAAGGTTTTCAATACATTATTAAACAGAGTAATTTCCCAGGTTCATATCATAAAACACCAACGCGAGGAACAGTACGATCACGCCTTTGCCTTGCCACAGAATCTTGAGAACCTGAAACATAAAACCACAACTGTAAGCCCGAAAGCTTAGTGAGATACCCCCGGAATACCAACCACATATACGCCCTTCCAGGCCACGGCCTTCCGGTCCATTCATATCGCCTTCCGGCCCATAGCATATTGCCTTCCGGCCCATAACATATTGCCTTCCGGCCCATAGCATAAAACGCATACATAACATAACAAATCATAGAACGACCCTGCATACCGGGTCACACCCCAGATCTAGCAATCATACGCATAACACATGATCATATAACAGTTCACAGTTAGCAATTGGTCAACAAATCACATAACGTAGCATTACTCTAATCAAGATATCGGACTAACCCGTCACTAACATAACATAATCATAGGAATCAGTCAATATACTAATTACACACATACGCCTTTCCAGGCCATGACCTTCCGGTCCACATAGTAATGCCTTCCGGCCCATAACATGTATTGCCTTCCGGCCCATAACATATAACAACTGACTCGCCGAGTCCCCATACTCAGAACTTCACTCAACCCGCGATCTAACTCGTCGAGTCACCCCAAGACAAGCCGAGTTCAACGACTCTGAGTCCACTCGCCCTTAACTCACCCATTCCTTAAGACTCCCTTTCTACACGTCGAGTATCCCCTTTTTACTCGATGAGTTCCTCCTGGAAGAATCGCGGGGCCACCCCGACTCAACTCGCCGAGTCTGAAGAACAACTCGACGAGTCCCAGTTATTCTTCAAGCTACTCGCCGAGTCTGTTCCTCGGACTCGGCGAGTCCATGCCATGCAACCACTCAAACTGCTTCCTAAGGTCAGAACTGCTCCGACCATTCATAGGTCTGGCCTTCCTAATTTGATTCATCACGTAAGGTCCTCATTTCGGTGCTCATAATACACCCCATGACTCCTAATTTACATTTTGACCTAAGGCATAAGGATTCCAATCCAAAACCTCCATCAATTCCCGAAATACTCAGGCATGGGACATTCTGGACCTCCAAAGGTCCCAATACAGGGTTACAATCGTTTGGGGGAATAGGGTAACATTCAATCTAGCCACAAAAGGGTTCCATAAACTCTAATTCCGTAAACACATCAACATAGCAGAGTATACTCGAATTCTTACCTGGATGATGTACTCTCTGTGTCCCTAATCCTCAGAACGTGACTCCCTTGCTGTTCCTTTAGCCAAGCCCTTCTCTTCCTTGCACAACAACTCCTTCAAAATCACCGATGGCCTTTAATCTTGCTCCAGATGCACACAATCGATTTAGGGTTCCTCTCAGAAAGCTAAAATGAACAATGACGGCCAATAAGTCCCTTTTATACGTCCCAAACCTGAACGGTTAGGGTTTTCGCTAAACAGCGCAGACTCGCCGAGTCCATATCTGGACTCGTCGAGTCCAGTCGCGAATCCGCGACCAGGTCTGCGATCCTACTCGGCGAGTCTGAGCTCCGACTCGCCGAGTCCCCTCTTAAAATACCCAAAATCATAATTATAGCAATATCTGAAATTCCGGGCTGTTACACAACAGAGGCATCGGGCCTTAAAAAGTCGGACAAGGGTTAGGATTCTGAGCAACTTGGGGTGGATTATAGACCTCGGGTTCTGAGTCCGAGTATTCTTGGACTTCCTCCTCGTTCTCTTCATTAGAACTCTCTTTGGGATCTTCCTCTCCTGGGACCATCAGGTTGTCATTCTCAGGTTCAGCTTCTAGCCATCCTCCGACTACTTGATCAAGAAAGTATGGGATGCCAGGTAAATGGAATCTAGCCATGTTATCTAATCGAGAAAAGAGATGTAAGAAACATATAATAGACGTACTTGGCCCGGTTGTGCCTGGTCATTTTGGGTTGCCTTCACCAAAGCAACTCGACAAGGTAATTTGATGAAAGAGAGAGGATATTATGATTTCTTAATGTATTATAAGAATAATATATTAAAGGAGAAATCATATTTATTTAATTAGTATTAGTCATAAATTAATTAGGAATTAATTTGGTGACTATAAGAGATTAATTAAATAAA
Source organism: Lactuca sativa (assembly GCF_002870075.4). Classification (NCBI taxonomy): domain Eukaryota; kingdom Viridiplantae; phylum Streptophyta; class Magnoliopsida; order Asterales; family Asteraceae; genus Lactuca; species Lactuca sativa. The sequence continues at coordinate 313,862,693 of NC_056625.2, forward strand.
GGGGCATAAATTGTAAAATGTGTGATAGTTGAGTGTTAGGCTGGGAAACCTAATGGACTAAGTGGAAACGAAATTATGATGAGGGATCATCATATTTTCGTCCAAGGGCCTTATTCCAGAAGGTTCTTTGAGCTACTTGGTGGCTAATTTGTCCATTAGGGTTTAGACTGAAACCCTAGCAGCCCGCACTATAAATAAGACCCCAATGCTCCAATTTTCAGCCACATGCTTCCAAGAGAAACCCTAGGGCTGAAAATTAGCATCCTCCCTCCTCTCTCAAAGTTGCCTTCTTTCTTGTGGTGTTTGTGATCCACTAGAGGAGTTAAAATTGTGACTCTAAGCTCAAGAGAAGAAGATTCAAGCCACTATTTGAAGAGGTAAACATCTGGATCTGAATCTATATGTTAAATTATGAAATATGTATGTTAGTTTAGGGTTTGCAAGTCTTGGATTCATTGCATGTTCAATAGAGAAACCTAGATCCAAGCATTAGGGTTTGTATGAGCACATAGGATTGTTCTTATGGCTCAAACCCATCAGTGGTATCAGAGCTTGATTGATTTCAATTGTATTTGATGCTATCATATTTGTTCATTGATTGATTTAAATCATTTTTGAAAAATCAAAAACTCACGACGTGACTCTCTGTAATTCATGATGTGAGTCTAGTCTGTGAGACAGACTCGACAAGTACAATTTGCTACTCGACGAGTCTGTGGATCAGATGGCTCAAAATTCGGATTTTTTGGCTATTTTTGTGTTTGGATAATTACCAAAATTGTTTTTTGAATTATAAAATCCTAATTTTATACTTTTTCTATGATTATCCTTACCAAATTAAAAGAAAATTACCATTTATTTAAATAATAAATTAATTATGTGATAATATTTGATTATTTAATTTATTTGATGAATTATCTTGTAAATAAAATGGATTAGGTCAAATTTAGATAATTATTAAATTAATTGTTTAGTTCAAAATTATTTGCTATTTGATCCTTGTGTTTTGAAAAGTTAAAAAACTTGTCCTCAAGTTTTGAAATTTAATTTTTATTATTAAAAGATTAATTTTGAAAAAAAATTAAATTTCAACCCTTAGATTTTTACAAGTTTAAAATTCAACCTTATACTTTATTATTACAAGATTAATATATATATATATATATATATATATATATATATATATATATATATATATATATATATATATATATGTATAAGAATAAGCTAGTCTTATCGCTAGTAGGCCTCATTCACGAAGCCAGCCTCTAAGGTGGGTATAAGTTTGCTGCCTATAAAATGGCACTTAATGGGTGTATACTCACACCCACCGCTTGCTTGACTAGTGGAGGGTTGTTAGCCGAACGGAAAGAATAGGGCACTTTAATTCCTCATTATAAGTATAATTAATTCACAAAGTAACTATAATGTTTTACAAATTCCCAATCTTAGTTACTTTAGGGTAAAATGTGAAAATGATGTTATTCCATGGAATGACACTTTGTACCCTTGTTAATCGTTAGTGGAGCGTGTGTGGTTAACAGGCACACTAATTTGGGATTGACATTGGTGGCGAAGGGTGGCTCAATGTTTGTTATAGATCAATGGAGCGTGCGTGGTTTACCGGCACATTGATTAGGTGATAGAGACATTGGGTGCACTATGTTGATTTGCATGGTTATTCACGACTTGTTTGCGATCCTCAGTATCCCAGTCGCAAATTTAAAGTGCATATCAAGATTTAAAAATGCCATTGAAAAGTTCAATGAATCTCAAAGATCTAAGAGTTTTCAAATACATTTAAAACTTAATTTCATTTCGTTTTTCATGGTGGAAATTAGTAAATCCTCATTCACTTACCTTCAGTTTATTTACTTTTAGATTACGACATCCCTTTTCTAAGTTGTAACTTGTGTTGTTGGATCCTAGCCCTAATTTTTCATTTGGGTGTTTAATTGGGGATCCTTTCTAATCAAACTTGTCCTTTTCTATTTTCAGATGTCGAACGCAAACGACAACACTCCTGTAGCTGAAGGGCCAATATATATATATATATATATATATATATATATATATATATATATATATATATATATATATATATATATATATATATGGTTTGGGCTAGGCATCAATGTATGGATGAGTTAGTGAATTTGTCAATGTATTTTGGAGTTGTTTTGTGTATGTTTGATGTTTTTGGTCTAGGAAGTTTTTTGTTAAGGTGTGACCGAAAACCAATTTTCGGTCTGCTAACCGAAAACTGTTTTCGGTCCCTGTCAGTATATATAGGTGTCAGGTTGTCAGAGTTAAACACAGTTGTACTTTCACTAGTTTTTAGTCCCTGAGTTGTATCAGACGATTTCAAGTGTTTAATCATATGCAATCTCCATTTCTTCTTTGTTTTCTTATGCTTGATTGATCATTGGTGAAGATCCTGCCATCAAGGACCTTACAATTTGTATCAGAGCTCAAACCGGTGTCAATCAAGTGTGTTTATTCAGTTTTCAGCTTCACAGTTGTGTTCTTCATGTTCTCGGTCTCTTGATGCTTGTTTTTGCTCAAAGTTTTGAAGATCAGATCACAGTTTGCATCGTGTGGAATAGAGATCTGCTTGGATTTCAGCTTTTCAGTTGAAATCTTATTATTTTCGGTTTGATCTTCATCAACCGGAAACGTATTTTCAATTGATTTCTGCTCAGATCTAAGCTGTTTGGAAGCTGTGTTTGAGGTTTCATGTGTGTGGAAATCAAAATTGAATCGAAAATTTGAGTTTTTCATTGAAAACTGTTAGTTTTCAGTTCAATCTTCAAAAACCGAAAACTGTTCTTCAACCAAAAACCTTTGAATCTTTAGAAACCGAAAACTATTCTTCAACCGAAAACCTTTGAATCTTCAGAAACCGAAAACTGTTCTTCAACCGAAAACCTTTGAATCTTCAGAAACCGAAAACTGTTTTTCAACCGAAATTTCTTGAATCTTCATAAACCGAAAACCCTTGCTCCTTCATAAACCGAAAACTCTACATAAACCGAAAACCCTTATCATTCACAAACCGAAAACCTATTTACTTGATCCTTTTATTTGTTTTTCAAGTTAATTTTTTTTTAAATTTAAAAAAATTAAAAGAAAAAACAAAAAATGGAATCTCAAAGAATGTCATCTCACCATGAATTGGATGCGATTATGGGAACTACTTCTCGAATTCCACAACTGCTATCTGCGAAAGGATTTCCAGAATCGAAATATCGGATCGAGAAGTACATCAAAATGTATGATTTCAAGATATGGCAAAGCATTCTCAGAGGTCCAATCCGCATTACAAGTAAATTGGAAGATGGAACCATAATTTATAAGCAAGTTGAGAACTACACCGATGATGATTTTGAGAGAGTCGAGGAGCAGGAAAAGGCTCTTGCTACACTTACCATGGCATTATCTCCAGAAATCGCTCAAGGTTTCCGTTAGTATACATCAGCAAAGGCCTTATGGGAAGCACTGATAGAAGTCTTTGAAGGCAACGAAGACATGAAAAGGAGTCGCCAAGATATGCTGCGAGAAAAGTTCAATATGTTTAACTATGTCTTGGGAGAAAAACTTGAGAATTTGGTTCAAAGGTTTATCACACTCACCATAGAAATGAGCTCTGCTGGTGTGATGGTTACAAGATCGGAGATCAACAAAAAGTTGTTGAACTCTCTGCCAAAATCCTGGGATATAAATGTATCAGTGATTAAGAAGACCAAAGATTTGAACCGCTTGAGTTTGGCTGAAACGATGGCGATCATCAATGCTTGTGATCTCGATGATAAGCAAAGGGAGATTAACCATGTCAATTCATACTCAACAGCAAATCTTAGGATCCAAGCCACCAACACCAGTGCTTTCTCAAGCTTTTCTACTCCTCAAGCTCCTCAAGTTCATATTCCTCAAGTCCAACCCTATGTGACTCATCAGCCCACCTCATACGTTACACCTCAAATGCAACACATTCAAGTTACTCATCCTCAAAATTTATCTCAAGAAGTTGGTTCTAGTGTTGGTTCATCCACAGCTGCACCAATTCAATCTCATGGAATCAGTCCTCACGTTTCATCTTTAAAAGAAAAGGAAGAAAATCTGGCCCTCGCCACTAGTTTCGTAAACTGCTACAACGCTGTTGTGGCCGGAGAACTGTCCCCACAACTCTCATTTGTTGACCTAGACCAGATCCTGTTGGATTAATGTCTAAGTCCATAACTATAATTGGTAAGACTTGACTCGACCCGACATGGTCCATTTGGGTTGCATGGCACCATGCACTTGGATAGACTATAATGAGAGAAATAAGACACTTATGGTTATCAATATATTATAAGTTCTAGTATATTATTAATAAGAATAATAAGATTATTTAATTAGTATTGATCAAGAATTAATCTAGGATTAATTAAGTGATCAAAAGAAGACTAATTAAATATATGGGTTGATTGTGTAAATCATCCATACTTGTATAGTGGGCTAATGCTCCATGGATAATCAAGTTGGGCTAAAACCCATAGGAACGTCCATGGATGCTCCATGGTGTATTTGAACCCATGGATCCAAGGAAATGGAAAGTCATGACAATTAGGGTCTTCCCTAATTGTAACACAATATAAAGATCTTATTGTTGACAAAATCGGCCACTTATTGTGAGTAATGGAAGGGCTAGCCGATTTTCATGAAGTGTAGAATTCTCTCAAGTTATTCCAAGTGTATTTGGTGTTGTGTGAACCATTTGAGGTGTCACACTTGGGACACTAGGCACTCAAGCTTCATGAAGACTTTCTACATCAAAGAGGTATGTATTCTATCTTGTTACTCTCATTGTTTTGTATGCTAGATTAGGATAATACCTTGGAAGTTCTTATTTGCATGTATAATAGAGAAAACATAGATCCAAGGTATTTAGGGTTGCATTTACACTTAGGAGTGTTAGAATGCTCAAAACCCAATAGTGGTATCAGAGCCTAGGCTTGTTTTCTTGTTATACTTGCAAAAGAAGCTGGAAAATCGAGTTTTGATGCTGTCTACCCAGCAGACTCGCCAAGTCCATGAATGGACTCGCCGAGTCCAAGGCAAAAAGCATCCAACTCGTCGAGTTGTTTCGTGCACTCGACGAGTTGGACCCCCAGACAGCATAAATTCGACTTTTTTGGCTGGAATTGGACTAGGAACGTTACCCTAAGATGTTTTTGAACTTATAAACTTGTTTTTGATGTGGTAATGTTCATGCTAATCCAATTTCAAAGATAATTGTCAATAGATTCATGTTTTGTATTAGTTTAAGGTTTAGACTAATTACATGAAAAAGTTTGATTTGAATTATCTTGTTCTTATGAGTTGCTTAGATTAATCGAAAGTTGAGTGAAATACTTGTTTTCAATCCAAATTAATCTAAGAGTTGATTCTAAAATGTGTTTTTGTAATTTGTCCTCAAGTTATATGAAAAATCACATTTAAGTTTCATAAAACTCATAATAGGTTGCAAAGGTTACAAAAAATGAAGAGTCTAGTTCTAATTAAATGGTTTTATGACTCCATAACTTATCCTCAAGTTATGGAGGACCAAGAGTCTCTTCATTAAATAATAAATAAAAAAAAGTGTAACCTTAATTAATTCCATAAGTTATAAAATAAAGAAAACTCAATTCTTTTATTAGTTTAAAGTCTTCCATAAGTTGTCCTCAAGTTATGGAACTTCAAGAGTTTTTGGATTAAAACTACTTTAAACACATAAGTTATGGAATTAATTAGTTTTGAATAGTTTCAAAACTTGCCCTCAAGTTTTGCAATTTGAAAAGTTTTCACTTATGAACACTTTAATTCCAAGTTAGCCCTTAGAATTTTAAAGAGTTAAAAATTCAATCCTTATACTTTATAATATTATAAGTTAATAATATATATGTATAAGAGTAAATTCAGTCTTACCGCTAGTACGCCTCATTTACGAAGCCGGTCTATAAGGTGGGTATCAGGTTGTTGCCTATAAAATGGCAACTTAATGGGTGTCCACTCTCACCCACCGCTTGCTTGACTGGTGGAGGGTCGTTAGCCGAACGGGTTTGACAGGACTATAATTCTCCCTTCATTAAAAGTATTAATGATAAATACTAAGTAACTAAACTCTTAATAATACCCAATCTTAGTTACTTAGGAAAAATGTGAATTAGGTGCTAATCCATGAAATTACACTTTGTACTTTGTTTAAGTCGGTTAGTGGAGCGTGTGTGGTTAACCGACACACTAACTCGTATTTAACAAGGTAGGCAAAGGGTAACTTAATAGTATCGATGGAGCATGTGTGGTTAACCGGCACATCGATTGAGGGGTAAACACTTAAGGGTACCAAGTAATTTGCATGGTTACTTCACACCTTGTTTTGTGATCCTCGGCATCCCAGTCACAAAACCTGAAGTGCACACTCGAGATTGAAACATGCCATTGAACAGTTCAATGAATCTCAAAAGATCTACGAGTTTCAAAACCAATTAAAACCTAATAATACATTTTGTTTATCTTGGTGGAAATTGGTGAATCGTCATTCACTTACCTTCAAATATTTTATAGCTTGGATTACGACATACCACTTCTAAGTTATAAAATAGTTTTTGTTGGGTCCTAGCCTTAATATTTCATATAGGGTGTCATATTAAGGACTTAAGATCAACTATCTTGAATATCTCCCAAAAGATGTCTGGTTTAGACATTTATGATCTTCCCAAATCTCTTGAAACAAGCTTTCCTAAATGAAGATGATGTCCCTTGCAAATCATACTTCATTAACCTCCTCTAATTATTCTCCCTAACCCACAAGTTCAAGGTCACTCAAGCCCTATTGGCAAGGCAAGGTCTAGGTGTGATCACATCTTGGAGATGTAGTCACATATTGACAAGCCGGGAGAGTTGGGTGTCAAAGTCTTGAGAAAGTTGGTGGTTCAATCACTTTCTAAGTCACATAGTGAGTTCCTCTGGGACACCTATGAAACAGACTATGACAAGACCCTTAATGATCTTATCTATTTGTTAAGATCAACCTCCTTAAAACTTGATGGACATTGACAATAGCGACACAGGAAATCCAGAAAAACATTCTCTTCCCAATGGAAAGGGATCGGCCATAGTCAACTCGGTTGACCAAATGGTAAAGAGAAAAACTAAGTCTGTGATAGTCCCGTGTACCATTATCAAAGGGTCCATATGTTTATATTGCCAAAGGAAGGGACATTGGTTACGAATCTGCCAAATTTACCTAAGGATGTTGAATTCAATAAGTTTGACTCTACTTCAGGTAAAGTCCACTATCTAACTCTGCAAAGTTTCTATTCTGGGATTCTTATTACATGATGTGACTGGGTCACATGTTGATGTTTTAAGAATCAAAGAAAAGTGAAGAAACTTAAAGAAAGAGTATGTTGAATCTAATCGCATAGATGGATTTCCATCGCATAGTTTGAAGATCGGATTCTTGAGCTACTTCTTAGGAGTTATGAGATATTGCTTAGGAATAGATAACAACAAGTTTTCATATGGATTGTAAGGATAGTTTTTCCGCAAACTTTTTAAAATAAAAGGAAAAAAATGATGATTTTATTTATTTTAAAATATCCTTACAATGGCATTTGAGGAAAAATTGTTGCTTATATGATTCCATTAATAGCAAAAGTGGAAATATGAAATTGATTCTTTCAATTGTGGTAATGTCTAAATTTACCAAATAAGGAAAGATTCTCATCACCCAGTTTCAATTGGACTGGAACTTGGAATCATGCAAGTTGTATTGCATGATGAATGAGAACTTTCAATTATTGGAAAAATTAAGATTAATTACTTGTTCACATGGATGTGTGAGTCAAGTGAAGGACTAAGGGATCGAGTACACATTCTTGTGCACTGATTAAGTCCACCACAAAATTCGTCATAGTTTACTAAAGCTCAGTAAACATGATTATACTTACAAGCTTAAGTGTAACTCTGAGACATTGGAAAAGGTTCCAATGTATGGCAGAACGAATAAGAAGAATCAAATTAGGCAGAAGGATAAAAGTTTCTCAAATCTGAAAAGATGGGAGAGTACTTTAGTATCAGTTTTGTGATCATCTTAATGATTAAGAAACCATAGCACAATTAGTTCTCTAAGGAAATATTAGTGCATTCTTATGACTAAGAATAGGGATCTTGAATTGTTGAAATGGTTAAATCAAGAAGATGAGTCATACTTCGTTCCAATACAAGTCTTAGAGTCATACTCCAAGATTATAACTTGAGTGACATGTCTCAAAGAAGGTTTAAAACACTTGTCAAATGTAAGAATAAAAGTTTTCTACTCTTGTAGATTTTAAATTGGTAAGTTGTGATGTTTTGGATACAACAAAGACCAACTTAGGTCAATTGTGTGAAGTGTTTGTCTTGATTAGAATCCGCACTATCTCTTGGACGTTTGACAAGGGAGTCTTATATGTCAAGAGGACAGTGGGAGTCTTAAAGGTCTTGAAAGTCTCAAGAACTAATCAAGATTATAACCTGAAGTTCTTCACTAGCACACGACTTGAGGTTTATAACCTATCGTGTTGACATATTCTGTGCCCATTCCAGTTAAAGTTGGCTTTGCATTTGAGTTCTTAGAGTTCTCAATTAGTTGCACAACAACTTGGAAGCAATGGCAGGCCCTTGAGCTGCCAGGTGGCAAGAAGTTATGATTCAGTTCAATCCATATGAGTTTGAATTTGTCATTATCCCTGTCTTGTGACTATGGTTTTAACAATTCACATGGATAAGAACACATACACCAGTAAATCTTAGTGTCATAAGGTTTCTCTCCGATTCATGAAAATGATGGTGAGGAAACACTTTCACTAAGTAGATTTTAGCTAGATAGCAATTGTGATATTTGCATTCTCAAATTCGTTAGTGCAGCGTGTGTGGTTTACCGGCACACTAACCTGGACTTGTGAGAAGTAGCAAAAAGGTCTAACCATTATGATTACGGCATCCCTCTTCATAATTGTTTAGACACACAAGTGTGCTATCTAAGGGAAGGTGTATGATTTTGATAAAGTCTTATCAAAACAATCTAGTGTTAGAAATCTGAACTTTGGTAAGAAAGTCAATGAAGTATTGATTTCTAGAAGTCCAGCTGATTTCTGAGTACATGTCAAAGCTAGTGGGAGCATAAGTGTTATGCTAATAATCATCATGTTAGTGGGAGGATGATAATTATGATAAGTATTGCAAGTTAGCAATGTTAATTATAGAAAGCAAAAGTTTCAATTGGGAAAGAGTTATTTTGCTATAATTAAGGGAGAGGAAATTATACTTCATCTCAAATCTATAAGCTTAGATCGTGAGGTTTTAATCATTTAGTCAAGGAAATATATGAATTTCACGTTGGAATGGTTCAACATAAGGAAATTATGTATATGGGTCCATTATTGGCGTTCTAAAATTCTATTATGATTACGGCATCCCCTTTCATAATCTGAATTATGAGAACTTGGCAAATTGAAATGGAAATGTTATAGCAAAATACTGTTTTAGTCTTTATGTGATACATCATGAATCGTGTCCCATATGCTTCGGATATAGGATCGATTACATGTGCTATATTCATCCTTTCTAAAATTCTCCAAATGCCTGGGGCGTTAAGAAGGGTAAAGGTTTAGAATTGGATATGACAAAAAGGATTAAACAATTGTCGAGGACAATCTATGGTTTACCAAATATTGGTTGCTCAAGGACAATTAGAAGTATAGTGATAATTCTAGAAGGACCATATTGACATAGTCTGTAAGGAGGCAACTCTTGTTCATAAGGGATAAGTCAAAATGGAATCTGGAAATGTTTCAAAGTTAGAATTTTCAATCTGTTTAAGATTATGAAACTTAATGCAGGAAGGATGTTTCTAAGGAGTTGATCTCCTTTGGAATGCTCTGTAATGGTTGTTGTCAAGTCTTTCTGATTTTGTGCATAATCACTACAAGAAGATCAATGCATATAAGTTTAGAATCTAACAAATTTCAGTAAATGGCATTAATTTGGAATTCTTGCATTTGTAGTAAGGATTTGGGAGTGTGAAAAGAGAATCATTGAAGTTATGTTCAGTTGATCTAGTTCACAAAGTAAAGATCATAGACAAACATAGTATGCATACTTGGTGTGTGGCATGACTAGTGTTTAGAAAACATGGTGTACATGCTTGGAGCATGGGACAACTATTGTTTTAAATTCAAGAATAAAGTTGATAGCTGAAACAGTATACAATGAATAATGTGTAATCATATGGTGATAAATAAAAGGTGTTTTATTTATGTTCATATGTTTTGATACCATATTGGATTCAATTATTATTGTGTTTCATTTTGCATGTTTTGACTTCCTGAATAAACTAGGTTATTCTTCCGGAATGACTAAGTTATTCAAACCATCCACAGTCGGTCATATGTTGGAAGTAGATATGAATTAAGACTGTCATGGGTTGGCTTGTAGAGGTCTAAGGTGTTGGACAAAGGACTACAACACTCATGAGTGCTCATAAGTTATGAGTATTGGATTCAACCCGTGCTCATTGGAATCACTTCCTGGATTTTATCACGAGTGATCATGAGACGATAATATCTTATATTTTTCAAACCTAGAGATATGAGTTGTTACTATGAGTTGATAGTACATTGATTGCACGAAAACGCATTTGGTAACTCGGTGCTATAAAACGTGTCTTTGTGTATGATTCAACAAGTAGTAGAACAAGCCATATGAGTCGAAGTTTATCCATTCCTTTTACCTTCGGGATAAAAGCGATATCTGTGGGCCCCTCGATGATTTGATGATGACAAATGGAAGTGCTTGGCCGGGCTAGGACTGATTTGATTTGTTTAATTAGTCAGTCATCATAAATCGGAAATCAGGAAATAGCAAATGGACAGAGAGAATGATTATAATCCATGTCTCAGTCCATATGATATCTAGAATGGAGGAATATATGATCCCTTATCTAATGGACAAGTCATTGACAAAGGTCAGAGTTCGACAGAAGCTTTTGAGAGCTACGATTGCCAGTCGGTTCTTGAAGTCATACTCAATAATAGTTTTAGAATTATTCAAGTGGGAGACTGTTGGATTAATGTCTAAGTCCATAACTATAATTGGTAAGACTTGACCCGACCCGGCATGGTCCATTTGGGTTGCATGGCATCATGCACTTGGATAGACTATAATGAGAGAAATAAGACACTTATGGTAATTAATATAGTATAAGTTCTAGTATATTAATAATAAGAATAATAAGTTTATTTAATTAGTATTGATCAAGAATTAATCTAGGATTAATTAAGTGATCAAAAGAAGACAAATTAAATATATGGGTTGATTGTGTAAATCATCCATACTTGTATAGTGGGCTAATGCTCCATGGATAATCAAGTTGGGCTAAAACCCATAGGATGGTCCATGGATGCTGCATGGTGTATTTGAACCCATGGATCCAACGAAAAGGAAAGTCATGACAATTAGGGTTTACCCTAATTGTAACACTATATAAAGATCTTATTCTTGACAAAGTTGGCCACTTAGTGTGAGTAATGGAAGGGCTAGCTGATTTTCATGAAGTGTAGAATTCTCTCAAGTTATTCCAAGTGTATTTGGTGTTGTGTGAACCATTTGAGGTGTCACACTTGGGGCACTAGGCACTCAAGCTTCATGAAGACTTTCTACATTAAAGAGGTATGTATTCTATCTTGTTACACTCATTGTTTTGTATGCTAGATTAGGATAATACCTTGGAAGTTCTTATTTGCATGTATAATAGAGAAAACATAGATCCAAGGCATTTAGGGTTGCATCTACACTTAGGAGTGTTAGAATGCTCAAAACCCAACAGATCCATCCTGAGGATGTGGAATAGATGGACGTTACATGGCAGATGGCCATGGCGGTTTTCAGGGCAAAGCAGTTCTCCAAGAAAACGGGAAAGACCAATTGGAGTGTGAATTCCGACAAGAAAGTGGGTTTCAGCAAAGGAATGTCCTAAGCGAGATCAAAGAGAAAATTCTGAACGAACCATGGTGTCGGTAACCTATGTCAACAAGGGATCTTCTTCAAGCAATCAGATTGCTAACTTGGCGATGGTGGCTCAATCCTTTAATTGGGAAGACCAAGTTCAGGCTCTGAATACTTTAGGACCTGTAAATGCACATCTTGCTCAAATCAAGAATGGTGTGGAAGAAGAAACAGAGAAGGATCCTAAAGAAGAAATGATGAATCTTCAATTTGCATTCATGGTGCAAACCACTCCAGAGCCTACCAAACCTGAGGTTAGTGAACTTGGTTGCTCTCAATCTTGTATTAAAACTGTTAAGTTTTTGCAAGACCATATTGAATTAATCAAGAGAGAGAACGAGGACCTTAAATATGAGGGTTACACACTTAGGAAAAATCAAAAGCCTTTAAAGACATAATTAGAAAATAAAACAAAGGACTTTAAGAAACTGCAAGAGGATTCCAGCAACAAATGCAAGAACTAAAATCATCTCAAAAGAAAATTTGCTACTGTAACCGCTGAACTTGACACATTGAAAAATCGTCTTGAAAATGCTGAATTTATTTTTAACAAATTCGATGGGTCAAGTGAAGTAGTTACAAAAATCATAGAAGGAAAGATGAAGTGGAAGGATATTACTTTTGGTAATCAAATAAAAGTAGGATTAGGATTTCAGAGTATCCCCCCTCCCTTCAATCATAATTACACTGATATTCCCTTATCTTAAGAAGAAATTGACAGAGAACCTTTCATGGTTTATGGGAAATCAGCTTCTAAACAAGCAACACGATCTAATGATAAAATCTTGGATGCTAACATTTCTACCTCAAGTGCAGATAAGCCATTAGTTCAAGGGGAGGAAGAAGCTGAAAAGTCTAAGTCGAATAATTTTGTGTCCAAATTTGGTGCTGAATTTTGTGATGAATCTGTGGTAAATTCAAACACTAAAGTATTTGTTTCTGGTGGTGTGTTGTTTCACACTGATAATTTTGAAAATAATGGTGTTGTTCCTGATAAAGTTGCTAAATCTGATTTGAATGCTTCTACGTCTTCCACATTTATTACACAATCTAGTGCTTGTTCTTGCAAATGTGAAAATGCTAGAAAAGATAATAAAAACTAGAAATCTGACAAGAGCAGTACCCAATCCAATGATAATTAACAAATTTGCTTCAATTGTGGTACTACTGGTCATATTGCCAGAAATTGTTTAAACCAGATGTTTGTGCATCACATGTCAAAAAGGGGAGAGAATGCGTCTCGAGGATGATCTTTAATTAGAAAATCCTCCAAAACCCACTCTCGAGATGATGATTGTAAAACAAACCAAAACAAGAAAATGGAATGTTTCCAAAAGAACAAATGGGTTTTAAATAAATTCACAAACAGTTTGCCAAAATCGACCCAAGCTAAGCGAAAGTCGATTTTGTCAACAAGTAGGTCTGGATCTTCAAACTCTTCGAGTAGAAAATCCACCTATTCAAAGGAAACTGAAAAGAAAACTGTTTCAAAACCTAAATATCAATGGATGCCAAAAATAAAATCTGATCAAATCATCATCCTCCTCTGTATCTGTTGAAAAAGGAAAATCAAAAGAAAAATTGAAAGATGAATCTGTGAAAGTTAAGGGTCAACCCAGGACTGTAATGACCTAGGTCCCCCAATCTAAATGATTCCGCTCATCGCGTAGGGACAGTTGCATAGGAATGTCGTCAGACCCTGGTATGTCGACAGTGGCTGCTCCCGACACATGACTTGAGATATCTCCCAACTGCGGGACATTCAGACATTAAACGGGGGATATGTCTCATTTGCGGGAGGAGAAGGCGGAAAGATAACGCAGAAGGGAACGGTGTCCAACAGAGTGCTCAGTTTTGAGAACATCAATTATGCTCCTGAGCTGAAGCATAGACTTCTGAGCGTCTCTCAAATCTATAACAAGGGTTATTCAACACACTTCACCGATAAAGAATGTCTAATCTTAAAGTCAGGCATTGTCATCCCGTAGGAGTGGATTCTCATAAAATCAAAGCGGGATGGGAATGCCTATATTATCGACATGAACAACAATGTACCCAATGAAGTCACTTGTCTCTTTTCCAAAGTCTCAGAACAAAACGCAATGTTGTGGCATCGTCGACTTGGCCATGCAAATGTAAAGAATCTGAATCGTCTTGCTAAGAACGAAATGGTCCGTGGTATGCTTGTCAAAGATTTCTTTACTTTTGAAAAATGTGTTTCCTGTGCTCTAGGCAAACACCATCGGAAACCACATCTGTCAAAGCAGGTCAACTCCATCAGTCAGGTGCTTCAATTGTTTCATATGGACTTGTTTGGTCCGGTCAATGTCCTCATCATCAACCGAAATTTGTATTGTCTCGTTGTGATAGACGATTTCTCTCGTTTCACGTGGGTCTTCTTTCTGTCCAAAAAAGTTGGGATCGCCGATCTTATGAAGAAGTTCATTGTGATGATCGAGAACAAAAACCAACAACTAAGTGAAAGTACTGCGTACAGACAATGGAACAGATTTCAAGAATGTTGTTCGTGATCATTTTTGTGCTGAGAAAGGGATCGTGCGTCAATTTAGCTCTGTTCGGACACTACAACAGAATGGTCTTTTTGAGCGGAGGAACCAGACATTACAAGACGCCGCAAGGACGATGCATGGTGATTCTAAACTTTGAGTTTTCTTTTGGGCGGAGGCGATCAACACAGCTTGTTACGTTCAAAATCGTGTCCTGATCAACAAAGCCCATATGAAAACACCATATGAAATTCTCTATGGACACAACCCATCTGTCAGCCATTTGCGAGTATTTGGCTGCCCTTGCACCCTTATCCACTTGGAATCCAACCCAAAGTTCAATGCCAAAGCTGATGAGTGCTATTTCGTCAGATATGCTGCTCGTACTGCTTACCGGGTATACAACAAGAAGACGAAGCAAATCGTGGAGTCTTTCGATGTTCGCTGGCTTGAAGAGAATGAGAGAGACGCTAGGGTGGGTCCTAATTGGCTATTTGACTACACATCTCTATTCAAATCCTTTAGTGTGTCGTCTGATAACCAAGCTGGGTCTACCTCTGGCTCGAAAACTATCTCTGAAGACGAAGATAAAGAGGTTGTCTACAGACCACCATTGGTTTCTTCTGATCCTCTGGTGGTGTCTACTGTTCCAATTGCTTCTCCTGAATCCTCAACACAACAATCTACTCCAGATGCTGATGCTACTCCTCTAACTCTAGTTGAAAGAGATTTCATGAACCAAGATGCTTCCACTATCACTCAAAATCTAATGGAACTTCTCTTTCCCAAACAGATCGCATATGAGGTTGTAGCAAATTCACAACACGAAGCTGGTACATCTACCTTGGATTCTTTAGGACATGGCGGAGCAATTAATATTCATAATCTTCCCGTCTCATTCAATGACATCAGTCACGAAATCCCCTCTTGCATACAGCGCGATCATCCGATAGAAAACGTCATTGGTCAGCTGGGCGATGGAGTTCAAACGAGAAGTCAGAGTGCAGACGTCAACACATGTCTCTATTCTTGCTTCATTTCTCAAATAGAGCCCAAGAACATTGAAATGGATTTGAATGAGCCCAGCTGGGTAGATGCCATGCATGACGAGCTCAATCAATTAGAAAGGCCTGGGATTTGGAAGTTGGTGGAGCTGCCTAAAGGCAAGAAATCTCTCGACACTAGATGGGTGTTTCGGAACAAGCAAGATGATTTGGGTGTCATTGTCCTTAATAAGGCGAGATTGGTGGTCTGTGGGTTCAGAAAAATTGAGGGTCTTGATTATACAGAAGTCTAGGCTCCGATGGTGCGCTTCGAGGCTATTCGTATCTTCCTCGCTTATGCTTCTTACATGAACTTCACCGTATATCAAATGGACGTCAAGACGACTCTCTTTTACGGCAAGGTGAAGGAGGAGATTTATGTTGACCAACCTCCTGGGTTTGTTAACTCAAAACTTCCTAACCATGTCTACAAGTTAGAAAAGGCTTTATATGGGCTGCATCAAGCTCCCAGCGCCTAGTATGCTACCCTCACATAACACTTGCTCGACCATGGCTATTCCCGCGACAATATCAATCAGACCCTATTCATCAAGCATGTCAGTGCAGACCAGATTCTTGTCCAAATATACGTGGATGATATCATTTTTGGGTCGACGAGTCCTCAGCTATGCAAGGAGTTTGAGGGCGTCATGAAAAAGTGGTTCGAGATGAGTTCATTGGCAGAGATGACCACGTTTTTGGCACTTTAGGTCAAACAATGTTCAGCCGGAATCCTGGTTCATCAAGCCAAATATGTGGACGATATGCTTGAGAAATTTGGGTTCGGAGACGCTAAACCTGCTTTAACGCCCATGGCAGAGAGACCACTGTTGACTCCTGATCTTAAAGGCGAATCCGTAGATCAAACGTACTACACATCGATGATTGGATCGCTGATGTATCTGACAGCAAGTCACCCAGACATCATGTTTGCGGTCTGTCAATGCGCATGCTACCAGGCTAATCCTAAACTATCTCATCTTATTGCTGTTAAAAGAATTTTTCAGTATCTCAAAGGCAGCCCAAAACTGGGTCTTTGGTATCTGAAAAATTCCAAATTTGACAGGAAATCGACTTCAGGCGGATGTCAATTTCTCGGAGATAGGCTGGTGTCTTGGCAATGCAAGAAGTAGAATACTGTCTCGACCTGAACAGTAGAAGCAGAATACGTAGCCGTGTCTGCCTGTTGCTCTCAAGTCATATGGATCCAACATCAGCTGTTGGATTACGATTTGAATTTTCAAGAAACCCCCATATTTTGTGATAACGAGGCTGCGATCCAAATTGCTAAAAATCCGGTCCAGCACTCAAAAACCAAGCACATCGACACCAAAGTTCATTTTATCAAAGATTGTTGTGAGTGCTCGCTCATTCGGCTAGAACAGGTTCACATTGATAATAATGTGGTGGATCTGTTCACCAAGCCGTTTAAGAAAGCTCAATTCGATGTGCTGGTAAAATTTTTGAAAATGATTCGCTTTAAGGATTAACTTTTATTTAGGTTAGTTTAAATTTGTGCATTTTAATTTCATTCTCTTCCATGCACAAATTTAGGGGGGGGGGGGGGGAAATAAACAAAACCAAACAAAAATTAGAAAATTAAAAATCCAAAAACAATAGAAAATCAGAAAATCCATAAACATTAGAAAAATAGAAAAATCAAAAACATTTTTTAAAAGTGATGTGATGGGAAGTGATATAAAACTAGTGATAATAGGCAATCTGAATCTTTGTAAGGTATCAAAGCTGAATTGTCTAGGCTCTATGTTCGATGCGCTGGTAGGTACAAAAAAGTTAATGGTCTTGACTAGGTGCAGATGAACTTAAGGAATCTAGAGACTTGATAAATCATGACCTAGATAGTTCCGTTTAGCCTGACAATATAACGCTTGGGTAGGTTGAGCAGGGAGATATACATGAGAATCCACTAGTCACATTAAGAGAACCCGTATCTAGAATTGTGGTTTAACTTTTTCTCGATGTACATATTTTGTCCTTAATTCCGGTATTGATGGGGCGACTAGGGAATTCAGATAACGTAGGTTTGTAGAAAATTATTTTCTTTCTTTCTTACTATTAGTCATATGTTGTCCCCTCTGTGTGATCGAAAGATCCGACCTCGACTGCAACATATGCAACTCTATCTCTTTGCATCTTCTATCTATGCTATTCTTTCTACCTGTTAGCCATATGTTGTCTCCTTTGCGTGATTCATAATCCGACATGGTACACAACATATGCAACCTTCTACTTCTCAATCCCTCTGAAATTCTAGTTAGTCATATCTTTCACCCTCTATGTGATTGGAAGACATCTGACCTGGGTGTACAGCATATGCATTCTAAATCTATTGTCACTCCTAATAATTGTCTGCTCACCTAAAGTAAAGAGTATCTCGGAAGTCCTTGATTATTGGGGTATGTCAGGAAGCGGGAAACATGTTCTAGTACATCTAAAATTGAACAGTTCTAGATTGTCTGTAGATCTTGCTGCTCAATTTAGGCGGACAACAATATCCTTGGTCGTTGTCAGATAAATGGTCCTTAGGAATTTTTATCTAGTAACTTAGGATCAATCTGTCCTGTCACTGATAGCATTCCTAAAATTTGTCACAATTTTTCGTGCTTAAGTGGACCCCAATACCGGCGATCGACCAGATATATTCATAAAAGAAAAGGTACTGATAAATTGAAGATGATTGTCTAACAACTTTGATCCCATATCACAAAACGTTAATCAATTTCAAGATAGAGGATTAAATTTAGTTTGAATAAAAATTTTAGTATTTTTATTTTATTTTATTTTCATTTTTTAGGATTGATAAATTTTAGAAAACGTTTTGGATTTTATTTTATTTTTATTTTTATTTTTAGTCTTTAAATATTTAGGATTGGTAAAATTTAAAATATATATATATATATATATATATATATATATATATATATATATATATTATCTGAAGTTAATCCTCAAAATGATTTATTTTTGAAATTTTTGAGTATTGGGCTTAAGGCTAAGTGAAAACAGGATCAACCCATGGGTGAAGAACCGGGTTTGGGCCAAGTATATAAGGAAAAAGGAACTCCGAATTCAGTTCTTCCCTCATTTCCTTCTTCTCTGACCGAATACCTCCATTTTCTCTCAAACCCTCGAAATTTTTTTTGTGTGTGTGTTCTTCAAATCAACTTGTTTTTCTTGAAGGTATGAAGATTACGACCTTGCTCATGTAATTTTTACCGAGAATCGACCGTGAATTGTGGCCAAATTGTGAAAACAAGAACTGTCGGCGAGTTTTCAGTCGAAGCCATATTCGGTCCATCGGCTTACCGACTTTCAGTCAAGCCGAGCCGTTCTCGGTTAAGCCAGCTCGGCTGGCTTTCTGTCGAAGTTGTTACCTCTGAGCAATTCATTAGAGATATCTTGAAGATTGATGATCAAGCTGCTTACCCAACTGACATTGATCTAAGAATTGTTGATGAGTATCTCAAGAAGATGGGATACGAAGGAGTCTTTCCACCAACCCTAAAGAAGTTGTTAGCTCCTTACTGGAGGTTTCTAGCCCACATTTTTGTCAATTGTATATCTGGGAGAAAGGGTGGTCCAGACGAAATATCCTCGAGAAATACTCTGGCGATCGTTGCATTGGCTGCCAGGATTGACTTCAACTTCTCAAGGTTCATTTTGGAAGAGATGGATTCTAATGCTAACAAGAATTCGAAGGATCAATTCCTCCTCTATCCAAGATTTATTCAAATCTTCATCAACAACCTATTTCCCGATCTGGTCAAGACAGGAGAAATACTTGACATGAAAGCCTTCGGACCAAACACTGTGAGCCTAATCAAGCAGAACCGTAAAGGGAAAATCATGTTTCATAGGAGGTACCCTCTCGTGAAATTTGGAAAGTTTACAAAGCTGTCAGACTCTTCAGAATCCCATGGGTCGTCTGAAAAAATGTCAGTTGATCAATCACCGTCTGAACATGCAAATGTGAATGACGATGTTATCACCGTTTCAGACCATGGGGTTGAAAATGTTACTCCATCCACCAGTGTTGCTGAAGAACATGATCTCACTAATGTGGCGGTTCAGAGTGACTTTAGTGAGGGAACTACAGAAGAACCTACTGAGACTGAAAGAGGAGGAGAGGATGAGTATGAAAATCTTTATTTCTCCGGTTACGACGAAGATGTATTTGAATTCAATTTACTGTACTTGAGCACCCTTTACCAAATGAAGACCTTGATGACTTCCTCAAAGATATTGATGATGGTGCCAATTCAACACCGGAGATAAGGGAGAAAGCTGACGATCAAGAAGTTGAGCCTCCGGTCACCGTTCAAATGGGTGATTCTTCAACTCATATGGACACATCATCAGGGATTCCTCCACTTGATCATGTGGTTCCTACATCCAAGCCAATTACAAGTGATACCCAGTTTGTCCTAACCACCCAGTCCCTGATGAAAAAGCGCAAAGTTGATCCAAGGATGAGACTAGTTTTTCCTTACTCAACTCAAACCATAGAGACTCCTTCATCTACAACATTTGCTCCATCTTCATCTATGCCCATTCAAGAAAATCCCAGCCCTATCTATGAAGCTGGTGGTTCATCTGTTGGCTTGAGATCATCTCCTCCAAGGCTTTATCATGATACTGTCTCTGAGAGACTAGCTATTCATTTGGCCCAACCATCAAGTCCAACTAACTCCTCACGCAAAAAAGGAATATCGTTTGAGGAAGGTTTATCTGGGGATGATGACGTCTCAGTGCCTAAGCTGAGAAAGGAGATTAGCGTGTTGAACCAAAAAAAATCAAGCTTGATATCAAGGTTGCAGACCTTCAAACTTAGAATGCCAAGCTCAATATTCAAGTTGCTGATCTCCTTGAAGAAAAAGCTTAGAAAACAAAGTAGATCACCGATCTTAAGACGCATTTTGGTTTGTTGACCGCCAGCTATTATGATTTGAAGAAGCTGGAAGAAGAATTTGGTGACAAATTCAAATCATCTGTGAATGAGCCAAGAGTCTATCCTCCCAATCAAGACGCTCCCGTAGTTCCACCTCCTACAAAAACCACCACAGTTGTCAATCATTTTAACAAAGAACCAGAGCAGGCTCCACATGTAGTGGCATTAAAACGTGCTAAACTAGCCAAGTCTACTGAGAAGGGTCAATTTTCGTTCAAGAGGAGCTCGGATCAGAATGCTCCCGTGGATTAACAAAACGTCACCTTTACGGATCTTGTAGAAAATAGCTTCAGAGACGTTTATGGTGATAGGTGTGGGATCATCTCACGGGGATTCCATGACCCTCTAAGAATGTGGATTGTAAGAAGGAAGAGTGGAAATACCGAATTATATAAATATGCTCACGACTTCAACACTTGGACCAGGGTTGATCTTACGGAATTGTGTAAGGCTCCTTTTTCAAATCCAAAAATGAACCCAAGGCGACACAGTTCAAGTTATTTTTGGAAGGTCAAGTGGCAAAGGGCTTTCCCTCAATGAAGACTGCAGATTCGATCATCAAGGTATACCCGAATGTCATTGATCCCAAAACCAATCAGCCTCTTCGGACGGTGATGTGGTGTAACGCCCAAGTTTTCGGGCTAAGCATTTTAGACGATTTAATAGTCTAGGTCAACTATTGTAACTTTTTTTTTGAAGTAATAAAGATGAAATATTTGAGTATTATGTAAATTATTTGTATTTGTGTGCTTATTACTTATTTATAAATGTATAATTAATAAAAGATAAAAATAAGCGTCAAAATTAAAGTGTGAGATAAGTCCGATATCTTTACATAAAGTTGTAGTGGTCAAAACAAGGATTCTGGGGATATAAAGAACACCGAAATCCGAGTTATAACGAAGAAGTTATGACCCGTCGAAGTTTTGCGACGGAACCGACACGATACCAGGAAGCATAAACAGTGCATTTACGATAGAGTGAGATTTAGCCTTAGCGATCTAAAAAAAAGTTGTAGAATACGTTAAACCGAGAGCATCGATACAAAGAGCACCCAAATCTGACTTCGTATGAAGAAGTTGTGATTTTTCGAAGTTTCGACTTAGCAGTGTACAGCCCGAAATTCGAATATTAGATTGAGCGGTTTTCAGCCGACACAACCTAAACGAGAATCGAAGATCTCGTTAAAAGTAGCATAACAATAAAAAGACAGACGAAAACAGACGTCGGATGAAGAAGTTATGAAATTTTAACGGACCAATCGTGTCCCGGTCTGTTAATAATATAACTTTTAAAATAAAGTCAAAATTAGCCGATGAAGTCTAAACGAAAGTTGTAGAGTACGTTCCCACCTTCGTGTGGATATAAAGAACGTAAAAAACGGAACTCGTACGTGAAATTTACGAATTTTTAAAGTTGAAGCATGAAATTGCGAGACCTGATGAAGAATCGATGATGTGGCAGTGATGTAGACCGTCCATCGCAGATCAGAGGTCGCCTCGGATTCGTACACGTCACTCCTCGCCTACGCCCCGTGTCCGAAGTCGGTACGCCCCGCGTACCCTCGCTCTTATCTGCTCCGAGTGCAAGACAATTGGAGGCTCGCTGACAACCTCATTCGAAGATACGCGACGCGTAGCCAAGGATTACACCCAGCATAGTCCAAGGCCTCGCAGGCTATAAATGGGGGCGAGGGTCTCCGGATTTTTCACACCTTTCTTCACTCTCTCTCTAAGATCTTTCTCTCTCTAAGGCTCCAAACCACTTTTAAACCCTAGATAAAACCCCTAGCACCCTAAGGAAGCCCCGAGGTTCCCAGAGCCCCGAGAAAAAGGGTCTTTCGGTTTCGGAAACGCTGCTCCGAGCAAAGCCCGGTTTTCTTTAAAATCCGCTGTATGTGACCTACGCTTACACAAATTTTAATATAGCTTTCAAATAATTATAGTAATGTTATTAGGTCCTTAAAATAATTATTTGGGCTATTATTATGTGTTATATTGAGTGTTATTTAATGCTTATATAATAGTAATAATACT
Source organism: Lactuca sativa (assembly GCF_002870075.4). Taxonomy (NCBI): domain Eukaryota; kingdom Viridiplantae; phylum Streptophyta; class Magnoliopsida; order Asterales; family Asteraceae; genus Lactuca; species Lactuca sativa. The sequence continues at coordinate 313,885,323 of NC_056625.2, forward strand.
CAGACTATTTATTTGTCGCGGTTATCGTTAGACTAAACCCTAGTGGTATTGATACTAGGTTTTATCGAAGGAAATTGTTTTAACAGTATCGAAGCGCTGTCCGAGTGCTGACTCATCACCTTTCAGGTGAGTGCATATTTACTTTCAGCTTAAACGTAGATATGAAGTATTTTATATAAATTACGTGCTATGTGTGCATATTATCTGAATACTTGTTGTCTATGCTGAATGAACGTTTTTATACATGTTTTCAATGATTTAAAATGTATATGTATTTTATATCTACAAAAATGTTGGGGTAAAACATCGGTAGACGTAATAGGTGGTGTGTGATAAAATGATGAGAGGCCTCGATGTTGATGTTGTTGATTCTGTCATCTAGCGGAGTATGGATGACGACCACGGATTCTTCTAGACAGTCAAGTGGAAAATTGGCATGCTCACAACCTGTAGGTGTTTGTGAACGATGTGTTCACCGGTGTACTCCATCCGCCACATGGTTTCCTTTAGGACATGTATTGCTGAGGAACCCCCTTAGCAGTAGTGTCCATCCCGATGATGATCCTTAGGATAGGTCCCTAATGATAGGTGTGATGGGTTTGAGCCATAAGAACTTTCCTATGTGCACATACAAACCCTAATGCTTGGATCTAGGTTTCTCTAATTGAACATGCAATGTATCCAAGACTTTGATTGATAGATCCAATGAAAACATTCAAATCATAACATATGAAAAGTGAAAGAGAGAGAAGGTTGAGAAATCGGTCAGGGTTTCTTCAAATGCAAGAGTGTCGATTTCCTCAACCCTATGGGTGTATTTATACTAGTGAGCTTCCTAAGGTTTCACCCTTAAAACCCTAATTGGATAACTTAGGCCCTAAGCAATCCAATATCCTTTATGATAAGCCTTGGACGATTTCTAGGCTCTTCCAAACCCTAAAATCGTCCACCCCTTATCCATAAGGGATCATAGATCAAAATACAACTATCATACAATTGACAGTTTATGCCCCTTTACTCAATTAATCTCTTTAAGTCAACAAATTAATTCATAATTAATTTATGACTTATATTAAATAAATAACAATATTATTATTCCTTATCTTATACTCATAATATATAAATAATATTTCTTCTCTGACAAAACTGCAAAAATGGTCCCTGTGGTTTCTTATTTTATGTGGTTACGGTCCAAACGTTTGAAAAGTTGCAGATTTGGTCCTTTTCAACAAGTTTTGTTGTGGTTTTGGTCCCTCGTCTGTTAGTTGGCTGTTAACTTCCTTAAAATGACAATTTTACCCCCAGGGACCATTTTCACAGTTTTGTCTTTTACCATACTATAATGACCATTTTTGCATACATTCTTTTTTATTTTATTGAAGTATTATTTATTAATAGATATTATTTTTAATATATAATATTATATATTAATAAATATTCTTTTATTGGATTATTACATTTAATTTATTATTTTTAAACTATTCTTTTTTTAAACTATTTTTATTGGATTATTACATTTAATTTATTATTTTCTTCATATACTAAATATTATTTTATTGGATTATTAATTTATTTTTAATTTATAATAATACTTCTTGTTAATTTTATTGGTTCCACCACAAAATCGTGGTATACGCCAAATCGTCGTCTCTCATCATCGAAATCGTTAGGATCACTTCCAAACACTTTCATTTCATGTAGCTTATAATGAGAAACCTTAGGGAAAAGATCACCACCATCACTCGATCACCACCACCACTTATAATTGTTATAGGGGTTTGTTGTACAATATGTGGGATATGAAGGAATCCAGTGGATAATGAAGAGGTTGTCGCAGGTGGCTACCAGCAACGCTGGGTGGAATAGGGTAGGGTATCTATTGAACCTCTGATGTAGGTGTTTGGAGGTGAACGTGCCAATTTTTGAGGATGATAAGTGATATTTTTATGTATTTCGGCAACTTTGTAGTGCTAATAAAATTAAAAACAATTAATAGTATACATTAAAAATAAAATAAAAATCCAATACGATAATATTTATTATCTTAAAAAAGTAATAAATTTAAAAGTAATAATTCAATAATTTAATAATTCGAAAAAACAAAAAAGAAATTACGAAAATTAATAATCCAATAATGTATTATTTATTATAATATAAATATTATATATTAAAATTAATATTTATTGATATATAATATTCTAATAAAAATTAATTGCTCCAACAAAAAAGAAATTATAAAAAGAATCAACTAAAAGAAATTAATAATTCAAAAATAAATATTGTTTTGTTATAGATAATAATCCCATAATATAATATTTATTATGATATAAATATTATATATTAAAAACTATATGTACTAATTTATAATAATTCAATAAAAAAGAATTATCTCGACAAAAAAAATTTTAAAAATAGAATTAACTAAAATAAATTAATAATAAAAAAACAATACTTAATATATGAATAAAATAATAAATTAAAAGTAATAATCCAATGAAAAATAATTAAGAAAAGGAATTACAAAAATTAACTAAAATAAATTAATAATCCAGTAATATAACATTTATTATGATATAAATATTATTTATTAAAAACTATATGTATTAATATATAATAATTCAATAAAAAAGAATTACTCCAACAAAAAAAAATTAAACGAAATCAACTAAAATAAATTAATAATCCAATAAAAGAATATTTATTAATGTATAATATTATATATTAAAAATAATATCTATTAATATATAATAATTCAATAATATAAAAAAGAATGTATGCAAAAATGGTCCTTATAGTATGGTAAAAGACAAAACTGAGAAAATGGTCCCTGGGGTAAAATTGTCATTTTAAGGAAGTTAACAGCCAACTAACGGACGAGGGACCAAAACTACAACAAAACTTGTTGAAAAGGACCATATCTGCAACTTTTCAAACGTTTCGACCGTAACCACAGAGAAACCACAGGGACCATTTTTGCAGATTTGTCTTCTTCTCTCATTATAAATCATCCTGTCAAGTTGCTATGGTGAAGGCAACCCAAAAGGACCATGCAGCCTTATAGTTGCAGCCTTAGACACTATTCCAACAGTCTCCCACTTGGATAAGTCTAGTAATTATATATACAAGCATAATCCGATTAGCAATCGTAGCTCTCAAAGACGCTGTCAAACTCTGATCTTATCAGTCCTGTCCTTTAGATAAGGGATCGTACAGTCCTTTGTTTAGATATTATGCAGACAATTCTATGGAATTAATTGTCTAGCATTTGGTTTCTCAATCTCAGATTTATTCGACATAGAACTTAATTGAACACATCAATTTAGTTCTGACCGGGCCCGGCACATAAGTCAAATTAAATCATCGAGCGGCCGAGATATTGCTTTTACCCTCTTTGGATAAAAGTAACAGATAAACTTCGACTTATATGCATTTACTTATTCATTAATCAATTATACACAACAATGCGTTTTATAACATCAATTTACTGATGCGGTTTCGCATTATCAATGTACAACCAATTAACAAATAACAAACCATATATCTAGGTTTTAAGACCATATGATATTATTGTCTTGCGATCATCGTTTTTATCACATTCCATAAGGTGATTCCAACAAGCGCGGGTCTGTTCCAATGCTCAAAACCAGTTCATAAGCACTCACGAACGTTGCAGCAAACTTTTGCTATGTCTAATACCATTTAGACAATCTCCACACCAATTCATGACAATCTTCATTCATACCTACTTCCAACATATGAACGATTGTGGATTGTTTGAATAATTCGATTATTCTAAATAACCTCAATTATTCTGGAAGTCAAAACATGCAAAGTGAAACAATAGTTAAACATTTAACATAAGACAGTATCTTTACTTATAATTAATACTCCTTTATTTATTCATCAAATATTAAATTACGTTTATCTATTACAAGTTTCTAAAATTATATAATCTAATCTAATATCATCTCTCAGTCCAATACTCCTAGCATGCTGCAAATGCTTAACCCTAATCAGTCCCTTCGTAAGCGGATCTGTTGGGTTATCTTCTGATGATATCCTCCTAACCACGAGGTGTCCTTCTTCTACTCGATGTCTAATAAAATGATATTCTCTGTCGATATGACGAGATCTACCATGATCCCTCGGTTCCTTGGTGAAGGCAACTGCTCCTTCATTATCACAGAAAATTTCCAAAAGCTCCTTTATGGCTGGCACAATTGCAAGATCACCAATGAAGTTTTTCAACTATATTGCCTCCTTCGACGCTTAGCTCGCTGCAATGTACTCTGATTCGCACGTTGAATCAACTATGGTTTCCCGCTTGGAACTTTTCCAAGTTACTGCTCCTCCATTAAGGGTAAATACCCAGCCCGACTGCGAACGATAGTTATCCCTATCGGTCTGGAAGCTGGCGTCACTATACCCTCGCACCTTTAAGTCATCACTCCCCCCGAGGACTAAAAACCATTCCTTCGTCCTTCGAAGGTACTTAAGTATATTCTTGAATGCAATCCAATGGTCTCTGCCAGGGTTCCCTTGATATCTACTGACCATGCTAAAAGCAAAGGCTACATCAGGATGAGTACAAGTCATAGCATACATGATTGAGCCAACTGCAGAAGCGTATGGTACTCGGCTCATTTCTGCTATTTCGGCTTCGGTACTCGGACATTGAGTCTTACTCAACTTGGCCTTACTTTGTATCGGTAATTCTCCCTTCTTTGAATTTTCCATACTAATACGTTTTAGTACTTTATCTAAGTAAGTGTTCTGACTAAGTCCTATTAGGCTCTTACTTCGTCCTCTCACTATCCTTATTCCCAAAATATAGGAAGCCTCTCCGAGGTCCTTCATAGCGAAGCACTTCCCGAGCCAGGACTTAACCTCCTGCAATGTAGGGACTTCGTTTCATATGAGTAGTATGTCATCGACATACAGAACGAGGAAGCTGACTATACTCCCACTGGCTTTGACATATACAAATGATTCATCTTCGCTTCGTATAAATCCAAACTCTTTGACTTTCTCATCAAAGCAAATATTTCATCTGCGAGACGCTTGCTTAAGTCCATAAATGGACTTCTCAAGCTTACACACTCTATTTGGATGCTTCGGATCAACAAAACCCTCTGGCTGAGCCATGTAAACATCCTCAGCCAACTTCCCGTTAAGGAAAACAGTCTTGACATCCATTTGCCAAATCTTATAATCATGAAATGCGGCAATAGCTAGCATCACTCTAATAGACTTTATCTTCGCAACTGGTGAGAAGGTCTCATCATAGTCACCTCCGGGAGTTTGAGTAAAGCCCTTCGCAACCAATCACGCCTTATATGTGTGTACATTTCCATCCACGTCGGTCTTCTTCTTGAAGATCCATTTGCACCCAATGGTCTTACGTCCGGGCACATTATCAACCAAATTCCAAACTTGCTTGTCATACATGGATTGAATCTCGCTATCCATTGTCTCTTTCCATTTTGCAGACTCCGGGCCTGCCATGGCTTCCTTATAGCTATTAGGTTCATCTAGATTTATTAGTGTACCATCACTAATATACGTGTCCCCTTCGGTAGTAATATGAAAACCATAAAACTGGGGTTGAACTCTAACTCTTTCAGAACGTCTAAGAGGTAAGGACCGGTCAATATGTTCAACCAGAGTTTCCTCCTCGGGTTGAATGCCAGTGGTAGAGGTTCCTTCATCGATCGATTCTTGAATCTCTTCAAGCTCGATTTGCCTCCCACTGTCTCCTTGGCTTATGATTTCTCGCTCTCGGAAAACCCCTCTCCTTGCAACGAAGACAACATTATCACTCGGTCTATAGAAGAGATATCCAAAGGATTTCTGCGGGTAGCTGATGAAAATACATCGCTCACTACGAGGTTCGAGTTTGTCGTGAGTATCTCATCTTACGAAAGCCTCACAACCCCAAACCCTTATATATGCCAACGAGGGAGCTTTCCATGTCCACATCTCATGGGGTGTTTTGGCAACCTTCTTTGTAGGGACTAGGTTAAGGATATGGGCGGCAGTCTCTAAGGCATGCCCCCAGAATGAGATAGGAAGTGAAGCACGACTCATCATAGAACAAACCATGTCCAACAAGATTCTATTACGCCTTTCTGCCACATCATTCAACTGCGGTGTCCTAGGTGGCGTCAATTGCGAAACTATTTCGCATTCTTTGAGATAGTCGTGGACTTCAAGACTTAGGTACTCTCCTCCTCGATCGGATCGAAGCATCTTGATTTTCCTGCTCAATTGATTCTCCACTTCATGTTTGAATTCTTTGAACTTTTCAAACGTTTCAGACTTGTGCTTGATCAAGTAAATATACCCATATCTACTATAATCATCGGTGAATGTCACATAGAAGCGGTTAGCATCCTTTGTGGTGGATCTAAAGGGTCCAGACACATCGGTATGTATGAGATCCAACAAACCCTCACCCCTTTCACACGTACCAGTGAAGGGTGACTTGGTCATCTTTCCAAGAAAATAAGACTCACACGTGTCATCTTCCCTAAGGTCGAATGACTCCAACACTCCATCCTTTTGGAGTTGGGCTATGCACTTCTTGTTGACATTTCCAAGACGACAATGCCACAAACATGCTTTATCCAGACTATTGGAAGAATCCATGCATAAAACATCATTTCCTAGGTTATCTACAATCATAACAATTTCATAAATTCCATTACATGGCATTGCTTCAAAATATAAGACACCATTTAGATAAGCATAAATTGAACCATTCTCATTATTAAAAGAAAATCTAAATCCTTGTCTAAACAAACCATGAAATGAAATGATGTTTCTTGCGATATCCGGCGAGTAGCAACAATTATTCAAATCTAAACTTAATCCATTACGAAGCACTAAAGAATACACTCCAATCTTGGTCACAGGCGACAATCTTCTGTTCCCCATGATTAAATTTATTCTTCCACACTCCACATCCTTATTTCTTCTTAGTCCCTCCAATTCAGAACAAATGTGGTAACTACACCCGGTATCGAGGACCCAAGAAATAGCATGAGATGAATCATTAGATTTAATTGTGTAAATACCCGCGAAATACGGCTTGATCTTTCCTTCCCTGATGGCTTGCAGGTGTTCTGGACAGCTTCTCTTCCAATGCCCTATTTTGTGGCAATGGTGGCACTCTGCCTCCTTTGGGTTAGGGTTGGGCTTAGCAGGATCAAATTTGTTCCCACTAGAAGAGGAACCATCTCGGGACATTCCCTTGCGGTAGCTCTTAAACAGAGCCTTCCTCTTCTTGCCCCTTCCCTGCCCAATAGCGAAAACAGGAGTAGCGGGTGGATTGGGAGTTGGTGCAACAGACTTGTCCTTGAGGTTGCTCTCAGCAACCCTTAGTAGACCTTGGAGCTTACTTAGGGTGACCTCTTCCTTGTTCATGTGGTAGGTCGTCCTAAATTGATTGTAACACGGAGGCAAGGAATGAAGCACCATGTCGATAGCCAAATCTTCCCCAAAGTCGACATTCAACTTGCGAAGACGATCGACATACCTTTGCATCTTTTGCAGGTGCACGGTTAGAGATTCTCCATGTCCCATTTTAGCGTAGATCATGTTAGTGAAGATCTCGTAACGTTCCTGCCTCGCGTTTTGATGGTATCTCTCCAATAAGTCTTGATGCATTTCGTATGGATACATGTCCTCATAGGACTTTTGGAATTCGGCGTTCATTGTGGCTATCATGATACAATGAACCTTCGTCGCATCACGTTCATGAGTCTCAAAAGCAGTCATTTCAGCCAGAGTAGAGATTTCTGGATTGATCTTCTCGAGCTTCTCGTCAAGGACATACTCCTTGTCCTCGTAGCGAGAAATCGTGCGAATGTATCATATCCATTCGCTAAAGTTCGTTCCATCGAAAGTCACCTTTTGGCAAAGGCTCATCAATGTGAATGAACTAGCAGTAGCGTTGTTCGCGTTCGACATCTAGAAAGGATAAAATAGATTAGAATTTGAATCCCTAATTAACACCCAATAAGAAAAATTAGGGCTAGGATCCAACAACAATATTTACATATTAGAAAAGGGATGCCGTAATCCAACATGCAAACAATTTGAAGGTAAGTGAATGACGATTCACTAATTCTCCACAATGAAAACATAACCTTAAGTTCTAAATGTATTGAGAATTCCTAGGTTTCGATGAGATTCATTGAACTTTTCAATGGCATGTTTAAATCTCGATATGCCCCTCTCGTTTGTGACTGGGATGCCGAGGATCACAAAGTGGGTGTGAATAACCATGCAAATCTACACGGTGCCTTCATTGTAACAATCACCTATTCGATGTGCCGGTAAACCACACACGCTCCACCGAACTATGATAAAAATTGAATCACCCTTTGCCACCTATGCTTAGAACCAATTACTGTGCCGATAAACCACACACGCTCCACTAACTTCTTAGACAGGGTGCAAAGTGTTATTTCATGAGATTGCATCAATTCACTTTTCCTAAAGTAACTAGGATTGGGAATTTGAAAAACATGTAGTTACTTTGTATTTAATATTATACTTTTAATGAGGGGATAGAGTTGCCCTATCCTACCCGTGCGGCTAACGACCCGACACCGATCAAGCAAGCGATGGGTGTGAGTGTACACCCATTAAGTGCCATTTTATAGGCAGCAACCTTATACCCACCTTATAGACCAACTTCGTGAATGAGGCCTACTAACGGTAAGACTAGCATTTTAATTATACATACATACATATATATATATATATATATATATATATATATATATATATATATATATATATATATTAAGCTTGTAATCATATAGAGTATAGGGTTGAATTTTAAACTTGTAATATTCTAGGGTTTGAAATTTAAATTGCCTAAATTAAACTTTTAATCACAAAAATTAAATTTCAAAACTTGAGGACAAGTTTTAAACTTTTCAAAACATAAAGGATCAAATAACAAATAATTTAAATTAACCATTTAATCTCATAATTATCCATATTTGATTTATTTAAATGTTTCTTGCAAAACAATTTACCAATTCAATTAAAATAATCAATCAATTATCACATAAGGAAATTATTATTCAATTAATTGGTAAATATCTTGAATTAGGTCAAGGATATACTCAAATATATGTTAAAATCGGATTTATATTGACCCATTAAGATAAAGGCAAGTTTCCATAAGATAAACAACAAGAAATCCCGAAACTAGCTCCTTTTGACGCTCAAACTCGCCGAGTACCACAATGGACTCATCGAGTTGAGGCCTACCCGCCAAGTACACTGTAGTACTCGCCAAGTTCATCAGTCAGAAGAAAAAAAAATGATTTTGCAATCAACAATCAAGCAACCAATGCATCAATTCAATAGAAACCAATCTAGTCTCTGACACCATTGATGGGTTTGAGCCATAAGAACTTTCCTATGTGCACATACAAACCCTAATGCTTGGATCTAGGTTTCTCTAATTGAACATGCAATGTATCCAAGACTTTGATTGATAGATCCAATGAAAACATTCAAATCATAACATATGAAAACATGTCTAAAGGATTACCTTGAGTTGCTTGCTTGAATCTTCTTGCCCTTGGAGCTTAGAGTCACAATTGTCACTCCTCTTATGGCTTACAAACACCAACTAGCAAAAGGATGATAACTGAAAAAGAGAGAGAAGGGTGAGAAATTGGCCAGGGTTTCTTCAAATGCAAGAGTGCCGATTTCCTCAACCCTATGGGTGTATTTATACTAGTGGGCTTCCTAGGGTTTCAACCTTAAAACCCTAATTGGATAACTTAGGCCCTAAGCAATCCAATATCCTTAATGATAAGCCTTGGACGATTTCTAGGCTCTTCCTGTCACAACTGGAAATTTTGTTTCATGTAATCTATACACTCAAGCTAATGTGAATCAAAAGCTTAAGAACATGTGTAACACCTATGATTATGACTTCAAAAACTTCAAGTAAATACATCATACAAGTACTACAAATAGTCATCAAACAATTGGAAACCCTAGAAGTTCTTGTTTAGGTACACCTTGGACTAGAACTTCCTTATTGGATCCAAATGGACCAATAAGCTTCCAAATAGACTATCATGGGCTTAGAACCCTAATTGGGCTCTAATTGGACCCACACTAAATTATTTCAACATTTTGGGCCACATTGGGCCTAGAATGAAATAAATTAATGACTATGAACCATAATTAACCTAATTTGACCCTAACAAGTCATAAAAATCACCTTTATATTTATTTGGACCAAAAATCACTCAATTTAACCATGAAAATTGGGCTTAAGCATTTATGGCCCAAACATCCTCTTTTCCCCCACCATTCTTGGCCCAAGCCCAAATAAAAGGGAGGAGTTGACTTCTTGCATGACATATCATCTTTGTATGGAGGATATCTAAGCATTACCCTTCAAACATCCATGCATTCTCATTCTTCCATGCAAACATCACCTCAAGGTCTTTTCTTCTCTCCCTCCCTCTTCCTTCTTGATTCGGCCGAGAGTAACCCACACACACACACACTTCACAAACTCTCTCCAAATTACTCAAGAAATCATCCTCCTACTCCATTCAAAAGTCTCGAAAATTTGGCTTGAAGCATAAGAATCATCCTAAAGAAATTCACCATCTAAGGTAAGTTAATGTTTAACTTATGATCTAACTCCCTCTACTTCATTAAAATCTCTTCTAAATTCATTCATTCTTGTGATCTTGCATCCTAGAGGTCGAAATCTTCACCAAAGGGTGCTTAGGCCAAAAATCACTTCATTTTCCTTCCATTTTCTTTGCAAAACCGAGCCCCCACACCCAAGGTGAGCTTCATACCCCCTATTTTCTGTTTTTATGAGTTTTGTGGGGGGGGGGGGGGAATACAAGTGAAGGTGTAGATCTATATGTGTTTTGTATGCCTTGTATGATTTCCATGCTTACATGTATGCTTTTGTGTGCTAAAATGTTGGATCTAGCCATAAAACCCCTCAAAACCGAGATATATCTTATGTTAAATGATTTTTGCATCAAATATGTTTCTACATACAAAGTGTTTCAAGAAAAATGGCTAAGTAGTTTAGTAACAATCTTCTTTGGGCTAAAAACACAAATTTTGGGCCTAAAATGTGAAAAATACAAAATCAAGGGTCCAAATTGACATATCACGAATTCTGATGGATGAGGTGTGCCAAAACAGTTTCAATAAAACAAATTCTGGAAATTTACTCATTTAGAGGATTAAAAACATAAATTTCAAGCTTAATGGGCTAAAAATGACATTTTCGGCCCAATGAGGCCCATTATGCGAATTTTTCTGTTTTGGAGGGCCAAAACTGTGATTTTCTGTAAAACAGTGGACCATAAGTGATCCAAGTCCTTTTCAAAGGTTTAAAATGCTTCTTAAATTTAAAAAGGACCAAAGTTGCAAAAATTTCACAATTTGGGCCAAAATTGTCAAAATTGCGAAAAGAAGGGTTATAACCGAGAAAACTGAAATTCCAGGGACTTAAGCTATTTTCTATGAAAAATATGCTGAAAAATATTTATTTCAATAATTTTTGGTGTTAAAATGTCAAGAAAATTGATTTAAGGACCAAACCGGAAAGTATTTAAATAAAGGGTTGAAAAAGTAAATTTTACAAACAAGGAGGGGCTGAAAACAGAAAATTTTCAAGACTAAATCAATGCATGCAATTTGACCAAATAATGGTACCGCGACTATCGACGAAATACAATACACTACAATACCAAAATCGTTGTAAAACGAATTGGTTCGGTCTCGAACCACTGAAAATCCGAAACTACTAACATGGCGACACTACGATACACACAAATAACGTTTGGGAACTTAACTTACATACGAGTGTGCACAGACGTCTACGCACTATCTTTGGGCCCCAAAAGTATAAAATCTTGTTTGTTGGGCCTAGCTAGCCCAATGACCTGATCTTAAGGCCCGAAGACATATTTTTTTTCTACGAAGTGTTGGGTTTCACCGACTTGGCACAACGTAGAGGGACTTTCAATGGCTCGTATACCGCTGGTCCCCAAGGGTCCTTTGGTATTGCTAGTAAAGTCTACATATTTTTGCGAGGCGGGTCGGGGACCCCTCGTACACATTTTATCCCCAACCGGCTAATTGAGTCATCGAGGCCTTCGTGTCCTCTTTCTCTTCGGATGTGGGACGACACGTAGTCAGGGCGGCTGGATAACGTGATTAGTACGGACGACGCCTTCGGGATCGTTAGTATTGCTATGAACTGGGCGTTTGTGTAATGCGGGTTTGTAGTAATTAATCATGCTCAAAAATAATCCAACGTCGCCTGGGAATGAGACTACTATTTTTGTAATGGTTTCAACGCAACTTAATGGATTTCAAAGGATTAGGAAAACATCGGGTTTTCCTAGGTTTTTCAATACATATCGGATTCGAAATGCATACAATTTTAGTGAACAATTGTTACAAGTATAGAAACAAACAAGCATACTTATGGATCTTCACAACCGTTTTCAAAAGCTTCTCTTTTCAGAAAATATCGGATTTTCTGGTGGTTTTCAAACGATACGAAACATTGTTTTTCAAATACAACTTATGAACTCACCAACATACCATATGTTGACGTTTTTCAAAATACTTGTATTCTCAGGGAACCAGTGAATCAAAGGAAATCATATTCAGTGATGGCTTGCAGTTTGTTTATGTACGAGTCGAACAATTTATTTTTGGGAATGTAATATTTAAACAGTGTATTTCATTTAAACGCTACTGGTTGTACTATATTAATGAATGGTGACGAATGTTGTTATGTTTCATATATATTCAATGTTATGGTATACAATTGAGTCACAACAGCCCCCGGACGTTTCCGCCGCCTGGTTCGGGGGTGTGACACTTCCAAACCCTAAAATCGTCCACCCCTTATCCTTAAGGGATCACAACTCAAAATACAATTATCATACAATTGACAGTTTATGCCCCTTTACTCAATTAATCTCTTTAAGTCACCAAATTAATTCATAATTAATTTATGACTTATATTAATCAAATAACAATATTATTATTCCTTATATTATACTCATAATATATAAATAATATTTCTTCTCTCATTATAAATCATACTGTCAAATTGCTATGGTGAAGGCAACCCAAAAGGACCATGCACAACCGGGTCAAATACTTACCAAATATAGTTGCAGCCTTAGACACTATTCCAACAAGGTGTTTAGGGACGTAAAGTGAGGATAACGGTAATGGGTAATCAGGTTATTGTTGATTGATGAAATTAAATAACTTATTTTTTGTGGGTTGAAAACCTTATGTGCTAACCAGGCTCCCAAGCTTGACCCACTCAGTTTCATGTATTACAGGTAGTGGCGCTCGAGCATAGATATGATGTTTTGGATGAGGGATTACGGATATAGGCCTGTAGATATGAAATAATGTAGTAAGGCTTATATTGCACTGTTTATGCTTTTGATCTATATCGAACATGACATCCCAAGTCTTTTAATGAAATACATTTATTTGGAAAAGCTTTTGATAAATGTTTATCATATTTTTTGGGACAAATTCCGCAACACTTTTATTTAAAATGTTACTTTGATTTTCAAACAAAGCATAAAAAAAAATCGGTCTTTTCTGGTCGTGAAAATGGGGATGTCACATTGGTATCAGAACATTAGTTTAAGCGAACTAGGAATTTGTAGGATTTCTAGACTTAAACTTAGAATGCTAAGCGATGATTGTGAGGTGTGAGCACTAACTTATTTTAGGAATTGTGCCTAAAATGCTTTTATGTGCTAAATGCTTTGTGCTTGATATGCTATTATTTGTTGAGATCTATGGTCTGTTGACGACCGGATCTGGAAACCTTATGTGTTTAGGATTCTAAATGTACGACTACAATATTAGAACTGGCATATAAACTTTTTGGAGTGATAAGGATGATTTAAACGTCTATCCTAAATAAAGATCTAAATTCACCTTATTCGGTGTATAGATGAAAATGACAAGAACCCGCAGTGGAGCTGGGAATTCAAATGGGAATAGGAACTAACCCCTAGTGATGCAGCAAATACCTGTTGTAGAAGAAGTTGCACCCGAGCCAATCACCATGGCTGGAGTACAAGCCATGATTCGGGCTATGCTAGCTAAACAAAGGGAATAAATGAGATAGATGTTCCATGAAAATACAGACGAACCTACCATACATGTTCAGCCGACCGAGCCAATTCCCGAGCAATCTGAGGAAGCGAACTACAGCCGCCAAGTGAGTCAAGTAGGGACTCAAGTTGAATGAAGGGATGGCCCAGAAAGGAGAAATGACAAGGATGGGAGAATGTATAAGAATTTCTTCGGTGCGAAACCACCAAGTCTCTCAAGAAGCCCAAAGACTGTTGAGATTATGGATTGGATCTCCGAGATGGAGATGGTGTTTGAGAGCTGCGACAGCAGCGAGAAGCAGAAGACCGTCTTCACTGTGAGACAATTGAAAACTGGAGTCTTGAGCTGGTGGAAGCTATTGGCGGATACAATACCGAGTGGAGAAGCTCTGAAAATGTCATGGGATGAGTTCTTGGAACAACTGAAGGCGCGGTACTGTTCAGAGATATATCTGATTGATGTAAACAATGAGTTCCAAAACATGAAGAAGGGAAGAATGAGCATCGACGACTATGTTGTTGCATTCACGGAAAAGATGAAGTTGTTTCCATACCTAGTGCCAACCGAACTTTCCAAAATTGAGAAGTTCGCAAATGGACTGCCAGCCGACTATGGCCCAACAGTCAAGATGGCAACCACTATGAAATCAGCTGTTCAAGCGGCTAAGAATATGGAGACCCAGCAAAAAGAAAGGAGTTTGGAGAGGGCCGAGGTTGGTGAGAAAAGGAAATTTGACGGATCCTCGAGGTCCAGAAAGAAGAGTAAATTCTCGAAATCTGGTTTGAGAGGAGGAGGATCAAAAGCGAAGTGGTGTGACAAGTGCACGAAGAAGCACTCTGGTTTTGAAGCAAATTTTTTTGAGAGTATCGAGTGTTGAGTCACCACCTTTCAGGTGAGTGCATAGTTACTTTCAGCTTACATGCAGATATGAAGTATTTTATATAAATTACATGCTATGTGTGCATATTATCTTAATACTTGCTGTCTATGTTGAATGAACGTTTTTATACATGTTTTCAATGATTTAAACTGTATATGTATTTTATATCTACGAAAATGTTGGGGTAAAACATGGGTAGATGTAATAGGTGATGTGTGATAAAATGATGAGAGGCCTCGATGTTGATGTTGTTGATTCTGTCATCTAGCGGAGTATGGATGACGACCACGAATTCTTGTAGACAGTCCAGTGGAACACTGGCATGCTCACAACGTGTAGGTGTTTGTCAACGATGTGTTCACCGGTGTACTCCATCCCCCACATGGTTTCCATTAGGACATTTATTGCTGAGGAACCCCCTTAGTAGTAGTGTCCATCCCGATGATGATCCTTAGGATAGGTCCCTTATGATAGGTGTTTAGGGACGTAAAGTGAGGATAACGGGAATGGGTAATCGGGTTATTGTTGATTAATTAAATTAAATAACATATTTATTGCGGGTTGAAAACCCAATGTGCTCACCAGGCTCCCAAGCCTGACCCCCTCAGTTTCATGTATTACTGGTTGTGGCGCTCGACCATAGATATGATGTTTTGGATGAGGGATTACGGATATAGTCCTGTAGATGTGAAATAATGTAGTAAGGCTTATATTTTACAGTTTATGCTTTTGATCTGTATCGAACATGACATCCCAAGTCTTTTAATGAAATACATTTCTTTGGAAATGATTTTGATAAATCTTTATCATATTTTGTTTTAAGACAAATTCCGCAACACTTTTATTTAAAATGTTACTCTGATTTTCAAACAAAGCATAAACAAAATCGGCATTTTCTGTCTGTGAAAATGGGGATGTCACATGTGGCCTGCTACTAATAAAGTAAAGCAGATTCCTATCCCTCAAGACCATCCAGATGGATCTTTACAATACATGCAATATTGGGTGTTTGATGAAACTAAAGCTATTATTGTCATCAAACTTAAAAATGGATGTATTCATCTATATGAGAAGAGGGATCTGCTACAATTTCGAAAGTCGGATATACATCAGCTTTCTATTCATCAGATCATGGTGGTTGAAGACATTTTTGAGTTTGCTGCTAAGGAATACACTACCATAGTTGATAAAGATTGAATGATGCTAGCTCCAAACCAAGGGGGATATTGAAGGGCAAATGTATATATGGTTTGGGCTAGGCATCAATGTATGGATGAGTTAGGGAATTTGTCAATGTATTTTGGAGTTGTTTTGTGTATGTTTGATGTTTTCGGTCTAGGAAGTTTTGTTGGATAAGGTGTCTAAGTCCATAACTATTTCTGGTATGTACTTGACCCGACCCGACATGGTCCATTTGGGTTGCGTGGCACCATGCATTTGGATAGACTAAATGACAGAAATAACACTTGTGGTTTATTAATATATTATAAGTTCTAATATATTAATAGTATTACTTAATTAGTATTGATCAAGAATTAATTTGGAATTAATTAAGTGATCAAAAGATAACTAATTAAATATATTGGTTGATTATGTAAATCATCCATAACATGTATAGTGGGCTAAGAGGCTCCATGGATTATCAAGTTGGGTTAAACCCATAGGACGATCCATGGATGATCTGTGGGAGTTACAAACCCATGGGTCACGGAAATGAAGAGTCATGAGACATTAGCGTTTACATGGTGTAACCCTAGACGTGTCACACTATATAAGGAACTCATTCTCCACCAAAATCGGCTACACAAAAAAGAGAAGTGAGGGCTAGGCCGATTTTTACAGTGTTTCATTCTCTCAAAAGTCATTCCAAAATCATTTGGTGTTGTGTGAAGCATTTGAGGCATCACACTTGGGGTACTAGGCTCAAAAGGTTTCAAGGAATCAAAATCAACTAGAAGGTATGTAATTCTAGCCATCCTTTTAGAATTAAAGTTCCCCATGTATGCTAGATAAGATTATGAACCTTGGAAACCAAATTTTCCATGTATTTAGACAAGCTTTGATCCAAGGTTTATTAGGGTTGCATGTACACTTAGGAAGCATTAGAATGCTCAAAACTCATCAGTGGTATCAGAGCCTAGGCTTGTTTGTCAATACTTGATGCAAAATAGTATTGAAAAATCGTTTTTTTGCTATCTGCTCGGGGGACTCGACGAGTCTGTCCGTGCACTCGATGAGTCCAAGTGTAAATGCAACCAACTCGGAGAGTCTGTTCGTGCACTCGACGAGCTGGTCATGCAGAATGCAGAAATTCGATTTGTGCTGGTGGAAATGGACTAGAAACATTAACCTAAACTGTTTTGGTGTTGTAAAACTTGTTTTAGATGGTGTAATGGTTGTTCTAATCCATTTACAATGGCCAATATCAATTTTTCATGATTATATGTGTTCATATGTTCTTGAAATGTTGATATGAATCTTCATGTTCTTATCAGTTCTTGATAGATCATAGGAGTTACTTGTTTATATGATTAATTCATGATCTTTATGTGTTTTAATGGAGTCCATAACTTGTCCTCAAGTTATGGATAAGCAAAAGTCACTTGAATTAAAACCATTAAAAGAACACATAAGTTATAAAATGAAGAGTCTTCATTTTAATAACTCATAAGTTATGAATATGAAAGGTTTTGTAAAGTTACAAAACATGACCTCAAGTTTTGGAACAAGTAAAGTCATGATTAAAACTTTAGTTCCAACCTTTAGATTTAAAAAAAAAGTTAAAAATCAACCTGTATACTTTATAATATTATAAGTTAATATTATATATATGTATAAGATCAAGTCGTCTTACCGCTAGTACGCTTCATTCACGAAGTTGGTCTATAAGGGGGGGGGGTATAAGGTTGTTGCCTATAAAATGGCAACTTAATGGGTGTCCACTCTCACCCACCGCTTCCTTGATCGGTGGAGGGTCGTTAGCTGAACGGTTAGGACAAGGACTTATAACCTCTCATTAAAAGTATGATGAATATTATAAAGTAACTAAATGCTTTTATTAAATTCCCAATTTTAGTTACTTTAGGAAAAATGTGAATAAGGTGCTAATCCATGAAATTACACTTTACACTTTGTTTAAGTCGTTGGTGGAGCGTGTGTGGTTAACCGGCACACTAACTTGGACTTAACAAGGTAGGTAAAGGGTGACTTAAGGTTTATCATAGTATCGGTGGACCGTGTGTGGTTTACCGGCACATTGATTGAGGGGTAATTTATTAAGGGTACCAAGTAATTTGCATGGTTACTTCACACCTCGTTTTGTGATCCTCGGCATCCCAATCACAAAACTTGGAGGACACACTCGAGATTGAAACATGCCTTTGAAAAGTTCATTGAATCTCAAAAGAATCTAGGAATTTCTAAGAACCAATTAAAAACCTAATATTTATATTTCGTTTTTCATGGTGGAAATTGGTGAGTCGTCATTCACCTACCTTTAAATATGTTATAGCTTGGATTACGACATACCTCTTCTAAGTTATAATATATTGTGATTGGATCCTAGCCTTAATATTACATTTGGGTGTTTTATTAAGGACTCTCTTAATATCTAAACTAATATTGTTCTCTTCTTTTAGATGTCTTTAAACAATGTTGCTTCTGGCTCTAATCCTAATGACTCCTTTACCCTTATAAACTTGTGTGGGAAAGTCACCTTTGATGGATATCCAACTTCAATGAATGGATCAGAAACATCAGGATGATTACCCGCTACGAGGACAAAGAATATGTCCTCGACAAGGAGCTTAAGGAGATTGATGAGACCACTACAACTCCCCGGGAGATCGCTGACTTCCGGGCACATGAAAGGGATGCTACCAAAGTGGCATGCATCATGTTGGCCACATTGACAGCAGAACTCCAAAAGTCCTATGAGGACTTCTACCCTTTTGAAATTCACCAAGATCTGATGGAAATATACCATCAAAGTGCACGACAAGAGTGGTATGAAATCATCTCATCCATGATAACAACCATGATGAAGGACGGAGAATCCGTCATGGTCCACATGCAGAAAATGCAAAGGTATGTGGATCGTTTGCTAAAGCTTAATGTGAACTTCCCTGAGGAGCTTGAAATAGATATCATTTTGCACTCCTTACCATCGTGCTATCATCAATTCTGCATGATATACCACATGAATAAGGAAGAGGTCACACTAAGCAAACTTCAGGGACTCCTCAAGACCGCAGAAACAGGTCTTAAAGGTAAGTCGGTTGTTAACACTCCTACTCCAAACTTTTCCCTTGTCTTGACAATCGGGAAAGGTAGAGGGCAGAAGAGGAAGAGTTCTTCAAAGGGTACCAAGGATAGGAACCTTGATGGCTCTTCTTCAAGTGGAACCAAGAAAGGTTTTGTCACTCCTTCTTCTGACCCAAAAGAGGTTGAATGCTTCTATTGTCATGAAAAGTCACATTGGAAGCGAAACTGCCCAAAGTACCAGCAACATGTGAAGGATGGGAAAGTTAAATCCAACCATGCAGGTATTTACACTATTTTATCTAATAACTCACCCCATTCTAACTCTTGGGTCCTTGATACCGGCTGCGGTATTCATATCTTTTCTGATTTGCATGGACTAAGAAGAAGTGAGAATGTGAAGCATGGAAGAATAAACTTAATCATGGGGAATAGGAAAGCTTTACATGTCACCAAGATTGGAGATTATACTTTATCGCTAAGTAGTGGGTTTAGTTTAGATTTGAATAAATGTTGCTATTTGCCAAAAATGGCAAGAAATATTATTTCCTTTCATGCATTGTATAAACAAGGTTTCACCTTTTTATTTGATAATGAAATTGATTCGATTAATGCTTTCATTAATAATGTTCTTTATTTTAAAGCATTACCTTGTGATGGTGTGTATGAAACTGTATCTATGGTTGATAACTTAGGAAATAATGTATTGTGTATTGATTATGTTAATGATAATAACTTGGATAAAGCATCATTATGGCCTTGTCGTCTTGGACATATAAGAAAGAAACGCATAGGCCAACTTCAAAAGGATGGAGTCTTGGAATCATTTGACCTAAAGTCAGATGATAGTTGTGAATCATGCTTACTTGGAAAAATGACAAAGTGTCCCTTCACTGGTTCTTGTAAGGGGGTGAAGGTTTGTTGGATCTTGTACACACGGATGTGTGTGGTGTTGGATTAATGTCCAAGTCCACAACTATAATTGGTAAGACTTGACCCGACCCGGCATGGTCCATTTGGGTTGCATGGCATCATGCACTTGGATAGACTATAATGAGAGAAATAAGACACTTATGGTTATTAATATATTATAAGTTCTAGTATATTAATAATAAGAATAATAAGATTATTTAATTAGTATTGATCAAGAATTAATCTAGGATTAATTAAGTGATCAAAAGAAGACTAATTAAATATATGGGTTGCTTGTGTAAATCATCCATACTTGTATAGTGGGCTAATGCTCCATGGATAATCAAGTTGGGCTAAAACCCATAGGATGGTCCATGGATGCTCCATGGTGTATTTGAACCCATGGATCCAAGGAAATGGAAAGTCATGACAATTAGGGTTTACCCTAATTGTAACACTATATAAAGATCTTATTCTTGACAAAATCAGCGACTAGTATCAATCTAGAGAAGGGCTAGCCGATTTCATGAGTTGTGGATTTCTCTCAAGTTATTCCAAGTGTATTTGGTGTTGTGTGAACCATTTGAGGTGTCACACTTGGGGCACTTGGCACTCAAGCTTCATGAAGACTTTCTACATGAAAGAGGTATGTATTCTATCTTGTTATATTCATTATTTTGTATGCTAGATTAGGATAATACCTTGGAACTTCTTATTTGCATGTATAATAGAGAAAACATAGATCCAAGGCTTGTTTTCTTGTTAGAATGCTCAAAACCGAACAGTGGTATCAGTGCCTAGGCTTGTTTTCTTGTTATACTTGCAAAAGAAGCTGGAAAATCGAGTTTTGATGCTGTCTGCCCAGCAGACTCGCCGAGTCCAAGGCAAAAAACATCCAACTCGCCGAGTTGGTTCGTGCACTCGACGAGTTGGACCCCAGACAGCATAAATTCGACTTTTTTGGCTGGAATTGGACTAGGAACATTACCCTAAGATGTTTTTGAACTTATAAACTTGTTTTTGATGTGGTAATGTTCATGCTAATCCAATTTCAATGATAATTGTCAATAGATTCATGTTTTGTATTAGTTTAAGGTTTAGACTAATTACATGAAAAATATTGATTTGAATTATCTTGTTCTTATGAGTTGCTTAGATTAATAGAAAGTTGAGTGAAATAGTTGTTTTCAATCCAAATCAATCTAAGAGGTGATTCTAAAATGTGTTTTTGTAACTTGTCCTCAAGTTATATGAAAAGTCACATTTAAGTTTCATAAAACTCATAAAAGTTGGCAATGGTTACAAAAGATGAAGAGTATTGTCCTTAAGTTACGGAGATTCAAGAGTCACTTCATTAATAAATAAATAAACAAAGTGTAACCTTAATTAATTCCATAAGCTATAAAATAAAGAAAAGTAATTCTTTTATTAGTTTAAAGTCTTCCATAACTTGTCCTCAAGTTATGGAACTTGAAGAATTTTTGGATTAAAACTACTTTAAACACATAAGTTATGAAATTAATTAGTTTTGAATAGCTTCAAAACTTGCCCTCAAGTTTTGGAATATGTAAAGTTTTCTCTTGTGAATACTTTAATTCCAAGTTAGCCCTTAGAATTTTAAAGAGTTAAAATTCAACCCATATACTTTATAATATTATAAGTTAATAATATATATATATATATATATATATATATATATATATATATATATATATATATATATATATATATATATATATGTATGTATAAGAGTAAAGTCAGTCTTACCGCTAGTATGCCTCATTCACGAAGCCGGTCTATAAGGTGGGTATAAGGTTGTTGCCTATAAAATGGCAACTTAATGGGTGTCCACTCTCACCCACCGCTTGCTTGACTGGTGGAGGGTCGTTAGCCGAACGGGTTTGACAGGACTATAATTCTCCCTTCATTAAAAGTATTAATGATAAATACTAAGTAACTAAACTCTTAATAATACCCAATCTTAGTTACTTAGGAAAATATGAATAAGGTGCTAATCCACGAAATTACACTTTGCACTTTGTTTAAGTCGGTTAGTGGAGCGTGTGTGGTTAACCAGCACACTAACTCGTATTTAACAAGGTAGGTAAAGGGTAACTTAAATTTTTATCATAGTATCGATGGTGCGTGTGTGGTTAACTGGCACATCGATTGGGGGGTAAACACTTAAGGGTACCAAGTAATTTGCATGGTTACTTCACACCTTGTTTTGTGATCCTCGGCATCCCAGTCACAAAACCTGAAGGGCACACTCGAGATTGAAACATGCCGTTGAACACTTCAACGAATCTCAAAGATCTAGGAGTTTCAAAACCAATTAAAACCTAATAATACATTTCGGTTGTCTTGGTGGAAATTGGTGAATCGTCATTCACAAACCTTCAAATATTTTATAGCTTGGATTACGGCATACCTCTTCTAAGTTATAAAATATTTTGTTGGGTCCTAGCCTTAATATTTCATATTGGGTGTCATATTAAGGACTTTAAAATCAACTATCTTGAATATCTCCCAAAAGATGTCTGGTTTAGACATTTATGATCTTCCTAAATCTCTTGAAACAAGCTTTCCTAGTGAGGATGATGTCCCATGGATATCATACTTCTTCACCTCTTCAAATTATTCTCCCTAACCCACAAGTTCTTGAAAAGTTTAAGGTCACTCAGGCCCTAATCGCAAGGCAAGGTCTAGGTGTGGTCACATCTTGGAGATGTAGTCACATATTGACAAGCCGGGAGAGTTGGGTGTCAAAGTCTTGAGAAAGTTGGTGGTTCAATCACTTTCTAAGTCACATAGTGAGTTCGTTTGGGACACCTATGAAACAGACTATGACAAGACCCTTAATGATCTTATCTATTTGTTAAAATCAACTTCCTTAAAACTTGATGGACTTTGACAATAGTGACACAGGAAATCCAGAAAAGCATTCTCTTAACAATGGAAAGGGATTGGCCATAGTAAACTCGGTTGACCAAATGGTAAAGAGAAATGCTAAGTCTGTGATAGTCTCGTGTACCATTATCAAAGGGTCCATATGTTTTTATTGCCAAAGAAAGGGGCATTGGTTGCGAAGCTGCCAAATTTACCTAAGGATGTTAAAGTCAATAAGTTTGACTCTACTTCAGGTAAAGTCCACTATCTAACTTTGTTAAGTTCTATTCTGAGATTCCTGATACATGATGTGAATGGGTCACATGGTGATGTTTTAAGAATCAAAGAAAAGTGAAGAAACTTAAAGAAAGAATATGTTGAATCTGATCGCATAGATGGATTTCTATCGCACAGTTTGAAGATCGGATTCTAGAGCTACTTCTTAGGAGTTATGAGATATTGCTTAGGAATAGATAACAACAAGTTTTCATATGGATTGTAAGGATAAGTTTTTCCGCAATGTTTTAAAATAAAAGAAAATTTTTTATTTTATTTATTTTAAAATATCCGTAGAATGGCATTTGAGAAAAAATTGTTGCTTATATGATTCCATTAATAGCAAGAGTGGAAATATGAAATTGATTCTTTCATTTGTCGTAATGTCTAAATTTACCAAATAACGAAAGATTCTCATCACCCAAGTTTCAGTTGGACCGGAACTTGGAATCATGCAAGTTGTATAGCATGATGAATGAGAACTTTGAGGTATTGGAAAACTAAGACTAATTACTTGTTCACATGGATGTGTGAGTCAAGTGAAGGACTAAGGGATCGAGTACACATTCTTGTGCACTGGTCAAGTCCACCACAAAAGATTGATAAGACTATTCGTCATGATTTACTTAAGTTCAGTAAATATGGTTATACTTACAAGCATAAGTGTAATTCTGAGACACTGGAAAAAGGTTCCAATGTAAGGCAGAGGGAATAATAAGAATCAAATTAGGAAGAAGGATAAAAGTTTCTCAAATCTGAAAAGATGGGAGAGTACTTTAGTATCAGTTTTGTGATCATCTTAATGATTAAGAAACCATAGCACAATTAGTTCTCTATGGAAATCTTAGAGCATTCTTATGACTAAGAAGAACGATCTTGAATTGTTGAAATGGTTAAATCAAGAAGATGATTCATACTTCGAGTCATACTCCAAGATTGTAACTTGAGTGACATGTCTTAAAGAAGGTTTAAAACACTTTTCAAATGTAAGACTAAAAGTTTTCTAGTCTTGTACATTTGAAATTGGTAAGTTGTGATGTTTTGGATAAAACAAAGACCAACTTAGGCCAATTGTGTGAAGTGTTTTTCTTAGTTAGAATCCACACTATCTCTTGGATGTTTGACAAGGGAGTCTTATAGGTCAAGAGGACAGTGGGAGTCTTAAAGGTCTTGAAAGTCTCAAGAACTAATCAAGAATAAAACCTGAAGTTCTTCACTAGCACACGACTTGAGGTTTATAACCTACCGTGTTGACATATTTTGTGCCCATTCCAGTTAAAGTTGTCTTTGCATATGAGTTCTTAGAGTTCTCAATTTGTTGCACAACACCTTGGAAGCAATGGCAGGCCCTTAAGCTGCCAGGTGGCAAGAAATTAAGATTGAGTTCAGTCCATATGAGTTTGGATTTGTCATCATCCTTGCCTTGTGACTATGGTTTTGACAATTCACATGGATAAGAACACATACTCCATTAAATCTAAGTGTCCTAAGGTTTCTCTCCGATTCATGAAAATGATGGTGAGGAAACACTTTCACTAAGTAGATTTTAGCTAGATAGCAATTGTGATATTTGCATGCTCAAAGTCGTTAGTGGAGCGTGTGTGGTTTACCGGCACACTAACCTGGACTTGTGAGAAGTGGCAAAAAGGTCTAATCATTATGATTACGGCATCCCTCTTCATAATTGTTTAGACACACACAAGTGTGCTATCTAAGGGAAGGTGTAAGATTTTGATAAAGTTTTATCAAAACAATCTGTATCAGAAATCTGAACTTTGGTAAGAAAGTCACCTGATTTTTTAGTACATGTCAAAGCTAGTGGGAGCATAAGTGTTATGCTAATAATCATCATGATAGTGGGAGCATGATAATTATGATAAGTATTGCAAGCTAGCAATGTTAATTATATAAAACAAAAGTTTCAATTGGGAAAGAGTTGTTTTGCTATAATTAAGGGAGAGAAAATTATACTTCATCTCAAATCTATAAGCTTAGACCGTGAGGTTTTAATCATTTAGTCAAGGATATATATGAATTTCATGTTGGAATGGCTCAACATAAGGAAATTCTGTATATGGGTCCATTATTTGCGTTCTAAAATTCGATTATGATTACGGCATCCCTTTTCATAATCTGAATTATCAGAACTTGGCAAATTGAAATGGACATATTATAGCAAAAGACTTAGTCTTTATGTGAGACATCATGAATCGTGTCCCATATGCTTCGGATATAGGATCGATTACATGTGCTATATTCATCCATTCTAAAATTTTCCTAATGCCTGGGGCATTAAGAAGGGAAAAGGTTTAGAACTGGATATGACCAAAAGGATTAAACAATTGTCAAGGACAATCTAAGGTTTACCAAAGATTGGTTGCTCAAGGACAGTTGGAAGTATAGTGATAATTCTGGAAGGACCATATTGACATAGTCTGTAAGGAGGCAACTCTTGTTCAGAAGTGATAAGTCAAAATGGAATCTGGAAATGTTTCAAAGTTAGAATTTTCAATCTGTTTAAGATTAGGAAACTTAATGAAAGAAGGATGTTTCTAAGGAGCTGATCTCCTTTGGAATGCTCTGTAATGGTTGTTGTCAAGTCTTTCTGACTTTGTGCATAATCATTACAAGAAGATCAATGCATATAAGTTTAGAATCTAACAGATTTCAGTAAATGGCATGAATTTGGAATTCTTGCATTTGCAGTAAGGATTTGGGAGTGTGAAAAGAGAATCATTGAAGTTATGTTCAATTGATCTAGTTCACAAAATAAAGATCATAGACAAACATAGTATGCATACTTGGTGTGTGGCATGACTAGTGTTTAGAAAACATAGTGTACATGCTTGGAGCAAGGGACAACTATTGTTTTAAATTCAAGAATAAAGTTGATAGCTGAAACAATATACAATGAATAATGTGTAATCATATGGTGATAAATAAAAGGTGTTTTATTTATGTTCATAGGTTTTGATACCATATTGGATTCAATTATTATTGTGTTTCACTTGGCATGTTTTGACTTCCTGAATAAACTGGGTTATTCTTCCGGAATGACTAAGTTATTCAAACCATCCACAGTCGTTCATATGTTGGAAGTAAATATGAATTAAGACTGTCATGGGTTGGCTTGTAGAGGTCTAAGGTGTTGGAGAAAGGGCTACAACACTCATGAGTGCTCATAAGTTCTGAGTATTGGATTCAACCCGCGGTCATTGGAATCACTTCATGGATGTTATCACGAGTGATCATGAGACGATAATATCTTATATTCTTCAAACCTAGAGATATGAGTTGTTACTATGAGTTGATAGTACATTGATTGCACGAAAACGCATTGGTAACTCGATGTTATAAAACGTGCCTTTTTGTATGATTCAACAAGTAGTAGAACAAGCCATATGAGTCGAAGTTTATCCATTCCTTTTACCTACGGGATAAAAGCGATATTTGTGGGCCCCTCGATGATTTGATGATGACAAATGGAAGTGCTTGGCCGGGCCAGGACTAATTTGATTTGTTCAATTAGTCAGTCGTCATAAATCGGAAATCGGGAAACAACAAATGGACAGAGAGAATGATTATAATCCATGTCTCAGTTCATATGATATCTAGAATGGAGGAATATATGATCCCTTATCTAATGGACAAGTCATTCACAAAGGCCAGAGTTCATCGACAAGGTCAGAGTTCGACAGAAGCTTTTGAGAGCTACGATTGCCAGTTGGTTCCTAAAGTCATACACAATATTATTTTTAGACTTATCTAAGTGGGAGACTATTGGATTAATGTCTAAGTCCATAACTATAATTGGTAAGACTTGACCCGACCCGACATTGTCCATTTGGGTTGCATGGCATCATGCACTTGGATAGACTATAATGAGAGAAATAAGACACTTATGGTTATTAATATATTATAAGTTCTAGTATATTAATAATAAGAATAATAAGTCTATTTAATTAGTATTGATCAAGAATTAATCTAGGATTAATTAAGTGATCAAAAGAAGACTAATTAAATATATGGGTTGATTGTGTAAATCATCCATACTTGTATAGTGGGCTAATGCTCCATGGATAATCAAGTTGGGCTAAAACCCATAGGATGGTCCATGGATGCTCCATGGTGTATTTGAACCCATGGATCCAAGGAAATGGAAAGTCATGACAATTAGGGTTTACCCTAATTGTAACACTATATAAAGATCTTATTTTTGACAAAATCGGCGACTAGTATCAATCTAGAGAAGGGCTAGCCGATTTCATGAGTTGTGGATTTCTCTCAAGTTATTCCAAGTGTATTTGGTGTTGTGTGAACCATTTGAGGTGTCACACTTGGGGCACTTGGCACTAAAGCTTCATGAAGAGTTTCTACATGAAAGAGGTATGTATTCTATCTTGTTATATTCATTATTTTGTATGATAGATTAGGATAATACCTTGGAAGTCCTTATTTGCATGTATAATAGAGAAAACATAGATCCAAGGTATTTAGGGTTGCATGTACACTTAGGAGTGTTAGAATGATCAAAACCCAACATGTGGACCCTTCAAACATGCCACAAGGGATGCTAATCGTTATTATTTGACTTTTACTGATGATTACAGTAGATATGG
This sequence comes from Lactuca sativa, assembly GCF_002870075.4. Classification (NCBI taxonomy): domain Eukaryota; kingdom Viridiplantae; phylum Streptophyta; class Magnoliopsida; order Asterales; family Asteraceae; genus Lactuca; species Lactuca sativa. The sequence goes on from NC_056625.2 coordinate 313,913,340, forward strand.
ATATGTCTACTTAATGAAGCATAAGTCATGGACTTTAGAAACGCTTAAGGAATTTAAATAGGAAGTCGAGAATCAATTGGGCAGGAACATTAAGATGTTTCGATCCGATGAAGGTGGTGAGTATCTTAGTTCAGAGTTCCTCGACTATCTTAGGGAATGTGGGGTTGTCTCACAATTGACACCTCCCAGGACACCGCAGTTGAATGGTGTAGCTGACAGGGGTAATTGAACCTTGTTGGATATGGTTCATTCCATGATGAGTCGAGCTTCGCTACCAATCTCAAGATGGGGGTATGCCCTAGAGACCGCCGCCCATATCCTTAATGTAGTCCCTACAAAGAAAGTTGCCAAAACTCCTCATGAGACGTGGACTGGTAAAGTACCCAAACTAGACCACATCAAGATTTGGGGTTGCGAGGCACTCGTGAGATGCGAGACTCATGATAAGCTCGAACCTCGAAGTGAGAGGTGTATTTTCATTGGCTACCCACTTCAATCCTTTGGTTACCTCTTCTACAGACCTAATGAAAATGTGGTATGTATAGCTAGGAGGACTGTCTTTTGAGAGAGAGAAAGAGAGAGAGAGAGAGAGAGAGAGAGAGAGAGAGAGTTTATAAGCCAAGGAAACAGTGGGAGGCAAGTTGGCCTTCAAGAAATTCAAGAGTCAAGTGGTGAAGGAACTTCAAACCCTAGCACTCAACTTGAGGAGGAAACTCCTGTTAAGCCAATTGACAAGTCTGTACTTCTAAGGCGTTCCACAAGGGTTAGCAATGCACCTGAGCATTACTATGGATTCCATATTACAGAGGAAGGTGATACACTTATCAGTGATGAGACACTGATAGGTCTGAATGAACCTAACAGTTACGAAGAATCCATGGCAAGCCCTGAGTCAGCCAAGTCGAAAGAGGCAATGGACACCGAGATACAGTCCATGTATGACAATGTACCAGGTCATAAGACTGTAGGGCGCAAATGACTCTTCAAGAAGAAGACCGAAATGGATGGTAATGTACAAACTTATAAGGCACGACTGGTTGCAAAGGGTTTCTCACAAACTCCGGGATGATGAGACCTTTTCTCCAGTGGCCAAGATTAAGTCTATTAAGGTTTTGTTAGTCATAGCTGCATTTCATGACTATGAAATATGGAAAATGGATGTCAAAACCGTTTTCCTTAATGGAAAGTTGGCTGAGGATGTTTACATGAGTCAGCCAGAGGGTTTTGTCAATACAGAGTACCCTAATAGAGTGTGTAAGCTTGAAAAATCCATTTATGGATTAAAGCAAGCACCTCGCAGATGGAATCTATGCTTTGATGAAAAAGTCAAAGAATTTGGCTTTTCTAGGAGTGAATATGAATCTTGTGCATATGTCAAGGCTAGTGGGAGTATAGTTAGCTTTTTGGTATTGTATGTGGATGACATACTACTCATAGGAAATGACATCCCAACTCTGCAGGAAGTTTAAGTCCTAGCTTAGGAAGTGTTTCTCTATGAGGGACCTAGGAGAAGCTGCCTATATTCTAGGGATAAGGATCTTGAGAGACCAGAGTAAAAGACTAATTGGACTCAGTCGGAGTACCTACTTGGATAAGGTGCTGAAAAGATTCAGCATGCAGGACTCCAAGAAAGGAGAGTTTCCCATCCAGAGTAATGCCAAATTGAGTAAGACACAAAGCCCTAGTACTGGGGCTGAGATAGCATAAATGAATCTAATAACTTATGCTTTGGTTGTAGGATCGATCATGTATGCTATGACGTGTACTCGACATGATGTAGCCTTTGATTTGAGCATGGTTAGCAGGTATCAGGGGAACCCTGGCAAGGCACACTAGACTGCAGTAAAGAATATCCTCAAGTACCTATGAAGGACTAAGGACTAGGTCCTTACCCTTGGTGGGAGTGATGACTTGAGAGTTGTAAGGTATAGTGATGCTAGCCTTCAGACTGATAGGGATAATTTCTGCTCTCAGTCAAGCTGGGTCATTTGTTGGATTAATGTCTAAGTCCATAACTATAATTGGTAAGACTTGCCCGACCCGACATGGTCCATTTGGGTTGCATGGCATCATGCACTTGGATAGACTATAATAAGAGAAATAAGACACTTATGGTTATTAATATATTATAAGTTCTAGTATATTAATAATAAGAATAATAAGATTATTTAATTAGTATTGATCAAGAATTAATCTAGGATTAATTAAGTGATCAAAAGAAGACTAATTAAATATATGGGTTGATTGTGTAAATCATCCATACTTGTATAGTGGGCTAATGCTCCATGGATAATCAAGTTGGGCTAAAACCCATAGGATGGTCCATGGATGATCCATGGTGTATTTGAACCCATGGATCCAAGGAAATGGAAAGTCATGACAATTAGGGTTTACCCTAATTGTAACACTATATAAAGATCTTATTCTTGACAAAAATCGGTCACTAGAGTGAGAAAAGAAAGGGCTAGCCGATTTTCATGAGTGTAGATTTCTCTCAAGTTATTCCAAGTGTATTTGGTGTTGTGTGAACCATTTGAGGTGTCACACTTGGGGCACTAGGCACTCAAGCTTCATGAAGACTTTCTACATCAAAGAGGTATGTATTCTATCTTGTTACACTCATTGTTTTGTATGCTAGATTAGGATAATACCTTGGAAGTTCTTATTTGCATGTATAATAGAGAAAACATAGATCCAATGTATTTAGGGTTGCATGTACACTCACGAGTGTTAGAATGCTCATAACCCAACAGTGGTATCAGAGCCTAGGCTTGTTTTCTTGTTATACTTGAAAAAGAAGCTGGAAAAACAAGTTTTGATGCTGTCTGCCCAGCAGACTCGCCGAGTCCATGAATGGACTCGCCGAGTCCAAGGCAAAAAGCATCCGACTCGCCGATTTGGTTCGTGCACTCGACGAGTTGGACCCCCAGACAGCATAAATTCGAATTTTTCGGCTGGAATTGGACTAGGAACATTACCCTAAGATGTTTTTGAACTTATAAACTTGTTTTTGATGTGGTAATGTTCATGCTAATACAATTTCAAAGATAATTGTCAATAGATTCATGTTTTCTATTAGTTTAAGGTTTAGACTAATTACATGAAAAAGTTTGATTTGAATTATCTTGTTCTTATGAGTTGCTTAGATTAATAGAAAAGTTGAGTGAAATAGTTGTTTTCAATCCAAATTAATCTAAGAGTTGATTCTAAAATGTGTTTTTGTAACTTGTCCTCAAGTTATATGAAAAGTCACATTTAAGTTTCATAAAACTCATAATAGTTGGCAAAGGTTACAAAAATGAAGAGTCTAGTTCTATCTAAATGGTTTTATGACTCCATAACTTGTCCTCAAGTTATGGAGGACCAAGAGTCTCTTCATTAAATAATAAATTAAAAAAAAAGTGTAACCTTAATTAGTTCCATACGTTATAAAAATAAAGAAAAGTTAATTCTTTTATTAGTTTAATGTCATCCATAACTACTTTAAACACATAAGTTATGGAATTAATTAGTTTTGAATAGTTTCAAAACTTGCCCTCAAATTTTGGATTTGTAAAGTTTTCTCTTATGAATAATTTAATTCCAAGTTAGCCCTTAGAATTTTAAAAGTTAAAATTCAACCCTTATACTTTATAATATTATAAGTCAATAATATATATATATATATATATATATATATATATATATATATATGTATAAGAGTAAAGTCAGTCTTACCGCTAGTACGCCTCATTCACGAAGCCGGTCTATAAGGTGGGTATAAGGTTGTTGCCTATAAAATGACAACTTAATGGGTGTCCACTCTCACCCACCGCTTGCTTGACTGGTGGAGGGTCGTTAGCCGAACGGGTTTGACAGGACTAGAATTCTCCCTTCATTAAAAGTATTAATGATAAATACTAAGTAACTAAACTCATATAAATACCCAATCTTAGTTACTTAGGAAAAATGTGAATAAGGTGCTAATCCATGAAATTACACTTTGCACTTTGTTAAAGTCGGTTAGTGGAGCGTGTGTGGTTAACCGGAACACTAACTCGTATTTAACAAGGTAGGTAATGGGTAACTTAATGTTTATCATAGTGTCGATGGAGCGTGTGTGGTTAACCGGCATGTCGATTGAGGGGTAAACACTTAAGGGTACCAAGTAATTTTCATGGTTACTTCACACCTTGTTTTGTGATCCTCGGCATCCCGGTCACAAAACCTGAAGGGCACACTCGAGATTGAAACCTGCCATTGAACAGTTCAATGAATCTCATAAGATCTAGGAGTTTCAAAAACCAATTAAAACCTAATAGTACATTTCGTTTATCTTGGTGGAAATTGGTGAATCGTCATTCACCTACCTTCAAATATTTTATAGCTTGGATTACGGCATACCTCTTCTAAGTTATAAAATAGTTTGTTGGGTCCTAGCCTTAATATTTCATATTCGGTGTCATATTAAGGACTTAAGATCAACTATCTTGAATATCTCTCAAAAGATGTCTGGTTTAGACATTTATGATCTTCCCAAATCTCTTGAAACAAGCTTTCCTACATGAACATGATGTCCCATGGAAATCTTACTTCTTTCACCTCCTCCAATTATTCTCCCTAACCCATAAGTTCTTGAAAAGTTTAAGGTCACTCAGGCCCTATTGCCAAGGCAAGGTCTAGGTGTGGTCACATCTTGGAGATGTAGTCACATATTGACAAGCTGGGAGAGTTGGGTGTCAAAGTCTTGAGAAAGTTGGTGGTCGAATCACTTTCTAAGTCACATAGTGAGTTCCTTTGGGACACCTATGAAACAGACTATGACAAGAACCTTAACGATCTTATCTATTTGTTAAGATCAACTTCCTTAAAACTTGATGGACATTGACAATAGTGACACAGGAAATCTAGAAAAGCATTCTCTTCCCAATGGAAAGGGATCGGCCATAGTCTACTCAGTTGACCAAATGGTAAAGAGAAAAGCTAAGTTTGTGATAGTCCCGTGTACCATTATCAAAGGGTCCATATGTTTATATTGCCAAAGAAAGGGGCATTGGTTGCGAAGCTGCCAAATTTACCTAAGGATGTTGAAGTCAATAAGTTTGACTCTACTTCAGGTAAAGTCCACTATCTAGCTCGGTTAAATTCTATTCTGAGATTCCTGATACATGATGTGACTGGGTCACATGGTGATGTTTTAAGAAACAAAGAAAAGTGAAGAAACTTAAAGAAGGAATATGATAAATCTGATCGCATAGATGGATTTCTATCGCGCAGTTTGAAGATCGGATTCTTGAGCTACTTCTTAAGAGTTATGAGATATTGCTTAGGAATAGATAACAACAAGTTTTCATATGGATTGTAAGGATAAGTTTTTCTGCAAAGTTTTAAAATAAAAGGAAAATTTTGATTTTATTTATTTTAAAAATATCCTTACAATGGCATCTGTGGAAATTTTTGTTGCTTATCAGATTCCATTAATAGCAAGAGTGGAAGTATGAAATTGATTCTTTCATTTGTCGTAATGTCTAAATTTACCAAATAAGGAAAGATTCTCATCACCCAAGTTTCAATTAGACCGGAACTTGGGAGCATGCAAGTTGTATAGCATGATGAATGAGAACTTTCAAGTAATGGAAAATTACGACTAACTACTTGTTCACATGGATGTGTGAGTCAAGTAACGGACTATGGGATCGAGTACACATTCTTGTGCACTGATTAAGTCCACCACAAAAGATCGATAAGTTTATTCGTCATAATTTATTAAATCTTAGTAAATATGGTTATACTTACAGACTAAAGTATAATTCTGAGACATTGGAAAAGTTTCAATGTAAGGTAGAGCGAATAAGAAGAATCAACCTAGGCAGAAGGATAAAAGTTTCTCAAATCTGAAAAGATGGGAGAGTACTTTAGTATCAGTTTTTGTGATCATCTAAATGATTAAGAAACCATATTAAAGTTAGTTCTCTAAGGAAATCTTAGTGTATTCTTATGACTAAGAAGAGGAACTTGAATTGTTGAAGTGGTTAAATCAAGAAGACGAGTCGTACTTCGTTCCAATACAAGTCTTAGAGTCATACTCCAAGATTGTAACTTGAGTGACATGTCTTAAAGAAGTTTTAAAACACTTGTCAAATGTAAGATTAAAAGTTTTCTACTCTTGTACGTTTGAAATTGGTAAGTTGTGATGTTTTGGATAAAATAAAGACCAACTTAGGCCAATTGTGTGAAGTGTTTGTCTTGATTATAATCCACACTATCTCTTGGATGTTTGACAAGGGAGTCTTATATGTCAAGAGGACAGTGGGAGTCTTAAAGGTCTTGAAAGTCTCAAGAACTAATCAAGAATAAAAACTGAAGTTCTTCACTAGCACACAACTTGAGGTTTATAACCTATCGTGTTGACATATTCTGTGCCCATTCCAGTTAAAGTTGGCTTTGCATATGAGTTCTTAGAGTTCCCAATTGGGTGCATAACAACTTGGAAGCAATGGCAGGCCCTTGAGCTGCCAGGTGGCAATAAATTAAGATTGAGTTCAGTCCATATGAGTTTGGGTTTGTCATTATCCTTGCCTTGTGACTATGGTTTTGACAATTCACATGGATAAGAACACATACTCCATTAAATCTAAGTGTCCTAAGGTTTCTCTCAGATTCATGAAAATGATGGTGAGGAAACGCTTTCACTAAGTAGATTTTAGCTAGATAGCAATTGTGATATTTGCATGCTCAAAGTCGTTAGTGGAGCGTGTGTGGTTTACCGGCACACTAACCTGGACTTGTGAGAAGTGGCAAAAAGGTCTAACCATTATGATTACGGCATCCCTCTTCATAATTGTTTAGACACACACAAGTGTGCTATCTAAGGGAAGGTGTAAGATTTTGATAAAGTTTTATCAAAACAATCTGTATCAGAAATCTGGACTTTGGTAAGAAAGTCAACTGATTTCTAAGTACATGTCAAAGCTAGTGGGAGCATAAGTGTTACGCTAAAAATCATCATGATAGTGGGAGCATGATAATTAAGATAAGTATTGCAAGCTAGCAATGTTAATTATATAAAACAAACGTTTCAATTGGGAAAGAGTTGTTTTGCTATAATTAAGGGAGAGAAAATTATACTTCATCTCAAATCTATAAGCTTAGACCGTGAGGTTTTAATCATTTAGTCAAGGATATATATGAATTTCATGTTGGAATGGCTCAACATAAGGAAATTCTGTATATGGGTCCATTATTTGCGTTCTAAAATTCGATTATGATTACGACATCCCTTTTCATAATCTGAATTATCAGAACTTGGCAAATTGAAATGGACATATTATAGCAAAAGACTTAGTCTTTATGTGAGACATCATGAATCGTGTCCCATATGCTTCGGATATAGGATCGATTACATGTGCTATATTCATCCATTCTAAAATTTTCCTAATGCCTGGGGCATTAAGAAGGGAAAAGGTTTAGAACTGGATATGACCAAAAGGATTAAACAATTGTCAAGGACAATCTAAGGTTTACCAAAGATTGGTTGCTCAAGGACAGTTAGAAGTATAGTGATAATTCTGGAAGGACCATATTGACATAGTCTGTAAGGAGGCAACTCTTGTTTAGAAGTGATAAGTCAAAATGGAATCTAGAAATGTTTCAAAGTTTGAATTTTCAATCTGTTTAAGATTAGGAAACTTAATGGAAGAAGGATGTTTCTAAGGAGCTGATCTCCTTTGGAATGCTCTGTAATGGTTGTTGTCAAGTCTTTCTGACTTTTTGCATAATCATTACAAGAAGATCAATGCATATAAGTTTAGAATCTAACAGATTTCAGTAAATGGCATAAATTTGGAATTCTTGCATTTGCAATAAGGATATGGGAGTGTGAAAAGAGAATCATTGAAGTTATGTTCAATTGATCTAGTTCACAAAGTAAATATCATAGACAAACATAGTATGCATACTTGGTGTGTGGCAGACTAGTGTTTAGAAAACATAGTGTACATGCTTGGAGCATGGGACAACTATTGTTTTAAATTCAAGAATAAAGTTGATAGCTGAAACAATATACAATGAATAATGTGTAATCATATGGTGATAAATAAAAGGTGTTTTATTTATGTTCATAGGTTTTGATACCATATTAGATTCAATTATTATTGTGTTTCACTTGGCATGTTTTGACTTCCTGAATAAACTGGGTTATTCTTCCGGAATGACTAAGTTATTCAAACCATCCACAGTCGGTCATATGTTGGAAGTAGATATGAATTAAGACTGTCATGGGTTGGCTTGTAGAGGTCTAAGGTGTTGGACAAAGCGCTACAACACTCATGAGTGCTCATAAGTTCTGAGTATTGGATTCAACCCGCGCTCATTGGAATCACTTCATGGATTTTATCACGAGTGATCATGAGACGATAATATCTTATATTCTTCAAACCTAGAGATAAGAGTTGTTATTATGAGTTGGTTGTACATTGATTGCACGAAAACACATTTGGTAACTCGGTGCTATAAAACGTGCCTTTGTGTATGCTTCAACAAGCAGTAGAACAAACCATATGAGTTGAAGTTTATCCATTCCTTTTACCTTCGGGATAAAAGCGATATTTTTGGGCCCCTTGATGATTTGATGATGACAAATGGAAGTGCTCGGCCGGGCCAGGGCTGATTTGATTTGTTCAACTAGTCAGTCGTCATAAATCGGAAATCGGGAAACAACAAATGGACAGAGAGAAGGATTATAATCCATGTCTCAATCCATATGATATCTAGAATGGAGGAATATATGATCCCTTATCTAATGGACAAGTCATTGACAAAGGTCAGAGTTCATCTACAAGGTCAGAGTTCGACAGAAGCTTTTGAGAGCTACGACTGCCAGTTGGTTCCTGAAGTCATACGCAATAATAGTTTTAGACTTATCCAAGTGGGAGATTGTTGGATTAATGTCTAAGTCCATAACTATAATTGGTAAGACTTGACCCGACCCGGCATGGTCCATTTGGGTTGCATGGCATCATGCACTTGGATAGACTATAATGAGAGAAATAAGACACTTATGGTTACTAATATATTATAAGTTCTAGTATATTAATAATAAGAATAATAAGATTATTTAATTAGTATTGATCAAGAATTAATCTAGGATTAATTAAGTGATCAAAAGAAGACTAATTAAATATATGGGTTGATTGTGTAAATCATCCATACTTGTATAGTGGGCTAATGCTCCATGGATAATCAAGTTAGGCTAAAACCCATAGGATGTTCCATGGATGCTCCTTGGTGTATTTGAAAACATGGATCCAAGTAAATGGAAAGTCATGACAATTAGGGTTTACCCTAATTGTAACACTATATAAAGATCTTATTCTTGACAAAAATCGGTTACTAGAGTGAGAAAAGAAAGGGCTAGCCGATTTTCATGAGTGTATATTTCTCTCAAGTTATTCCAAGTGTATTTGGTGTTGTGTGAACCATTTGAGGTGTCACACTTGGGGCAATAGGCACTCAATCTTCATGAAGATTTTCTACATCAAAGAGGTATGTATTCTATCTTGTTACACTCATTGTTTTGTATGCTAGATTAGGATAATACCTTGGAAGTTCTTATTTGCATGTATAATAGAGAAAACGTAGATCCAAGGTATTTAGGGTTGCATGTACACTTAGGAGTGTTAGAATGCTCATAACCCAACATCTTTACCTTAAACGGGGGAGCAATTTCTTGGAAGAGTTCCAAGCAAGAGACAGTGGCTGATTCAACTTGCGAACCAGAGTATATAGCAGCTAGCGAGGCAGCAAAGGAGGCGATATGGCTGAAGAGCTTCATTGGAGACCTTGGAGTTGTACCAACTATTAAGGAGCCAATGGAAATATTATGTGATAGTGAAAGTGTAGTTGCCTTAGCCAAGGAACCAAGGGATCACGGGACATCCAGACACATCGACAAAAAATACCATTTCATCAGACATTGAATAGAAGAAGGTCTCCTCGTGGCAAAGAGGGTATCATCGGATGAGAATCCAGCAGATCCCCTCACGAAGGGACTGACTCGGGTTAAGCATCTCCAGCATGATTGGAGCATAGGGCTGAACGATGATATTAGATTTAGTAGTTAGATAATTTTGAAATGTGTAAAGTGTAATTGACATTAGATGATGAATAAAAGGTGTTTTATATATGAGTAAAGTGTTGCTATCTCTTGTCAATCTTTCACTATATTTCTTTTGCATGTTTTGACTTACAAAATAATTATGTTTGGTATATCATATTATTTGACCCTCCAGAGTCGGTCATATGTCAGAATTAGGTATGAATAAAGACTTTCATGATTGGCTGCAAAGGTCTATGTTGTTAGACATGGCTACAACACTCATGAGTGCTCATAAGTTCTGAGCATTGGACTCAACCCACGCTCACTGGAATCACTTCATGGAATTCATCTCCAGTGATTGTGAGACGGTAATATCATATAAGTCTTTGTAACAATGCAAATTTTCGAAATAAATTTTTAATTTTTAAAACATTCATTCATTCATAAATATTGTCAAACACAATGTATCAATGTTATTTTTGTTGGATTAATGTCTAAGCCCATAACTATAATTGGTAAGACTTTACCCGACCCGGCATGGTCCATTTGGGTTGCATGGCATCATGCATTTGGATAGACTATAATGAGAGAAATAAGACACTTATGGTTATTAATACATTATAAGTTCTAGTATATTAATAATAAGAATAATAAGATTATTTAATTAGTATTGATCAAGAATTAATCTAGGATTAATTAAGTGATCAAAAGAAGACTAATTAAATATATGGGTTGATTGTGAAAATCATCCATACTTATATAGTGGGCTAATGCTCCATGGATTATCTAGTTAGGCTAAAACCCATACGATGCTCCATGGATGCTCCATGGTGTTTTTGTACCCATGGATCATGGAAATGAAAGGCCATGTCAATTAGGGTTTACATGGTGTAACCCTAACTATATATGCATCTTATTCTTGACCAAAATTGGCCACTAGTATCATTCTAGAAAGGGCTAGCCGATTTTCATGAAGTGTAGAATTCTCTCATGTTATTCCAAGTGTATTTGGTGTTGTGTGAACCATTTGAGGTGTCACACTTCAGGCACTTGGGACACAAGCTTCATGAAGACTTTATACATGAAAGAGGTATGTATTCTATCTTGTTATAGTCATTGTTTTGTATGCTAGATTAGGATAATACCTTGGATGTTCATATTTGTATGTATAATAGAGAAAACATAGATCCAAGGTATTTAGGGTTTCATGTACACTTAGGAGTGATAGAATGCTCAAAACCCAACAGTGGTATCAGAGCCTAGGCTTGTTTTCTTGTTATACTTGAAAAAGTAGCTGAAAAATCGAGTTTTGATGTTGTCTGCCCAGCAGACTCGCCGAGTCCAAGGCAAAAGGCATTCAACTCGCCGAGTTGGTTCGTGCACTCAACGAGTTGGACCCCCAGACAGCATATATTTGACTTTTTTGGCTGGAATTGGACTAGGAACATTACCCTAAGATGTTTTCGGACTTATAAACCTGTTTTTGATGTGGTAATGTTCATGCTAATCCAATTTCAAAGATAATTGTCAATAGATTCATGTTTTGTATTAGTTTATGGTTTAGACTAATTACATGAAAAATATTGATTTGAATTATCTTGTTCTTATGAGTTGCTTAGATTAATAGAAAGTTGAGTGAAATAGTTGTTTTCAATCCAAATTAATCTAAGAGTTGATTCTAAAATGTGTTTTCATAACTTGTCCTTAAGTTATATGAAAAGTCACATTTAAGTTTCATAAAACTCATAAAAGTTGGCAAAGGTTACAAAATGAAGAGTCTAGTTCTAATTAAATGGTTTTATGACTCCATAATTTGTCCTTAAGTTATGGAGGACCAAGAGTCTCTTCATTAAATAATAAATAAATAAAAAGTGTAACCTTAATTAATTCCATAAGTTAAAAAATAAAGAAAAGTTAATTCTTTTATTAGTTTAAAGTCTTCCATAACTTGTCCTCAAGTTATGGAACTTGAAGAGTTTTTGGATTAAAACTACTTTAAACACATAAGTTATGGAATTAATTAGTTTTGAATAGTTTCAAAACTTGCCCTCAAGTTTTGGAATTTGTAAAGTTTTCTCTTATGAATACTTTAATTCCGAGTTAGCCCTTAGAATTTTAAAAGTTAAAATTCATCCCTTATACTTTATAATATTATAAGTTTATAATATTTATATATATATATTTATAAGAGTAAAGTCAGTCTTACCGTTAGTAGACCTCATTCACGAAGCCGGTCTATAAGCGGGGTATAAGGTTACTGCCTATAAAATGGCAGTTTAATGGGTGTCCACTCTCACCCACCGCTTCCTTGACCGGTGGAGGGTCGTTAGCCGAACGGGTAGGACAAGGACTAGAATTCTGCCTTCATTAAAAGTATTAATGATAAATACTAGGTAACTAAACTCTTATAAATACCCAATCTTAGTTACTTAGGAAAATGTGAATAAGGTGCTAATCCATGAAATTACACTTTGCACTTTGTTTAAGTCGGTTAGTGGAGCGTGTGTGGTTAACCGGCACACTAACTCGTATTTAACAAGGTAGGCAAAGGGTAACTTAATGTTTATCATAGTATTGATGGAGTGTGTGTGGTTAACCGGCACATCGATTGAGGGGTAAACACTTAAGGGTACCAAGTAATTTGTATGGTTACTTCACAACTTGTTTTGTGATCCTCGGCATCACAGTCACAAAACCTGAAAAGCACACTCGAGATTGAAACATGTCATTGAACAGTTCAATGAATCTCAAAGATCTAGGAGTTTCAAAACCAATTAAAACCTAATATTACATTTTGTTTATCTTGGTGGAAATTGGTGAATCGTCATTCAATTACCTTCAAATATTTTATAGCTTGGATTACGGCATCCCTCTTCTAAGTTATAAAATAGTTTGTTGGGTCCTAGCCTTAATATTTCATATTGGGTGTCATATTAAGGACTTAAAATCAACTATCTTGAATATCTCCCAAAAGATGTCTGGTTTAGACATTTATGATCTTCCCAAATCTCTTGAAACAAGATTTCCTAAATGAAGATGATGTCCCATGGAAATCATACTTCTTTCACCTCCTCCAATTATTCTCCCTAACCCACAAGTTCAAGGTCACTCAAGCCCTATTGGCAAGGCAAGGTCTAGGTGTGATCACATCTTGGAGATGTATCACATATTGACAAGTCGGGAGAGTTGGGTGTCAATGTCTTGAGAAAGTTGGTGGTTCAATCACTTTCTAAGTCACATAGTGAGCTCCTTTGGGACTCCTATGAACCAGACCATGACAAGACCCTTAATGATCTTATCTATTTGCTAAGATAAACTTCCTAAAACTTTATGGACATTGACAATGATGACATTGGATATCTAGTAAAGCTCTCTCTTCCCAGTGGAAAGGGATCAGCCATAGTCAACTCGGTTGACCAAATGGTAAAGAGAAAGGCTAAGTCTGTGATAGTCCTATGCACCATTACCAAAGCGTCCATATGTTTAATTGCCACAGGAAGGGGCATTGGTTGCGAAGCTGCCAAATTTATCTAAGGATGTTCAAGTCAATAAGTTTGACTCTACTTTAGGTAAAGTCCACTATCCAGCTCTGCTAAGTTTCTATTCTGAGATTCTTGATACATGATGTGACTGGGTCACAGGTTGATGTTTTAAGAATCAAATAAAAGTGAAGAAACTTAAAGAAAGAATATGTTGAATCTAATCGCGTAGATGGATTTCTATCGCATGGTTTGAAGATCGGATTCTTGAGCTACTTCTTAGGAGTTATGATATATTGCTTAGGAAAAATTTTGATTTTATTTATTTTAAAAATATCCTTACAATGGCTTTTGTGAAAAGTTTTGTTGCTTATAAGATTCCAGTAATAGCAAGAGTGGAAATATGAATTTGATTCTTTCATTTGTGGTAGTGTCTAAATTTACCAAATAAGGAAAGATCCTCATCACCCAAGTTTCAATTGGACCGAAACTTGGAATCATGCAAGTTGTATAGCTTGATGAATGAGAACTTTCAAGCATTGGAAAACTTAAGACTAACTACTTGTTCACATGGATGTGAGGGTCAAGTAATGGACTAAGGGATAGAGTACACATTCTTGTGCACTGATTAAGTCCACCACAAAAGATCGATAAGACTATTCGTCATGATTTACTTAAGTTCAGTAAATATGGTTATACTTACAGACTAAAGTATAATTCTGAGACATTGGAAAAGTTTCAATGTAAGGTAGAGCGAATAAGAAGAATCAACCTAGGCAGAAGGATAAAAGTTTCTCAAATCTGAAAAGATGGGAGAGTACTTTAGTATCAGTTTTTGTGATCATCTTAATGATTAAGATACCATGGCACAATTATTTCTCTACGGAAATCTTGGTGCATTCTTATGACTAAGAAGAGGAATCTTGAATTGTTGAAACGGTTAAATCAAGAAGATGAATCATACTCTGTTCCAATACAAGTCTTAGAGTTATACTCCAAGATTGTAACTTGAGTGACATATCTTAAAGAAAGGTTTAAAACACTTGTCAAATGTAAGAGTAAAAGTTTTCTACTCTTGTACATTTGAAATTGGTAAGTTGTGATGTTTTGGATAAAACAAAGACCAACTAAGGCCAATTGTGTGAAGTGTTTGTCTTGATTAGAATCCACACTATCTCTTGGATGTTTGACAGGGGAGTCTTATAGGTCAAGAGGACAGTGGGAGTCTTAAAGGTCTTGAAAGTCTCAAGAACTAATCAAGAATAAAACCTGAAGTTCTTCACTAGAACACGACTTGAGGTTCATAACCTATCGTGTTGACATATTCTGGGCCATTCCAGTTAAAGTTGGCTTTGCATATGAGTTCTTAGAGTTCTAAATTGGTTGCACAACAACTTGGAAGCAATGGCAGGCCCTTGAGCTATCTAAGGGAAGGTGTATGATTTTGATAAAGTTTTACCAAAACAATCTAGTATCAGAAATCTAAACTTTGGTAAGAAAGTCAGCTGATTTCTGAGTACATGTCAAAGCTAGTGGGAGCATAAGTGTCATGCTAATAATCATCCTATTAGTGGGAGCATGATAATTATTATAAGTATTGCAAGTTAGCAATGTTAATTATAGAAAACAAAAGTTTCAACTGGGAAAGAGTTGTTTTGCTATACCTAAGGGAGAGGAAATTATACTTCATCTCAAATCTAAAAGCTTAGATTGAGGTGTTAATCATATTTAGTCTAGGATATATATATATATATATATATATATATATATATATATATATATATATATATATATATATGAATTTCATGTTGGAACGTATTTAGTCAAGGATATATATATATATATATATATATATATATATATATATATATATATATATATGAATTTCATGTTGGAATGGCTCAACATAAGGAAATTCTGTATATGGGTCCATTATTTGCATTATAAAATTCGATTATGATTACGGCATCCCATTTCATAATATGAATTATGAGAACTTGGCAAATAGAAATGGAAATATTATAGCAAAAGAATGGTTTAGTCTTTATGTGAGTCATCATGAATCGTGTCCCATATGCTTCGGATATAGGATCGATTACATGTGCTATATTCATCCTTTCTAAAATTTTCCAAATGCTTGGGGCATTAAGAAGGGAAAAGGTTTAGAACTGGATATGACTAAAAGGATTAAACAATTGTCGAGGACAATCTAAGATTTACCAAAGATTGGTTGCTCAAGGACAGTTGGAAGTATAGTGATAATTCTAGAAGGACCATATTGACATAATCTGTAAGGAGGAAACTCTTGTTCAGAAGTGATAGTCAAAATGGAATATGGAAATGTTTCAAAGTTAGAAATTATTCGATCTGTGTAAGATTAGGAAAACTAATGCAAGAATGATGTTTCCAAGGAGCTGATCTCCTTTGGAATACTCTGTAATGATTGTTGTCAAGTCTTTCTGACTTTGTGCATAATCATTACAAGAGGATTAATGCATATAAGTTTAGAATCTAACAGATTTTAGTAAATGGCATGAATTTGGAATTCTTGCATTTGCAGTAAGGATTTGGGACTGTGAAAGACGATCACTGGGGTTATGTTCAATTGATCTAATTCACAAAGGGAAGATCATAGAAAAACATAGTATACATACTTGGTGTGTGGCATGACTAGGGTTTAGAAAACATAGTGTACATGCTTGGAGCATGGGACAACTATTGTTTTAAATTCAAGAATAAAGTTGATAGTTGAAACAGTATACAATGAATAATGTGTAATCATATGGTGATAAATAAAAGGTGTTTTATTTATGTTCATAGGTTTTGATACTATATTGGATTCAATTATTCTTGTGTTTCATTTTGCACGTTTTGACTTCCAGAATAAACTAGGTTATTCATCCCGAATGACTAAGTTATTCAAACCATCCACAGTCGGTCATATGTTCGAAGTAGATATGAATTAAGACTGTCATGGGTTATCTTGTAGAGGTCTAAGGTGTTGGACAAAGGGCTACAACACTCACGAGTGCTCATAAGTTCTGAGTATTGGATTCAACCCGCGCTCGTTGGAATCACTTCATGGATTTTATCACAAGTGATCATGAGACGATAATATCTTATATTCTTCAAACCTAGAGAGATGAGTTGTTACTATGAGTTGGATGTACATTGATTGCACGAAAACGCATTCGGTAACTCGGTGCTATAAAACGTGCCTTTGTGTATGCTTCAACAAGCAGTAGAACAAGCCATATGAGTCGAAGTTTATCTATTCCATTTACCTTCAGGATAAAAGCGATATCTGTGGGCCCCTCGATGATTTGATGATGACAAATGGAAGTGCTCGGCCAGGCCAGGACTGATTTGATTTGTTCAATTTGTCAGTCGTCATAAATCGGAAATCGGGAAACAACAAATGGATAGAGAGAATGATTATAATCCATGTCTCGGTCCGTATGATATCTAGAATGGAGGAATATATGATCCCTTATCTAATGGACAAGTCACTGACAAAGGTCAGACTGTATCTACAAGGTCAGAGTTCGACAGAAGCTTTTGAGAGCGATGATTGCCAGTCAGTTCTTGAAGTCATACGCAATAATAGTTTTAGACTTATCCAAGTGGGAGACTGTTGGATTAATGTCTAAGTCCATAACTATAATTGGTAAGACTTGACCCGACCCGACATGGTCCATTTGGGTTGCATGGCATCATGCATTTGGATAGACTATTATGAGAGAAATAAGACACTTATGGTTATTAATATATTATAAGTTCTAGTATATTAATAATAAGAATAATAAGATTATTTAATTAGTATTGATCAAGAATTAATCTAGGATTAATTAAATTATCAAAAGAAGACTAATTAAATATATGGGTTGATTGTGCAAATGATCCATACTTATATAGTGGGCTAATGCTCCATGGATTATCTAGTTGGGCTGAAACCCATATGATGCTCCATGGATGCTCCATGGTGTTTTTGTACCCATGGATCATGGAAATGAAAGGCCATGTCAATTAGGGTTTACATGGTGTAACCCTAACTATATATGCATCTTATTCTTGACCAAAATTGGCCACTAGTATCATTCTAGAGAGGGCTAGCCGATTTTCATGAAGTGTAGAATTCTCTCAAGTTATTCCAAGTGTATTTGGTGTTTTGTGAACCATTTGAGGTGTAACACTTGAGGCACTTGGCACTCAAGCTTCAAGAAGATTTATACATGAAAGAGGTAAGTATTCTATCTTGTTATAGTCATTATTTTGTATGCTAGATTAGGATAATACCTTGGATGTTCATATTTGTATGTATAATAGAGAAAACATAGATCCAAGGTATTTAGGGTAGCATGTACACTTTGGAGTGTTAGAATGCTCAAAACCCAACAATTTTCACAAAACATTTCCCCAGAATCTCCATAAGAACTCCAATGCGTGTGTGTACGAATCATGCTGGCGCCTTCCCGTGCTCATCACTATTACCTGAAACACATAACACAACAATTGTGAGCATAAATGCTTAGTGAGTTCCCCAAAATACCACATACATCATATACGCCACTCGAGGCTATAATACGACCCTCCGGTCGCTGTGTCTCAGCAGGACCCTCTAGTCCCGTAGCTCGTTGCACCCTTAGGTCCGGTCATAACTCGTTGGACCATCCGGTCTGGTCTATATCATCATACAACATACAAATATCACAAAGCACATAATCTCAGACATAACAAATAAGACCCCCTGGTCATCGCATAGTACCACTCTAGGTAACGTATAGTGAGAAGACTCACCTCATTGTCTCGGAAAATATCTGACTCGGAAGAAGTATGATCTAGCCTCCGCCTAATCAAATAAAGTAATACTCCCATAAATGCAATTGTACTCAACCCTAAAGTCAACAAGGTCAACGGTCGAACTTGACCCAACTCGGCGAGTGCATAATGGCAAGTCGGCGAGTCCACATGTGTCCACTGACTCTTTTAATCCCTCTCTTGACACGTAGAGTTCTTCACCTGACTCGACGAGTTCCACCTGGCATGAATCGAGGGGCCACCCCGACTCAACTCGCCGAGTCTCAAAAACAACTCGGCGAGTTCCAACATGAACTCAGACCCCTGACTCACCGAGTCATTCCCCCAACTCGGCAATTCCACTCACTGCGTGATTAACGGGCAACCTTTATACTACTCGTCGAGTCTGTTCTTGGGACTCGGCGAGTTCATGCCATGCACAATCTCAAAACGACTTCTGAGGTCTGATCTGTTCCATACAATCAAAGATCTGGCCTCCCCAAGCATGATAATCATGTAAAGTTCGGACCTTGACACACATATAATATAGAAATGGTCCAAAATGGTGATTTAGCCCCAAAAATGTCTTTCTAAGATCATGACTTCCAAAATAGCTCATAAAGCTCCAAGGGTTTAGGTCTCTGGACCTATTTAAATCCAGATCCAAAGCACAAACTCGAAAAGGGGACTAAATACTCTACATACTCTTCTTCTAAAGGGTTTAAAAACCCTAACTCTATGAATGAAAGCTCAAAACTGGAGAAGGTCCGAAGGAATACCTTAATATGAAGCCTTTGATCCCTTAAGACAGATTTGCACTTCCTTCATCCTTTTTTTGCCTTGGACACCTTCACCTTCAAATTTCACTAACAAAAACTCAAGATCGCCTCTCCTTTCCTCACAAACGCTCTAGATCTCTTTATGGTTTCTCTCTGGGGGTTGGTGGCCACAAATGACGGCCATAAGGCCCTTTAAAAAGGTCTCAAACCTTGGAAATTAGGGTTTCATTAAACAGCGTGGACTCGGCGAGTCCACTCATGAACTCGCCGAGTCCAGCTGTGAACTCGCGTATAGATCCGCGACCATACTCGGCGAGTCTAGACGCCAACTCGCCGAGTACCCCCATAAAATCCAAAATAAAAGAACAAAATATCATACCTGGGAATCCGGGTGTTACAATTCTCCCCCACTAGAATCAGACTTTGCCCTTGAAGTCTCACTCTACAAACAATTCCGGATGCTGCTCCTGCATCTCTCGATCCGGTTCCTAAGTCAACTCTGACCCTTTCCGATGCTGCCACTAGACCCGCACCAGCGGCACTTCCTTGTTCCCTTAAAACCTTGATCTTCCGGTCCCTAATCGCCACCGGTCTCTCAGCATAATTCAGGCTCGCATCCACCTGAATATCTTCTAAGGGCACCACTGCCGACTCGTCAACTATACACTTTCGCAAATGCGACACGTGGAAAGTGTCATGAATCTGACCCAACTCTGCTGGCAACTCCAAGAGATAGGCTACCCTGCCTACCCTCGCGATCACCCTGAAAGGCCCAATATATCAGGGCCCCAACTTTCCCTTCTTCCTGAATCGGATCACTCCTTTCCAAGGAGAGACCTTCAGGAGTACGAAGTCGCCAACCTAAAACTCAAGCTTGGACCGAAGTCTGTCCGCATACTCTTATGACGACTCTGAGCAGTCAACAACCTCGGCCTGACCTGCTGGATCTGCTCTGTCATCTGGAGCACAATCTCGGTGCTGCCCATCACACGCTGTCCTACTTCCCCCCAGCAAATAGGGGTTCGACACCTCCTCCCATACAACAGCTCAAAGGGCGGCATGCCAATGCTCGAATGATGGTTGTTGTTATAAGAAAACACCGCCAAGGGAAAATACGTGTCCCAACTCCCGCCAAAATCCAACACACAAGCCCGAAGCATGTCTTCGAGCGTCTGAATCGTCCGCTCACTTTGCCCGTCGGTCTGTGGGTGGTATGCGGTACTAAAATGCAGTTTCGTACCCAATTCCTCATGAAACTTCTGCTAGAATCTGGAAGTGAAACGTACATTTCAATATGAGACAATCGAGATTGGCACTCCATGCCGCGATACCACCTCTCTCACATACATCTCTGCTAGCTTCTCCGTGGAAGAGCTCTCACTGATGGTCAGGAAGTGAGCACTGTTCGTCAATCTGTCCATAATCACCCAAATTACGTCACCACCCCTTGCGGTTCTTGGCAACTTGGTGATGAAATCCATGGTCATATGTTCCCATTTCCATTCGGGAATCTCTAATGGTTGCAGCTTACCATGTGGATGCTGGTGCTCGGCCTTCACCCTGCGACAGGTCAAGCACCTCTCTACAAACCATGTGTAGGGCCACCAATAATCCTTCTTCAGGTCCAAAAACATCTTAGTGTCCCCAGGATGGATCAAGAATTTCGATCGATGAGCCTCTTCCATCAAAATGGTATGCGTTCTGCCCACAGGCAGTACCCAAATCCGGCACTAAAATGTCATAAGCCCCCGGCTGTCGGTAACAAATTCTGATACCAGCCCGACAACTCGCTCTCTCTTCTGACTCTCTGGCTTTACAGCCTCAGCCTAGGCCCCACAAATAGCATCCAACACCTGGGTCATCACTGACAATCTCAAACAAACATCTCGAATTGGGGCGCCCTCCGCCCTACGGCTCAATGCATCGGCTACCACATTAGCCTTGCATGGGTGGTACAGGATCTCACAATCATAATCCTTAACCACGTCCAACTACCTCCTCTGACGCATATTCAGTTTGGGCTGATCCATCAAATACTTCAAGATCTTGTGGTCCGTGTATATTGTACACCGAACCCCATACAGATAATGTCGCCAGATCTTGAGAGCGAACACTACTACTCCCAACTCCAAATCATGAGTGGGATATCTCGACTCATGAGGCTTAAGCTGCCTCAATGCATAAGCAATCACATGCCCCCTCTGCATAAGCACCGCTCCCAAACCGGATGTCGATACATCACAATAAACCACAAAATCTTCCATCCCTTCCGGAAGAGCTAACACTGATGCTTCGCATAATTTCTGGCAAAGTGTCTCGAACGAGGTCTGCTGCTCCGGACCCCAAGAAAACGCAACACCCTTCCGGGTCAACTTGGTGAGTGGCATGGCGATCTTGGAGAAATCCTTAATAAATCTCTTATAATAGCCGGCCAAACCGAGAAAACTCCTGATCTCGATGGGTAACCTCGGCACCTCCCATCTCATGACCGCCTCAATCTTGGCCGGATCGACCAATATCCCATTCTGGTTATCGAGGTGTCCCAGAAACTAAACCTCTCACTGCCAGACCTCACATTTGGAGAACTTGGCATAAAGCCTCTTCGACCTCAGAACTCCGAGGGTCTCCCTCAAATGTTCCTCATGCTGCTCTCTGGATCTCGAATACACCAAAATGTCGTCGATGAACACGATCACTGAGCGATCCAACATCGGTCGCCACACCCGGTTCATGAGATCCATGAACACCGTCGGTGCGTTGGTGAGTCCGAAAGGCATCACCACGAACTCGTAATGCCCATAACGAGTTCGGAATGCCGTCTTTTGGACGTCCTCCTCCCGCACCCTCACCTGATGATACCCAGACCTCAAATCGATCTTAGAGAACCAAGATTCTCCCTGCAATAGATCAAACAAATCATCGATCCTCGGCAACAGGTAACGGCTCTTGACCGTTAGCTTATTCAGTCCATGATAATCGATGCACATCCGGAGCGAGCCATCCTTCTTCTTGAAAAAAAGGATAGGCGCCCCCCAGGGCGAACTGCTCGGCCTGATAAACCCCTTCCCCAGCAGCTCCTGAAGTTGCGAGGATAACTCCTGCATCTCCGGCGGCGCAAGGCGATACGACACCTTAGCGATAGGCACAGCTCCTGGAACCAACTCAATACCGAACTCTACCTGCCTCTACGGAGGTACACCTGGCAATTCCTCTGGAAACACATCCGGAAACTCGCGCACTATCGGAACCTCATCCACCGACTTCAGTCTCCCTGAATCAACGCTCGCATCCATCACATATGCCACAAATCCTCTACAGCCCTGCTGTAGACTCTGTCTCGCTCTGGCGGCCGAACAAAATGTTGATCTCGCACGGGTACCCTCGTCGTGCACTGTAAGAACTCCCCCACTAGGGTCTCGAATCGTCACCAACTGACTCTCGCAGTCTATCACTACTCCAAATCGGCTCAACCAATCCATACCCACTATAACACACACGTCCCCCATCGCGATCGGAACCAGATCTTTCGGAAACTCCACATCAAAGATCTCAAGGACACATCCTCGAATCACGTCCGAAGCATACACTACTCGCTCATCAGCTATGGAAACTCGTATAGGCCGATCCAACTCCTCTCGACGGACACTAATATGTTGACTAAATGCTATGGAAATAAACGACCGACTCGCACCCTAGTCAAATAATACCAATGCAGGCACAAAACTCACAAGAAGAGTACCTACACATATCATCATATAAGCATAAAAACTCAACTCCAATAAAAGATGGAAAGAGAATACATACCAGCCACAACACCGGGCGCCGTGCGGACCTCCTCCGCTGTCAACTAAAATGCCCTCCCACGAGCCTTCGGGGCCTCGACCTTCACCGGCCAAACCTCGGTAACCCTAGCAGCAGGCACAGATCCCTACGCTGATCCCTGAAGAAGCAGAGGGCACTCGGCCTTCCGATGGTCGGTCTGGTTGTAATGAAAGCACACCGAAAATCCCTTGGGGCAATCCCTCGCGATATGCCCCTCCTTCCCACACTTGTAGCACACCCCAGCCCTGCACGTCCCCTCGTGACTTTTACCGCACATCCCACAAGTGTGGCCCTTCGGGCCTCCAGACCTCGAATCAGCGGGTTTTGCCCACTTGGCTGCCGGCTGAGACTGAGTCGGCCGCCGATCCATCCTCTGAGACTCGGCCTCCTCCGTAGCCTGAGTCTCCAACTCGATTTCCCTCTTCCGGGCATTTTCCTGGAGCTCAGCAAATGTCTGATAAGTCGAGTTCGCCAAGAACTCCTGAATATCTCTCCTCAGCACACTCAAATAATGGCTCATACGAGCCTGCTCAGATGACACCTGCTCAGGGCAAAACATCTCCCTCTCATGAAACTTCCTGGTAATGATTGCACAGAATCAGTACCCTGCTTGAGGGTCAAAAACTCCTGAATCAACCGTTCCCTTTCCACCGGGGGAACATACTCCTCTCTGAACATATCGGTGAACCTCTCCCAGGTCACCTCGGAAATCTCAGTCAAAGTGAAGTTCGCCGTCACGAACTTCCACCAATCCTTTGCTCCCAGGCGAAGCTGGTTCAAGGCGAACCGAATCCTCAAGTGCTCTGGACAAGAGCACATATAGAAACATCCCTCGATGTCAGAGATCCACCTCATAGCAGCAATCGGGTCTTGCGTCCCGTCGAACTCTAGTGGCTTTGTGTTGCTGAACTCCCGGAACAACAACGAGTCACCTCCCTGAGGTCTGGCAGCAGTAGCTGCAGCTGCAGCAGCCTCAGTCAATGCGGCGTACCGCTCGTCAAATGTCTCAATCAATGTGGACTTGATGTCCCCAAACATCTCGGGAATCTCAGCCCGAATGGCAGCAGCAACCTCCTCATGAATCAATCGACGGATCTCCTCGTCGCTGACACCACTGCTCTCTGGTGTGTGTCGAGTCCCAACCATGATGCTTCTGAAATACAACAAAAATTATCATAGACTCAATTGAGCATACACATACTCAATGACACAACCCTACTTGTCCTCCGTTGCCCAAAAGATTCTTACTTGGAATGCCCACTGATCCGGTGTCTCCAGTAGTACGGGCCCAATACTACTGACCACACCGCATCAGTATTCACTCGAAGTCCTCCTCCTTGGATCTTGGATTACAAGTACTCTACTCTTAAAGCATCTCAGCAGCAGAAATCTCCTAAGCTAAGGCATCACAAATCAGGCTACTCTAGTCCTAATATGTATACCTAGCCTACTCTAGCATGCATAACATAAGATATCGCATAACACATAATGTAAGGGTACTTTTTGGGGATTCACCGTTCGGGCGCCGGCCGTTCATACAAACGGCTATGCTCTATTTGTCTCAAAACTCTTTTTACTCTTTTCAAAAGCTTTACTTCATTAAAAAAATTCTCAAATCCTCAGTTTGAGTTCACATACGCCCGAAGATGCATCCGAATCCCTCAAATCAAGGCTCTGATACCAACTTGTAACAACACAAATTTTCGAAATAAATTTTTGATTTTTAAAACATTCATTCATTCATAAATATTGTCAAACACATTGTATCAATGTTATTTTCACAAAACATTTCCCCAGAATCTCCACAAGAACTCCAATGCGTGTGTGTACGAATCATGTTGGCGCCTTCCCGTGCTCATCACTAGTACCTGAAACACATAACACAACAACTGTAAGCATAAAATGCTTAGTGAGTTCCCCAAAATACCACATACAGCACATACGCCACTCGAGGCTATAATACGACCCTCCGGTCGCTGTGTCTCAGCGGGACCCTCCAGTCTCGTAGCTCGTCGGACCCTTAGGTCCGGTCATAGCTCATTGGACCCTCCGGTCCGGTCTATATCATCATACAACATACAAATATCACAAAGCACATAATCTCATACATAACAAATAAGACCCTCTGGTCATCGCATAGTACCACTCTAGGTAACGTATAGTGAGAAGACTCACCTCAATGTCTCGGAAAATATCTGACTCGGAAGAAGTATGATCTAGCCTCTGCCTAATCACATAAAGTAATACTCCCATAAATACAATTGTACTCAACCCTAAAGTCAACAAGGTCAACGGTCGAACTTGACCCGACTCGACGAGTGCACAATGGCAACTCGGCGAGTCCACACGTGTCCACTAACTCTCTTAATCCCTCTCTTGACACGTCCAGTTCTTCCCCTGACTCGACGAGTTCCGCCTGGCATGAATCGAGGGGCCACCCCGACTCAACTCGCCGATTCTCAAGAACAACTCGGCGAGTTCGAACTTAAACTCAGACCCCTGACTCTCCCTGACTCACCGAGTCATTCCCCCAACTCGGCAAGTCCATTCACTGCGTGATTAGCGGGCAAGCTTTATTCTACACGCTGAGTCTATTCTTGGGACTCGGCGAGTTCATGCCATGCACAATCTCAAAACGACTTCTGAGGTCAAATCTGTTCCATACAATCATAGATCTGGCCTCCCCAAGCATGATAATCACGTAAAGTTCGGACCTGTAATACACATATTGTAACATCCGGAATTTCAGGTATTATATTTATTCGTTTTATTTTGAGTTTTGTGGAAGAACTCGGCGAGTTGGTGCGAAGACTCGCCGAGTAGAGACACGATTTCTCACCCGGATTAATGACCGGACTCGACGAGTCACATTGGTGGACTCGTCGAGTCTGCGCTGTTTAATGAAACACTAATTTCTCGGGTTTGGGGCCTATTTAAAGGGCCTTATGGCCGTCATTTGTGCTCACCAGTCCCCAGAGTGAAACCCTAGTGAGCTTGAGCGTTTGGAGTGAGATAAGGAGCCATTGTTGACCTTGGAGGTGTTATCTAGCAAGGGAAAGGAAGCAACAGCCAAGGGGAAACAAGAGGATCAACTTCCTGAAGATCTGAGGTCCAGAACATCACGTTTGAGGTACTATCTTTCGAAACATTCTCTGTTATGGTGATGTTCATGTTGATTTAGGGCTTATTGAGCCCTTTTGTGGCTAGATCTAGTGCTTCCTTGGTCCCTTAAGCGAGTTAGGTTCTGGATCTGGACCCTTGGAGGTCCAGAGTGTCCCTTTGTCCAAGCTTTTTATGAATCCATGGAGGTTTTGGTTTGGGGTCTTTGTGCTTGAGGTCAAAACACCATTTATGAGTCATTAGGTGTGTTATGAGCGCCAAGACATGAACTTTACGTGATGAATAAGCTTGGAAGGACTGGATCTATGAGTTAGTGAAGCACATCTGACCTCAGAAGGTCGTTTGGGGTTGTGCATGGAATGCACTCGCCGAGTCCATTTTCCAGACTCGACGAGTTTGTGCGGGATGTTCAGTGATTTCGAACTAGGGTTTGAGTAACCGAGTCGGGTGAGTGACTCGGTGACTCGGAAGGGACTCACAGGAATCGGGTCCCCGTAGAGACTCGGCGAGTCCACGCCAGACTCGGCGAGTTGAGTTGACCGTTGACCAGAGTTGACCAGTGTTGACACTATAGGGTTAGTCAACCTTAGTTGGGAAAGTGTTAATTAGAGATGTATTGTGTTATAGGAGGAGTATAGCTCTGGAGATCGAGCACTAGTGATTTCAGGGATTTGCGAGTTATCGAGATACGCGAGGTGAGTCTTCTCACTATACTTTACCTTGAGTAGGTAATCAGAGTTATGTGACAGAGTATTTGTATGCTATATGTATGTTATGTGTTGTACTGCATTATTTCTATGTGATTTATGTTGTGCATGTTTATAGAGTTGGAACCGGAAGGTTCACAGAGTTCGAACCAGAGGGTTCACAGAGTAGGGTCCACGGACCCACAAAGTTATAGCCTCGAGTGGCTAATATGTGCTATGTGTGGTATTTTGGGTAACTCACTAACCGCGGGAAGGCGCCGGCCTGATCAGTACACACACAGGATTTTTATGTTATGAGATCTTGGGATTTTTATATGTTATGGATTTGAGTTTCAAACATTGATGTTTTTATGAATACTAAATGAATTATGCTTTTATAAAATGCAAAAAATTGGTTTTAAATTTACGGTGTTACACATATAATATAGAAATGGTCCAAAATGGTGATTTAGCACCAAAAATGTCATTCTAAGCTCATGACTTCCAAAATGGCTCATAAAGCTCCAAGGGTTTAGGTCTCTGGACCTCTTTGAGTCCAGATCCAAAGCACAAACTCGAAAAGGGGACTAAATACTCTACATACTATTCTTCTAAAGGGTTTAAAAACCCTAACTCTATGAATCAAAGCTCAAAACTGGAGAAGGTCCGAATGAATACCTTAATATGAAGCCTTTGATCCCTGAAGACACTAGATTTGCATTTCCTTCATCCTTCTTTTGCCTTGGAAACCTTCACCTTCAAATTTCACCAAAAAAAAACTCAAGATTGCCTCTCCTTTCCTCACAAACTCTCTAGATCTCTTTAGGGTTTCTCTCTGGGGGTTATTGGCCACAAATGACGGCCATAAGGCCCTTTAAATAGGTCTCAAACCCTAGAAATTAGGGTTTCATTAAACAACGTGGACTAGCCGAGTCCAGCTGTGAGCTCGCGTACAGATCCGCGACCATACTCGATGAGTCTAGACGCCAACTCGCCGAGTACCCCTACAAAACCCAAAATATACGAACAAAATATCATACCTGAGAATCCGGGTGTTACAGTCTTGAAACCTAGAGATATGATTTGTTACTTATGAGTTGGTTATGCATTGATTGTATGAAAACACATTGGTACCTCGATGTTATAAAACATGCTCTTGTATATAATTCCATGAATAGTACAACAAACATATGAGTCAAAGTTTATCTGTTCCTTCTTGGATTAGAAGCTGATATATGGGCCCCTCGATGGTTTTCTTTTTGACCTATGTACCAGGCCCGGTCAGAACTAAGTTGATGTGTTCAATTATGTTCTTTGTCAAACAAATCGGAAATCGGGAAACAAAGTGCTGGACAATGAGTAAGACATTGTTCCATGTATTTGTCCGGCTAATATCTAGAACAGAGGATTATATGATCACTTATCTTAAATGGCGTATCATCATCTTCTCAGTTCCGAGAGACCTTGAAAGAGCTACGATTGTTGATCGGTTCCTGAAGTCATACTTGCAATTATAGTTATTAGACTTATCTAAGTGGGAGACTGGTAAATAAGGTGTCTAAGTCCATAACTATTTCTGGTATGTACTTGACTCGACCCGGCATGGTCCATTTGGGTTGCATGGCACCATGCATTTCGATAGACTAAATGACAGAAATAACACTTGTGGTTTATTAATATATTATAAGTTCTAATATATTAATATTATTAGTTAATTAGTATTGATCAAGAATTAATTTGGAATTAATTAAGTGATCAAAAGATAACTAATTAGATATATGGATTGATTATGTAAATCATCCATAACTTGTATAGTGGGCTAAGAGGCTCCAAGGATTATCAAGTTGGGTTAAACCCATAGGATGCTCCATGGGAGTTACAAACCCATGGGTCATGGAAATGAAGAGTCATGACACATTAGGGTTTAAATGGTGTAACCCTAGATGTGTCATACTATCTAAGGAACTCATTCTCCACCAAAATTGGCTACACAAAAAAGAGAAGTGAGGGTTAGGCTGATTTTTAGAGTGTTGTATTCTCTCAAAAGTCATTCCAAAAGCATTTGGTGTTTTTTTGAAGCATTTGAGGCATCACACTTGGGGTGCTAGGCTCAGAAGGTTTCAAGGAATCAAAATCAACTACAATGTATGTAATTCTAGCCATCCTTTTAGGATTAAAGTTCCCCATGTATGCTAGATAGGATTATGAACCTTGGAAACCAAATTTTGCATGTATTTAGACAAACATAGATCCAAGGTTTAGTAGGGTTACATGTACACTTAGGAAGTGTTAGAATGCTCAAAACCCATCAAGTTTTCGATTAAGGTGTGACCAAAAACCAGTTTTCGGTCTGCTAACCGAAAACTATTTTCGGTCCCTGTCAATATATATAGGTGATATTTTCATATTTAGTTCATATTAAGTATACATTTTAATTCATTTATTAGCTAAATTATTGCATATTATGGAAAAAAGGTACTTAAAAGCGTGAGAAACAGTTAGAAGATCGAGAATGGAATAAAGAAGAAAAACACTAAAATTAGCACTGACTCGGCGAGTCAGATCGACTACTCGGCGAGTCCAATCGAAGAATCGAGAAGATAATGACTCGGGATCCCAGAGAGTTATCACAATACGGGGAATGTGAGAGGGACTCGACGAGTCACCACCTGACTCGACGAGTTGGTTCATATATTTATAGATAATTCCTCAGATCGATAGAGAGAGTTCTAGGACGATTCAGAAGTACTTAGCTACGATTGAGAAGCCAGAGAAACCCTAGAAGACGACAAAGGAAGCTAGAATTCAATCCCGGAGAGTAATTGAGGCAAAATTTCATCATTTCAGTTATTCTTTTGTTTTATCATTATGGTTAAGCAATTTGACTTTGTTTGGTTGCTGTTATTTACTTCAATTATGAGCTAAAACCTTTAGACTTCTGTTTGGGGATACAAAGTTGACAATATGGTTTGATTGATTGGTAGGATTAATTTCAAGTTGGTGAATTTTTGTTATTTTAGCTTGCTAAAGAACCTTGTGTGTGAATAATAATTAATTTTCTGTTAATAGGAAGATAATTGATTAGCATGAACATCTATTAATTATTAACCTCATATGCTATGTGATCACTATGCTATATGTCTTGGATTAATGAATATGAAACTAGAATTAATAAGAAAATTGAGTAAATTCATGTGCAAGCTTGTAAGATGACCATCAAACAAGAAGTTAATTAAAAGAATAAATTAGTTAATTATCGCAAGTCTAACTTAACCCGAATAATTAATCTAGTGAATATAATTAAATTAGACAATTGGTCACTGTTTAAGTTAGTTTATTTGCTAAGGATTAGGGTAGTGAATACGAATCTAATCACTTGAATCGGTAACCAACGAAAGAATTAATCCATTGCACCATTACCTTGAAATCAACCATAGAGTCAACCAAGTTGAACTAAACAGAAGTTCCTTTCCAATTATTGAATCTAGTTAAGTCTTTATTTCCTAGTTCTTAAATTAGTAATCGTTAGTAAGTTTCTAGTCTTGTAAAACTAGAGAACACCCCTACTTATTAATTAACTTAGATAAAATTAGTTTTTAATTTAATTTGTCGTACCCTGTGATCGATACCCGACTTATTTAGCTATACCACAATTGATAGGTTCACTGCCTTTTGTGTGTTATTTGATAGTTCAAGTAGGTTTAAAACTAAGTGAGTTTGCACACATCAAGTTTTTTGGCGCCGTTGCCGGGGAACGGTTTATTAAAAATTTGTGTGGGATTTATCTTACACAAAGTTATTTACAAAGTAATTAAGTAAGTAGAATTAGTTTATTAAAAATTCGTTTTTAGAATAACTAGAAATTTTCTTTTCTGTTTTTGCCTTGAACTCGCCGAGTGCACTCGTGCCGACTCAGCGAGTGCATCGTTGTCTCAGTCTTTATTTTTTTTATTTCGTTTTTGTTTTTTTTTACGCGTTCTATTTCTTTTGTTTTGTTTGTTTACAATTGTTTCATTACCCGAGGATCTGATACACCTCTGGTCCCTCCTTTGGAAGACCCGGAATCCGCACTAAAAAGAAGCAAAGGAAAAGTCGTTGGAGAAACCACATCTTCAAAGAACTCACCACTCAAAAACTTAAAATCCGTTTTCAGCAAGAAGAAGAGCAGCAAATCAGGAGCATCCAGTGCCTCGTTGACAGTTGAAGAACCAATTCAAGAAGATATCGAGTATGAGACCGAGAGAGAAGAAGAGCACACTTACGAGCACGAAACCGATTCCGAAGAAGAGTTAGCTATCACAATGGCTAACATTGATGAAGTCCCCATGGGGGAATGGAAGAAAAGGATGCGTGATGACACCGGGCCGGGACTTGTGCAACCCGCAATTCCCGCGACCGCTACTTTCGAACTAAAAGGCCATATTCTCGCCCAACTCAAGGAGATTCCTTTTTACAGGAAGGATCACGAAGACGCTTACAAGCACTTAGACGAAGTGAATGATGTGGCCGATTACTTCAACGTCCCGAATGTTCCACGCGAGACCCAGCTTCTTCGCATGCTTCCTGTCACATTTAAAGGAGCTGCAAAAGATTGGTTAAAGTCACTTCCTCCCGGATCAATCACCACATGGGCCAAGATGAAAGAAGAGTTCATAGACCATTTCTGTCCGCCCTCCAAGATAGCCAAGCTAAAGAAAGCCATTGCCAACTTCGACCAACAACCCGGAGAATCTCTTTACGAAGCTTGGGAAAGATACAAGAGCCTACTTAGAAATTGCCCACACCATGACCTTAATAGCCAACAAGAGGTCTCCATCTTCTATGATGGAGTCAATGTCACCACAAGGCAATTGCTTGATTCTCAAGGCCCGCTCACAAAGAAGGCGCCCCCGGTAATTAAAGAATTAAGTCGTGGGGTGATAGCTAAGCTTCATAGTCTAGATCGAAGAATGACAAAAATGGATCAAACAATCCATGCTATTAGGGTAGGATACGAAAATTGTATAGGGCCCCATCTTACAAAGGATTGTGATTTGGATGAGAATGGAAATAAGAGAGCTCAAGTCTTCTATTCAAGTGGCGACCGATATGATGAAAATTGGCGTAAACCTAAGAAGGAATGGCTACCATACGAAGAGTATAAGAAGGAAAAGGAGGAGAAATACAAGCAGAAGGAGAGGGGACTATACCAAAAGGAAGAACCGGTAGAAAAGAAAGCCGATTTAGAAGAGTTATTCACTAGATTCATAGCCGCGTCCGAAAAAAGACACAATGATCACGATGCTGCCATACACGAGACCAGAAACATGCTTAGGAATCAGCAAGCATCAATTCTCAACATTGAGAAACAGCTGGGGCAGCTTGCGCATCAAGTGAATGATAGAAGGCTGGGTCAGCTTGCGCATCAAGTGAATGATAGAAGGCTTAGCAGGACTTGCTTTGGTTCCGCTAGAAGAGGAACCATCTTGGGACTTTCCCTTTTGGTGGCTCTTATATGAAGCCTTCCTCTTCTTACCTCTTCCTTTCCCTATTGCCAACACAGGGGCCGAATCAGTAGGAGTTGATGCAATAGATTTATCCTTTAGGTTTCAGTCAGCAGTTCACAATAACCCTTGAAGCTAGCTCAAGGTGATCTCCTCTTTGTTCATGTGGTAGGTCATTCTGAACTGGTTGTAGCATGGAGACAAGGAATAGAGAATGATGCTGATAGCCAAATCCTCATCAAAGTTAACAGTCAACTTTAGAATATGATCAACATACCTCTACATCTTCTGCAGATGCGAGGTCAAGGATTCTCCGCTCCCCATCTTAGAAGTGATCATGTTAGTGATGATCTCATAGCGCTCTTGCCTCGTGCTTTGGTGATACCTATCCATTAAATCTTGATGCATCTCGAATGGATATGTGTCCTCATAGGACTTATGGAGTTCTGCGTTTATAGTCGCGAGCATGATGCAATGAACCCTCATTTTATCACGTTTATGAGCCTCAAAAGCATCGATTTCTTAAGTAGTGGCAGTTTCTGGATTGATCTTTTCAAGCTTCTTGTCGACGACATACTCTTTGTCCTCGTATCGAGTGATTATTCAGATGTTTCAGATCCACTCAATGAAGTTGTTGCCATTAAAGATCACTTTCCCACAAAAATTCATGATTGAGAATCCATCAAAAGCTACTGTAAGGTCCTTGATGGAAGGATCTTCACCAATGATCAATTAATCACAAGAAAACAAAGAAGAAATGGAGTAGAAGATGAATGAAACTAAGCTTTCATACGATTAAAAACTTGAAATCGTCTGATACAACTCAGGGACCGAAAACTAGTGAAAGTACAACTGTGTTTAACTCTGACAACCTGACACCTATTGATGTGTGCAAACTCACTTAGTTTTAAACTTACTTTAATTATCGAATAACACACAAAAGGCAGTGAACCTATCAATTGTGGTATAGCTAAATAATTCGGGTATCGATCACAGGGAACGGCAAATTAAATTAAAAACTAATTTTATCTAAGTTAATTAATAAGTAGGGGTGTTCTCTAGTTTTACAAGACTAGAAACTTACTAACTATTACTAATTTAAGAACTAGGAAATAAAGACTTAACTGGATTCAATAATTGGAAAGGAACTTCTGTTTAGTTCAACTTGGTTGACTCTATGGTTGATTTCAAGGTAATGGTGCAATGGATTAATTCTTTCGTTGGTTACCGATTCAAGTGATTAGATTCGTATTCACTACCCTAATCCTTAGCAAATAAACTAACTTAAACAGTGGCCAATTGTCTAATTTAATTATATTCACTAGGTTAATTATTCGGGTTAAGTTAGACTTGCAATAGTTAACTAATTTATTCTTTTAATTAACTTCTTGTTTGATGGTCATCTTACAAGCTTGCACATGAATTTACTCAATTTTCTTATTAATTCTAGTTTCATATTCATTAATCCTAGACATATAGCATAGTGATCACATAGCATATGAGGTTAATAATTAATAGATGTTCATGCTAATCAATTATCTTCCTATTAACAGAAAATTAATTATTATTCACACACAAGGTTCTTTAGCAAGCTAAAATAACAAAAATTCACCAACTTGAAATTAATCCTACCAATCAATCAAACCATATTGTCAACTTTGTATCCCCAAACAGAAGTCTAAAGGTTTTAGCTCATAATTGAAGTAAATAACAGTAACCAAACAAAGTCAAATTGCTTAACCATAATGATAAAACAAAAGAATAACTGAAATGATGAAAGTTTGCCTCAATTACTCTCCGGGATTGAATTCTAGCTTCCTTTGTCATCTTCTAGGGTTTCTCTGGCTTCTCAATCGTAGCTAAGTACTTCTGAATCGTCCCAGAACTCTCTCTATCGATCTGAGGAATTATCTATAAATATATGAACCGACTCGTCGAGTCAGGTGGTGACTCGTCGAGTCCCTCTCACATTCCCCGTATTGTGATAACTCTCTGGGATCCCGAGTCATTATCTTCTCGATTCTTCGATTGGACTCGCCGAGTAGTCGATCTGACTCGCCGAGTCAGTGCTAATTTTGGTGTTTTTCTTCTTTATTCCATTCTTGATCTTCTAACTGTTTCTCCCGCTTCCTTTCGCTTCCGAGCTTCATCTTTGGACTGAAAAACATAATTTAACACTTTTAAGTACCTTTTGTCCATAATATGCAATAATTTAGCTAATAAATGAATAAAAATGTATACTTAATATGAACTAAATATGCAAATATCAAAATACCCCACACTTGTCTTTTGCTTTCCCCCAACCAAAACTGGATTTTAAACTTATTAGAATCATATATAACAACTACAATCTAACCCATCCATTATGCCAAGACCGCAACGCCTGCATTTATGTCTAAAATTTTTCCTAAAGACCTCCCATACTCCAAATACTCACAATCCTCATAAACACTAGCCCACTCATCCCGAACTATGCTCATTTTATGCAACCCTCCGAATCCATCCTCAGAAAACCTCTTAACCTCAAGGTATTTTTAATTGAGCAACCCAAGCATACATAATCTATAATTACAACTTTTCGATACCACTATGGAGCTCTTTTGGAATTCTTCACTTCCTTTAATAATTTGATCTTTGATCTCTTTGAATTCACCACCTTGTTGTTTGATTTTTGGTATCTTCAACTTTTTGAATCTTTGGAATTTTGATCTTTTGATCTTCACTTTATTTGCTCCAAAATTCTTCAAACTTTTCTTGCAATTCTCCCTTTTTTTTACATGTACCTCTCTTTTTTCACTCAAAAACCTACATGCTTAAGCAGGGGCGCTCAACCTCAACCCTTATTGGCTAACGATAATAATTTTCCTGGATACATTTCAGGTACACGATGCTAAACATATTGCATCCTTCAAACTAAGCGAGGTCGTGTTTTTGTCCCATGATTTCACTAGAATAAGGAAGCCACAAATGCACTAGAACGTATATAGGCTCAACTAAACATTTGGGTTATCATGCAATTATCAACACAATTCTAACATGGAATCCTAATTTTACTTTTACCAAAATTTTCTAATTTATATCCTAAATCCTAAGTAATACTTTTGGTATGCAAAATTTTTAAAATTAGCCTAAATTAAGATTCTAAGTTTTCTATTTATGTGACCAACCCCCTACACCACACTTATTTTATGCAATGCCCTCATTGCATATTATGCATGGTAAAAACATAAAAAGAAAATAAAGAGGGAATTGGAACAAACTCCCCTGGGATAGCAGTCGATAGATTGATCACTTCCTTTCCAGCTCCAATTCCAGTGACCTTAGACACGGGAACAGCTCATCCATGCCTTGGGTGTCAAATTTCGTGTGGGTAGCTCCAAATACTCAGAAAAACAGTGTAAAATCTTCAGGAATTAATATGGAAAGAATAGATAGTCAAGTGGTACTCTAATCAGCATCAAATCAGCAGCCGTTTCGACATGAAACCAAACGACTCGTCGAGTATATACCAGACTCGTCGAGTTGCTTCGAGAAATCTTCACATTTATGAGAATTAAGGGCGACTCGTCGAGTCAGCTTAGTGCACTCGACGAGTTGGTCGCTGAATGAAAATAATAGCATTCTGCATCTGATCCAACTTCCAATAAACTCTCTATACTTTCTATTCACTTCTAGACTCCCTTGCCAACATTTCTAAGGACCGGACTCAATACTTCAACTCTAACGCTCCCTCTTTCTTGACTCTCTTTCTCACTTTGATTCTATAACTCTAAACCCCTTTTGAAGCTAGCACTCCTAATTCAATTCTAAAAAATTGTCAAAGCATTCAAACATCAAATAAACATCAAAAGCAAGTTTTAAAAACATCAAACAAACCAAATAAAAAACAAACACAAAAAAAAATTGAAAATTGTTCAATAAAAATGCAAAGAACTCAATCCTCCTCATCATCATCATCTTGCCCTGCTCCACTTCGTCTTGCACTTATCACCTCTTCCCATGATGGAATATATGGAAAGTTACCACCATCAATGTGTGGAATGTTAAAGTGGTCGAAAAGTCGTATATGTGATTGGTTGCTAAAATTCAAGCTCCGCGCCATTTGGTCTTGTAGCCGCCTCATCTCCACATTGTACCAATCCATTCGTACTTCTTCATTCTCAACCGGAATCATCGGCGGCTCATCCTCAACATCCCGCTCTCTCCTTGAACGAACCCTCCTCCCCGGTGCATCGGGACCAACAACCGGATCATCATTCGGGATGGCATAATGGCCACCACCATAATCTTCAATAATCCTCGCTCTCCGGAAAAGAATTGGATTGAACAGAGGTGTAGGGATCATCGTCATGGAATTCCACGTACCACGGTTCATCAACCCGAATGAATTGGCTAACCGGGTGACAAACATCCCACCATTGATTCGGGAAGTTTTGTGATCCTTGACTGCACCCTCCGAGAGATATGAAGCTAGACACCAAGGAATGTTGCAAAAAATGTCGAGTGTAATAATGCTCCATAAATAGAAGACATCAAGGTTAGACACCTTGTCATCATCTTTCCTTTGGTTGATGGTGGATGAAATGATATGATGGATGAGGCGGTGTGTTGGGGATCGAATGCTCCCTTCCTGTGCCGACTTCGGAATATAGACCTTGTTACCAATTGTATTCCACCAGCCCACGCTCGTAACTCCCTCGGGAAACACCATATGGGTTTGTGCCAAAAAGGCCCGAAAGATGGGTGTTGAGACCAAGGGCTGATCATAAACCCCTAATCGACAGGCAAGATCCATCATAGAGCATTGACGAAATTCTCCCCCGAGGCAGAAACTAAAGCTTGACGGGTGATAAACATCCACTCTCCCGGTGAAAGATACCGTGGAGAAGAACTCCAAACAAAGCTCCAAATAAACCAGCTCTTGAATACGGAAGACCCGGCTCCACCCGTCGCAAGTCATTGTTTCGCCTACATGGTGAAACTCCTTTACAAGATAAGGAGCTAACTCCTCCTCATAGCGAACACTCTGCAACCAATCCCAATCTATCCGGTTGGGCACATAGATCTCTTTCTTCTTTATGTCAGCCAGCTTCTTCTTCCATTTCCGCAATGTCGAAGAGGACTCGATTTGTGGGAAGTTTAGCCACGGAAAATCTCCTTGGTGGCCAATGGAACTTTGCCTCCTTCTAAACATGATTTCTGCAAAACAAATACACAAAACCCAGAAAACACAGAGTATAATTAAAAAAACAGCTCGCATATGTTCCCCGACTTGACTCGTCGAGTCCAAGTACGACTCGGCGAGTCGCACGAACTGCACGAGTCAGTCGGCGGGTCGATGAAAATTAGACCATGAAACCTGGAAATCGCGTCAAGGGTTTTGTCTAGGCATACATTATTAAGGTATTAAGGCCAGAATAAGCTTTCAAAACAACATAATTCATGAAAAATCAAAACCCTAGAAATTTACTACTTTTCAAAAACGGGTTTTTTCATGCAATTACTAGCATAGATGGCCTTATAATCAGGTTCTTAACAGAAAACATGAAGAACAAAGATGAATGCTTGAGAGAGAGTTGAGAGAGAGGCGCACGGCGAGTGTGTATGTGAAAGAAACTGATTCTTAGGGTTAAAACCCTAGTTACCGGTTGTAAAAGCAATTTCAAATTTTTTTTTTCTGTAAATAATACCGACTCGTCGAGTTAGGGTCAGACTCGGCGAGTCTGGTCGCGATGTCAAAATTTTCTGAAATCCATATGGACTCGTCGAGTCATGGTCAGACTCGGCGAGTCTTTTGCAAAAATTCATAAAAATTTTCCATTTATCTAAAAATCATTTCACCCCACACTTAGCCCATGCATACTCTCAAGCAGACATGT
The DNA here is from genome assembly GCF_002870075.4 of Lactuca sativa. Lineage (NCBI taxonomy): Eukaryota > Viridiplantae > Streptophyta > Magnoliopsida > Asterales > Asteraceae > Lactuca > Lactuca sativa. Next base: position 313,951,460 of record NC_056625.2, read on the forward strand.
CCGATGAATTGGAGAATTAACATTCTAAAAACGAAAGAAAAAATTCAAACAAAACTAAAAAGTAAAAGAAAGCAAACTCTAAATAACGGGTTGCCTCCCGCCAAGCACTTCTTTTTAAGGAGTCGTTAGCTGGACTCCTTCCCATCTACGTTTCGTCATCCTCGAGCATCGGCAATGCACGCCTAGTCCTTTGTGGTTTGTACTTAGTCTTGTAAGCGTGAATCTTCTTCTTGTAAGCCCTTTTCAATGCATCTCTTTTCTTTCTCACAGCATCACCCTCAGCGGCTTGGGCTTCCCTTTTCCTCTTTTTCTTCTTTCCACCATTCTTTTTCACCTTCTCTTGCACCTCCTTCTCTTTAAATTTAATTACTTCATATTTCATGATGGTTCGTGCTTTAGGTTTAGTAGTGAATGGTTGATCAGCTTCCACCCTCCTCTCCTTTGTCTTTTCATCCTTTCCTGTGCTCAACCCATCTTCAAATGGAATCATATCAAGACATGCTACATCGGCGTATTGAACTTTCCTTCCCTTTCCTCCTTCTGCTATTTTTTCTTCTAAAGAATCATGAATAATATCTAAATTCAAGGTATGTGAAGAACTAGTAACAAACAGGTCTAAGTCGGACAAGTCTTTGTCAAATTCGACTAGACTCGTCGAGTCCATTAGAGTGACTCGGCGAGTCTGATTGGGTTCCATCAATTCTTGGGTGTTTTCTGAGTTGGCTCCTTCCAGTAGCTTTTCTAACTCTTCCAAGTCCTTGTTAACATCTACATCTTCTTCATAGTGTATCAAAAACTTGGTTGGATCTTCTTTTAGCAAAAGTTCAAGCTCTTTTTGTAATATCTCATCATCCAATTGGATAAATGAGATGTCTTCATTCTTTTCTTCTCCTTGCTTGGCTTCTGGAATAGCTTTAAACATTACAGATTCATCACCCACCCTTAAGGTCAATGTAGACTCACATATATCAATTAAAGCACACGCGGTATTCAAGAATGATCTCCCCAAAATAATTGGAATTTCGGGGTCTTCTTTCATATCAACAACCACGAAGTCTACTGGGAAAATAAACTTGTCAACTTTTATTAGGAGATCCTCACAAATGCCTTGTGGATGAATTATCGTCTTGTCCGCCAAATGGATCTTCATATTCACCGGCCTTGGTTCTGGTAAATTCAACTTCTTAAAGTATGACAAAGGCATCATATTGATGCTTGCCCCCGAATCAGCTAATGCTCGGGTGAAAACTTCATTACCAAATTGGCACGGAATTACAATATTTCCCGGATCACCCTTCTTTTCAGGTAGCTCATTCATCAATATTTCCACGACTTCAGCCAAATCTTTCCTAGCAGCAAAAAGGCCCTTAAGCAGGTTGAAGTACTTAGATGTTTGGAGCATTGTTTCCACAAATGGCACATTAACTTGTAAAGCTTTAACATGCGTCATGAAGGTTCTGTATGCTTCTACTTTTTCTGCAGGCATGGCCTTGGTTGGATACGGTAGAGGAGGATTATAAGGCTTCAAAGAATTGGCAGTTTTATCATGTACGTATGTACTCGTCGAGTCGCCCTTAATTCTCATAAATGCGAAGATTTCCCGAAATAACTCGAAGAGTCTGGTATATACTCGACGAGTCGTTTGGTTTCATGTCGAAAGGGCTGCTGATTTGATGCTGATTAGAGTACCACTTGACTATCTATTCGTTCCATATTAATTCCTGAAGATTTTACACTGTTTTTCCGAGTATTTGGAGCTACCCACACGAAATTTGACACCCAAGGCATGGATGAGCTGTTCCCGTGTCTAAAGTCAATTGAATTGGAGCTGGAAAGGAAGTGATCAATCTATCGACTGCTATCCCAGGGGAGTTTGTTCCAATTCCCTCTTTATTTTCTTTTTATGTTTTTACCATGCATAATATGCAATGAGGGCATTGCATAAAATAAGTGTGGGGTAAGGGGTTGGTCACATAAATAGAAAACTTGGAATCTTAATTTAGGCTAATTTTAAAAAATTTGCATACCAAAAGTATTACTTAGGATTTAGGATCTAAATTAGAAAATTTTGGTAAAAGTAAAATTAGGATTCCATGTTAGAATTGTGTTGATAATTGCATGATAACCCAAATGTTTAGTTGAGCCTATATACGTTCTAGTGCATTTGTGGCTTCCTTATTCCAGTGAAATCATGGGACAAAAACACGACCTCGCTTAGTTTGAAGGATGCAATATGTTTAGCAGCCTAAACCTGAAATGTATCCAGGAAGATTGTTATCTTTAGCCAATAAAGGTTGAGATTGAGCGCCCCTGCTTAAGCATGTAGGGATTTGAGAAAAAAAAAGAGGTACATGTAAAAAAAAAAAGAGAGAGAGAGAGAGAGAGAGAGAGAGAGAGAGAGAGAGAGAATTACAAGAGAAGTTGTAAGAATTTTGGAACAAATAAAGTGAAGATAAAAAGATCAAAATTCCAAGAAATCCAAAAAGTTGAAGATACCCGAAAATTAAATAACAAGGTGGTGAATTCAAAGAGATCAAAGATCAAATTATTAAAGGAAGTGAAGAATTCCAAAAGAGCTCCATAGTGGTATCGAAAAGTTGTAATTCTAGATTATGTATGCTTGGGTTGCTCAATTAAAAATACCTTGAGGTTAAGAGGTTTTCTGAGGATGGATTCGGAGGGTTGCATAAAATGAGCATAGTTCGGGATGAGTGGGCTAGTGTTTATGAGGATTGTGAGTATTTGGAGTATGGGAGGTCTTTAGGAAAAGTTTTAGACATAAATGCAGGCGTTGCGGTCTTGGCATAATGGATGGGTTAGATTGTAGTTGTTATATATGATTCTAATAAGTTTAAAATCCAGTTTTGGTTGGGGGAAAGCAAAAGACAAGTGTGGGGTATTTTGATATTTGCATATTTAGTTCATATTAAGTATACATTTTTATTCATTTATTAGCTAAATTATTGCATATTATGGACAAAAGGTACTTAAAAGTGTTAAATTATGTTTTTCAGTCCAAAGATGAAGCTCGGAAGCGAAAGGAAGCGGGAGAAACAGTTAGAAGATCAAGAATGGAATAAAGAAGAAAAACACTAAAATTAGCACTGACTCGGCGAGTCAGATCGACTACTCGGCGAGTCCAATCGAAGAATCGAGAAGATAATGACTCGGGATCCCAGAGAGTTATCACAATACGGGGAATGTGAGAGGGACTCGACGAGTCACCACCTGACTCGACGAGTCGGTTCATATATTTATAGATAATTCCTCAGATCGATAGAGAGAGTTCTGGGACGATTCAGAAGTACTTAGCTACGATTGAGAAGCCAGAGAAACCCTAGAAGACGACAAAGGAAGCTAGAATTCAATCCCGGAGAGTAATTGAGGCAAAATTTCATCATTTCAGTTATTCTTTTGTTTTATCATTATGGTTAAGCAATTTGACTTTGTTTGGTTGTTGTTATTTACTTCAATTATGAGCTAAAACCTTTAGACTTCTGTTTGGGGATACAAAGTTGACAATATGGTTTGATTGATTGGTAGGATTAATTTCAAGTTGGTGAATTTTTGTTATTTTAGCTTGCTAAAAAACCTTGTGTGTGAATAATAATTAATTTTCTGTTAATAGGAAGATAATTGATTAGCATGAACATCTATTAATTATTAATCTCATATGCTATGTGATCACTATGCTATATGTCTAGGATTAATGAATATGAAACTAGAATTAATAAGAAAATTGAGTAAATTCATGTGCAAGCTTGTAAGATGACCATCAAACAAGAAGTTAATTAAAAGAATAAATTAGTTAAATATTGCAAGTCTAACTTAACCCGAATAATTAACCTAGTGAATATAATTAAATTAGACAATTGGCCACTGTTTAAGTTAGTTTATTTGCTAAGGATTAGGGTAGTGAATACGAATCTAATCACTTGAATCGGTAACCAACGAAAGAATTAATCCATTGCACCATTACCTTGAAATCAACCATAGAGTCAACCAAGTTGAACTAAACAGAAGTTCCTTTCCAATTATTGAATCTAGTTAAGTCTTTATTTCCTAGTTCTTAAATTAGTAATAGTTAGTAAGTTTCTAGTCTTGTAAAACTAGAGAACACCCCTACTTATTAATGAACTTAGAGAAAATTAGTTTTTAATTTAATTTGTCGTTCCCTGTGATCGATACCCGACTTATTTAGCTATACCACAATTGATAGGTTCACTGCCTTTTGTGTGTTATTTGATAATTAAAGTAAGTTTAAAACTAAGTGATTTTGCACACATCAATAGGTGTCAGGTTGTCAGAGTTAAACACAGTTGTACTTTCACTAGTTTTCGGTCCCTGAGTTGTATCAGACGATTTCAAGTGTTTAATCGTATGCAAGCTTAGTTTCATTCATCTTCTACTCCATTTCTTCTTTGTTTTCTTATGATTGATTGATCATTGGTGAAGATCCTTCCATCAAGGACCTCACAGCAGCTTTTGATGGATTCTCAATCATGAATTTTTGTGGGAAAATGATCTTTAATGGCAACAACTTCATTGAGTGGATCTGAAACATCCGAATAATCACTCGATACGAGGACAAAGAGTATGTCCTCGACAAGAAGCTTGAAAAGATCAATCCAGAAACTGCCACTACTGAAGAAATCGATGCTTTTGAGGCTCATAAATGTGCTAAAATGAAGGTTCATTGCATCATGCTCGCGACTATAAATGCAGAACTCCATAAGTCCTATGAGGATACATATCCATTCGAGATGCATCAAGATTTAATGGATAGGTATCACCAAAGCACGAGGCAAGAGCGCTATGAGATCATCACTAACATGATCATCGCTAAGATGGGGAGCGGATAATCCTTGACCTCGCATCTACAGAAGATGTAGAGGTATGCTGATCATATTCTAAAGTTGACTGTTAACTTTGATGAGGATTTGGCTATCGACATCATTCTCCATTCCTTGTCTCCATGCTACAACCAGTTCAGAATGACCTACCACATGAACAAAGAGGAGGTCACCTTGAGCAAGCTTCAAGGGTTATTGAGAACTGTTGACTGCAACCTAAAGGATAAATCTATTGCATCAACTCCTACTGATTCGGCCCCTGTGTTGGCAATAGGGAAAGGAAGAGGTAAGAAGAGGAAGGCTTCATCTAAGAGCCACCAAAAGGGAAAGTCCCAAGATGGTTCCTCTTCTAGCGAAACCAAAGCAAGTCCTGCTAAGCCTTCGTCCGACCCTAAGTAAGCAGAGTGTTTTTATTGCCACGAGAAGCGCCATTGGAAACGAAGCCGCCCCAAATATCTGCAGGACATTAGAGATGGGAAGATAAATCCCACCTATGCAGATATGTATTCTATTAAATCTAACAACTCATCACTTGCTACTTCATGGGTTCTTGATACAGGATATGGTTTCCACATATGTTCTGATTTACAGGGCCTAAGAAGAAGTAGAGAGGTGGAACATGGGAAGATAAACTTGATAATGGGAAATAGAAGATCGTCGCATGTGACCAAAGTCGGAGTTTATTCTTTAGTTTTGAGTAATGGGTTAGGATTAGATTTAAACAATTGTTGCTATTCGCCAGATATGGCAAGAAACATCATTTCTTTTCATGGATTATATAGACAAGGTTTTAGATATTCATTTTCTTATAGTAATGGTTCTATTAATGTTTATTTGAATGGTTTTTTTTGTTTCAGTGCATTTCTTTGTAATGGAATATATGAATCCGTGTTGGTTGTGGACAATTTAGGAAATGATGTGTTGAATGTTGATTTCTCTAATAGATTAGAAAAATTATGCTTGTGGCATTGTCGCCTTGGCCATGTGAACAAGAAACGCATAGCCCAACTCCCAAAAGATGGAGTGTTGGAGTCATTCGACCTTAGGGACGATGACTTGTGTGAATCTTGTTTGCTTGGGAAGATAACCAAGTCACCCTTCATTGGCACTTGTGATAGGGGTGAGGGTCTATTGGATCTCATAACACCGATGTGTGTGGGCCCTTTAGATCCACCACAAGGGATGCTTGCCGCTTCTACGTGACTTTTATAGATGATTATAGCAGATATGGATATATCTACTTAATAAAAAAAATCAGAAACCTTTGAAAAGTTCAAAGAGTTTAAGAATGAAGTGGAAAATCAGCTGGGTAGGAAAATCAAGATGCTTCGGTCAGACCGAGTAGGAGATTACCTAAGTCTTGAGTTTCACAACTATCTAAAGGAATGCGAAATCGTTTTGCAATTGACGCCTTCGAGAACACCACAATTGAATGGTGTGGCTGAGAGACGTAATCGGACATTGTTGGACATGGTTCGTTCTATGATGATTTGGTCTTCGTTACCAATAGCTTTCTGGGGGTACGCCTTACAGACAGCCACCCATATCCTTAATTTAGTTCCCACCAAGAAGGTTGCCAAAACACCTCACAAAATGTGGACAGAGAAAGCTCCCTCGTTGGCACATATCAAAGTTTGGGGTTGCAAGGCTTTCGTAAGACGAGAGACTCACGATAGGCTTGAACCTCATAGTGAGAAGTGTTATTCCATCGGCTATCCATAGAAGTCCTTTGGCTATCTCTTCTACAGATCGATTGACAATGTTGTCTTTGTTGCGAGGAGAGGGGTTTTCTAGAAAGAGAACTCATACCAAGAGGACAGTGGGATGCAAATTAATCTTGAAGAGATTCAAGAACAAAGCGATGAAGAAACTTCTAATATTGGCACTCAACGTGAAGAGGAAACTCCTATTGAACCTGTTAACGAATCCTTACCTCTTAGACGTTCCAGTAGGGCTAGTGTTCCACCGTAGTTGTATGGATTCCATATTACTACTGAAGGGGATACATTTATTAATGATAGTACACTGGTAAACTTGGACAAACCTAGCAGCTACAAGGAAGCCATGGCAGGCCCGGAATCTGCTATGTGAAAAGAGGCAATGGATAGTGAGATTCAGTCCATGTACGACAACCAAGTTTGGAATTTGGTTGATAATGTGTCGGGTCGTAAGACAGTCGGGTGCAAGTGAATCTTCAAGAAGAAGACAGACATGGATGGGAATGTGCACACTTATAAAGCGCGATTGGTTGCGAAGGGCTTTACTCAAACTCTTGGAGTTGACTTTGATGAGACCTTCTCGCCAGTTGCAAAGATAAAGTCTATTAGGGTGATGCTCGCAATAGCTGCATTTCATGACTATGAAATATGGCAGATGGATGTGAAAACCGCTTTTCTTAATAGAAAGTTGGCTAAGGATGTTTACATGAAACAGCCAGAGGGTTTTGTCGATGCGAAGCATCCAAATAGAGTGTGTAAGCTTGAGAAATCCATTTATGGATTAAAGCAAGCGTCTCGCAGATGGAATCTTTGTTTTGACGAGAAGGTCAAAGATTTTGGCTTTCTGCGAAGTGAAGATGAATCTTGTGTGTATCTCAAGGCCAGTGGGCGTATAGTGACTTTCCTCGTATTGTATCTCTAGGACATACTACTCATAGGAAACGATGTCCCAACCTTGCAGGAGGTCAAGTCCTGGCTTGGGAAATGTTTCGCTATGAAGGACCTCAGAGAGGCTGCATATATTCTGGGAATAAAGATAGTAAGAAACATAAGTAAAAAACTGATAGGACTCAGTCAGGATACATACTTGGATAAGGTACTGAAGCGTTTTAGTATGGAAAATTCCAAAAAAAGGGGAGTTGCCAATCCAAAGCAATACCAAGTTGAGTAAGACTCGATGCCCGAGTACAGAGGCAGAAATAGTTGATATGAGCCGAGTACGTTATGCTTCCGCAATTGGCTCTATCATGTATGCTATGACTTGTACTTGCCCTAATGTGGCCTTCGCTTTGAGCGTGGTCAGCAGATATTAAAGGAACCCTTGTAGAGCGCATTGGATTGTTGTCAAGAATATTCTTAAGTACCTTCGGAGGACCAAGGAATGGTTTCTAGTTCTCGGTGGGAGTGATGACTTGAGGGTACGAGGGTACATTGACGCTAGTTTCTAGACGGATCGGGATAATTACCGTTCGCAGTCAGGCTAGGTCTTTACCCTTAACGGAGGAGTAGTGACTTGGAAAAGTTCCAAGTAGGAGACTGTGGCTGATTCACCATGTGAATCAAAGTACATTGCAGCAAGTGAAGCATCGAAAGAGGCAATATGGTTGAAGAACTTCATTGGAGACCTTGGAGTTGTGCCATCCATAAAGGAGCCCATGGAGATTTTCTGTGATAATGAAGGAGCCGTTGCCTTAACCAAGGAACCAAGGGATCATGGCAGATCCAGACATATTGATAGAAAATACCATTTCATTATACATCGGGTAGAAGAAGGACTCCTCATAGTGAAGAGGGTATCGTCAGAAGATAACCCAGCAGACGCCTTTACGAAGGGACTGAGCAGGGTTAAGCACTTGCAGCACGCTAGGAGCATTAAGCTAAAGGACGATATGAGTTTAGATTAGATAAATAGGAAATGTGTAATGGATAAATTTGTACTTAACATTTGATGAATATATAAAGGTGTGTTATTTATAAGTAAAGATATTATCTTGTGTTGATTATTTATCTGTTTTTTCAATTTTGCATGTTTTGACTTCCTGAATAATAAGATTATTCAAACAGTCCACAGTCGCTCATATGTTGGAAGTAGATATGAAAGAAGACTGTCATGAATTTGTTTGTAGATTGTCTAAAAGGTTTTAGACATGGAAAAAGTTTGCTGCAAAGTTCACGCATGCTTATGAATTGTGATTTGAGCACTGGAATAAACCCGCGCTTGCTTGTATCACTTCATGGAATTTATCACGAGTGATCACAAGATGATAATATCATATAATATTTAAACCTAGAGATATGGTTATTGTTTATTGGTTATTTGTGCATTGACAATGCGTAAACGCATCAGTAACTTGATGTTACAAAACAGATTGTTGTGCATGATTTAGCTAGTGAATAATAAAAGCATATAAGTCGAACTTTATTTGTTCCTTTTATTATAAGAGGATAAAAGCGATGTCTGGCCACTTGATGATTTGGTTTGACTTATGTGTCAGGCCCGGTCAGGACAAAGTTGATGTGTTCAACTAAGTTCTATGTAAAACAAATCAGAGATCGAAGAACAATATGCTGAACAATGAGTATGACTATGTTCCATGTGATTGTCAGCATGATATGTAGAGTTGAGAATTAAATGATCCCTTATCTAAAGGACAAGATTTTGATCAGAGTTGACAGCAGCGTATAAGAGCTAAAATTGCTAAACCGGATTGTAAAGTTAGATATGAGATATAGTTACTAGACTTATCCAAGTGGGAGACTGTTGGATTAGTGTCTTGAAGGGCTCAAATTAGTGGTTTGGTCTAGGCTTTGCAATGTAATAGTAGTTTGGTTTAGATGGAGTATGTTAGTAGGTGTTATAGCAAGCTTACGGTTTGTAATGAGTTTACGGTCGTAAACTCTTATCGGTCGTGGTCCCTATAAATAGAGGGTTAGTCAGACGTTTTGTGGTTGTTGATGCCTTATTGTTCACGGCTTTCTATCGAGTTGTACTAGACGTTTATAGCTATAAAACGTGTGCAAGCTTGGTTTATTCTCTTTTCGTCTCTATTCTTGTTTTGTGTGATTGTGTTTGCTATTGATCACTGGTAAGATCCGTTCTTAGGACCTTATAATTGGTATCAGAGTAGAACCAGCGTCAAAGGCACTCTACAGTCGATTTTGGAGCGAGTTCTTATTGGCTTGAGACTAAGTTCGTGTTTTTCCACTGGAGGGTTTTTTTGGTTTCATCGAAAAACTACAAAAATTGTAGCTTACGGCTCGAGCTTATGGCCATAATCACTATTTACGGCCGCAAATTTATCATTGATCTTAAACCGTGAACTGCATTCTTGAGTCGTAAACACGAAATTTTCATAACTCGAAGATTGACTGTTCTTGGACTATGAACCTTAGACCGTATTCTCTTTGCGACCGCAAACTGATTTTGAGCAGTAAATTCTTTTTGACAGTAAATCGGATTTTAACTGTGTTTGACCAAGAACTCAATTTAAATTTTAACTAATTTGTTTTTTTTTGTTTTCACATTTATTAACAATAAAAAATGGAATCTCAAAGTCAAAATCATTTTCAGGAACTTGATGCTGTCATGGGCACCACTACACAAATTCCAAGGTTAATGTTTGTTGATGGTTTTCCCGAGTGGAAGTACAGAATAGAGAAATACATAAAAATGAAAGACTTCAAGATCTGGATAGGATCCATTCAGAATAACCACTACAGTTGCAGGGCAAGTGGTTGACAAGAAGATAGAAAATCACACTGATGAAGACTTTGAGAGTGCGGAAGAGCAGGAGAAGGCGTTGGCTATCTTGACCATCGCTCTGTCACCAGATATTGCTCAAGGTTTCAGAGAATATACGTCTGCTACGGCTTTGTTGGAAGCCCTAATTGAGGTTTATGAAGGGAACGAAGACATGCGAGAGAGTCGCCAAGACATGCTGCGAAAATGATTCAATATATTCAATTATGTTCCTGGAGAGACTCTTGAAGCACAACGGCAACGGTTCACATCTCTCAATATAGAAATGACTGTGGCTGGGATTTTCTATACAAAGTCAGAGATAAACAAGAAGCTACTAAATGCTCTCCCAAAATCTTGGGACATGAATGTAGCTATCATCAAGAAGACTAAGGATCTCAGTCGTCTCTCTCTCGCTGAAGTGATGGCAGTCATTAAGGCATGTGATATTGATGACAAGCAGCGGGAGATCAACCATGTGAACTCATATTCAGCTGTGAACTTTGGCATCTCTTCTAATAATGCTCTTTCATCCTTTTCTTTTCCTCTTCCTTCTGTAGGTTCATCATTTAATACTCCGCAAGCTTAGATTCAAACTTTCCCCAATCCATCAACTTCCTCTGCATCAGCCATGCCATTCTTGCAGAATCAATTGTTCGTGGCTTCTCAATTTGTTTCATCCTCAACTGGGGCCTCTTCTTCAAAGGGAAAGGAGGGTGATGAAAATCTTGCTCTTGATTCAGGGCTTGTCAATTGTTACAATGCACTCGTAGCCGGGGATCTTCCACCCCAATTGTCATTTGCCGATCTTGATCAGATTCACCCTGAAGACGTTGAGGAGATGGATATTACATGGCAAATTGCCATGGTAGCCTTTAGAGCGAAACAGTTTGCCAAAAAGACTGGATAGAACAACTGGGGGATGAGTGCTGACAAGAAGGTTGGGTTCAGCAAGGGAATTCTGCGATGATCAACTGACACGAGCCAGGGCATTTTGCTCGTGATTGTCCACAGCCAGATAAAAGATCCGTTCTTAGGACCTTACAATTGGTATCAGCCTAATAACTTCCTCAATAAAAAATGACACTCCTGATGCTGAAGCTTCACCATCTACACCTATGGAGAGAGAGTTCATGCCTAATAACGCTTCCGCAACCACTTCAACCTTTATGGAACTACTCTTTCCTGAATTTATCTCAAATGAGTTTTTAGCAGAGCCTTCTGGAGCGACTCAATCAGCAAATGAAGGAGGTATAAACATTCACACTCTTCATGTCTCTCTCAATGATATCAACCAAGAGATACCTTCAAGAATTCAACGCGGTCATCCGATCGATAACATCACTGGTCAGCTAGGTGACGGTATTAAAACAAGAAATCAGAGTGGCGATGTTAATACTTGTCTCTACTCTTGCTTTAATTCTCAAAGAGAGCCCATGAATGTTGAAATGGCTCTGAATGAACCCAGCTGGGTAGATGCAATGCATGAGGAACTGCATCAATTTGAAAAACTCGGTGTTTGGAAGTTAGTTGAGTTACCAAAGGGCAAGAAGTCTCTTGACACAAGATGGGTTCATCGCAATAAGCTGGACGATTCAGGGGTTATTGTGCGACATAAATCTCGATTGGTGGTTCGCGGGTTTCGGCAAATCGAGGGTCTTGATTACACTGAAGTTTATGCTCCAGTAGCTCGCCCGGAGGCTATTCGTATCTTTCTAGCATATGCTTCTTACATGAACTTTACCGTGTATCAAATAGATGTCAAGACTGCCATCTTGTATGGCAAGGTGAAGGAAGAAATCTACATTGATCAACCTCCTGGGTTCGTTGACTCAAAATTTCCTAATCATGTCTACAAGTTGGACAAGGCATTGTATGGGTTACGTCAAGCTCCTCGAGCGTGGTACGCAACTCTAACAAAGCATTTGCTCGAGCATGGCTATTCACGTGGCACCATCGATCAGACTTTGTTTATCAAGCATGTCGGAAATGATCAAATTCTTGTGCAAATCTATGTTGATGATATCATCTTTAGGTCAACCAGTCCGCAGCTCTGCAAACAATTTGAAGGTGTAATGAAGAAACGGTTCGAAATGAGTTCGTTAGGAGAAATGACCATCTTTTTGGGGCTTCAGGTTAAACATAATTCAACCGGAATCCTTCTACATCAATCCAAGTATGTGGAGGATATTCTTGAGAAGTTCGAGTTTCATGATGCTAAATCTGCTTCAACACCAATGGCAGAACGACCTCTTCTGACTCCAGATCCAGAAGGCGAATCTGTAGATCAAATTCACTATCGATCGATGATCGGATCGCTGATGTATCTTACTGCAAGCCAACCTGACATCATGTTTGCAGTTTGTCAATGCGCACGTTATCAGGCTAATCCTAAACTTTGACATCTTATTGCTGTCAAAAGAATCTTTCAATATATCAAAGGGAGCCCAAAATTGGGTCTTTGGTATCCGAAGAATTCTGAATTTGATCGTTATGCTTTTGCTAACAGTAATTATGGAGGTTGTGAGCTTGACAGGAAATCAACCTGAGGAGGATGTCAATACCTAGGTGACCGACTAGTTTCGTGGCAATGCAAGAAGCAACACACTGTCTCAACTTCCACAGCAGAGGCGGAATACGTTGTTGCATCGGCCTGCTGCTCTCAAGTTATCTGGATCCAACATCAGTTGTTGGACTACGGTTTGAGTTATTTAGAAACCCCCATTTATTGTGATAATGAAGCTGCAATTCAAATTGCCAAAAACCCAGTCCAACATTCTAAAACCAAGCACATCTACAGTAAAATTCATTTCATCAGAGACTGTTATGAACGTTCGCTAATCCGGCTGGAACAGGTCCACACTGATAATAATGTGGCTGACTTGTTCACAAAGCCATTTAACAAAGCTCGCTTCGATGTGCTTGTAGGTTTTCTGAAAATGATTCGTTTTGAGGATTAAGTTTTTTATCTTATTTTTTTCTTAATTCTTCAATTCTATTTTCAATTTTATTTTAATTTTTTAATTTTATTTTTTAATTTTTAATTTTTAATTTCTTAGCATAGATTAAATTTGCGCATTTCATTTTCTTTTATTTTTATTCTCACCCTTGCACAAATTTAGAGGGAGAAATAATCAAAAATCCAAAAACAATAAAAAAATTCCAAAAATCCAAAAATAATAAAAAAAATTCCAAAAATCCAAAAACAATAAAAAACCCAGAAAATTAAAAATATTGCTGATAGTTTTGTTTGTAGGTGCTGTGACGGGAATTGAAATTAGCAAGTGATAATGGACAATTTGAATCAGCGTAACGTACCTAAGTTGAATCGTCTACGCTCTGTTTTTGATGCGCTGGTAGGCACGAAAGATTTTAAATGGACTTCACTAGGGAAAGTTGAACCTAATGAATTTAAGGACTTGACAAACTTTGACCTAGTTAGATCCGTTTAACCTGACTTCACGACGCTCGGATAGGTTGAACAGGGAGATATACATGGGAATCTACCGGTCACATTAAATAACCCGTATCTAGAACTGTGGATTCACTTTTCCTCGATGTGTGGGTTCTGTCCTTAATTCCGGTTGGATGGGACGACTGGTAAATTCTGATAAATTAGCTCTGTAGAAAATTGTTTTCTTTCTTTCTGTCTGTTAGTCATATGTTGTTTCCTCTGCGTGATCGGGAGATTCGACCTGGACTGTAACATATGCATCTCTATTTCTCTGCATATTATATCTATGAAATTCTTCTTATCTGTTAGCCATATGTTGTCTCCTTTGCGTGACTAACAATCTGACTTGGAACACAGCATATGCAACCTTCTACTTCTCAATCCCTCTAAAACTATAAGTAATAAAAATCTGAAACTATCCTCTATCCTAATGATTGTTTGCTCACCCGATGTAAGGAGTACTCTGGAAGTCCTTGATGGCTGGGGCATATCAGGAAGCGGGAAACACATTCTAGTACAATTAAAATTGAACACATACATATTGTCTGTAGATCTCATTGCTCAATTTAGGTGGACAACAATATCCCTAGTCGTAGTCAGTTAAATGGTCATAAGGCAATTTTGTTTAAGAATTAGGGCCAATCATGATATTGAAGAATTATAATCATTTATATGTATATGTATCATGTCATTGGTAAATTGTCCAAAATTGTCACAAATTTTTCGTGTTTAAGTGGACCACAATATTGGCGATCGATCAGACGAAGATGTGAAGATAAGGGTACCGACAAGTGGAATAAAGTTGTCCAACAACTTTGATCTTAGTGTCACAAATTCAGTCACAGTAGTTAAATTTTGAGATTATGTTTTAGTTGAAGCTAAATTATTTTATTTTATTTTATTTTTATTTTTTATTTTTATTTCAATTTTTAGCTGTTAAAATTTATATGTTTTTTATTTTTTATTTTATTTTTATTCTATTATGCATAATTAACTTTATTTTATTTTATTTTAAATTTTATTTTTGTTTTGTTTTTAAATTTTAATTTTACCTTTAGTAAAAATCCTCAAAAGAAATATTTTTAAATTTTTTAACTGTGTTGGACTCTGCTTTATACTGTGTGGTTATCAGGTAAATGGTAAATGGGTATAAAAAGGGGTTTACTGCCGGAATCACCCTCATATCTTTGATTCCGGCCACAAACATCTCTCCCACTCTCTCTCTCTTCGAAATTTTTTCCGTCAAATTTTGCAAATCTAATCCGATAGTCTCGAAGGTAATGAGTTCTAGATCAGGAATATGTATTGTATTGTGTGATTAACCGAGTTGTCGAAGCAAAAATCGAGAAAAAGGACACGAAGGAGTTTACGGTCCAAGCTTACGGTCGCAAGGTGCTTGCTGCCGCAAACTCCGAATGATTGATGGTCTATTGTCCCGATTTGCGACCATAAATCCTTATTAACCGCAATCTTCATGTGTTGATCATTAAATCTGTTCGTCGATCGTAAACCTAGTTCTTCGGCCGCAAACTCTGTTCTTGGGCCGCAAACTGATGTTGACCACAAACTGGTGTTGACCGCAAACTGGTGTTGACGGCAAATTAGTGTTGACTGCAACTTTAGATTTGATTTAAATGAAAGTTTTTTTTTATTTATGACCCAAATTTTTTAAATAAAAAATAATTAATATTATTATTTTTGGGATCAAAATTCTTGTTGTTCGTTTGGCCTGTTTTTCTGTCTTACTTTGTATGGTAAAGTGGAGGATAATGGCGAACCTCAAATTTGCGGATATGCACAATCTTGCTATTGTCTTGGCAGATCCTCCAGTTGTTCACTCGGATCTTCGTTCGATGATTCACAGACTTCGGGAGTGCTGTTTGGCATCTGCTATTACAGTAAATCCTGTTGTTTACCAGAATTTTATTAGAGAATTTTGGGCGACTGCCTACATGGATATGAGTGATGCCGGTCATTTTACTGTTGAAGCTATAGTGAACGTCTCATTTTACGCGAAATTGTGATTAATGCAATCTTTATCAGAGTGACGTTGTTGATTGACGATCAACCTAATTTCCCTACGGAGATTGGGATTGAGGACACTCAGAGAATTCTAAGGAGAATGAGTTATGAAGGCACTTCACATCCAACTTTAAAGAAGCTCTTACATCCGTATTGGAGATTTTTAGCACACGTGTTCGTTAGCTGCATTTCAGGGAGAAGATCGGGAGCAGATGAGACGTTCAACTTTTCGAGATTCATCTTGGATGAGTTTTTTGTTAACATTCGAGCTTCAACTCGGGATACTTTTTTATTGTATCCCAGATTCATTCAGCTATTCATCGATGCTCAGTTTCCGGATGTAAGAAAAGAAGGTGATATTCTGGATATGAAATCATTGGGTCCTCACAATGTAGGACTCATCAAACAGAATCGAAGAGGAAAGGTTATTTTTCAAGGAAAATACTCGCTTGAAAAGTTTGGAAAGTTCACTGAACTGAATGAATGTCACAACTAGAAATTTTGTGTCATGTAATCTATACACTCAAGTTAATGTGAATCCACAACTTAAGAACATGTGTGACACCTATGAGTATGACATCAAAAACTTCAATCAAAGACATCATACAAGTATTACAAATAGTCATCAAGCAATTGGAAACCCTAGAAGTCCTTGTTTAAGTCCATTTTGGACTAGGACTTCCTTATTGGACTCAATGGACCAATAAGCTTTCAATTTGACTACCATGGGCTTAGAACCCTTATATGGGCTCTAATTGGACCCACATTAATTTATTTCAACATTATGGGCCACATTGGGCCTAGAATGAAATAAATTAATAACTATGAACCATAATTAACCTAATTTAGCCCTAACAAGTCATAAAAATCACCTTTATATTTATTTGGACCAAAAATCACTCAACATAACCATGAAAATTGGGCTTAAGCATTTAAGGCCCAAACATTCTCTTTTCCCCCACCATTCTCGGCCCAAGCCCAAATAAAAGGGAGGAGTTGACTTCTTGCATGACACATCATCTTTGTATGGAGGATATCTAAGTATTACCCTTCAAACATCCATGTATTCTCATTCTTCCATGCAAACATCACCTCAAGGTCTCTTCTTCTCTCTCTCCCTCTCCCTTCTTGTTTTGGCCGAGAGTAACCCACACACACACACCTCACAAACTCTCTCTAAATTACTCAAGAAATCATCCCCTCTCTCCATTCAAAAGTCTCGAAAATTTGGCTTTAAGCCTAAGAATCATCCTAAAGAAATTCACCATCTAAGGTAAGTTAATGTTTAACTTATGATCTAACTCCCTCTACTTTATTAAAATCTCTTCTAAATTCATTCACTCTTATGATCTTGCATCCTAGAGGTCGAAATCTTCATCAAAGGGTGCTAAGGCCAAAAATCACTTCATTTCTTCCATCTTTTCTTCAAAAACCGAAACCACACCCTAAGGTGAGCTTCATACCCCTTATTTTCTGTTTTTACAAGTTTTGTGGGGGGGGGGGGAATACAAGTGAAAGTGTAGATCTATATATGTTTTGTATGCCTTGTATGATTTCTATGCTTATATGTGTGTTTTTGTGTGTTATAATGTTGGATCTAGCCTTAAAACCCCTAAAAACCAAGAAATACTTTATGATTAATGATACTAGCATCAAGTATATATCTACATACAAAGTGTTCCAAGAAAAATAGCTAAATGACTTAGTAACATTTTCTTTGGGCTAAAAACTCAATTTTTGGACATAAAATGCTAAAAATATAAAGTTAAAGGGCCCAAATTGAAATATTTCGAAATCTGATGGGAGAGATGAGTCAAAACAGTTTCCATAATGTATTTTCTGAAAATATACTTGTTGGAGGATTAAAAACATAAATTTCAAGCTTAATGGGCTAAAAATGACATTTTCGGCCCAATAAGGCCCATTATGCGAAATTTTCTGTTTTGGAGGGCCAAAACTGTGTTTTTCTGTAAAACAGTGGACTATTAGTGTTCCAAGTACTTTTCGAAGGTTTAAAATGCTTTTTAAAATTTAAAAAGGACCAAAGTTGCAAAGATTTTCCAATTTGGGCCAAAATTGTCAAAACTGCGAAAAAGAGGGGTTATAACCGAGAAAACTGCATTTTCAGGGACTCAAACTGTTTTCAATGAAAAATATGCTGAAAAATATTAATTTCAATAATTTTTGGTGTTAAAATGTCAAGAAAAATGATTTAAGGACCAAACCGGAAAGTTATTTAATTAAAGGGTTGAAAAAGTAAATTTTACAAACAATGAGGGGCTCAGAACAGAAAACTTTCAAGGCTAATTCAATACACGCAATTTGATCAAATAATGGCACCGTGACCATCGACGAAATAGAATACACAACAATACCAAAAGTCGTTGTTAAACGAATTGGTTCGGTCTCGAACCAATAAAAACCCGAAACTACTAACGCGACGATACCTCGATTCATACAAGTAACATTTGGGAATTCAATATACACGTGAGAGTGCACAGACGTCTACGCACTATCTTTGGGCCCCAAAAGTGTAAAATCTTGTTTGTTGGGCCTAGCTAGCCCAATGACCTGATCTTAAGGCCCGAAGACTTCTATCTTACGAGTTGTTGGGTCTTACACGATCTAACACAGCGTAAAAGGACTTTCAATGGCTTGTATACTATCGGTCCCCAAGGGTCCTTTGGTATTGCCAGTAAAGTCGGTATTTCATGCGAGGCGGGTCAGGGACCCCTCGTACCTTTTTTTTATCCCCAACCGGTTAATGGAGTCATCGGGGTCTTCGTGTCCTCTTTCTCTTCGGATGTGGGGAAGACAGGGCGGTTGGATAACGTGATTAGTACGGACGACGCCTATGGGATCGTTAGTATAGTTATAAACTGGTCGTTTGCGTAACGCGTGTTTATAGCAATTAATCATGCTCAAAAATAATCCGACGTCGCCTGGAATTGATAACTTCATGCGTTGCAATGGTTTCATTTTAACTTCATGGAATTCAAAGAATTAGGAAAACATCAGGTTTTCCTAGGGTTTTTCAATACATACGGATTCGAAATGTATACAAGTTTCATGAACAATTTTTACAAGTATAGGAACAAACAAGCATACCTATGGATCTTCACAAACGTTTTCAAAAGCTTTTCCTTTCAAAAAATATCGGATTTTCTGGTAGTTTTCAGAATGATACAAAACATGGCTTTTCAAACACCGCTTGTGAACTCACAAACATTTCATATGTTGACGTTTTTCAAATTACTTGTATTCTCAGGGAACCAGTGAATCAAAGGAAAATGTACTCAGTGATGGCTTGCAGTTTACTTATTAACGAATCGAACAATTTATTTTTGGGAATGTAATGTTTAAACAATGTACTTCATGTAAACTTTATTGGTTGTATTATATTAATGCATGGTGACGAATGTTGTTACGTTTCATATATATTCAACGTTATGGTATTCAATTAAGTCACGACAGCTCCCGAACGTTTCCGCCGCCTGGTTCGGGGGTGTGACAGGTTGGTATCAGAGCTTTGTTTATAGTGAACTAGCATGTCGAGCCACACATTGATATGCAACTATAAACCAAAAAGAGGGACTAACATAACTCTGAACAAAACAAGTAAATAAAACACGCTTGCTTGCATTAGGAATAAGGACATAGCGCTGAATCAAACACAATAATGCTGGTATCTCGGTTAATTTGGGATTGTTCTTAGTGATACCAAGGAGTGAATGTAGCCTGATCAACTACATTCTCTCCAAAGTAAAACTAACACACGTCTTGATGAGATCGGGATAGCTAGGGAATCTTATTTGACACCGGAGCGGAACGAAGTTTCGTAAGCGAGAAGTTTAAACATTTATTAAAACAACAACCCCAGAAGCTAAATGAAACCTATACTGTGGAAATGGCCAATGGGAAAACCGAATCCACTGGGGAGATCTACCTCGGATGTATCCTAACCCTTAACCCACACGTCTTTCGAATAGACCTAATGCCAGTGTCAATTAGGAGTTTCGATGTGATTATCGGCATGGATTGGTTAAGCCCCCACCATGCTGAGATTATGTGCCACGAGAAGGCCGTTCGCCTTCGTCTCCCAAATCACGGAACCCTAGTAATTTACGGAGACAAACCCAGCACGAATCTTCGTCTCATCTCGTGCATCAAGGCACAAAAACATCTGCGAAAGAACAACTTGGCGTTCTTGGCTCACATAGTGGACAAGACCAAAGAAGAAACTAACATCCAAGATATTCCGGTAGCGTGTGAATTTCCAGACGTATTTCCTGAAGATCTTCCAGGAGTACCCCCAGAGAGACAGGTTGAGTTCCGAATCGACCTCGTTCCAGGAGCAACTCCTCTCGCTAAATCACCCTATCGGTTGGCTCCTACTGAAATGCAGGAATTGTCCAGCCAACTCAGTGAGCTTCTGGACAAGGGATTCATCCGACCTAGCTACTCACCATGGGGAGCTCCGGTGCTCTTTGTCAAAAAGAAGGACGGATCTTTCAGAATGTGCATCGATTACAGATAGTTAAATAAACTCACTGTTAAAAACCGCTACCCACTCCCACGAATCGATGATCTATTCGACCAGCTCCAAGGAGCTAGTTATTTTTCTAAAATAGACCTACGGTCCGGATACCACCAACTCAAGGTCCGGGAAGAGGATATTCCTAAAACCGCTTTCCGAACCCGCTACGGACATTATGAATTCGTCGTAATGCCCTTCGGTCTAACAAATGCACCTGCCGCATTTATGGACCTAATGAATCGAATATGTCGACCGTTCCTTGACAACTTCGTCATTGTATTTATCGATGACATCCTCGTCTATTCTCGAAGCAAAGAGGAGCATGGTCAACATCTCCGACAAGTCCTCGACACTCTGCGATTGGAAAAGCTTTACGCCAAACTCTCCAAGTGTGAGTTCTGGCTCCGGAGTGTGAATTTCCTAGGCCACGTAGTTAGCCAAGACGGAATTCATGTGGATCCCTCTAAGGTCAAAGCTGTGGAAGGATGGGCAACTCCGACCATGCCCACAGAAATTCGTCAATTTTTAGGCCTAGCAGGCTACTATAGGAGATTCATTCAAAACTTCTCTAAGATCGCCAAGCCGCTTACCTCGCTTACGCAAAAGGGTGTACCATTCAAATGGACAGACCGACAAGAGATTGCGTTTCGAACCTTGAAGCAAGCTCTCTGTAGTGCTCCTGTACTATCTCTACCTGAAGGAACGGAAGATTTTGTGGTCTACTGTGACGCGTCGAATCAAGGATTAGGTTGCGTTCTCATGCAGCGTGGAAGAGTGATAGCATACGCGTCCCGCCAACTAAAGACGCACAAAGTAAATTACACGACCCATGACCTAGAACTGGGAGCCGTGGTCTTCGCTCTAAAAATTTTGAGGCACTACCTGGACGGTACAAAGTGCACCATCTTCACGGACCACAAGAGCCTCCAGCACATCTTGAATCAGAAGGAGCTGAACATGAGACAACGAAGATGGGTGGAATTACTAAACGACTACGAATGTGAGATCAAGTACCACCTAGGCAAGGCCAACGTGGTAGCTGATGCATTAAGTCGGAAGGAGTACTCTAATCGCCGTACGAAAACTCTCTCGATAACCATTCAATCTCATCTGGCCACTCAAATTGCAACAGTCCAGTCGGAGGCTATGAAAACGGAAAATAGAGCTAGCGAGACATTGCGTGGGATGGAGAAGAACCTAGAAGCAAGGGAGAATGGGGTATACTACTTCATGAACCGTATTTGGGTCCCAAAAATCGGAGGATTTAGGGAGGCCGTTATGAAGGAAGCCCACAAGACACGATACTCCATTCATCCCGGTTCGGACAAGATGTATTTAGACATTAAACAACACTATTGGTGGCCTAACATGAAGGCGGAAATCACGACCTATGTTAGTAAGTGCCTTACGTGCGCCAAAGTAAAGGTGGAATACCAGAAACCTTCAGGGTTGTTATAGCAACCGGCAATCCCTGAGTGGAAATGGGAGGGGATATCTATGGATTTCGTGACCAAGCTACCCAAGACGTCGTACGGACTGGACACCATATGGGTAATAATCGACCGACTGACGAAATCTGCCCATTTCCTGCCAATCAAAGAATCCTACAAGATGGAGAGCTTGACGCGTTTGTACCTACGAGAAATCGTGAGACTCCATGGAGTGCTAAAATCTATTATCTCGGATAGGGACAGTAGGTTCACATCGCGCTTTTGGCAATCACTCCACAAGGCAATGGGAACTCATCTCGACATGAGCACCGCGTATCACCCACAAACGGACGGTCAAAGTGAATGAACCATTCAAACGCTTGAAGACATGCTTCGTGCATGTGTGATAGACTTTGGGAAGTCTTGGGATACCCACCTACCGTTGATCGAGTTCTCATATAACAATAGTTACCATTCGAGCATCAAGGTGGCTCCTTTCGAAGCACTGTACGGGCGTAAATGTAGATCACCGTTATGTTGGGCTGAAGTAGGTGACACCCAGCTAGCAAGAACACATACGTCGGACAGGGCACTAACGGGACCGGAGATCATTCGCGAAACCACAGAAAAGATCGTCCAGATCAGAGCTCGATTACAAGCATCGCGTGACCGACAAAAGAGCTACGCCGACAAACGGCGAAAGCCCTTAGAATTCCAGATCGGTGATCGAGTACTGTTGAAAGTCTCACCCTGGAAAGGGGATATACGTTTCGGAAAACGGGGAGAGCTGAACCCGCGATACATTGGACCTTTCGAAATCGTCGCCCGAATAGGTCCGGTAGCCTACAGACTGCAACTACCCGCAGAACTAAACGGTGTACACCCCGTGTTTCATGTCTCTAACCTGAAGAAGTGCCTATCAGATGAAACCCTTGTCATTCCTCTTGACGAAATCAAAATTAATGAGAATCTCCTGTTCATCGAAGAACCAATCGGAATCATGGACAGGGAGGTGAAGCGTACTAAGCAAAGTCGCATCCCGATCGTGAAGGTACGGTGGAACGCAAAGCGTGGGCCAGAATTCACGTGGGAATGCGAAGACCAAATGAAGCAAAAGTACCCTCACCTATTCTAGCATTCTCAAATCTAGCTTTCAAACAGAATTTCGGGACGAAATTCCCTCTAACGGCAGGATGATGTCACAACTAGAAATTTTGTGTCATGTAATCTATACACTCAAGTTAATGTGAATCCAAAACTTAAGAACATGTGTGACACCTATGAGTATGACATCAAAAACTTCAATCAAAGACATCATACAAGTATTACAATATAGTCATCAAGCAATTGGAAACCCTAGAAGTCCTTGTTTAAGTCCATTTTGGACTAGGACTTCCTTATTGGACTCAATGGACCAATAAGCTTTCAATTTGACTACCATGGGCTTAGAACCCTTATATGGGCTCTAATTGGACCCACATTAATTTATTTCAACATTATGGGCCACATTGGGCCTAGAATGAAATAAATTAATAACTATGAACCATAATTAACCTAATTTAGCCCTAACAAGTCATAAAAATCACCTTTATATTTATTTAGACCAAAAATCACTCAACATAACCATGAAAATTGGGCTGAAGCATTTAAGGCCCAAACATTCTCTTTTCCCCCACCATTCTCAGCCCAAGCCCAAATAAAAGGGAGGAGTTGACTTCTTGCATGACACATCATCTTTGTATGGAGGATATCTAAGTATTACCCTTCAAACATCCATGTATTCTCATTCTTCCATGCAAACATCACCTCAAGGTCTCTTCTTCTCTCTCTCCCTCTCCCTTCTTGTTTCGGCCGAGAGTAACCCACACACACACACACCTCACAAACTCTCTCTAAATTACTCAAGAAATCATCCCCTCTCTCCATTCAAAAGTCTCGAAAATTTGGCTTTAAGCCTAAGAATCATCCTAAAGAAATTCACCATCTAAGGTAAGTTAATGTTTAACTTATGATCTAACTCCCTCTAATTCATTAAAATCTCTTCTAAATTCATTCACTCTTATGATCTTGCATCCTAGAGGTCGAAATCTTCATCAAAGGGTGCTAAGGCCAAAAATCACTTCATTTCTTCCATCTTTTCTTCAAAAACCGAAACCACACCCTAAGGTGAGCTTCATACCCCTTATTTTCTGTTTTTACAAGTTTTGTGGGGGGGGGGGGGGGAATACAAGTGAAAGTGTAGATCTATATATGTTTTGTATGCCTTGTATGATTTCTATGCTTATATGTGTGTTTTTGTGTGTTATAATGTTGGATCTAGCCTTAAAACCCCTAAAAACCAAGAAATACTTTGTGATTAATGATACTAGCATCAAGTATATATCTACATACAAAGTGTTCCAAGAAAAATAGCTAAATGACTTAGTAACATTTTCTTTGGGCTAAAAACTCAATTTTTGGACATAAAATGCTAAAAATATAAAGTTAAAGGGCCCAAATTGAAATATTTCGAAATCTGATGGGAGAGATGAGTCAAAACAGTTTCCATAATGTATTTTCTGAAAATATACTTGTTGGAGGATTAAAAACATAAATTTCAAGCTTAATGGGCTAAAAATGACATTTTCGGCCCAATAAGGCCCATTATGCGAAATTTTCTGTTTTGGAGGGCCAAAACTGTGTTTTTCTGTAAAACAGTGGACTATTAGTGTTCCAAGTACTTTTTGAAGGTTTAAAATGCTTTTTAAATTTAAAAAGGACCAAAGTTGCAAAGATTTTCCAATTTGGGCCAAAATTGTCAAAACTGCGAAAAAGAGGGGTTATAACCGAGAAAACTGCATTTTCAGGGACTTAAACTGTTTTCAATGAAAAATATGCTGAAAAATATTAATTTCAATAATTTTTGGTGTTAAAATGTCAAGAAAAATGATTTCAGGACCAAACCGGAAAGCTATTTAATTAAAGGGTTGAAAAAGTAAATTTTACAAACAATGAGGGGCTCAGAACAGAAAACTTTCAAGGCTAATTCAATACACGCAATTTGATCAAATAATGGCACCGTGACTATCGACGAAATAGAATACACAACAATACCAAAAGTCGTTGTTAAACGAATTGGTTCGGTCTCGAACCAATAAAAACCCGAAACTACTAACGTGACGATACCTCGATTCATACAAGTAACATTTGGGAATTCAATATACACGTGAGAGTGCACAGACGTCTACGCACTATCTTTGGGCCCCAAAAGTGTAAAATCTTGTTTGTTGGGCCTAGCTAGCCCAATGACCTGATCTTAAGGCCCGAAGACTTCTATCTTACGAGCTGTTGGGTCTTACACGATCTAACACAGCGTAAAAGGACTTTCAATGGCTTGTATACTATCGGTCCCCAAGGGTCCTTTGGTATTGCCAATAAAGTCGGTATTTCATGCGAGGCGGGTCAGGGACCCCTCGTACCTTTTTTTATCCCCAACCGGTTAATGGAGTCATTGGGGTCTTCGTGTCCTCTTTCTCTTCGGATGTGGGGAAGACAGGACGGTTGGATAACGTGATTAGTACGGACGACGCCTACGGGATCGTTAGTATAGTTATAAACTGGTCGTTTGCGTAACGCGTGTTTATAGCAATTAATCATGCTCAAAAATAATCCGACGTCGCCTGGAATTCTTAACTTCATGCGTTGCAATGGTTTCATTTTAACTTCATGGAATTCAAAGAATTAGGAAAACATCGGGTTTTCCTAGGGTTTTTCAATACATACGGATTCGAAATGTATACAAGTTTCATGAACAATTTTTACAAGTATAGGAACAAACAAGTATACCTATGGATCTTCACAAACGTTTTCAAAAGCTTTTCCTTTCAGAAAATATCGGATTTTCTTGTAGTTTTCAGAATGATACAAAACATGGCTTTTCAAACACCGCTTATGAACTCACAAACATTTCATATGTTGACGTTTTTCAAATTACTTGTATTCTCAGGGAACCAATGAATCAAAGGAAAATGTACTCAGTGATGGCTTGCAGTTTACTTATTAACGAATCGAACAATGTATTTTTGGGAATGTAATGTTTAAACAATGTACTTCATGTAAACTTTATTGGTTGTATTATATTAATGCATGGTGACGAATGTTGTTACGTTTCATATATATTCAACGTTATGGTATTCAATTAAGTCACGACAGCTCCCGAACGTTTCCGCCGCCTGGTTCGGGGGTGTGACAATGAACCTGTAGAATCTTATGGTTCATCTGACCAGGCTTCTTCTGAGCCTGCATCTTCTGAGAAGTCATCTCCAAACAACGCTATTATTGATGTATCAGATGATGAAAATACTGAAAAGGAAGATACTCCTACTCCTGACATTCATGTGGTAGAAGAACATGGCTTAATGTCTGATCGTGCTCAAGGTGATGTTTCAGGAATGAATGTGGAGTTTGAAGCAAATTTTGAGGGAGATAAAATTGATTCCTTTAATGATCTTGATCTCACTGGTTTTGATCATGATGATATTGCAGCTTCTCTAGCCAGTAATGCTAATTTGGTGTCGAATGAGAAACTTGACACAATCTTAAACAATGTCGATGAAGTTGTTCTTCCAACAATGGAGACAAGGGAGTCTAATGAAGTTTTTGAAACTGCAACCCCTACTTCAAACTAAATGGCAAGTGTTTCCATTCCAATGGAGACGGTTATGGGATTTTCCCCTCCTATTTCTATTCCTCCTACTTCAGAGTTGTTTGTGAGTGATTCTACAACAACACAGACTGGTCAACCCCCGTTGAAAAGAAGAATAAGGGATCCGAGGCAGAGTGATCTAATTGCAAGTATCGCTAGTGGCCTCCCAGTACCACCTACCACTACTCCCAGTCTTACCACAACCAAACTTTTTACTGTGGGTCCAGACACTACTTTTGATGTTGGTGGTTCCTCTATTCCACTAGGGTTTACTCCTCCTCAATCTGATCACGATGAGACTTCTGCGAGATTAGCCATGCATTTGGCTGAGGAGCAATTTTTGATTCCTTCTCCTCGTGGTAAAGGTATTTCTATAGGGGATGGTGGTTCTGGAGGGGACAACCTAACTATCTCAGGGCTATATAAGGAGATATCAGTGTTGAGTCAGAAAAACATTGAGCTTGACATTAGTGTGTCAGTTCTTCAAGTTGAAAATTCAAAGCTTAATGTTCAGGTGTCTGAGCTTCAATCTGATAATTCAAAGCTTGGTATGCAAGTAGCTGATCTTACTAAGGACAAAGATCTTAAGTCAAAACAGATTTTTGATATTCAAGATCACTTCAATCTCTTGACTTCAAGCTATTTTGAGCTAAAGAAGAAACTTGAGGAAGACCTCGGTGATAAATACCAGACGTCTGCTGATGAATACAAGACCAATCTACATGTTCAAGCCTTTCCAGTTTCTTTGCCAACTGGTCAAACATCAGGAGCAGTTAATCGTGTTGAAGATGAGCCTCCTTAAGCCCCCCATGTTTCAACAACCATTCGCGATGCACAAGAGGAAAGAGCTAAGAAAGGGTAACTGCTATTTAAAAGAAACCCTAATCAGAATGCTTCTTGGGATGAACTTGCGATTACAATGACTGATCTTGAAGTCGTTTGATTCAGAGATACTTTCGGTGATAGATCGGGAATTTTTTCGTGGGGATTTCATGATCCTCTCAAGATGTGGATTGTGCTAAGGAAAAGTGGCAACTTTGAGCTTTACAGAGATATTCATGATTTCAGTTCATGGACTAGGGTCGATCTGACAGAATTGTCTCGAGCTCCTTTCTCTAATCTCACAAACAATCCACGGGCGACTTAGTTCAAGCACTTCCTTGAAGATCAAGTTAAGAAAGGGTTCCCTGCCATGAAAACTGTTGAGTCTGTTATAGTAGAGCATCCTGATATCATTGATCCTAAAACTGACAAGCCTTTGCAAGTTATGATGTGGCCTGCAACCAAGCAGGTCAAACAGTTCCATGTGCTTCAAAATTATCAAGATGGATCTCTAAGTTCAATGGAGTGTTGGGTTTTCGATGAAATTACTTCTGCTACAGTCATCAAGCTCAAGAATAGATGCATTTGAATCTATGATCGAAGAGATTTGTTACAATTTCGAAAATGGGATATTCATCACTTAAGCAACGTTCAGATTTCGGTTGCAGAGGATACTTTTGAGGATGCTGCGAAGGTGTATACAACTATGATTGCTGAGAATATTAACAAGCATATGTGGAATGGGGCAATGGGGCAAGCAGACGTTATGGTGGTCAATAAAGGTTAACTTCAAGCTAGCACCAAACCAAAGGGGAGATTGAAGGGCTCAAATTAGTGGTTTAGTCTAGGCTTTGCAATGTAATAGTAGTTTGGTTTAGATGGAGTATGTTAGTAGGTGTTATAGCAAGTTTACGGTTTGTAATGAGTTTACGGCCGTAAACTCTTCTCGGTCGTGGTCCCTATAAATAGAGGGTTAGCCAAACGTTTTGTGGTTGTTGATGCCTTATTGTTCACGGCTTTCTATCGAGTTGTACTAGACGTTTATAGCTATAAAACGTGTGCAAGCTTGGTTTATTCTCTTTTTGTCTCTATTCTTGCTTTGTGTGATTGTGTTTGCTATTGATCACTAGTAAGATCCGTTCTTAGGACCTTACATGTCTAAGCCCGTAACTATATTTGGTATGTATTTGGCCCGTTTGTGCATGGTGTTTTTGGGTTGTCTTCACCAAAGCAACATGACAAGGTAATTTGATGAGAGAGAGAGAGAGGATATTATGATTTATTAATGTATTATAAGAATAATATATTAAAGGAGAAATCATATTTATTTAATTAGTATTAGTCATAAATTAATTAGGAATTAATTTGGTGACTAAAAGAGATTAATTAAATAAAGGGGCATAAACTGTCAAATGTGTGATAGTTGAGTTTTTGGCTAGGAAACATAATGGACTAAGGGGGTGATGGGTTTTGGCCATATGAACATTCCTATGTGCACATGCAACCCTAATGCTTGGATCTCGGTTTCTCTAATTGAACATATATTGAATCCAAGACTTCTAATGGCTAATATACAATGGTAACAATATGAAATCAGAGATTAGAAGTTTACCTTGAATCCCTTGCTTGATCTTGTTGTCCTTGTGGCTTTAGAGTCACAATTGTCACTCCTCTAATGGCTTACAAACACCAACTAGCAAGGAGGATGATTTGAGAGAGAGGAGGGAAGAGAAATTCGGCCATGGTTTCTTCTCTAAGCACAAGTGTCGAAATCCCTTAGCCCTTGGGGTCTATTTATACTTGTAAGGCTCCTAGGGTTTCACCCTTAAACCCTAATTGGTTAACTTAAGCCCTAAGCAATCCAAATCCTTTCCATGATAAGCCTTGGACGATTTTATTGCTATCCTTAGCCCTAGAAATAGTCCACCCCTTATCCATAAAGGATATATAGCCCAAAATGCAACTATCAAACAATTGACAGTTTATACCCCTTTATTTAATTAATCTCTTTAAGTCACCAAATTAATTCCTAATTAATTTATGACTTATATTAATCAAATAATAATATTATTATTCCTTATATTATTATTATAATATATTACTAATATTCCTTCTCTCATTATAAATCATCCTGTCAAGTTGCTATGGTGAAGGCAACCCAAAAGGACCATGCTTAACCGGGTCAAATACTTGCCTAATATAGTTGTAGCCTTAGACACTATTCCAACAGTCTCCCACTTGGATAAGTCTTATAACTATATATACAAGTATATTCTGTTTAGCAATCATAGCTCTCAAAGACGCTGTCAAACTCTGATCTAATCAATCTTGTCCTTTAGATAAGGGATCGTACAGTCCTCTGTTTAGATATCATGCTGACAATTCTATGGAACAATTTGTCTAGCATTTGGTTTCTCGATCTCCGATTCATTTGACACAGAACTTAATCGAACACATCAATTCAGTCCAGACCGAGCCTGGCACATAAGTCAAATCAAATCATCGAGCGGCCGAGATATCGCTTTTACCCTCTTGGGATAAAAGTAACAGATAAACTTTGACTTATATGCATTTACTTATTCATTAATCAACCATACACAACAATGCGTTTTATAACATCAAGTTACTGATGCGGTTTCGCATTATCAATGTATAACCAATCAACAAATAACAAACCATATATCTTGGTTTTAAGACTATATGATATTATCGTCTTGCGATCACCCTTTTTTTTATCATATTCCATAAGGTCATTCCAGCAAGCGCGGGTTTGTTCCAATGCTCAAAACTAGTTCATAAGCACTCATGAACGTTGCAACAACCTTTTGCTATGTCTAATACCATTTAGACAATTCACACACCAATTCATGGCAATCTTCATTCATACCTACTTCCAACATATGAACGATTGTGGATAATTTGAATAATTCGATTATTCTTAATAAACTCAATTATTCTCGAAGTCAAAACATGCAAAAATGAAACAATAGTTAAACAATTAACATAAGAAAGTAACATTACTCATGAATAATACTCTTTTATTTAATCATCAGATGTTAATTACATTTTATCTATTACACGTTTCTACTACTATCTAATCTATACTAATATCATCCTTCAGCTCAATACTCCTAGCATACTGCAAGTGCTTAACCCTACTCAATCCCTTCGTAAGCGGATTTGCTGGGTTATCTTCTAATGATATCCTCTTCACTATGAGTTGCCCTTCTTCTACACGATGTCTAATAAAGTGATATTTTATGTCGATATGTCGAGATCTACCATGATCCCTTGGTTCCTTGGTCAAGGCAACCGCTCCTTCATTATCACAGAAAATCTCCATGGGCTCCTTTATGGCAGGTACAACTCCAAGATCACCGATGAAGTTCTTTTACCATATTGCCTCCTTTGACGCTTCACTCGCTGCAATGTACTCTGATTCACACGTTGAATCAGCTACGATTTCCTGCTTGGAACTTTTCCAAGTTACTGCTCCTCCATTTAGGGTAAAGACCCAACCCGACTGCGAACGGTAGTTGTCCCTGTCGGTCTGAAAGCTGGCATCACTATACCCTCGCACCTTCAAGTCATCACTCCCTCCGAGGACTAAGAACCATTCCTTCGTCCTCCAAAGGTACTTCAGGATATTCTTGACTGCAATCCAATGAGTTCTGCCAGGGTTCCCTTGATATCTGCTAACCATGCTCAAAGCAAAGGCTACATCAGGGTGAGTACAAGTCATAGCTGTCACACCCCCGAACCAGACGGCGAAAACGTCCGGGGGCTGTTGTGACTCAATTGAATACCATCACAATGAATATACATGAAACATAACATCATTCATCACCAACATTTGAATATTACAACTGATAGTGTTTACATTCATTACATTGTCTCAAACTATTACATTCTCGAAAGTAATTGTTCGATACTAGTTAAACAACAGCAAAATGTCATAGAGTACCATTCATCCTTCACTTTATCTGTTACCTGAGAATACAAGTATTTTGAAAAATGTCAACATATGAAATGCTGGTGAGTTCATAAGTAGTGTTTGAAATCCAATGTTTTGTATTGTTTAAAAACCACCAGAAAATCCGATATTTTCTGAAAATAGTATAGTCAAAAAGGTGTGAAGATCCATAGGTATGCTTGTTTGTTTCTATACTTAAAAAAAATTGTTCGTTAAAATTGTATGCATTTCGAATCCGATATGTATTGAGAAGCCTAGGAAAACCCGATGTTTTCCTAATCCTTTGAGTTCCATGAAGTTGCGTTGAAGCCATTGCAAAAATAGTAGTCTCATTCCCAGGCGACGTTGGATTATTTTTGAGCATGATTATTTACTACAAACCCGCATTACACAAACGCCCAGTTTATAGCTATACTAACGATCCCGAAGGCGTCGTCTGTACTAATCACGTTATCCAGCCGCCCTGACTACGTGTCGTCCCACATCCGAAGAGAAAGAGGACACGAAGGCCTCGATGACTCTATTAGCCGGTTGGGGATAAAATGTGTACGAGGGGTCCCCGACCCGCCTCGCAAAAATATGTAGACTTTACTAGCAATACCAAAGGACCCTTGGGGACCAGTGGTATACGAGCCATTGAAAGTCCCTCTACGTTGTGCCAAGTCGGTGAAACCCAACACTTCGTAGAAAAAAAATATGTCTTCGGGCCTTAAGATCAGGTCATTGGACTAGCTAGGCCCAACAAACAAGATTTTACACTTTTGGGGCCCAAAGATGGTGCGTAGACGTCTGTGCACACTCGTATGTAAGTTAAGTTCCCAAACGTTATTTGTGTGTATCGTAGTGTCGCCATGTTAGTAGTTTCGGATTTTCATTGGTTCGAGACCGAACCAATTCGTTTTACAACGATTTTGGTATTGTAGTGTATTGTATTTCGTCGATAGTCGCGGTACCATTATTTGGTCAAATTGCATGCATTGAATTAGTCTTGAAAATTTTCTGTTTTCAGCCCCTCCTTGTTTGTAAAATTTACTTTTTCAACCCTTTATTTAAATACTTTCCGGTTTGGTCCTTAAATCAATTTTCTTGACATTTTAACACCAAAAATTATTGAAATAAATATTTTTCAGCATATTTTTCATAGAAAACAGCTTAAGTCCCTAGAATTTCAGTTTTCTCGGTTATAACCCTTCTTTTCGCAATTTTGACAATTTTGGCCCAAATTGTGAAATTTTTGCAACTTTGGTCCTTTTTAAATTTAAGAAGCATTTTAAACCTTTGAAAAGGACTTGGATCACTTATGGTCCACTGTTTTACAGAAAATCACAGTTTTGGCCCTCCAAAAAAGAAAAATTCGCATAATGGGCCTCATTGGGCCGAAAATGTCATTTTTAGCCCATTAAGCTTGAAATTTATGTTTTTAATCCTCTAAATGAGTAAATTTCCAGAATTTGTTTTATTGAAACTGTTTTGGCACACCTCATCCATCAGAATTCGTGATATGTCAATTTGGACCCTTGATTTTGTATTTTTCACATTTTAGGCCCAAAATTTGTGTTTTTAGCCCAAAGAAGATTGTTACTAAACTACTTAGCCATTTTTCTTGAAACACTTTGTATGTAGAAACATATTTGATGCAAAAATCATTTAACATAAGATATATCTCGGTTTTGAGGGGTTTTATGGCTAGATCCAACATTTTAGCACACAAAAGCATACATGCAAGCATGGAAATCATACAAGGCATACAAAACACATATAGATCTACGCCTTCACTTGTATTCCCCCCCCCCACAAAACTCATAAAAACAGAAAATAGGGGGTATGAAGCTCACCTTGTTTGAAGGTTTCGGTTTTTGATGAAGATGTGAAGAGGTTTTTGGCCCTAGCAAGCTTCTTGAGGAGCTTTACAACTTAGATGGCTCTAAGATGTATGATTCACGAAATGAAAAGGGTTAAGAGGAGATTTTGAAGAAATCAAGAAGCTAAACCATGGATATAAGTAAAAACTTACCTAGGATGATGATTTTTGGTGGAGAATCCTCTTGAAAGCACACACCAACTCGAGATTTTTGATGGAGGAGGGAAGAGGTATTTGAGAGTGTTTAAGAGAGTTTTTGAATGAAAAATGAAGGTGGTGAGAGGATTGGCCGAGAATATGGAGAGAGAAGGGAGAGAGAGATGGTGAGGTGACATGCTTGGAAGTATGGGGGTCCTTGCATGGATGTATGTTGGACATTATGGAGGTGGCACCTCCTAAGTCAACTCTCATTATATTTCCCTTTTTTTTGTCTTATTTGATCTTGGGCCGAGATTTTGGGCTAGGAGGAATGGGGGATGATTTAGCTTGGCTCAATCCTTTCTTTGGTTCGAAATTATGAAGCCCATAAAGAAAATTTTCGGCCCATTGGGCCTTTAAGGTAGTTCTCGGCCCAATAGATCCATGAGAAAAGTGTGGGTCATTCTAGGCCCATTAAAGCACAAAATACTATATCTTAATGAATGTGAGTTCAAATAAGGCCCAACTTAAGACTCTTAGCTTAAAAGAATTAAGTTAAGGGTTTATTGGTCCATTAGGTCCAATGAGAGAATCATAGTCCATAATGAACTTGAGTCGGGATATCTAGCGTTTCCAACCCTTATTTAGACATATGAGATATATTTGAATGAGAGTGGAGCATGATATTCCTTTAGAGTAAAAGTTATTACACTAGGTGAATGATTGCATGAGGGTAGAATTTCCTAGCAAAAATGCTAGTTGTGACATCATCCCCCCGTTAGAGGGAATTTCGTCCCGAAATTCTTTTGAAGGGTAGGTTCATGAAGGAGAGAGTAGGTACTTCCTCTGGTCTTCGCGGTTCCCTTGTGAATTTCGGTCCACGCGTAGCGTTCCACCGAACCTTCACAATGAAAATGTGGCTTTGCTTTGTATGCTCTACTTCCCTATCTCAAACACCTCGACTAGTTCTTTGACGAACATGAGATTCTTGTTTATTTCGATCCCTTATAAAGGTATGGTAAGAGTTTTGCCTGATAGGCACTTTTCAGATTCGAGACACAGAACACAGGGTTCACGTTGTTGAGCTCTACAGGCAGTTACAGCCTATATGTCTTTGGACCACTCCGAGTAAGAATCTCGAACAGTCCAGTGTATCGTGGGTTTGGTTTTCTCGTTTCCTAAAGTGAATCATTCCTTTCCAAGGAGATTCCTTTACTAGCACGCGATCCCTGACCTGACATCCTAATGGCTTATGGCGCTTGTCGGAATAGCTCTACTGTCGGTCTCGCGATGCTTGAAGTCAAGCTTTGATTTGGATTATCTTCTCTGTTGTTTCGCAAATGGTTTCTTCTCTCATGAGAGTACTGGCGAGTGATATGCATTTATGACTATAAAGAGTTTCGAAACGAGCAATCTTGACGCTCGTGCGATAACTGTTATTGTAGGGGAATCCAATCACGAGCAATCAGGTATCCCATGACTTGCTGAATTCGAGCACCTAGACTTATAGCATGAATTTGAGTGGTTAAATAGTTCGTTCGCTTTGGCTAGCGGTTGAGAGTAGCAAACAATGCTCATATTTAGCTATGTCCTTATAGCCTTCTGGAATGACTGTCAAAGTCTTGATGTAATCATGTTATCTCGGTCCGAGATGGTAGTTACTGATACTTCACGGAATCTCATGATCTGTATTGGCAAGAAATGGGAAGATTGGGTTAACCTATCGACGATCGCCCGGATAGTGTCCAACTCAACTCTTATATAATAAGCTTTGTCCTTTGACTTCGAGGGTTTTATCCATCCCTACAGTGCTTTCATTCGATATTCTCCAGCTTTGATGTTTTCAAGGCTGGTCGTGGATGTTGACAGTGTTTTGTTCTTGCCTCAAGAGTAGATGAGTATGTTATTGATGAAAATAATGAGAAGGACAACTAAGAATGGTTGGGAAACTCGGTTTGTAGGGTCCATGAATACCGTGGGAGTATTCGTTGGACTGAGGGGTATCATAATGAATTTGAAATGGTCGCGACAAGTTCGGAATGCAGTTTTGGAATGTCGCCTTCTCCGACTCAGAGTTGATGATAACCGATTCTTAGATCTATTTTAAAGAAGTAACGAGCTTCTTGGAGCTGGCCAAATAGATCGTCAGTCCGTGGCAGTAGGTATCGACTTTTAATAGGGAGATTATTCAATTTCCTAAAATCAATGTTCCTTCGGAAGGATCTGTCTTCTTGAAAAACAAGACCGGAGCTCTCTAGGATGAGAAGCTTGGTCTAATGAATCCCTCGCGCAACAATTCTACTCAGTTGACAGGATAACTTGTGAATTTTTGGCGGGAGTCAACCTATAGGGTGAATTGGCAATTGATGTGGTTACCGATATGAGGTTGATTCGAAATTCAACCCGTCTCTCTGGGGTATTCCCGAAAGTTCCTTAGAAAACACATTTGGGAAGATCACAAGCTACTGGAATACTCTGTATGCCTACCTCTTCTTTGATCTTGTCCACATCATGAGTGAGGAAAACGTAGTTCTTCTGGTGCAGGAACTTCTGTGCCTTGATGCACGAGATAGGAAGAGGATTAGCGCCAGGTTTATCAC
Organism: Lactuca sativa; assembly: GCF_002870075.4. Lineage (NCBI taxonomy): Eukaryota > Viridiplantae > Streptophyta > Magnoliopsida > Asterales > Asteraceae > Lactuca > Lactuca sativa. The sequence goes on from NC_056625.2 coordinate 313,987,291, forward strand.
CATGGATTATTAGAGTTTTCGTGATTAGGAAGGTGAAGGCAAACGGCCTTCTCGCGGCACATAGTATCAGCACGGTGGGGGCTTACCCAACCATGACGATTATCACATTAAAACTCCTAATATTTACTGGCATGAAATCTATTTGTAATGAACGGTCGTTTAGTGTTAAGGCGTACTCCACATGAGTACCCTAGATTAAATCATTTTTCCCCTTTGGCCATGTCCATTGAAAAGGCTTAGCTTAGCTTTGGGGATGTTGTTTTAGTAAGTGTTTGAAGTTGTTACTAACCAAAACTTCACTCGGATTTACCATTGAATAAGAGGTAAGCGAAAGAGTTGTCAAGTGGGAACGTACCAGTAACAATCATTGGGTTTTGGGATTGCTTCGCCTTGACCCAAGGTTAGGACCATTTCTGATCCTTCTGCTCCTTGGTTGTTATCCCTAGGGCAATTGCGCCTGATGTGACCAGTTCCTCCACACCTAAAGCAGGTGCGACCGGTCTCATCATTGGTGTTGTTGTTGGGGTTGTTGCGATTGTTGTCATTTTCATTTGGCTGACGATTCTGACATGGATAAGTTCTACAGAATTCGGCGATGTGATTCTTTCGGTTGCATTTGTTGCAATGCATCTCCCTGCAGGCTCCATTATGATGGAATTTGCACTGGTTGCATTTTGGAAGGTTTCCAGCATATGGTCTCCTGGCTGCTGGGGTATTAGGGGTCGTGGTCGCATGAACAGCAACAACACGTTGCTCCCTTGAGAACCCTCGAGTGTGTTGTCCCTTTCTCTTACCTCCAGACCTCAGCTTCCTGCTCTTAAGCTTGGGGTTTGGAGTTCCTCGACAAGTTGTCACTTGTTGGTTTCCATGTTTGTTCCTTTGATTGGAGTTGTCAATGCTATTCCTGCCTCCATTAGGGTTGTTTGCATTGATCTGTGCCATAGCAGCGGTTACTGCTGCCATTACAGCAGCTTGAAATGTAGCAGAGTCCATCTGCAGGAGTGGTGTCTCGCGGGTGCGCTTGTTATTCTTGCGGGATGGCATTTTCCTGATGCACGTTGATAACCCAGATTGTAAGTAATGATTGTCATTCCTGGTTGTAGTCTATAAATTTTGCATCTTGTTGTATAATTCTTACTGTCTCCATCTACATCCCTATGATGTATTTGCGGTAGTAGGTGATCACAGATTTGGCACGATTGTTACGTCTATCCTTAGATTATATGGGTTGTTTTAGTTTCGAGATCCTTAAGTATCTAGTGGTCTCGAGGGTTCGCTTGTGCATATAATTGAGTCCTTGTAGCAATATGAAATAAATATAACACATAATTGTTTCAGGGGTAAGTATTATCTTAGTACATGAAAGAGAGTCATGTCGGATAGTAGGGAAAACTAGAAAAGGCTGATCCTAGTCGTGGCGGGAAGTGTCTGGTGGTGATGCTGATGAAGTGGATGCACCTTGGAGATGAGCTACTTGTTGCTCGGTATCTCGTAGGCGTACCTCCCAAACTAACGGTCTCGCTCGAGAGTCTCCATTCACTTCCCGTGTTTGCCTCTCATCCCTCTTAATAGCAACCCACATTTGTTTCGTTCGATTTGGGGTGTCCTGAGCTTGGTTATCGATACCTTGAGTGTGTCAGACCAAGACTGGGAGGGCCTGGTCAGCTGGTCCTCTGTGGCTAAAATTAGAGAGACCTCAACTCTTACTGTAGTGTGGTCGTATTCCCTACTGGTGACTTTATCCCCAAATATCGGGTGCCCGAGGGGGCATGGGGTCACCGGGGCCCACACTATAAGTCGGTGCCCTGGGTTTACATGGAGGATTGATGTCATTGGATTCTACATCCGTTTCGTCATCGTCATTGCCCTCCGGCTCTTCCTCTTCGAGGTCCACTATTGACTCAGCAGGTTCACCTGCGAGTTCTACTTCGTGTCCCTCCTGGGGTTCTTCCTCTGGGTCGAGCCACCCGACTATTCCTTGACTAGGGAGATAGGGTTTCCTGGCTAATGATACTCGTCTATAGCGTATTGCACAATGGGCTATGAATACTTGAAACAAATAGCATACCAATTACTCCTATAGCTCTACGACTATTGCATAGATTTAGTTGAGGTTCCCTTCTTGGAGATTAAGGGGTATGATTTTAGGTTCCTAGCTATCACGATTTCTTCATGACATGTGATGGTTGTACCTTGGAGGGAATGTAGTTGATCAGGCTACATCCGCTCCTTGATACAACTAAGAACAGTCCTGAATTAACCGAGATACTAGCATTATCTTGTTTGGTTCGGTGTTAGGTTCTCGTTCCTAATGCAAGCAAGGGTGTTTTATTTATTTGTTTTGTTCAGAGTTATGTTAGTCCCTCTTTTGGTTTATAGTTGCATATCAATGTGTGGCTAGACATGCTAGTTCACTATAAACAAAGCTCTGATACCAACCTGTCACACCCCCGAATCAGACGGCGGAAACGTCCGGGGGCTGTTGTGACTCAATTGAATACCATCACAATGAATATACATGAAACATAACATCATTCATCACCAACATTTGAATATTACAACTGATAGTGTTTACATTCATTACATTGTCTCAAACTATTACATTCTCGAAAGTAATTGTTCGATACTAGTTAAACAACAGCAAAACGTCATAGAGTACCATTCATCCTTCACTTTATCTGTTACCTAAGAATACAAGTATTTTGAAAAACGTCAACATATGAAATGTTGGTGAGTTCATAAGTAGTGTTTGAAATCCAATGTTTTGTATTGTTTAAAAACCACCAGAAAATCCGATATTTTTTGAAAATAGTATAGTCAAAAAGGTGTGAAGATCCATAGGTATGCTTGTTTGTTTCTATACTTAAAAAAAATTGTTCGTTAAAATTGTATGCATTTCGAATCCGATATGTATTGACGAGCCTAGGAAAACCCGATGTTTTCCTAATCCTTTGAGTTCCATGAAGTTGCGTTGAAACCATTGCAAAAATAGTAGTCTCATTCCCAGGCGACGTTGGATTATTTTTTAGCATGATTATTTACTACAAACCCGCATTACACAAACGCCCAGTTTATAGCTATACTAACGATCCCGAAGGCGTCGTCCGTACTAATCACGTTATCCAGCCGCCCTGACTACGTGTCGTCCCACATCCGAAGAGAAAGAGGACACGAAGGCCTCGATGACTCTATTAGCCGGTTGGGGATAAAATATGTACGACGGGTCCCCGACCCGCCTCGCAAAAATATGTAGACTTTACTAGCAATACCAAAGGAACCTTGGGGACCAGTGGTATACAAGCAATTGAAAGTCCCTCTACGTTGTGCCAAGTCGGTGAAACCCAACACTTCGTAGAAAAAAAATATGTCTTCGGTTAAGATCAGGTCATTGGGCTAGCTAGGCCCAACAAACAAGATTTTACACTTTTGGGGCCCAAAGATGGTGCGTAGACGTCTGTGCACACTCGTATGTAAGTTAAGTTCCCAAACGTTATTTGTGTGTATCGTACTGTCGCCATGTTAGTAGTTTCGGATTTTCATTGGTTCGAGACCGAACCAATTCGTTTTACAACGATTTTGGTATTGTAGTGTATTGTATTTCGTCGATAGTCGCGGTACCATTATTTGGTCAAATTGCATGCATTGAATTAGTCTTGAAAATTTTCTGTTTTCAGCCCCTCCTTGTTTGTAAAATTTACTTTTTCAACCCTTTATTTAAATACTTTCCGGTTTGGTCCTTAAATCAATTTTCTTGACATTTTAACACCAAAAATTATTGAAATAAATATTTTTCAGCATATTTTTCATAGAAAACAGCTTAAGTCCCTGGAATTTCAGTTTTCTCGGTTATAACCCTTCTTTTCGCAATTTTGACAATTTTGGCCCAAATTGTGAAATTTTTGCAACTTTGGTCCTTTTTAATTTGAAGAAGCATTTTAAACCTTTGAAAAGGACTTGGATCACTTATGGTCCACTGTTTTACAGAAAATCACAGTTTTGGCCCTCCAAAACAGAAAAATTCGCATAATGGGCCTCATTGGGCCGAAAATGTCATTTTTAGCCCATTAAGCTTGAAATTTATGTTTTTAATCCTCTAAATGAGTAAATTTCCAGAATTTGTTTTATTGAAACTGTTTTGGCACACCTCATCCATCAGAATTCGTGATATGTCAATTTGGACCCTTGATTTTGTATTTTTCACATTTTAGGCCCAAAATTTGTGTTTTTAGCCCAAAGAAGATTGTTACTAAACTACTTAGCCATTTTTCTTGAAACACTTTGTATGTAGAAACATATTTGATGCAAAAATCATTTAACATAAGATATATCTCGGTTTTGAGGGGTTTTATGGCTAGATCCAACATTTTAGCACACAAAAGCATACATGTAAGCATGGAAATCATACAAGGCATACAAAACACATATAGATCTACGCCTTCACTTGTATTCCCCCCCCCCACGAAACTCATAAAAACAGAAAATAGGGGGTATGAAGCTCACCTTGTTTGAAGGTTTCGGTTTTTGATGAAGATGTGAAGAGGTTTTTGGCCCTAGCAAGCTTCTTGAGGAGCTTTACAACTTAGATGGCTCTAAGATGTATGATTCACGAAATGAAAAGGGTTAAGAGGAGATTTTGAAGAAATCAAGAAGCTAAACCATGGATATAAGTAAAAACTTACCTAGGATGATGATTTTTGGTGGAGAATCCTCTTGAAAGCACACACCAACTCGAGATTTTTGATGGAGGAGGGAAGAGGTATTTGAGAGTGTTTAAGAGAGTTTTTGAATGAAAAATGAAGGTGGTGAGAGGATTGGCCGAAAATATGGAGAGAGAGAAGGGAGAGAGAGATGGTGAGGTGACATGCTTGGAAGTATGGGGGTCCTTGCATGGATGTATGTTGGACATTATGGAGGTGGCACCTCCTAAGTCAACTCTCATTATATTTCCCTTTTTTTTGTCTTATTTGATCTTGGGCCGAGATTTTGGGCTAGGAGGAATGGGGGGTGATTTAGCTTGGCTCAATCCTTTCTTTGGTTCGAAATTATGAAGCCCATAAAGAAAATTTTCGGCCCATTGGGCCTTTAAGGTAGTTCTCGGCCCAATAGATCCATGAGAAAAGTGTGGGTCATTCTAGGCCCATTAAAGCACAAAATACTATATCTTAATGAATGTGAGTTCAAATAAGGCCCAACTTAAGACTCTTAGCTTAAAAGAATTAAGTTAAGGGTTTATTGGTCCATTAGGTCCAATGAGAGAATCATAGTCCATAATGAACTTGAGTCGGGATATCTAGCGTTTCCAACCCTTATTTAGACATATGAGATATATTTGAATGAGAGTGGAGCATGATACTCCTTTAGAGTAAAAGTTATTACACTAGGTGAATGATTGCATGAGGGTAGAATTTCCTAGCAAAAATGCTAATTGTGACAATAGCATACATGATTGAGCCAACTGCGGAAGCGTATGGTACTCGGCTCATTTATGCTATTTCAGCTTCGGTACTCGAACTTTGAGTCTTACTCAACTTGGCATTACTTTGTATCGGTAATTCTCCCTTCTTCGAGTTTTCCATACTAAAACGTTTTAGTACCTTATCTAAGTAAGTGTTCTGACTAAGTCCTATTAGTCTCTTACTTCTTTCTCTTACTATCCTTATTCCCAAAATATAGGAAGCTTCTCCGAGGTCGTTCATAGCGAAGCACTTCCCGAGCCAGGACTTAACCTCCTGCAGAGTCGGGACGTCGTTTCCTATGAGTAGTATGTCGTCGACATACAGAACGAGGAAGCTTACTATACTCCCACTGGCTTTGACATATACACACGATTCATCTTCGCTTCATACAAATCCAAACTCTTTGACTTTCTCATCGAAGCAAAGATTCCATATGCGAGACGCTTGCTTAAGTCCATAAATGGACTTCTCAAGCTTACACACTCTATTCGGATGCTTCGGATCGACAAAACCTTCTGGCTGAGCCATGCAAACATCCTCAGCCAACTTCCCATTAAGGAAAGCGATTTTGACATCCATTTGCCAAATCTCATAATCATGAAATGTGGCAGTAGCTGGCATCACTCTAATAGACTTAATCTTCGCAACTGGTGAGAAGGTCTCATCATAGTCAACTCCGGGAGTTTGAGTAAAGCCCTTCGCAACCAATCGCGCCTTATATGTGTGTACGTTTCCATCCACGTCGGTCTTCTTCTTGAAGATCCATTTGCATCCAACGGTCTTACGTCCGGGCACATTATCAACCAAATTCCAAACTTGGTTGTCATACATGGACTGGATCTCGCTGTCCATTGCCTCTTTCCATTTCGCAGAATTTGGGCCTGCCATAGCTTCCTTATAGCTATTAGGTTCATCTAGATTTATTAGTGTACCATCACTAATATACGTATCCCCTTCGGTAGTAATATGAAAACCATAAAACTGGGGTTGAACTCTAACTCTTTCGGAACGTCTAAGAGGTAAGGACTCGTTAATCGGTTCAACCGGAGTTTCCTCCTCGGGTTGAGTGCCAGCGGTAGAGGTTCCTTCATCTATCGATTCTTGAATCTCTTCAAGCTCGATTTGCCTCCCACTGTCTCCTTGGCTTATGAGTTCTCGCTCTCGGAAAACTCCTCTCCTCGCAACAAAGACAACATTGTCCTTCGGTCTATAGAAGAGATATCCAAAGGATTTATGCGGGTAGCCGATGAAAATACATCGCTCACTATGAGGTTCGAGCTTGTCATGAGTATCTCGTCTTACGAAAGCCTCGCAACCCCAAACCTTGATATGTGCCAACGAGGGAGCTTTCCCTGTCCACATCTCGTGAGGTGTTTTGGCAACCTTCTTAGTAGGGACTCAATTAAGGATATGGGCGGCAGTCTCTAAGGCATACCCCCAAAAAGAGATAGGTAGTGAGGCACGACTCATCATAGAGCGAACCATGTCTAACAAGGTTCGATTACGCCTTTCTGCCACACCATTTAACTGCGGTCTCCTAGGTGGCGTCAATTATGAAACTATTCCGCACTCCTTGAGATAATCATGGAATTCAAGACTTAGGTACTCTCCTCCTCGATCGGATCGAAGCATCTTGATTTTCCTACCCAATTGATTCTCCACTTCATTTTTGAACTCTTTGAAGTTTTCAAAAGTTTCCGACTTTTGCTTGATTAAGTAAATATACCCATATCTACTATAGTCATCGGTAAAAGTCACATAGAAGTGGTTTCCATCCTTCGTGGTTGATCTAAACGGTCCACATACATCGGTATGTATTAGGTCCAATAGACCCTCACCCCTTTCACATGTACTTATGAAGGGTGACTTAGTCATCTTTCCAAGTAAACAAGACTCGCATGTGTCATCTTCCCTAAGGTCGAATGACTCCAACACTCCATCCTTTTGGAGTTGGGCTATGCGCTTCTTGTTGACATGTCCATGACGACAATGCCACAAGGACGCTCTATCCATACCATTGGAAGAATCCATGCATAAAACATCATTTCCTAAGTTATCTACAATCATAACAGTTTCATAAATTTCATTACATGGTATAGCTTCAAAATATAAGAAACCATTTAGATAAGCAAGAATAGAACCATTCTCATTATTAAAAGAAAATCTAAAACCTTGTCTAAACAAACCATGAAATGAAATGATGTTTCTAGCCATTTCTGGTGAATAGCAACAATTGTTCAAATCTAAAGATAAACCATTCCTAAGCACTAAAGAATACACTCCAATCTTGGTCACATGCGATGATCTTCTGTTCCCCAAGATTAGATTTATTCTTCCATGCTCCACATCCCTATTTCTTCTTAGTCCCTGCAAATCGGAACAAATATGGTAACCACAACCGGTATCAAGGACCCAAGAATTAGCATGAGATGAATCATTAGATTTAATTATATAAATACATGCAAAAGATGGCTTGATCTTTCCTTCCCTTATGGCTTGCAGGTAGTCTGGGCAGCTTCTCTTCCAATGCCCTATTTTATGGCAATGATGGCACTCTGCCTCCTTAGGGTTAGGACAGGGTTTAGTAGGATCAACTTTGGTCCCACTAGAAGAGGAACCATCTCGGGACTTTCCCTTGCGGTGGCCCTTAGACGGAGCCTTCCTCTTCTTGCCTCTTCCTTGCCCAATGGCCAAAACAGGAGCAGCGGGAAGATTGGGAGTGGGTGCAACAGACTTGTCCTTTAGCTTGCTTTCAGCAACCCTAAGGAGACCTTGGAGCTTTCTTAGGGTGACCTCTTCCTTGTTTATGTGGTAGGTCATCCTAAATTGATTGTAACACGGAGGCAAAGAGTGAAGCACCATGTCGATCGCCAAGTCTTCCCCAAAGTCAACATTCAACTTGCGAAGACGATTGACATACCTTTGCATCTTTTGCAGGTGCACGGTAAGAGATTCTCCATGACCCATTTTAGCGGAAATCATGTTAGTAAAAATCTCGTAACGCTCTTGCCTCGCGTTCTGGTGGTATCTCTCCAACAAGTCTTGGTGCATTTCGTACGGATACATGTCCTCATAGGACTTTTGGAATTCGGCATTCATGGAGGCTATCATGATGCAATGTACCTTCGTTGCATCATGCTCGTGAGTTTCAAAAGCGGTCATTTCAGCCGGAGTAGCGATTTCAGGGTTGATTTTCTCGAGCTTCTCATCGAGGACATACTCCTTGTCCTCATAGCGAGCAATTGTGCGAATGTATCTTATCCATTCGCTAAAGTTCGTCCCATCGAAAGTGACCTTCTGAAAAAGGTTCATCAATGTGAATGAACTGGCAGCAGCGTTGTTTGCGTTCGACATCTACAAATGGAAAGGAGGAAGATAAATTAGAATATTAATCCCTAATAATCACCCAATAAGAAAATTAGGGCTAGTGAATGACGATTCACTAGTTCTCTACCACAAGACATAACTTTAAGTTCTAAATGTATTGAGAATTCCTAGGTTTAGATGAGATTTATTGAAACTTTTCAATGGCATGTTTAAATCTCGATATGCCCCTCTCGTTTGTGACTGGGATACCGAGGATCACAAAGTGGGTGTGAATTACCATGCAAATTTACATGGTGCCTTCATTGTAACGATCACCTATTCGATGTGCCGGTAAACCACACACGCTCCATTAAACTGTGATAAACAATGAATCACCCTTGGCAACCTTTGCTTAGAACCAATTAGTGTACCGGTAAACCACACACGCTCCACTAACTTCTTAGCAAGGGTGCAATGTGTAATTTCATGGGATTGCATCAATTCACTTTTCCTAAAGTAACTAAGATTGGGAAATTTTGAAAAAAACATGTAGTTACTTTGTATTTCATATTATACTTTTAATGAAGAGATGAGGTTGCCCTATCCTACCTGTTCGACTAACGACCCTCCACCGATCAAGCAAGCGGTGGGTGTGAGGTACACCCATTAAGCGCCATTTTATAGGCAGCAACCTTATACCCACCTTATAGACCGGCTTCGTGAATGAGGTCTACTAACGGTAAGACTAGCATTTTAATTATACATATATATGTATTAATCTTGTAATATTATATTAGTATAGGGTTGGATTTTAAACTTGTAAAATTCTAGGGTTTGAAATTTAAATTGTCTAAATTAAACTTTTAATCACAAAACATAAATTTCAAAACTTGAGGGCAAGTTTTAAACTTTTAAGAACATAGAGGATCAAATAACAAATAATCTTAATTAACAATTAATTCCTTAATTATCCATATTTGATTTATTTAATGATTTCTTGCAATACAATTTACCAATTTAATAAAATAATTAATCAATTATCACATAAGAAAACAAATATTTTATTAATTGATAAATATCTTCAATTAGGTCAAGAATATACTCATATATATCATAAAATCGGATTTATATTGATCTAATATGATTAAGGCAAGTATCTCAAAGATAAACAGCAAGAAATCCCGAAGTTTCCTTTTTCTGACGCTCGAACTCGCCGAGTACCCAGATGGACTCGCCGAGTTGAGCCTACTCGCCGAGTACCAACATGGGACTCGCTGAGTTCTTCTGCCAGAGGGCAAAAAAAACGATTTTTTCAGCAACCAATAAGCAATCAAAGTATGAATTCAATAGAAACCAATCTAATCTCTGATACCACTGATGGGTTTTGGCCATATGAACATTCCTATGTGCACATGCAACGCTAAGGCTTGGATCTAGGTTTCTCTAATTGAACATACATTGAATCCAAGACTTCTAATGGCTAATATACAATAGTAACAATATGAAATCAGAGATTAGAAGTTTACCTTGAATCACTTGCTTGATCATGTGATCCTTGAGGCTTTAGAGTCAGAATTGTCACTCCTCTAATGGCTTACAAACACCAACTAGCAAGGAGGATGATTTGAGAGAGAGAGGAGGGAAGAGAAATTCGGCCAGGGTTTCTTCTCTAAGCACAAGTGCCGAAATCCCTTAGCCCTTGGGGTCTATTTATACTTGTAAGGCTCCTAGGGTTTCACCCTTAAACCCTAATTGGATAACTTAAGCCCTAAGCAATCCAAATCCTTTCCATGATAAGCCTTGGACGATTTTATGGCTATCCTTAGCCCTAGAAATTGTCCACCCCTTATCCACAAAGGATATATAGCCCAAAATGCAACTATCAAACAATTGACAGTTTATACCCCTTTATTTAATTAATCTCTTTAAGTCACCAAATTAATTCCTAATTAATTTATGACTTATATTAATCAAATAATAATATTATTATTCCTTATATTATTCTTATAATATCTTAATAATATTCCTTCTCTCAATATAAATCATCCTGTCAAGTTGCTATGGTGAAGGCAACCCAAAAGGACCATGCTCAACCGGGTCAAATACTTGCCTAATATAGTTGTAGCCTTAGACACTATTCCAACAGGGGGAAAGAAAATATGATGAGGGATCATCATATTTTTGTCGAAGGGCCTTATTCCAGAAGGTTCCTTGGGCTACTTGGTCGCTAAGTTGTCCATTAGGGTTTAGACTGAAACCCTAGCAGCCTGCACTATAAATAAGACCCCAAGGCTCCAATTTTCAGCCACTTGCTTCCAAGAGAAACCCTAGGGCCGAAAATTAGCATCCTCCCTCCACTCTTAAAGTTTCCTTCTTGCATTTGGTGTTTGTGATCCACTATAGGAGTTACAATTGTGACTCTAAGCTCAAGAGAAGAAGATTCAAGCCACTATTTGAAGAGGTAAACATCTAGATCTGATTCTATATGTTAAATTATGAAATATGTATGCTAGTTTAGGGTTTACAAGTCTTGGATTCATTGCATGTTCAATAGAGAAACCTAGATCCAAGCATTAGGGTTTGTATAAGCACATAGGATTGTTCTTATGGCTCAAACCCATCAGTATGTTCCTTTCTGTTCTTGTTATAGTATGAACTGTAATGTATAGTAATGGTATGTATGAACTGACTCATGTATGCTTCACTGTTCTAGAAATAGTAAGTAGTAATCCCCTAATCTATATCTATTATAATTTACTAGTACGTTTGTTTGAACTGTTACTAATTATAGAAAAGACTCAATTACTCACCATAATCAACTAAGTTAAGTATGTAACTTAAAAATGGGTTTATTCATATATGTATTTAATAAGTATAACTATGATTTAGCCGACATTCGGACTAGTGACAATACCGTAAGCCCACAACCAAACAAGGAACAGGAGTTAAGGTATCTAGCAGTAGTCCTAAGTCTGTTAAATCATACTTATACGTAAATAGATAGACGGATATGATTTGATATAAAAGAAGTTTATAAAAGCTTTAAAAGAGTTTTCAACAAGTTTTGAGTATAAGAAATGCTTTTGGATGTTGTTTTCACATGTAAATGGTTAGCACAATTTCATTGTGTTCTACTTGTATTACCCCCCCCCCCCCCCTAAAAGCATTTAAAAAGCATTTAAAAGTGTAGTTTTAAGGGTATGAACTCACATGTAGTGAGTGATTCGAATAAAATATCGATATAGGATGCTAAGTATGCCAAGTAAAGTCTCGAGCACAAATGGATCCTATTAAACATATAATAACACACACACACACACATATATATATATATATATATATATATATATATATATATATATATATATATATATATATATACAATTAGTGTATATAACAACTAACATGTATAGGGAACAACCTTAGGAACTAGGAAACACTATCAATGAAGTGTTACAATCATAAATGATTTATTGAAAGGTGTGCATGGCCACACAAGGAGTGTTCATGGCCTTAGAAGGGTTCACGGCCATAGAACACATGATGTGTTCACGGCCCAAGCTTGATCTTTTGAAGGTTTTACGGTCATGGATGGAGGGTTCATGACCCTACCTTGCATCTATGAAGGGTTCACGACCGTGAACTCTTGAAGATCCTTGCAAATAAGTGTTGTAATCTAGGGTGGAATCAAGTGTTTCTAATGGACAACAAAAGATGGATGAGATAATTACCTTTTGGAAGCCTTTAGAAGTGTTCACGCTTGAAGATAGTTGAGAGAGAAGTGATGTTCACGGCTGAGTTTGAAGAAATGAAGAAAAATGAGCAAACTCCATATATATAAGAGTTGTTAACGGCTAAGGATGGGTTCACGGTCGTGAACTCATTTTGATGGTGTTTCCGGCTCGATTGAAACTGTAAGAACTCAAGCTAACACTTCCTAACACACAATTCTTGAGTGTATTAGGCTTAGAAACTCTCAAACAGACCCTTAACACATCATAAAGGTAACAGAAACAAGTATGACTTTTGATTGAATTGATTGACTTTACAAGATAGAAATTTCAGGTTGTCACAGTTTACATGATTTTTCCTCGTGTACATAGAAGTTTTAGCCTAAGAATTGCATCATATGGCTCAATACATATAGAGGTGTTGGGAACACAAAACCAATCTACATATAATTATATTAAGCTTCTATAGTAGATGTTTGAGTTTTACTAGTGAAATTTCGGTTATAGTGCATGGAATCATACATTTATTGACCCTGTTATGAAGCCAAGACAAAAATATTGAACTTATTTGAAGTAAAATTGAAGAAGTTATGAAAATTTCGAAATGGAAAATCATTTAGTTGTTGTGAAATGATGTTGTACCATCTCATATTCATGGAATTATAATTTGAGATATACAACTCTGTTATCAGTAACATTCAAAATGAAAGTTGTTAACATAAATATGAATATGTGGATATAAAGATCACTAAGACCCAAGTTCATGTGAGAAAGTTATGGGTGTTAGAAGTTTGGGTAAAAATGGCAGTTTAGGAAGGAAACACGACCATGTAATGCGTTCGAAGTAAAAAAAATCAATTTTTCTAGACTTTAAGGAAGTAGAATGTTATTGTTGGTCAATTAAGAAGTTACACAATCGTGTAATACGTTACATGACGGTGTAATGGTCACGAAGTTCATAAACAATCAATAAAAGTTATCCAAGCCAATCAACACTACCTCATTTCTCGCATATGTCGTTTTGAGAACATATAAGGGCGATTTCGAATGCTTAAGACCAAAGAATTGAAGCTCTATCCAAGGAATTTCAAGGGAATCAATTATTAAAGCTCCGACATCTTGGATTGAAGGTAACTTCTTCTTTCTTGCTAACTTCGAAGTTTTTTAATTGTGGAATTGGAAGGGTGATAAAATCTTAATTATTGTGCTATAAACATCTTGATGATAATGTTGTAGTGAGTCTGGTAATCATGTATTCAAGCTTAATACATCAAAACTTCGGTTGAGTGTTAGAAATTGAAGATGATGATGATTAGGTTAGATAATTTGTTAGATACTTAAACGCAATGTTTTAAAAACCAGTTTGAGCTGGTCGGTCAGACCGGGAACCGGGGGAGGAAGCGGTTCAACTATCACTGGTTTTATGTCGAATTCATAATCGGATTAAACCAACCGGTTTTTAGAAAAACCCGGTTGAACCAGTTAAACCGAATAAAAATACACGAAAAAACCATTTACATATTAAACTGTGGTGATTTATTTTTTCAAATACATTTAGTTTCTCTAAATAAAAACATATGATAAATGTTATAAAGTTTTTTTATATGTTTGTATTAATCCAAAACTATATTTTGTTTCGGTATTATATTTTATTTTCTTTTTGACGTATATGGATTGATGTAAAATACTAAAACTTATGGTTATATGTTATTAATGTATATGCATTCATCTAAAACTTATTTTTATGTGTATTTATTAATTTTTGAACTTGTAAACATCAAATCCATGGTTTATATATGTATCTATGTGTAGGAAAATAGGAAAAATAAGCATGAAAATATTGAAACCGGTTGACCCGGCGGTCAAACCGGTTAAACCGGAAACCGGTCACCATACCGGTTCAACTAAAAAATTGGTTTTTAAAACGTTGCTTAAACGCGAACTGATTATATAACAGATTAAGAGATATGGGTAAGTTATTTGGGGAAGTTTACTAGTTATTTTGAAATTTGAAATAATAAAATTATGTCATCAATGAAAATGAAATGAAATTATGCAAATAAATTAAGCTCTTGTTACATCCGGTCAACATCAAATACTAATTAAAAAAATTATTTTATTTTATTAATAATTTATTTCCTCTATTACTAAGAATTAGTTAAATACATCAAAGTCAAATTGTCATCTTCATCTTCCATATTCTTCGTCATCGCAGTCATTTTTATTTGTCGTCTTCAATTTCCTAATTCAATATCATTTGTATCCTTCATCTTCCATATTAGTCAACAATGGGGGAATCAACAATAATATTAATAAATGGTTTGTGTGTATTTTAGCTTATAAGAAAATCAGAATAGAATGAAACCACAATCTCTAATCAAAATCAAATATAAAAGTAGAATAGGACAAATAGTTAATATTGATGAAATCCTAAGATGGAATCCCATTGTTTGATTTGTCCTTTGTGACTACCATAAATTCTTGATGGAAGATAAAGATGGCTTTGATCTATTTAGTTAATTTCAAATAATAATAATAATAATAATAATAATAATAATAATAATAATAATAATAATATAGTTACTACATAATGATAAAACAAAATAAAAAATAATTACTAAATTATTAATATGAAATGTTTGATTTTTTTTTTGAAAAATATAAGTATAACATATTTCCTTAATAAATTGCCTAAAGATTAACATATTTTTTCAAAATAGCCACTAATTTTGAAATAAATCATCATGAAATACATTATGCTATATTATTCTAAGTGAAATGCATTGTAGTCATTAAAATAAATATTTAGCACTACGAATTTAAAATTTACTATGCGTACAGCAAAATTGTTCACATTTTTCTAAAAGTCACAACTTTTTCAAGAATTTTTTAATTATTTTTCTTTTTGTTAGTAGAGATATTTGCCTTAGAGAACTTTATATTACAAATAATTTTTTATGTTGAAATATTTTTTTTTTCTAAAATAATGTAAAACGTGAGAAAACGTATAAAATGTCTTTATCATAAACAAAATTTTGGTTGGATTGTTTGGCTCTAAAACAAAGCTCTGATTATTACTTTGTAATTTCTTTTTTAACAACTTGCTAGTTTTATATCATTCAATCGTTCCAAAACATTACTTATCTTGGCGATGTATAGGTAGTCGAAAGAGATGTTACCTGTTTGTGGTTATTGGGATTGGTGATGGAGGTTCATACCTGTCTCACAAGTAGCAAGGTGGAGTGATCCGGCGTCGGTAAGACTATAAACGAAACGAACAAACTCAAACACATTGTTGTTCATATATTCGTTCATTTAAAAGATTACTTTCTTAATGTTCGTTTATTTGTATACGTTAAGATGCTAAGCACACATAACTGATGACACGTAAACACTCATAACTTGACAGGCATGAAAAACATAAATGATCATATTATAAGATAAATGAAAATAATTAAACATAAATGAACATAAACATTCAATTTAAAAATGTAAAACTTGACTGTGAACACTCTTCATAAATCGATACTAATTAATGTCATTTTGATATTTTAATCAAATTGTGAAAAATAAACAGTTTTTAGGAGCTCAACTTTTAGTATTACTGGTTTAATAATATTATATATATCATTTATTATAATAATTGAAAATAAGTAAACGAACGATACTATTATTCATGTTTGTTTGTTTCACTAAATAAATATATATTTTTTAGTTCATATTGGGTTGTTTATTAAATAAACAAACCTAAATAAATTTCCTGCTAAACAATTTATGAGCAGATCATTAAATATTCGTTTCATTTACAACTAATTATACGCTCCATCAGATAAAACTAGGGATGAGTTTTTGAACCGCCGGAATCGGAACCGGACCGAAACCGGACATAAATTAGTAGAGTGGTTCGGTTATCGGTTCTTGACTTATGGCAAAACCGGTTCCAGGTCTACCACCGGTTCGGTTCTAAAAAAACCGGTTAAAAAACTGGAACCGGCTAGGAAGTGTAAGAGTCGATCCATACAAAATCTACTTTCAAAATACTATCTAATTGATTGTATATTGATATATCCTAAATTCAAAATCTATTCCTTGATTAACCTAAACACAAAACGGCAAGTGCAAAAATCGGCAAGTGCAAAAATCAATTTTTGCTTGGGGCTTAGGAAATCACGATTGATAATCGACATTCGAGAAGCCAAAATCAAAAATCGATTGTTGCTTACTAGGTAACAATGGAGAAGCCAAAATCAAGTAATTGGGTTAATATTGAAGATGAAACTCAAGTAAGTCATTGTTGCTATTGTTGCTTATTGTATAAATAGGGACGATCGGTTGTGCTTGCTTGTTTGTTTGTGAGTTTTATTTTATGTATGTTGAGTGCCCATGCTGCATATTGACTCATTTGCCCTTTCGAAAGATACAAACATCAATGACCAATATGTGAAATTGTGAAAAGATTATATTTTCCTTATTTTAAATTGTTAATCATTTAAAGTTTTGACATATTGTTTATAGAAACCAGTTACTGCAAAAATGTTAATCATTTAAAGTTTAATATTATGAATAAATTAGAGTTTCATGTGAAGCCATATGCACGTTGAATATCGAGTTCATGGCATTTATGAACTTTGATTAATATGTTGCCAATAGAAGAATAATGGGGAATAAACCAATATTAAAACAAATTAGGCTAGACGTGTCTTATAGGATTATTTAAGTTAACTAATTAACTTTATTTATTGTTATTAGTTTTAACGATAATTAGCAACATGGTTGGTTAATATTATGAATATAACTCAACTCAATCTAAGCTTATTCAGCAAAATTAAAGAAAGTGTGTATGAAATTAGATCAGAAAGTGTGTATGAAATTAGATCTCCGCTTTTTCTCTCCTGCAAGCAGCTGCGATCCATCATCAGCTGCGATCCATCATCAGAAAGTGTGTATGAAATTAGATCTCCGCTTTGTGATATTCGTTACGGGTACATTTGTATTTAAACATAGAAATTTGATTAATTTGAAACAATAATTTGAAAAAAACTGTTTTAAGGATGAGCTTTTGAATCAAACTTCTTTTGAACTCATTTTGCTTGATGATATATAATATTTTTTTGAACTCATTTACCAAATGTAGGATTATGAAGATGATTTTATTGGTGAGACACCACCGGTAATTAATAATATTAGTGACGGATCCGGAAAAGAAGACGTGCCAAAGCCAAGTCCTAAGAAACGAAAAAGGAATGGAGGCGTGCCAAAACCAATTACTAGCAAACGAGAAAGAGCAAGGAATAATGGTAAAGGAACCGCTCCTTGTTGGGTAGCATTCGAGCCGGTGTGGATTATAGAGGATGATGGTGTTGAAAGGAAAAGTGTGGAATGTATTCATTGTCATACAATACTTAAAGCCGATACGGACCGAAACGGGACGTCTAATATGAACAAACATTGGAGGAATTGCAAGTTAAACCCGGACAACAAAGAAAAAAATGATAAAAAGCAAGCCAAATTGAATTTTAAGAAGGAACCAAATGGTGAGACTAGTGTACAAACATGGAAACATGATGACACTAGGATCAAACGAGCATTACTAGGCCTTTTTAACGTTGGTGAACTACCATTCAAGTATGTTGAAAATGAAGCATTTATTGAATATACTAACGCGCTTAATGGTAGGGTGATCTTGCCTTCTAGGCATAAAATTTCCCGAGACATAGGCAAGTTTTACTTAGATGAGAGGAATAAATTGTTCAAGTATTTTAGTAATGCAAACACCGTTGTACACTTGACAACCGACACTTGGACATCCTCTTGTAAAAAGGTCAATTACATGGTTGTCACGGCCCATTTTATTGATGACGAGTGGGTCATGCATAAGAGAGTCATCAATTTTAGGGAGATAGATACACATAAAGGTGAAGAAATTGGACGAGAGTTACTAGCATGCATACATGGGTGGGGTATGAAAAATGTTATGTCAATGACTGTCGATAATGTCACGTGTAACGACACGGCAATCAAATTTTTGGTTAAAATGTTTCCCACGATTTACGACGGTGGAAAACATTTCCACATATGGTGTATGGCTCACATCCTAAACCTTATCGTGAAGGTTGGGTTAAAATACCATAACTATAATGTGGAATGTGTACAAAAGGCGGTGAAGTATATTAGAGGTTCAACACAAAGGATTAAGAAGTTTAAAAAAGCCATCAAAGATGTGGGTTTGGAAACAAAGAAATTTTTGTGTGGCGACTCTCCAACCCGATGGACCTTGACATTTGAGTTGTTGAAAACCGCCTACGAGTTATGGGAAGCTTTTGTGGAATTTGGCATCAAAGGTATTACTTTTCTTATTTTGTTTCAGCACATTTTATTATTGTGTCCCGGTTTTTAAAATAGCATAACTCACTCGTATGAAGTCGGAATCACTCGAGTTTTTTTCAGCATGTAGCTTAGTGTTTATACTTCAGTTTAGACTTTTACAAATCATATTTTGGTTAAAAATTGAATTAGATACAAGCCTGGAAAGATAGCATATCAATGCAGCATTTTTTCTGTTTCAACACATTTTATAATTGTGTCCCGGTTTTTAAAATAGCATAACTCACTTATATGAAGTCGGAATCACTTGATTTTTTTTAAACATGTAGCTTAGTGTTTATACTTCAGTTTAGACTTTTACAAATCATATTTTGGTTAAATATTGAATTAGATACAAGCCTGGAAAGACAACATATCAATGCAACATTTTTATTTATTTATTTATATATGAAAGTTTAATTGGTTTTTATTTTTGGATTTTGATAGAAAAATCGTATGAGAAGGATCTACAAAGAGTACCAGATTGTATGGACTTTGAGGCGATAAAAGAGATGGTGGATTTCCTTGAAAATTTTAAGACGAAAACGGAGAACGTTTCGGCTTCAACAAAACCTTTAGTCCATCGATTAATCCGGGAAATCTTAGATGCGAACCTACATCTTAAAAAATGGTCAACGAAAGTCAACTTTGTTCATTTGATACCCGACATGAAGGACAAATATGACAAATATTGGGGCGACTATGCAAAGATGAGTGATTATGTTTACTTTGCGATCTTGCTAGATCCTACAATGAAGTCTCAGTTATTGTTGTATACTTTTAAAGAAATGATTGGTTCCAAGGGTGAAAAGTTATCAAAGTTGGAGATAGAATTGAAAGCATATGAAATGCTTTATGAGGTCGAGAGGAAGATTGAGAAATTTTTTAAGACCTACGTGGAAAAATACGACATGAGCAGGTCTTCTCAACAACAAAGTTCTCAACAAGTCGTTGATTGTGATGATGATAACGATTTTTTTGGCAACTTCCTTAATAGTGAAGGTGACAACTCGGATGCGCTGGAAAATGAATTAATTATATATTTGAAAGAGCCACGGGTTACGTACAACAAAAGTTTTGATATCCTAAGTTGGTGGAAACTTAACGGGTTAAGATTCCCGATAGTTGCTCGAATGACAAAAGGTATTCACTTTTTTTTAATATTTCATATTTCTTTTAATAACTAATGATGTTACATTTAACAATAATTTATTTTTTAATAGATATTTTGGGGATACAAATCTCAACTATAGCATCGGAGTCTGCCTTTAGCACAAGTCGTAGAGTTTTAACCGACTATCATGCTAACTTGTCTAACGTGATAGTTGAAGCTTTGTTGTGTACCCAAGATTGGGTTAGAAAGAGTAGAAAACCTATAATAGACAACGTGGATGACATTTTAAATGATGATGAAGTAGCTATGGGTATTTTGTACTTTCAATCCTTGTTATATTTTTATAAGACCTTTACATTTTAGTAAATGCTAACAACATTTTTGTTTTGTGTTTTATGTAGAGATTGAGGAAGCTTTACACAATGACAAAGCAATGGGAAAGAGACCAATGGAGAAGTAGATGATAGTTAGAAAGAATTATTTTGGTTTAAACTTTATTAGTTGAATTGTATTAAAATTGATATGTTGGGACGAGTTTGTTTTTTGAACACGACTATGTTTTTTTAAAACTTGATTATTGAATATTATGTTTTTTTGAAACTTGATTATTGAATATTATGCTCTTTTAGAAGCCAACTTAACAACATGTAAGTATTATGAATTGCATCTAAACTAGTTGTACCTAATTTTTAACCGAAAAAGTCATTAGTTTCACCTAAATTTTAACCGGTTCTTGTTTGGAAAAATAACCGGAAAACCGGAACCGGACTGGAACCGGTATTGGAACCGGCGGTCTGGTTACCGGTTCTTATACTACCGTACTACCGGTTTCGGTTCCGAACCGGTCCGTTTCCGGTCCGGTTCCGGTCCGGTTCCAACGCTCATCCCTAGATAAAACTAAGCTAGCTATGTGACTTTCTCAAGTTATGAAGTGCCAAAGGTAAGGCAATACAATAATATGTAACCCAATAATTTTTTATTTTTTATTTTTTATTTTATTTATTTATATTTTTTTATTTATTTGTTATTTATTTTTTTTTGCTCTGAAACAACGTTGTTTAAGTAACATTTTGTATTAGTAGGGAATATATACAGTAAACTCTCAATATTTTCATTAATTTGATACGAAAGTCCTAAACTATTTTTTTTACACTAAAATCTTAATTATCGGCATTTATTGACACGATTGCCCCTCTTTTTACTGGTAACTAATTTAATAGCCGATAATCAAGTTGATATGGCTACTAACATTTACCTAGAGGGTGACTCAACATGAGGACATCATTAAATGAAGAAGGGTTAATTGAAAAGGAAAAACCTTTCTTTCTATTATGAAGATTCTATGGTTTTTTCTATGACGGAGATAAGAGTTCGAGTTTGAAGGAGATACGAGTTGAGCCTTGAAGATGGAAGTTGTGTTGGACTTTGACACAATCAGTGTGGAACTAGATGAAGACCTTCTAAAAAAACAGAGTAAGAGATGTATAGATGAGTTCTTAAAATCACTATGTCTTGATGATGAAGATAAAGACTTCATAATCCCTTTATTTGAGAATGTTAAACATGATGAAGCACGTGTCCAATGTCAAAATTGTCAACAAAAGGGACACAACAAGAAAAGCTGCAAAAATCCACATGTTGAACAAGATCCTAAACCCAAGAAAAAATAGGCAGGCCAAGATTGGACCCTAGTCTCACCCAATGGACAGGACATGGTAGAGAGGGGGAAGGGGAAATAGAGGATGTGGTATGGTATCCATAGGTGGTGGAGGGGTACCCAAAGGTAGGGTTGGCTTTCATAGCTGGTTTGAAGGATGTGAAACCTCAAATACAGTACCACCTCAAAAAAGGGTCAATGAAGAATATGAATCTGATGAGATGATGAATGTAGATGTGGTAAGTGATGGAGATGGACTGGATATGGCAGATATAGACTATATTATACAAAAAATTGCATAGTTAAGGAACTCGTCTTACACCGATGTAGACATTATGAGATGCCTTGGAATTACTAAAGCTAAATTTGAAAAGTTTGGATATGTGGTAAGGTTTCACTTAGTGTTTATGTGTACAATTGTTTTTTACTATTTTTTTTTCTGTTTTAGGCTACCAATGTTGAAGGTGAAATAGTTCAAGGGAATGGAGTAGAAGGTAGAGTTAAACATGGACATAGATATGGAATGGAAGGAGACGGAGTTGAAGATGTCCAGGGAAATGAAAAAAATATATAGATTGGAAGGAGATGGACAATGAGATGGAGTGGAAGGAGGTGGAGAGGGACAAGGTAATGAAGATGGAGAAGGAGATAGAGAGGGGAATTAAGAAGAAAATGGAGAAGAATGAAAAGGAGATGAAGATGGACAAGGTAATAAAGAAGAAAATGGAGAAGAAAAAAGATGTAGAAGAAGAAGATGGAGAAGGGGATGAAGATGGACAAGGAGATACAGTGGAAAGAGTTGAAGCTAAAGATGTTCAAGAAAATGAAGAAGGTAGAGAAGGAGTTGAAGTTGTTCCGGTGATTGATCCAATATAGCTAAGGCATTTTGGGAATAATATGCAACAAAGGATAATGAGACCCTCAGAGATGATCATTCTTCAGAAGCTGAAGAAGAAGGTGGTTGACCCTCTTCGTATAGGAATGTCTCAACATAAGGCATTTACTTTAAATTTGGGATAGGGTATAACAATTTGGTGTATATCATCTTTTGGTGAATATTATGTAAACATCGTTGCATATGATATTTTGTAAAACGTGGTATTATGTAAACATTGTTGCATATCATCTTTTGGTTCATATTTTGTACAAGGTGGTACATATCCACCTGTATTGGTTCATATTTTTTTTTTAAATATTTACTGGTCACTAAGAAATGGTCAGAATCGGTTAATGTCATATTTTAGTTCAAATTTGGTGGTCCAGGTTCGCCTTGTTCAATGATAGTTTTATTACTCATATTTGGTTCATAGTAGGTTGTAATTTGATTTCGTCCCAATTCATTAAAACATAAGTAAAATGTTGATTACATTTCAAAAGAAACAGCAACATTGTACATAGTGACTACATTGCCTTTACATCATCTTAAAATACCAACCAAAAAATAAATCCAAAATAAACTACATCATGGACCACCCTAGAACAACACCACCTGCTTCACCTTGCACTGCAACAACACCACCTGCACCTTGCACTTGAGCTGGTAACTAAGAAATGGTCAGAATCAGTCAATGTCATATTTTAGTTCAAATTTGGTGGTGCTGGTTTGCCTTGGTCAATGGCAGTTTTATTGCTAATATTTGGTTCATAGTAGGTTGTAATTTGATTTCATCATAATTCATTACAACATAAGTAAAATGTTGATTACATTGCAAATGAAAAAACAACATTGCCTTTACATCCTCTTAAAATACAAACCAAAAAATAAACCCAAAATAAACCACATCATGGTCCACCCTGGAACAATACCATCTCCTTCACCTTACACTGCAACAACACCACCTGCACCTTGCACTTGAGTTGGAACATCTTCTACTACTACTTTTTCCATGTGTCATTGTAAGAGCAAGTCCTTGTACCACTGATTAGGGAGTTGAGGATCCACCCAATCAAATAATTTGCAATTCTTATTCGAATCCTGGATAAGCCGAGATTAAAGAAAGAAAAAAACCTAAACGATGAAGAATTTCGACATTAACAACTAACCCTATAATTTGGTCATCCAGTGAATCTTCTTCCAGGATTTCCTATCTTCCATGAAGTCCACCTTCTAACGGGGTCACCACAAACGCAATGTGTCCTTTGAGGGGGATTGAACCTTCTTACAACCATGTTGGAACAAATGAAGAAGATGACATTCTCATCTTTTCCTTTGTGAAATATGGGGATAGGGTTCATGGAGGATTGAAGGTCTGGTGCTTAAGTAAAGTCGAAAAGTCCATATAAGTCTCTCATTTAATGAATCAGTGGTCCACGTAAGCTTTTGGTGCCACATCACCAAGTAAATTAGCTGCACTGGTAAAAAAGGTCAATCATTTCAATAAATGTCGGTAATTAAGACTTTAGTGTAAAAAAGTTTTTTTTAGGACTTTCGTGTCAAATCGATGAAAATATTGGGGCTTTACTCTATATATCCCTATTAGTAGCCCAAAATTTTCATTTGATTTATCTGTATTTGATTTAGGGAAAATAGGTTCAGTGTGAAAATTTTCTATTTATGCCATAAACTAATGATAAAATATTAAAAATTATCACTTGATATGATTATTTATGATTGTAACACCCCGTGTATTTATTAGATAAATGAATAAATTAATGAACGAATCGTAGCCCTAAAATAAATAATTATGTATTAAAGGATGGTCTCGAAGTGCTAATTGTCATAATTTTAGAAGTTGGAGGTTTAAAAGTGTGAATTCTGGACTCAGTTGTAAATATTTATGAAGACAGGGGCTCCGTGGTAATTATTTGAGTTTAATTTAAAAGGAAATGAGGTGGAAGGGCTGATTATGTCATAATTAAGATATTAGGGGCTGTTTGATAGTTTATGGGACTTAATTTGTAACGGATTTCCATGGATTGGGTTGAAAAGGTAAAATTCGGACTTCAATTGTAAAAGGATTCAGGAGGCAGGGTTCAAATGGTAAATTTTTTATCATAGTTGAAAAGAATTGTATAGAGAGGGACCAGACTTGCCATTATGGGGTGAAGTTTCAAAGTTACGGGATATATAACTCAATCTAAACCCTAACCCTACTCATGGATCTACAATTGCCGCTTCTCCCCCCCCCCCCCTTATGCCTCCTTCACCGGCGCCACCACCTTGGGATCCTTCCTCCAGCCGTCACTCTCTCCATCTTCACTCCCGGTAGTCGCCACCTCCCTTCCACTCGTATTTTCGATCTGACCAGGACGCCATCTGCTACTGGCGACAACATGAGCGACAAGGAACCACGAGATCGGACTTCGAGCTGTAAATGGAGAAGTGTGGGCTGTGAATGATTGGAATATCGTCAGATGCTGTCGCTCTTAGCATTGTTGTTCTAGCCCACTGTTCTTCCCCATCATCCTCCGATTGCAACTAACGGACGTCTACCGCCGCCATCTAGGGACTGTTTCATCGATTTCCCTCCAACTGCCAAGTGCCACCGTGAGGGTGGTAGTGTTTGGATGCAATTCCTGCGTGAAATCGTGTGGGTTGAAGTGTTGCTTGACTGGGAACCTAAGGGAATCAACGCCACCACCACGAGGTGGTGGCTGCCGACGTGAAATCACCATTGTCGCCTCCATACACCACCAAATGGGTGGTTGGCTTCCCTCTCCAAGCTTAAGGCGTGATGATGCGTATGGGTGTTGGCTGGAATGCTCGAAAAGGCATCACCACCATCATAGGGTGGTGGCTGTTGCCACTCGCTACTGCCAACCACCACAGGTGGTTGTGTGTGTGTGTGTTTATCCTAGTTGTGTGTGTATTATTTTAGAGATTTTCATTGTAAAATGTAACCGGAAAGAAAAATAATGAGAAAGAAATTGTAAGACCACCACCTTAAGGTGGTGGCTACCGCCTCTTGCCGCCACCGGCCGCCGTGTCGGGTGACGGTGTGCTTAGTTGTGTTGGGATTGCTAGTTTGGGGATGTTTGGTCAATGAACTAAAACCCTAATGGGCCTTGAAACCCTAATGGGCCCAATGAGGCTTAAAGGACATAAAAGCCCAAACATGTGTCTAATGGGCTTAATGGACGCTAATGGATCCAAGGACTTAGCTAATGGGCCTATTAGGCTAAGATGGGTTGGAAACCCTAATTAGGGTTTGGAAAACTTTAATGCCATGAAACCCTAATTTGGGATCTATCGGGATCGCATCGGGATTAATTAATGAACTTAGAATATTAATTAATAATCATTTGCAATCAACCTAAGTCAACATTGGACTTAACGGATTAAGTCCTTAATGGGTTAAGTAGGAACACTTAACCCTAATCGTCATTTTATGTGAAATCCTAATTTCGCTTGGGTTTATTATTGGGCCTGATGATTGGGTTATTAAATGGGCCCTCCAAGATCAAGCAAATGGAATAGAATAATTAATGGGCTTTGGGTTAAGGCCCATGTAAGGGGTTTGGGCCCAATTTGGAAAATCGGGCCATAGTTTGGACCTTAATGATTATATGATGTTGGGCCGTAGAGTAACACCATGTATAGGCCTAGGCCCAATTTGGAAAATTGGGCTATATGTTGGGCTTTGAGCCATAGTTGGACTTTTGGGCCTTAGAATGGGCCTTGGGCTTGCATAAAGCCAACCCTGGGGTAATGTAGTAATTATCCAAGTGAGTATCTATGATTATGTGTTGGGACCCAATTATTAATTGGGTTTTATTTTGGTGTTGACAGTTCGGGAATCTATCATCCAGCACTTGGGGTGAGGTCCGCGGGACTTCAGCAATGTGGGGTTATGTCTACGGGACTTCAGTAGTGTGAGGTGAGTTACCTTCTAGTAGGGGTGGGTCTAAGGCCACAATGCCGACCCACCAACAGGGGTAGTTGGTAGATAATTATCTTGTGATAATTATCTTGATATGCTTATGTGATATGCTTATAAGATATGTTTATGTGATATGCTCATGAGATATGCTTATGTGATATGCTTATAAGATATGCTCATGTAATATGCTTATGTGATATGATATGTGTGTTAATGGTAGTAGCAGGGAATAGTTCTTCCCTGACTCGGTCGTTAGGATCGAATGGTAGGTCAGTACCCCTGTAATGTCTGACAGTATGATTATATGATGTTATTATATGATAGTGGTAGGGGTGAAATAATCCCCGACTACCGGTTGAAAGATACCGATGGCGGATACCGGTTGAAAGATACCGATGACAAATACCGGTTGAAAGATATCGATGGCAGTTACCGGTTGAAAGATACCGAAGGGGTATACAGAACCCATGCTACGCTTATCTGTCTGTTTATGATATGTTAGTATGTAATTAGCATGTTTATGATGTTAGTATGTGATCAATATGTTTATGCTATATTATTTGGTTATAGTGGTAGGGGTGAAATAGTCCCCGGATACTGGTTGAAAGATACCGATGGCAGTTACCGGTTGAAAGATACCGATGGTATTATGTGGTATGTGATATGATGTGGGAGCTCACTAAGCTTCGTGCTTACAGTTTACAGTTTTGGTTTCAGGTGCTTGTTTTCAAAGGAAAGGAGTCGACTTGATCGCAGCGCATCACACTATGATTTCCGCACATAAGATCCTTGGGATTACACTCTGATATGGTTTCATAATATTATATTTTGATTATTCACACTTTGGTTTTATTTAATAACCTAATTAAAAATGAATTTTTTGGCCTTGAATTTTGGGACGTTACAATGATCGTTTTTTTCCTTTATATATACCCGGTTCCATTACCCTCTTTAGGGTGAACAATGTTGAAGCATGTTTGGAGCTGGCTAAGGGCAGTACCTCCAACTATACCTTCCTTAGGTTGAGGTACCGACAAAAGGGTGCTTCAACGGGTAAACTAACTTGCTCCACCATTTCTAGTTCAAGCTTTGGTTAGTTTCACTTCATGTATAAAAATTTATACCAATATAGTTTTGTATGCCTTTAATTAGTTTGTGATTTTGCCAATTTTCTTGATAATTTGTCAAAATACAGCAAAAGGTTTCACATATTTCTCTAAATAGCCAAAATTTTCATATTATAACTAGCAAGTTTTAGAAAAGAAATTACAAAGTAATAACCAGAATTATGTTTTAGAGAAAAGATATCCAACTAACTTTGTTTATGAAATCTATGACCAAACTGTTAGCGTATATATTATTAACCCACTTTATGGGCCCTTTAGCCTTTAGCCCATTAGGGTTTTGTCTAGCTAGTAATTATATCCTTTATTCTTTGTAGTCTTTATGCTTTTCATTGAGAACCCTTGTAATTTTTCTTTATCATAATCATATGGCAATGTTATCATGGTATCAGAGTGGAGGTTTGATACATTGTTAGAAGCTTTTGTAGCAGTCATTGGTGGTGCAGATCGAAATTCTCTAGGGTTACTGTAGCAGTTTCGAAGGAAGTTTTTCTCAAACTGTTGATGTTTCTTCGTTGGTGAATTTCGTCTGCTTGATAGTATTTGTTTGTTGTTTTTGTTGATTCGTTGTTCGTGTTCGATTTCTTGTTGTCCGATTGATTGCTTTTGCTGGTTTGTTACTCCTCTCATTCTCAAATTGCTATATTGTTATTGTGGTTATTTATTCATTGTCAACATTACTAGAAAGGATGATTCCTTTCAGACAATCAGTACTCGTTTGCATGGAAAGAATTATACGTATTGGAGTTACGTTATGAAGAACTTCCTTAATGGGAAGAATATATGGAGCTATATCATTGGGACTAAAGCCAAACCCTTAGTACCTGAAGCTGAGAATTACGATTTATTGGTTGATGCTTGGGAGACTGATAACTCCAAGGTCATTACTTGGATTAATAATTTTGTTAATCAATCTATTGGTATGCAGTTGGCTAAATATGACACAACAAAGGAAGTTTGGAATCACTTGGAGAGACTATATACTCAGACCAAATTTGCTAAACAATACCAGTTAGAATATAATCCGTGCTCTTCAACAAAATGACCAGAGCATTCAAGATTTCTATGTTGATATGTCTGATTTGTAAGATCAATTGGCTCTCACTGAATCTAAACAGTTAAAAGATTTTGAGCCTTAAATTGCTATGAGGGAAGAACAATGTTTGGTCCAGTTCTTTATAGCCTTGCGTTCTAATTTTGATGGCCTACGAGGAACGATTCTTCATCGCTCTCCCCTTCCCTTAGTGGATTCTGTTGTTCATGAGTTGATTGCTGAAGAGACGCGTATCAAGTCTCATGTGGACAAAAGGTTTAAAACAACCTTCATTCCTACTTCCACTCCTGCTGTGCTTGCTGTTGAGAGAAAAACTTTGAGACACACTTGAACAAATGTTAGAACAAGTATATTTTGGAATAGTTAATCTCGAAGGATCTAGAAGCTCAATAATAATATTTAGAGTTAGATGTTAGAGAGTTAGTTGCGGAAAAGTAAAGAAATGGAAATGACAACAATTGTTATATCAAGTATACACTTAAGCTGATTCATAACGAGGAATGCATTCAAGCCAAGTTAATAAGTGAGATCAAACTTAGTGATTATGTCATAAAAGACTTGCTCCAAAGAGAGATTGTAATCAATTATGAAATTAAGAAGAGTGAGTAAGAGAGATAGAAAAGATAACTTCAGAGATGTGTATTCAGAATTAGACGCGTTATGTTCTTTTGATACAAGAGAATGAGCTCTATTTATAGAGACTCATGAAGTACACTAGATTACGTCTCTAAGAGTAGCCATGCAAGGCATACTGGACAATAGAGAGTATTACAATAAAAAATAAGTAAAGTAATCTAGTAAAAAGGACTGTAGTAGATAGAGACTGCAGTTGCGGTTGCTGATGAAAACACTTGACTACGGTGGCATGTCGGTTGCGGTAGCTGAAGTTCAAGAGGGTCACCTTTTATGATTCAACAATTTCCCCCTAAGTGACCTCTTTAACTTTTGATCAAGTATCAAGTTTAATAAACTTGATCAGGATCCACCAAAACTTCCTGATGTTATCCAACCAGTTGATTCTTCTTAAGATCTCGAACTTGACTTCTGCAGTAGTGTGCTTTGATTTTTCAACTGCGTTTCGACATATATCAAGTTGCTTCCTGGTGAGGCGATGCATGGTAGTCATAGGAATGAAGTATTTGACATTATCTGTCTTCCTTTTGAAGATGACTCCAAGTTCAGGGTATTTGGTTGCACCTAGGGATCTTTCTTCATAGCCTTTGGAAGGCATTGGTGCGGGGTCAAATGGTGGCAGATCAAATTTCTTGGCATTGGTGGGGTAGATGTCTGCATCAATTTTGGCAAAATCACAGACTATTTCCTTCAAGAAAGTATTAGCCCTTTCAAGTGCAATCTTCATCTTTAGGTTCTTTTCCTACTTGTGTTGAAACACCTTTGCAATGAGAAAGACTTCTTCTGGGATCATACTGGGAAAATCAGCCAGGATGCGGACATAATCGTGTTCCCTTCTAGTCAGAGTGTATTGGATGAAATCAACCTTCATGAATATTCTGATTTTGTAGTTCTTGACTGCGGATGGTCTATCATTAGACCATATATTCTCAATGGGAGAGGCATGCTTAGCATAAAATTGACTAAGTATCTCAAATTCCATTGGCAGTCTTTTGGAGTCTGGAAGGTTGCGGTCGAAATGCTCAAATACTGTGAAGTATCTGGCATTCGGAGAGATTGGAACATCCTAGTAGCCATCCGAAGGGGTTTCTGCATATGTGAGGTGAGGAGTGTAATCATCATCAAGCAGTCTGCAGTGAGGATTGATCCAAGAATTTATCAAGGACTCATCCATGATGGTATCAAAACCACATAGTCTCCATACTTCTTTAGCAAGTTTGGCTGCCTTCCAGTCTTTTTTCCTTTGGGTGGTGGTAGGAGAATCATTGGAGCTCGGAGAAGACATGTGTTCCACAAGATTTTTAAAGTGAGCGGGAGTCTCTAGTTTCTCAGGAGTGTTTTCCTGTTGCGGTGGAGAGTTATGAGGTGGAGTGTGATGAGATGGTTACAGTGAAGGTTGTGGTGTAGGAATTTTTTCTGTAGTGATAGGGGGAGTTTGATGTTGTGAGATGGAGTGGTTGGAGTGATGGACTTCTTCATCACTTCCCCCTCTTGAGGAGTTCAGACCCGGAGCCTCCTCAAGCCATTGACGAAGGCTATCAACTCTGGCAAAAACTTCTTGGAATTGGGCTTTGAGGGCTTCGGCTAGCTGTTGATTGTTGGGGATTGTGGGGTTGAAGGACTGAGATTGAGGACTCATAGGCAGTGTGAGTCTCATCAATCAGCTTTTCAAAGTGGGAGGCTTTATTCGCAACGGCTGCTTGAAGATCTTTCTTGATTGCGGTTACCTCAGAGATGAGGCGTTCCACAGCAGCCATGAATTCTTTGTGGCCGGCTTGACAATTATTGTCAAGGGTCCGGATCCCCATTTCAACCTTGAGTGAGATACGCTCCGCAGCCAATCTCTCACATGTTTCCAGGCATTCAATCCGCTTGATCAGTGACTACGATCCAGGGATATCTTCTGGTTGCGGTTGAGTTGGCTTGACCGCAACAAGGATTTGATCAACCTTGGCTTGAAGACTTAGAAATTCTTTCCTGGTAACAACATTCTTCTTCTTTTTCTTCTTCTCTTTGGGCTTAGAAGTTTAATGATGAGAGCCACTGGATTCTTCTTCTTCATCGAATATCATGAGATCATTATCAGAAGGAGAGGGTTTGTTTACCTCTTGCAGTTCAGCATCATCAAATCCGAAGGTCGGAGCAGAGCTCACTTCGATTTCGGGTCCTTCATCTTGTGATCCTTCAGCAGTGGGAGTGGGAGGAACTTTGGAAGCATGTTAGTCAGCAGTTGCTTCCTGAGTCTTGTGGAAGGTTTCGACCATTTCAGTCATCCGGTCTTGAACTTTTAGTATGGTGGCTACGGTATTGCCATTATTAATTGCATCTGACCAATACTTAGCCATTGCTTGGATTTCTTGTTCCTTCAGCTGTTGTTGCTTGATTTGTTGATCCTTGCGTGCTTGGAATGCCCTACGAAAAGCAGCATATTTCTTTGCTTCAGCTTCATTGGAGGGTTGATACTTACTCCATGAATCAGTTGAGTCACCATCGTCAATTCCTTGAAATCGCACCGAGGTGTCCCTCGGGTTCACGGATCATTGCACATTTGTGCTCACCGTGCCTAAACCACCTGTTACCAATGTAAGCAGAGTAGGATTTCCTAAGCTTCCTTGGTATCCTTGACCCGTGTTCAAGTTTGGCCTCGACTCAGTTTTGGCATGGGCGGAAGAAGTGCCCTGTGGTTGGGAATGTGTTTGCAATGTATGGGTCACATTCAAAAGGATGTCGTTCAACTCCTCAGGAGAAAAGATATGCAGTCGGGAAGCCCTGGAGACTTTAGGTCGAGAACCAGTATTATCCCCTTGGGATTGAACTAGGGGGAGTCTCCTCGTTGCTATGAATCAGACTCACTTTCTGAGTCTGAGAGATAGAAGATGGTAGTTTCAAATGGATGTGCGGGCATCCCAAGGACTACCAGAGCCTGTAAAGAGGCTGAGGTATCATTCCAGTCACGCATATGGCTAGAGGGATCAGTTTTGCATTTCTTGAGGATTGAAATGGGTTGGTTATCCTCTTCTGAATCACTGCTGGAGTCATGTTGGCTTGGCTCCACAATAGTGATTACTGGTGGTGTTTTCCTTTTCTTGGAAGGATTGGATGGTTTGAAAGCATCCTTTTTAGGAGTTCCTGATTTCTTGGTGTTGCGGGGGCCATGAAGTGTAGAAACTTTATGCTTACGTCTTTGGGTATGAGAAATATTAGAGAGAGTTGTGGAGGAAGGGACTACGGTGCCTTCAGGGTTAACGATTGCGGATGGATTTGGAAGAGGTGGGGTAGGAAGGTATGGGTCAATACCTTCCGTAGCCTCAATGTGGTCTGAGACATCAGCATTCTCAAGACCTAGGGTAGAAAGAATATGGGCAGGAAGTCTGCGGATTGGTCCAAAAATTGATTGATCGGAAGAAGGATTGTACCTTTTGAGATCCTTTGTAACAAAGAAGTTGATGTCACTGCCCATGTCGATCCTTGTGTCCGCATGAGGGTCTAAAATGCAGAGGGACCAGAACCTTGCCAAGGTGAGTTCGGTTGGATTCTCCCTTAGGCTCTCTTTGGGAATGTATTGAAGAAAATCATCCTAAAGGATCTGTCCGTAGTTCACATCGTGTCCTGTGAAGATGATCCACACCAGTTCCAACAGCTTGAGTCCCATGTTATCCGTGCCTCCAGTTCTTCCAGATAGACTGCGGATGACGAAGTG